>NC_062564.1:30272031-30897031 GCF_022837055.1 Prionailurus viverrinus
AGTTCTGGTTTTCAGGACCTCCTTGATAAATATGCTTAATTTATGCTCCCAAGAGGTTCCAAAAAGCAAAAGTTTGTCTAAATGTTTGAACCCAGGTGCCTGCTGGTTATATAATAGGATGAAATGGCAGTCGAGGCTTTCTAGAGACAAATCTTGCTTTTGATCATTAGCACACGGTTGTGAATGACAGTTTCACCTTAGATTTCCCAAGGAAGAGCTGATCCTTTAGATATACATTGTCTTGAATAGAGCAAGCATCCCACATAAATACTTGCTTATGAGCGATTGAAGAAGGTGCTTAAAGGAGAAGAGAGGGAGACGTATAAGGTCTTTTTTTTTTTCTGTCTCGTCCATTCCCAATTGTTAATTGATCCAGATTCATTAAGTCACTTAAAGTCACTTAAAGCATCCCCCAGCACTCCTGAAGAATTAATTCAATAGCACTTGGTAATACTGTGGCTGAGAAGATAAGCAGAAATATTTGTTCCTTGTAGGAAGAAAACAAGATTTGCTTAGTCTTCTTATTGGCATCACTGATAGCATTTCAGAACCTGACTTACTGGCAGGGACCTTCGGCAGGTTTTGAGCAAAACAGAAATTGAACAAAGAGTAATTGTTTGGCCACTGACCATTCCTGTGCATGCTTGTATAATAAGATACTGCTGATCAGATTCACCTTAATTACTTCATGAGGGTATATTGAAATTTTGTTTACTTTTACCTTGTGTTTTGGAGACAAGGTCTGAAATGGGGAGCCGAATTAGCAACCTCTATGTGACTTTATCTATTGTCCTTTCAAAAGTCATCATGGTAAATTAAAGAGACCTTAGATGTAGCCAGAACTGTAAAGTTGTAGAGTTATTTGTGGGGGCCTTAGGTCTTTCCCTGTCCTGCCTGTGAACTCTGCCTTCACAAGTTTCTGTGTTCCTCTGTAGGTGGTCTGATGAATTAAACAGGGCATTGGTTTGAAGTGGCATCCCTCTCAGGTAACAGGTTTGCATTTTGTCAAGGGTTTATAGTGGCAGTGCCATAACATAGACATTTCAGATAATCAGGTAGTTCCGGGGGGGGGGGGGAGATTTAAGAGCAAGCAGGCATTTCTGTGTCCTACAGATCTTATCTACTAGGTAGCAGCTGTGTTGTGACTACTGAAGGTTCTCCCTTGACACAGAGTTCCAGAGCTTCCTCGGTGGCTCTCATTCTGCTTTCCAGTCCACGTTGCGATTCCCTCTAAACCAGATAGATTGGCATCTTTAAGTGACATTCTCCCTATTATCTTCCTGAAAATTGAGGTGAACTTGGCTCGGGTTGGTTTTTAGTATGTTTATCTCCCTTTTCCATCAGGGAGTCGTCATCTTTGGGGAGGAACTTTTTACCTCCTCCAGGGCACCTTGGAGGAGGTAAAAAGTCATATAAATCACATAAACCACTTAAGAATATCGATTCTTCATTTGATTTGAAAAGAATGGTCAACTTGAAACCAGCTCTCTGTAAAAGCATGTGGCATTAATAGTATTGCTTTGAAATCAGCGTTTCTCTCCTTGTCATTTTCCTTACGATGCTGAGTGCCAGTTACATTTCCTTATCTTGGGGGAATAAATAACCTATAGCCGTAATGGTTTGTGGGAGAAACTCACGTGCCTTCCTTAACTTCCTTTGCACTCAAGTTCTCCAGGTGTCCTCAAAAGAGCGACTTCTGGTGTCATCACTGTAGTGTTGCCCCTTGACAAGCCAGCCCAGATGAGGACCTACGGACCACACCCATCCGTTAAATAGCTCCTGCATAAGAGTCCGTCAGCCCCACACTTGACCCCTTTCTTAAAGTGGCCACTGCAAGTGCACACGCTACATGACGCACATGAACTGCCCAGCCTCTCTTTGGCTGTTATAACATTACTTCACGACAGTCGGGGGAGATGTAATGCTGAGATAATGGCCTCTCAGCCCCGCTGTGTGCTGTATTATATGCAGAGGCATAAACACATCTGTTGGAGGGAAATTTTCAGGGGAGAAGGGCTTCTTTAACTTTCATATGACATGTGTGACTGATATGTGATACATACATGGCTATGTTTCATAGCATCCACATTTTTATACAATTAACTGAATATTGAATTGCACACTGTTGGGGCTGCAGATGTTCAACAGAATTATCTATTCCATAATAGTGGCTCTAATAGGTCCCAAGCCCTTGGTGTCATTGGTTCCTCTTCTTTGCTCAAAATAAGCAACCTCAGCAAATCCTGGGCTTTGTAACCCAGATCCATGTTGTACCAGGGGCCCTGTAACATCCTGGGCCTCCTAGATTCTAGACCTCCCATTCCAGCCTCTTCTTATTGATTTAGCCCAACAGACTCTTCCTATTGAAGCACCGGTTACAAACCCAGAGTTTTTGTTTTGCTTTGTTTTGTTTTGCTATCTGGTCTTTGGCTCTGAGCTTCCCTTATGAATCTCCATTGGCTGATATGTTTTTCTTTCATAAAACACCACAAAGGATTCTTTTCTCTCTCTCTCTCTCTCTCTCTCTCTCTCTCTGTCTCTCTCTCTCTTTTTCCTTTCACGTGACCTGAAACAAATCCGTGACCAAGCTAAGCCGAGTTCTAGAACTATTGTGACTCCTCTTAATCTTGGCAGAAGGAGGCATTTGTGAGTACAAGTGGTGGATAAATTGAGAATCTCAGTATACCAAACGGGTAGAAGTGGTCTGTGTGCTCCCTCGATGACATCACCCACGTGTTTCTTGAAGTGGTTCCCCAGACTGAAGTGCTTGTAAACATTCTTGGATATAAAGTGTGCTGTCACTAACAGGGCACCGTGTGTTTACAGAGCCAGAGGAATGTCCAGTGATGTTTCAACCTGGTTACTTCTGGCCAGTTACCTTATGTAATTATTCAAAACACTAAATATCATTGATAAGATGAAATAGGATTTATTTTGAAAAATTATTTTGAAGCAGAAAGAGAGAAACTTGGGATACTATTCTCATATCTGCAAGATGAGAAAGTAATACTGATGAGGAAAAAATATATATATATAATCAGAAAATATTGAACTAGTATGAGAATAAAGAATACCTTACTACATGCCAGGCACTGTACTGGATGCTTTTATATTCATTAGAATGTTTTTAATGTTTATTTATTTTTGAGAGACAGAGAGAGACAGAGCACCATCAGGGGAGGAGCAAAGAGAGAGGGAGACACAGGATCCGAAGCAGGCTCCAGATTCTGAACTGTGAGCATAGAGCCTGACGTGGGGCTTGAACCCACAAACCACGAGATCATGACCTGAGCTGAAGTCGGATGCTCAATCGACTGAGCCACCCAGGCACTCTTTATATTATCAATAAGGGAGCTAATGTTTATTGAATATCTTAGCATGTTCCAGGCAGTGTAACAGATGCTTTGTGTATTTTGTCACTTGTTCTTTGGGAAGTACAAAAATGCCTCACTGCCAGTCGGCAAAAAGCAGGGTGCCTGGTTCTTAGCTCTTTAGCCAGATTGCCTGGGTCTAAATCCTAGTATTCCTGCTCCTTAAAGATATCGTGAGAAAGTTACCTAATCTCTCTATGCCTAAGTTTCCTTATTTGTAAAAACTGCATAGTAAAATGTTGTTATTATCATGATGTTATTACGAGGCTTAATGAGATAATCCACGGAGGCGTACTGAACATCACCTAACATGTAGTAAGTGCCAGATACATGGTAACTCTGTTCATAAAATTACTTAAGAAGCCAATCGTCCAGGTCTTTACAAAGGTATTTGATATCATTTTCAAAACTTACCTTTTATGGTAAAAAAAAAAATCCCAAACTGGCTTTAGATTAGAATGAGTATAAATATTAGTATCTACTACCTGTATATATAGAGAAAAGTGGATAAATATGTCAAACACCATAGCTGCATATATGTATTGTGAAAACGGTCCCGAATTCAGTCTAAATATTGAAAATAGAGTGAGGTGCAACATAATTTTATCTCTGGCAGAAAGACGTTGAGGTTTCAAGCTATGAGAAGATTTTGAAACACGACTCCTTTGCTGGCAACACTTAAGAGATGACTCTCAAACCTCACTTTATTATATAGAATGCATAATCTTCTCTTTGGGGACTAGTACAAATTGCAGCAATTGAAAGGGAAAGAGTGTGTATGAACATGTTCTTTGTTATCTTTTTATCAAATGTAATAGTATATTGCCAGCAAGGAGCCCAGAATTGAGTGCAGGTGTTTCTAAATATAAATAAATGATGAATATAGGAAATCCATACTTCTCAGTCTTTGTGCTCTCCCCTCTAGAACCACTAGAATGGTTGTACGTAGTGTTTAAAGTTCTGGGAGTATGACACATACCAAATCGGTATTTTATTAACCTTCTTGGAGTAACAAGCTAAATTTGGCTTTCACAGTCCTGATAGTTTATCGTGTTCTATTAGGACAGGGGAAAACAAACCGGGTGAGTGATTCTGTTTGCTCAAAGAGACAAATAAATGGACTTCTCGTATTTTGGTTAATCCTAGGACTTTCCTCTGCATAAACAGAAAATGCAAAAAAATAAATCAGATAGTTTTGGTTTTAAAACTGATTTATTTTAACCAGAAGACAATAGTGTCTATTGAATATGCTATAAGGTACAGAAAATGAAATTTCCCAAAGGCACAAGTGATGTTTTGGATTCACTGTTAATGCTTCACATCCTAATTGTGTGGTTGTGTCCTTGTATGAGTTTTAATAGATTCTTTAAAAAGTGAGCTACCAAAATGCCAATAGATGTCAGTGTTTGTTGCTTTAGAAAAAGCAAGGTGTTAGGGGAAAAAACAGAACTTAATTTGCTCTCCATTTTACTAACCTAAGGCTGGCTACTCTGAGAAGTTTGATAACTATTAGGACCCCGTATAACCTCGTGTGCTTACCCTTTTTAATGAGAATGCTATATTTTCACATTCCTCTCTTCTAAATATTAAGAGATGCCTCTGCAATAAATTCCTGAAAGAATTCAGAATGTAGGCTGAAAATACACTAATCAGCACATTTTTTTTCTTTTTTAAAATGAAGACCCAATTGTGTGAGAATGTGGTTACGTCTTGTATTTCTTTTGCATTTTCAAACAATAAATTAATTATGCATGTGTTGTATATCATCTTGATTAAGATTGAACAAGTACACTTTTGAGTCCAACGCAAGGGAGATCCGTGGACTGCAGATCTGGAAGGCCAGAGATAACCAGAATTTTCTTCTTTGTCCGAGTTACCAGTGTCACTTTTCTGTGGCCTCCAGAGGGTGCTCCAAGAGCATCACACTGCTATTCCCCAAAGAATGACTCCTTTTTAACTTTTCTTAAGTTACTTGCATGTTCTGGGCAATCTATGGGGAAGAGGAGGGTCCTGATTTGATCAGAGTTAGCTGCCTCAACTGGAGTTCATTTCCCAGCTAGACCAAATAGCCTGAATTCACTAAGAATTCTGAATGGGAACATTCTGATACATCATCCTGATGATGACCATGCAGTTGTCACTTGCAAGGGGGTGTCCGTGAAATTAATTTTCACCAGCACTTTTTCCTCAGAGAACCTAATATCTCATAAGCACCTTTTAGTTGCCCTTTAGAGCTATTCCTTTTGAATAAGTTCAGAGCCTTCGAAGAGATTTAGTCACATTTAAAAGTTGCATTATGTAATTGAACAAAGGATTTTTACTAACACATTTGCTTTCATTTCTTCACACAGTTTCTTCAACCCCTAGCTTAAATTGTTTAGGAACCCTACTCTTTTTTTTTTTTTTTGAGCGAGTGAGCAAGCAGGGTAGGGGCAGGGAGAGAGCGCGCATGCGAGAGAGAGAGAGAGAGAGAGAGAGAGAGAGAGAGAGAGAGAGAAAATCCCAAACAGACTCCGAACTGTCAGTGCAGAGCCCAATGTAGGGCTCAAACTTACGAACCTGTGAGATCATGACGTGAGCTGAAACCAAGAGTCAGACACTTAACCAGTTGAGCCACCCAAGCACCCCAAGAACCCTACTTGATAGAGGTACACATTTTTGAAAATGGGTATGAAAGACTAAATCCATTGGACATGGGCTAGTATTGTAATATTGTCACCTCGTCCTTGTCATTTGCTCCTGACTTATTCCACCTGGCATTAGCCATCTTCATTTGTGAGTTGCTCCCATTATATGAGTCCCCTTCTCTTTTTGAAATGCAGTGTAGTTTGCTGTGTTTCCTAGACAAGAAAGGTATTACTGATGGAAAGTAGCCTTTGCTCTGCTTCCGTGTCCCAAATCTTTCATGCCACAACTTCATCAGGCAGGCAGCTGGCTCCTTGGGCAGCTGTTGAGTTTTAGTTTCAATGATGTGAGAGTTAGGGAATGCTTTATTGGGTTGAATCACATTAAATAGTCAATTTTGTAGGTCATATATGACTGACTCTTGTCAATGTCCTATGGTTTAATATTTGGAGTCTCTTGAGTACTTTGGCTTTGTGCTTTACATATTATTTTAAATAATATTGTAGGGACAACATCGAGAAAATTCTTATAAGTTTTGGTAATTAAAAGAGGTTAAAAGTAATATATAAAGGAACCCAGGATAGGATATCATTGAACCAGTGATATTTTCTCCAATAAATGGATCAGGTCATATGATATCCATATAAAACAAATTCAGCATAGAGTGTCAGGGCAAGGAGTATTTCCCCTTGGAGAGAAAAGGGGTGTATTTCTACCACAACATAGAACTTTTATTTTTATTTGACCTTAGAAAACCGTTATCTTGCTTTCTCTTACCCACCATATTTCTGCAGAGATTACAGAGATATGAGAAGGAAATACTGGTGAATGATGAATAATCCTGGTTTTATTTTATGAGATAATAGGGAAAAAATACCTTTGCCCAGTTTCACAGTGCTACAGCAACACAAGTTTTCTAGTATATTAATAACTGTGAAATTTATTGTCAAGTGGAAATGCATCTCATTATGATTGGCCTATATTGCTTTATAAATAAAGTTAAATTTAGATAGAGCTAGGTTTTAAAAAGTGTGTATATTCACGTTTGTGACTGTAAGTCATGTTTGTTACATATAATCTCGTAATTGCAGAGACAAATTGCATTTTTTAAGGTTATGACAGTCTCTTTAGCTATTCCATAGTGAATCTAAAACCAATCTTTAAAAGGAAATGTCTAGATTCCAATTTGGAATGATTTTTTTTTTTCAGAATACATAAATCGTCTAGTGAAATGTTTTAAATACTGAAGGTCTTATATCTAAGGACTCCAGGATTGAAAGCTGAAATTCCTACACATTTTGTGATTTATATTTTATACTTCAAAAATATATTCCAGCCTTATGTAAAAAAGTTTTAATATTAATTATGCATAGAAACATGTCTCTATTAATGCCCTGAGGGTTTTTTTTTAAGTTGTTTGTTTATTTTGAGGGAGAGAGCATGAGTGGGGAGGGACAGAGAGAGAGGGAGAGACATGATCCCAAAAGTAAGTTCCCACCATCACCACAGAGCCCAATGAAGGCCTTGGACCCATGAACTGTGAGATCGTGATCTGAGCCAAAGTTGGACACTTAACTGACTGAGGCTCCCAGGTGTCCCTTAACGCCCTAAGATTTTATAAGTGAAAGTTTATTTCTTAGCTGTGTAGTATGTCATTTATTTTGGAATTTTTATTCATATATAATAATAGGAAATCACACTTACATGTGAGCTGATAAGGAAATCAAAGAATCCAAAAATCAAAGAAGAAAGAAGTGAGGGACATAGATGTTTAAAAGAAAACAAAATGCTCATGAGAAAGAGAGCTTTCTTTTATGGGGATAAATGTATGTGTTGCTATTTAGTGTTTAGAAATAGGTGTTTTGTGAATCAGATGTTCTTTCTGTTCTTTTTTAAAGTTAAAAAAAATTTAATGTTTTATTTATTTTGGGGGGGGGGGGGAGAGAGAAAGAGAGAGAGAGAGGGAGAGAGGGAGAGGGAGGGAGGGGCAGAGAGAGGGAGACACAGAATCCAAAGAAGGCTCCAGGCTCTGAGCGGTCAGCACAGAGCCCAGTTCGGGGCTCAAACCCAGGGACCGTGAGATCGTGACCTGAGCCAAAGTCGGACACTTAACCGACTGAGCCACCCAGCTGCCCCAAATGTTCTTTCTGTTCTTAAGTTTAGCAAGACTTACACAGGTTTCTGATTGTCCCTGAATTTGCCTCTTCTCCCCTGTCTGCATCTTATTCCTTGGACTTTCTGTTGTATTGGAGGACATTTAGGGGAGGAGGAGGGGGTTGGTAACTTGCTCTAATAATAGTTGATGTAAAGGAGGCTCGAGGATAAGGGAAGTCATTTTGGACACAGCACGCTGTAGTTTTGTGTCTACAGTGTGAACATTGGTATCATGTTTAACATGGCTTAGTGTATGAAAAAGTGTGTATGTGTGTGTACCTTCCCTTCCCCCGCTTCCCTCTCAAACCTGGGAAGTGTTCTTTCTGGTTATGGTTTAATATATAGTTTAATATATAGTTTAATTAATATGGCTTAATATATAGTTTAAACTATATTAAAGGTTATGGATATTTAAATGAAAGGGTTGTTTTGTGTTCGTTTTGTATATTCATGTAATATGTGAGGATATAGTGAGACTTTTTTGGATGGAGGCGATGCCCTATCCATTTGTAACCTCAGTTAGGGTTGGCCCAGACAAAAACGTGTACCTGTGTAGCCAGCGGTTAAGTGAAGCCCAAGTCAACATTTTAAGTCATCATTTTGATAATTCTGGTATCTTTTCTCCAAACACACTGGAGTGAAGGATGTACAAAGTAGGGACAGCATTTTAGATCTGCACCCGTATATTCCACAGGGGATGGGACGAAACAAAGTCCCCCTAAAAGGGACACTCCTGGGCCCACGCCCTCGTGGATGTGGCCCCACTGCTGCCCCTTCAGCGATCCTCCCTTCCCCCCCGCACCAGCACTATCCTGACTTGGCCCAGCACTCATGTTGCATTCTCCAAAAAGTATCTGGCTGTTCGCCTCAAAAGTGAAAATCCCTTTTCTGAGTGTGGCCACTGAGAAGGAAATTGGCTCTGTTTTTTTCCTAATTAGCAGGCCAACTGAGAATTCCTGTATTCTAATACAGTGCGGCTCAGGACACAGCAGCAGGACAATTTGACCGTGAGCAGCACCAAGTGGAAGTTTCTGGGACACCTGAATGTTGGCCTGGCTTAGTGACTGCTGCGTCCCTCCTCCCGTGGCTGAGCGGTGCCGGGTCAGTTCCATCAGAGCCTGGCTGAAAGGGTTGTGTGCTTCGACTGTGCAGCTGGGAACCACGGCCTCCCTGTCACGCATCCCCGGTGGGGACGAAGCTCTTTAGCCTTACTTTGCATGTGTCCCCAGTGTGGAAAATAGTATGTAATTCACGCAGTTGTTCTGAGGAGTAGTGTTGGGTGTTGTGCTCGGTAGAGAGTCAGGACTAAATGATGGGTTTTATAGGGTTTGCATATTAACAAAATCTAGGCATTTTTTTTAGTGTACTTTTCATCTCATGGTATCCTCTTGTTCTGTATGTCCGAATCAATGTCTGAATTTTAAGACCTCAGAAGACAACTTTATAAATACATGCTCTACATCTTTTCCTGGGGTCGTATACACAGAGGTCCCTTGTAAATGATCATGTTGTTGGTAGTACACATCAAGTATTTATTTGGCATAGATTCTGTAGCTTTGGACCATTGGTGAGAGTTAAATGCCAAATGTGCAACACGTTCATAAAAAGATGAGCGGATATTCTTAACCTGAGGTTTAGCTTGAACTTTGACCTATAGACAAACTCATTTTTGGAGAACAGAGTAACACTAGTGATGATATATTTTTTAATTTTTTTATTAAAAAGTTTTGTTTAAATTTTTATTTATTTTTGAGAGAGAGAGAGAAAGACAGAGTGTGAGTAGGGGAGGAGCAGACAGAGAGGGAGACACAGAATCTGAAGCAAGATCCAGGCTCTGAGCTGTCAGCACGGAGCCTGATGCGGGGCGCGAACCCACGAACCGTGAGATGGTGACCTGAGTTTAGGTTGGACGCCCAACCGACCGAGCCAGCCAGCCGCCCCACTAGTGGTGATATTTTAGTGAATTGGTACAATAATAGGCTATGTGCGCTTGTATTTTAAATATTACACACACTCTTATTCTTTTAAAGTATATAGCAATTAATTCTTTAGAGGTAATGTTCTCATACCTTATCTCCTGTGTCTTCATGGTCAACGGTAACTTGTATTGCACATAGTGCCTAGTAGAGTACTTTACATATGAATTTATAGAATAAATGAGTGAGAATCATTTTCTGTATACGTTTACTATTTTGTTTCCTGAGCTGAAGGATAGATAATTGTATTTATAAATTGATTTAATTGGAGCACACTGTGTTATAAGCTATATTAAGTTTATTATCTCTCAAAATTTTTCATTTGTCTATTGAGTAGACATTATTTTGTATGTAGGTATCACAACTTGCTTTTATATTCTTTTGGTATTTTCTCTCTTCTCTGCCAACAGAGTGACTGTATTTGTGCTAAGCACACTATTTCACTATTTAAAATGATAGTATTCCCGATATTCTCCACTTTAAGTTATTTTTAAATAAATAAAAACAGGGAGCCTGCTGTGAAACCCAAGAAACGGTAGGTTTTTATAAACAGTTATAACAGCAGTAATATTGAAAATTATTGTCATCTGTTTCTGAGAAAAATATTGAAGGCTGGTGTACTGTCCCAGAAGGATTAGTTCAAATACAGAAAATAGATTGTGATTATAATTCGTTTTAGTGAGGTCACCTTGCTATATACTTGAAGTCTTCCCTGGGGGTGGGGGGTGGGAGGGAACTGCTCATGCATTATCCATTTTGGGAAAGAGTTATATATACAGGAATTATGGAAATGAGCTGGTGGGTTTGTCAAGAGGAAACCAATTATTTGAATGCTGAGTTGAATGGGAAATGAAATACATAATTTTCCATATATTAAATTGAATAGAAATGGGAGATGTATGTCTTAAGGATTGTGTTTTGTTTTGTCATTTTTTACATGCCGACTATATTGTATGTTCTCAGTTGCCCTTAACCTGAAAGAAAGGAAGAATGTCAATGGAGATAGTTATTTTATATTTTTGATACTTGGAAAGCACCATGAGAATTTTAAATGTTGTGTACATTATTTACACCCATCAAAAAGGACTGGGGTTCACTTCTGGAAGGCAGGCAAGACAAAGGCCATTTGTTATCTTTCCCCAGGAGTTAACAATATAGGCAGCATAGTCCCCAAGACCTCTATGCATTTATTCTTCTCTCAGATCAAATCTACGCAGGACTCCATCTACCAAGGGAACTTCTAAATTGGACCATGCACGGTGAAAAAACTGTCACCACTTACAATATCGTAGTGATTAGAGAATAAATATTCACAAAACTTAAAAAGCTCAGTGAACGCTTTGGTGAAAGCTTTTCACATCCAATTCTGGTGACTGCAGTCACACTTTGTAAGGTAAAGATATGTCTCAGTGCTTCCCTCCACTGTATGTTAGGTTTACTCCGTCCTACCTCTGGAAATTGTGACAAAAAGGCAGGACATAGCCAACCTCAGTTTTGCCCTGAGTGCACCAGTATGGGAATAACGCTCCCGGGAGCCGGAAGGGTAGTAGCGATTGTCCTACAGGGACATGATCTAGACATACCAGTTGGGAGAACTTCTAGGCGCCTGTGCCTCTGACATCATTGGATTCCACGAGAGAGGCAGCCGCAGAAGATCTGAATGCCCTTTTTGTCATTTTAGATACGTGATTTTACAAAGTTACTGCTGACCTTAACACAGATGCCCTTTTGGGATTTGTTTCTGTGAAACTTATCAGCAGCTGGATGGCATAGCTCCTGAATAATGCTGTTGCTCTTGAGCAAGATAAGTTACAACTGCATCAGGAGAACAATTTATTCATCCCCAGTGGTGTTACCATTCTCACATTAACTCACAGAGAAAAATAACTCTTTGGAATATTCACAGTGTTTTGCTTGTATTGGTGTATCAACTCACTATAAAATGTAAAGAATATTTCCTGCTCAGAAGTTATAAGAATCTAGTTTTGGGTTATGAACACAGCAGTTCTTTGTTGAGACCCTGGACAAATAAGTGAATAATGGACATCCTTAGAATTGTCATGTTTCATGGTACGTTTGTAAGTAAAAGCCTGTAATCTTTTTTTTTTTAATTTTTTTAACATTTATTGACTTTTGAGAGACAGAGAGAGACAGAGCATGAGCCAGGGAGGGGCAGAGAGAGAGGGAGACACAAAATCTGAAATAGGCTCCAGGCTCTGCGCTGTCAGCACAGAGCCCGATGCAGGGCTCAAACCCATGAACTGTGAGATCATCACCTGAGCCGAAGTCAGATGCTTAACCGACTGAGCCACCCAGGTGCCCCAGGCCTCTGATCTTTAAGTGGCGATGATGGTTTCATGGAAAAAAATCACTCTATTTCTGGTCACCCAAAGAAATAAGAAATGGGAAATGTACATATGGATATACATACCCAAGGTTCTAAGTACTAAATTTGCACATTGCCTAAATATGGGGCTCTGTGCTTTCTATGGGTACAGACCTTCTTTTCATTTGCTTTTAAAAGGTATGAAGTAATTATACTTGAAATTTACTAGAACTATCTTTTCAATGATCAGGTAGAGTTACTTTTTATGAGATTGCTTTTGTGATTATTAGTCCCATAAATAATATTTCAGGAGTTAGTATAAGTGCAGAGTGATAAAATTGTAAGGATACCAATGTGTGTATGTAAATAAATAGGGAACTTTCCACATTCTATCACCACATTTTTTTTATTATAGAAGTGTTTTGTACGTAATTTCTGTTTATCCTGGGTTTTGGCTTTTGCTTGCAGGACAAAGGTCAAACAATCTCGGTTCTACTTGGCGCATTTTATTTTGTCATTACATATATGTATATGTATATATTAAGTTTATTTATTTATTTTGAGAGAGACAGAGAGTGTGAGCAGGGGAGGGGCAGACAGAGAGGAGAGGAAGAATCCCAAGCAGGCTCCGCTGTCTGCTCAGAGCCCAACGCAGGGCTCACACCCGCGAAACTGTAAGGTCACGACATGAGCCGAAGTCAAGAGTCAGACACTTAACTGACTGAGTCACCCAGGTGCCCCGTGTCATTAATATATTTTAATTTTTAGAAAATAAACCACTGCTTTCACCCAGGAGGTTTTTAATTGAGTGGTCATAGATGCACATCTTAGCATTTTACATCTTTAGACCTTAAACCCCATAAGGTCACATCTGCCTCATGTATTAGCACATCACCAGGGGCCAGCACAGTGCTGGAAGCATAGCTGTTGCTCTTAATTTATACAATGATTGAATGAATGAGGCAGTATTGCTAATTTGCTTAAAACAATGAGTTGTGGAGTTTATGGGTAGCAGTTTAGTTATTATGTTTCTATCAGTCAGGAAGAAAGTATGAGCGCAAATCAACGGTACCAGTGCTCCATGGATTTATTCCTAAATTGACCATTCATTATTTTTCTGGGTTCAATTTGCACAATCTATTTTAAGGCTCTCAGTAAGGAACAATCAGTGCTTAAATTATTCAGACTAGTGAATAGAAATTAGAGGTTTATTCAGTCTACAGTTCTTGCTAACGTAAAATGTTTTTGTTACCTTTTTCTCTTAAGTACATACAGGCAGTGAGGAAATTAAGTTAGCTGATGCGGTTTAAGGAGTTACTGTTTGTAAATACTGAGACTATTGCCTGGAACCTATTGCTTGCTATGTTAGAGTTTGCTATATAAATAAATAACCATTATTCTGGGGAAGTAATGAAAACAATCTTCAACAATATTAGTACTGCCTAAACAGTCAAATCTTTTTTTAAAATTTTTTTTATTAAAAAATATTTTTAATGTTTTCATTTATTTTTGAGACAGAGCGAGACAGAGCATTAGCAGGGGAGGGGAAGAGAGAGGGGGAGACACAGAATCCGAAGCAGGCTCCAGGCTCTGAGCTGTTAGCACAGAGCCCAATGCGGGGCTCGAACTCACAGACCGTGAGATCATGACCTGAGCCGAAGTTGGACGCTCAACCAACTGAGCCACCCAGGCGCCCCAACAGTCAAATCTTAAATACAACTATATTAGTCCTGGGAAGAATCATTGAATGTTAGAACTGAAGAGGTTATTTTAGAGATCATCTGCTTGACTCACGTCTTTTCAGATGAGGAAAACACCAAAGGCCAACAGGAGACTCACTCCTGGCATTAGAACCCAGGCATCCGGATGAGGGTAGGGATTTTCATAACTGTAATGCCTTACTTTTAAGTCTAAAATTGGCCTTGTATGTGAATTCAACGGTACTTTTATAGTGTTTTGGGTGTGATTATGCTTCTGGATGAGAAAGAGATCTTTTTGTGGCATCAGATAGCCGTTTGGAGTACATCAGTGGTATGATTTTAATTATTTTGAGGGTTGCAGTAAATTTAAATAAGCCAAACCTTTATATCTATTTGTTCCTTGTTACGGTAACTTGTACCCAAGGGGGTTCAATAAATATTGACTGACAAGATGAACAGTAGAGTAATATGGGAGAGGAAGGTAATGGGTGTGTGTGTGTGTGTGTGTGTGTGTGTGTGTGTGTGTTATCTGTCTCAGTGCTCTGAAACGTCCCTGGCACTGACGCCTTAATGCAAGAGGTTCTAACAAGAATGATCTGTGTGGGCCTTCTGGACATCTTTGTAGAAATGATGAACGTGCAGAAGAGAATTGTGAACACCTTTGTCTTCGCAGCTGCTCTGAGACCAAGTCACTCACTTGCATCTGTGAGCCACTGACCACTAAGCACTGTGACATTTTATCACTAACAACCTGAATTATCTTTGACCCAGAGACCTAGGGGTCAAAGGTCTCTTAGTCCATTATTACATTTGTGGAGTGGCAGTTCAGTTTGCATGAGGAAGTTTATTTATATCTATTTATTTAACTTTTTTATTTTTACTTATTTTTTTTTAAGTTTATTTATTTTTAAGAGAGAGAGATAGAGACAGAGCATGAGCAAGGGAGGGGCGGAGAGAGAGGGAGACACAGAATCGGAAGCAGGCTCTTCTGAGCTGTCGGCACAGAGCCCGACATGGGACTCGAACCCACGAACCATGAGATCATGACCTGAGCTGAAGTCAGATGCTTAACCGACTGAACCACCCAGGCACCCCTATTTTTTTTTTTAAAGACTTTTCTGTTTCTTTTTTTTTTAAGCTTTATTTTTGAGAGAGAGAGAGAGACAAACAGAGCATGAACAGGAGAGGGGCAGAGAGAGAGGGAGACACAGAATCTGAAGCAGGCTCCAGGCTCTGAGCTGTCAGCACAGAGCCCCATGCGGGGCTCCAACTCATGAACCGTGAGATCATGACCTGAACCCACATTGGATGCTTAACCGACTGAGCCACCCAGGCGCCCCTTATTTAACTTTTTTTGGAGTGGAGGAGGGAAGTAGGAAGAATGAGAGATGTAGTTGTTATTGTTTCACTCTTATAGGATTAGTTTTAGTCCCTTTATTTGTAGGATTAGGGTGACATCCTAAAAGAAAGGAAGATCCCAAAGATTTAACACATGGTGTTTTTTGTACGGGACTAACATGGAATATCCTAAAAGTTCCTGGGAACTGTCATCAAACCAGACCTTTACAGAAAAATGACACCCTACAGGTTGTAGCAGGGAGGAGCTTTGCTCTGAGGAAAATGCAGATCCTTTGAGGGTGGTAGAAACTCATAGTTTGCTGATTCATATTCGCACATTAATGAGGGACTTAAATAGTGGCTCGAAGGAGACTGAAAAGTTCATTTGGAACCCGTCCAGGGAGCTGGGAGGACAGACATGTGCGGATTCCCAGCCAGTCTCGGGTTGAAAAGCTCTTCCGAGTTATAAGCAGGAAGTACCCTCGGGCCAGAGCTAGGAGGGCTGGAGGGGAAAGCCTGGCTTCATTGTGTGTGTGTTTGAGCCTATAAAACTGTATAATAAGCAGCCATCTCCTGCGAGGAGGAGGGAAGAAGGCGCACCAATGTGCTGGTGTGGAAAGGGCACTGTTCAGGCAGATAGTTAAGAGGAAGGAGTACTAAATTCACATGGTTTGGGCCATCACTGAAAATGGCCGCGCTTGGGGTGCCTGGGTGGCTCAGTTGGTTGAGCGTCCGACTGTTATGTTTCAGCTCAGGTCATGATCTCACGGCTTGTGGGATTCTCTCTCTCTCTCTCCCTCTCTCTCTGCCCCTCCCCCACTTGGCGCTATCTCTGTCTCTTTCAAAATAAATAAGTAAACTTAAAAATATATAAATAAAATGTCTGGGCTTTAGATCCTTGTCTCATGATTAAGAAGGTAGATTTAGATTAGGTGAAAAAAATTAGATCTAAAAGAAAACTATGATTCAAAGTCTGTATTTTATTAGGTCGGTGGTCTCCACGAGGCTGTCCTGCAAAACACCGTGTAATACTTTCCTGGTACGTTTTTACTCAGAGGCTTTAGTAGCGAATATCTTTTCAAAAATCCTAAGGTATTTGAAAAAATAATAGCCTTGTAAAGTCTAGGCAGGTAACAATTTTTATTTTTTTTGTAGCCAACAGTTCATCTTCTATAAAATTTTTGATAGCTAAACTAGGAATGTGGTTAATTTGTCTTGCAAACACCAAGATTTGTTTAGGTATGTGATTATTTAGTGAAAGTAGAGAACATGATAAATGGATATATTTATAAGTTGCTAATACAGAGGCTTTTTATATGAATTCTGAATAGAAACTGGGTATTGGCTATGAATGTGATGTCTCAGATACTCATAATGCACTGGTTCCTTAAAAGCATAGGATACAATACAGGATTTAACCAGTACTGAGAACCTGAAGTGTGTGAAGTAGTTGAAAGAGGTGCAAAGTAGACACAGCCTTTGAGGAATTCTTGACATACTTGTTTTAAAATATAAAATTCTCTAATTTTTTTCTGGGGCTTATGTTGTTTCAAATTTAGTTTTGGTTTTTTGCCACTGTTAACTTTAAAAAAAAATTTTGTTTATTTTTGAGAGAGAGAGAGAGTGCAAGCAGGGGAGGGGCAGAGAGGGAGGGAGAGACAGAATCTGAAGCAGGCTTCTGACTGAGCCATCAGCACAGAGCCCCATGCGGGGCTTGAACCCACAAACCGTGAGATCATGACCTGAGCCAAAGTCAGACACTTAACCCACTGAGCCACCCAGGCACCGCTCCACGGTTAACTTCCTATATAAGAGTGTTCCTTTTATTTTCTGTAGGCTCTGTTTATTTTCCAGAGATGATATGCTACACTAACGTTCTCAGGAAGACTCTTTTTAAAATTTTTTTTTAATGTTTATTCACTTTTCAAAGACAGAGAGAGACAGAGCACAAGCAGGGTTGGGGCAGAGAGAGACGGGGGGTCAGGACACAGAATCTGAAGCAGGCTCCAGGCTCTGAGCTGTCAGCACAGAGCCCGACGTGGGGCTCGAACTCACAAATCACGTGATCATGACCTGAGCCGAAGTCGCATGCTCAACCGACTGAGCCACCCAGGCACCCCTCAGGAGGGCTCTTTTAACCCTGTTGATCATCCTAACAAAGATCATAATACTAAGTTAATTTATCATACTGTATTTTTTCTGTGTTTAAGTCTGACTTTTCATCAAGTTGTTAACTGGAAGGATACGTCTTAAATGTCCCAGGACTAAGATTCCCAAGTGTATCTGTTCTCCTCTTGATGAAACAAGTATGTACTAGGAAAGCAGCAGACTGCTATTTAAGTGATGTGGTTAAGCTGCCACGATTGTTATTGTGAACCTGTGGTAGGTCATTTTGGTTGCCTTTTCAACATCAAAATCACTGAAGCCCAGGCGCAGAAACAGGAAGCACTTTCTGCCATGTCGCAACTGTCATTAAACATTTATTGACAAATAATGTACAGATAAAAATCCTGAGAAGTGCGTGAAAGAAGAACTTTATTTCTCAAAAACTTAACCCTGAAGAAGAAGAAATAGTGAGCAGGCAGGCACCAGGCACTTCATCAGTGGCTTAGAGAGGTATTTAAGTGTATCACCTAGAGCTTCATTTATTACCGGGAAAGGATCAATTCCACTTATTCTTCTCTTTTTCTGTGGCACGGCTCCAGGAAGGTATTTTAATTGATTGGTGGGAAGATTTTAACACAGACAAAACTTCTAAGCCAAGTGCCATTATTTCCAGTACAGTGGCTTTACCACATTATTGGATAATAAAGCTAAAAGCTGCCAAATGTTTCAGAATTATTTTCAGAAATTTGCATGCTCTTTATTTCCATTACCTTGAGAAGGAGTTCAGAGGAAGGGCTTAGTCAGCATGCAATTATAGTATTAGATAAAATATCCAGTTTGCTCTGCAACCAAGATGCAGCTAGCTGTCTGTACTTTCATCAACGGAGAACCCTTGAGATGTTTAGTTGTCAGTGTGAGTGCCACACCTTTGAAGATAATCTTCCTTTCTTCTCTGGATCCTTTTAAGACTTAGTCTCTCTCTCTGTCTCCCTCTCTCTCTGTCTCTTTTTCTCTTTTCCAGTTTCACTATGATGTAATCAGGTATGGATTCCTTTTTATCCTGCGCAGGACTCTGGGTTTCCTGAACAGGTATATTTGCTTTCTTCTGGGACATCCTCACCCATATTTTTTCAAAGATGTCCTCGACCCATTTCCTTCCCTCCTGGAACTTTACTTAAAAGTGTGTTGGGGGAGGGGGGGTGCCTGGGTGGCTCAGTCCATTGAGCGTCTGACTCCAGGTCAGCTCGTGATCTCATGTCTCGTGGGTTCGAGCCCCGCGTTGGACTCTGTGCCGACAGCTCAGAGCCTGGAGCCTGCTTGGGATTCTGTGTCTCCCTCTCTTCTGTCCCTCCACTGTTCATGCTCTGTCTCTCTCTCTCTCTCTCTCTCTCTCTCTCTCTCTCTCATGTATAAATAAACATTAAAAAAATTAAAAAAAGAAAAGTATGTTGGAACTTCTCCCTCTCATGACCCAGTTCTGTTCGCCTGTCAGAGTTCCCAATGTTTGCCTCCCTCTGCGTCTGTGTCTCTTCTCACGCATCTTCTGCTTCACTCGCTGTCTCTTCTGCTGTGGACAGTCTGCCACAAAGACCGCCCACGAAGCTTTTCATTGTAATTCATGTTTTATTTCTAGCTGTTCGATTTGGTCCCTTTTCAGATCTCCTATGCTGCGTTTTGTATTTTCCTGGTCCCTAAAGACATTTCAAGTTTGTTATCTATTTCTTTCAGCAGAGTAAGCACACTCATTTCGTAATTTGTGTGTGATGATTTCCGTACATGCTGGTTCTCACTCAGTGCCTTGTTCCTTCCTGTGCTCAGTTGTCTCCGACTCTGCTGTTCTGGCTCGGGAAAAATGATCTGTGGCATTTCTCAAGGCATAGGACAAAAGTGCACGCCTGCCTGCCAGAAAAGTTTGTTTCTGCTGGATACCTGGGACCCTACCAAGTTTGTGGCCTGAGTTCCGAGGCCTGTTGCTCTGTTTCCCTGGACGTCATGAATCTGTCTTTAGATTCAGCTTCTCCCTATAGCTTCACTCAAGGTCAAGGCAATGTCCCTTAGTTCTTTGGGGTTGGAGGAGGGGTAGGTTTTGTCTTGGTAACTGTAGGTATAGCTTTTTTGGGGGGGAGGGTTCTTTATAAGTTTAGCCCCTTGGATTCCCACCTTAGTCTGAAGAGGGGCTACCATAAGATTCTCCACTTTGGGCAGACCCTGGGGCCTTGATTGCCACTGACTTCCTCAGGATAGACAAATATTCTTAAAGAAGATGTGATTGTATTGTCTGGGTATTTGGCTTATATTATTTCTGGGTTCAAGATTTTCCTCAGCATTTGTCCTGAAAGTTCCCTATTTTGTCAAGCTGTTTGAAGATAATGTTTATTATAATTAACTCACCATTTTTAGATGTTTGCAGCAGAGGGTTACTTTGAAACACTTACCCTCTATTACTGGAAGAGAAGTCATTAATCAAGAAGAAACTAAAAACTTTAGGGCAATAATAATGCCTCAACAAGAGATGTGTTGACGTGAAAAGTAGTCAAGTTAGGGATTTTCAGAAGGTAACATTTTGAGGATGAATTGACTAGTTTTGTTTACCTTTAGGCTCTAAGCAGGCTTATATCTGGTTAATTTTTGAGTTAAGGAAATCTCTAAAGAGATGCCTCAAGTGCGGTTAGGAATGGACTTTACGAACTAAAAGGTTTGTGGGTTGATCCTGAAAATTTTAATGAAAGAAGGTATAATGTGGCTCAGCATATAATCAGACCAGGTATAGATCTCGCTGAATGTAATTGCTGTGGTCACTACCAAGTTAACAAGAGAAGGGGCAAGACTTTGCCAATGCACAGAATCAGATCTAAAACAAAAACAAAAACAAAAACAAAAAACCCAGCTTTCTGATACGGTACCCTTAGTATTTAAGAGAAAAGCGACAGAAGGTAGGTGACTTGACCAAGGTCCTGGAGTAAAGGGCAGCCTGGTAGCCCATCATCTGGATATCATCACATGTCTCCATAGGTTGGGCCTGAAGCTTCACTTCCTGCCTTGCGTGGGACTTAAAACCTTCAGGTGTCCCTCAAGCCCTCTACCCGCTCCCCATGATCGGGTTCTATCACTGTGGTGCTCTGAAGTTACAGTCACTGCCTCAGGCCATCACCGACGAAAGTACCCTATAAAGTTCCCGAGGCATGTGCCTTGCAGACCAATAGTCAGCAGAAGTAAACACAGGCACTTTGGCTTTTGAATGCCAAGTGAAGAAATTGTTATTCCACTCGAACTGGCAACGTGTGCTCTCACTGCTGCTATCCAAGTTCTAGGCAGAAAGTAGAGGTGACGTTTATGAAGGGAGGGTAGGGAAGGAGAACAGCTGCAGGACGTGGGGAAATGACTGGATTCTGGTCATTGTATTTGGCAGGTCAAGGGTGAGATTTAGCCTGACGAGCTTTGGACCGTACCCTGGGCTAGCGGAGTAGTGTTAAAATCCACTCCAGGTGTTTCCGTTATTCTTAATGCCTAAGTATTATTAAAGCACACAATAATGTGTTTAAGGAAATGAAGGGTAAGGAATTGGTCACCAACTGTTCTAGAATCACCTATTATAATAGGGCCTCTTCTCTCCTCACAGTTGCTCCCACATGGTTAAAATGCATCATAAATTTTCAGTGCTTGTTTCAATAACTTAAGTTTCCTCTAAGTGAGCTGTTAACACTTTGGTCTTCAAGAGAATGCTCACTCAAATGAACCTCTTCGAGCTTTTTATGCTTTAGGCTGCAAAATTTGGACTTTGCATTGGCATATCCCATCAGTTCCTAAGTTAAATTTGAGATGAGGAAATTTTAAACCTCTATGCCTATTTTATAAATCTCAAGGGGTGCCTGGGTGGCTCAATCGGTTGAGCCTCCGACTTCGGCTCAGGTCATGATCTCACGCCTTGTGAATTCAAGCCCCGCATCAGGCTCTGTGCTGACGGCTCGGAGCCTGGAGCCTGCTTCTGATTCTGTGTCTCTCTCTCTGTCTCTCTGCCCCTAACCACTTGCAATCTGTCTCTGTCTTTCTCAAAAATAAATAAATATTAAAAAATAATTAAATAAAAAAATAAAAATCTCAAGTATTACCAAATGACAGGTGATAGTACTCTGCCATAGAAATATGTCCAAGTACTAAATATAGAAGTTAAAGCACCAGGAGAATTTCATAATGGATGCTTCTGATGGTTGGAATGATGGCTTGGAATTTGCAACTAGGGGGAAAAAAAGATGAAGGGTAATTGATAGTGCCTTGCAAGATGGGTGTTTCCTTATAACCTCTACTTATGTTTTCTTAACCCAGTGCTGTAGAATTTTCCAGGATTATTATTATTATTATTAATCTCTAATGTCTGGAAGAGTTGGTTGAAGCTTAGTCTACGTATTAACTTCATATGTGTGTAGGAAGAAGCCATTCTTAATCCATATAGGGGTTAGGAAGCATTCTTTACCTTATTATTGGAGGGTCGTGGTATCTTTCTTTGGCATGGAATTGCTACATTGCAGGGGGAGGTGGTGCAGTCTGGAAATGCCCGTTACTGTACCATCTACCTCTTTCTCATCCATGTCATGCTTTTGTTTCTCCTTACCCCTGCCCAAACATAAAATCAAGGGAGGAGATACTATGTTAAACTTTATATTCATCTCTGGAGAATGCCCTTTGGGGGTAGCTTCCAGTATTTTAGAGAATTTTTTTTTCTGGGAATGTGCTTCTGGGCAAAAGCAGGACTATAGGCTACAGTGGAATTGGCAGAGAGCGTATCTTACACAATTGTACTTATTTAAACCTGTGCCTTATGTATAATTAGAGCTCAGTACATATCAAACACGACGATGGATTGCCTGATTGGATACACTACATGGATAAAGCTAGAGTAGTAAAGGGAAGTGACCTCCAGTTCTTCTTGCCCCCTCCCACCCCACACCAGCCTGTGGACCAAGTCCTTCCTATGGGACTCCAGAAACACCTTAGAATAAGGAGGACCTCTGCTCTCTGCCCTCACCACCTCTATCTTGGCGCTTGCTTGGCTTATGAAAAATTGGCGAAATTTCTCCAGGATTTCCCTTTTTCCCATCCCCTAGTCTAGTTCATTCTCTGCTGCTGGGACAGTTACTGTCTAAAAGTTGAATTGGACCGTGACAGCCCTTTGCTTTAAAAGCATTCTCAACTCCCTTTCCCTACAGATTTTCACCCATTTAAGGTTGGCACATCATGATTGACACCTAGGCATTTTCAGGCTTTTTCCCTGCCACTCTTTCCCTCTAACCACACAGTTGTGCCTTAGCCACATGGATCGCACTGTGCCCTCCAGCAGCATTGTGGGCTCATAGTTCTGTGCCTGTGATCATGTGGTTGCCTCTGCCTGGAATGTTCTTCTTGTATTCTCTGCCTTTCCAGTTCTTCCTTTTTCTTAACATTCAGCGGATGTCCTTCCTCTTCAGCACTTTTCTAGAATTCTGCACAATTATTTACATCTTCCCTTGTGCTTCCATAGTGCTGTCTCCTCTCTAGCCCCCTCATGATCGCTTTTCCCTGAAGTTTTAAACAATGTATTCCCTCATCCCTCGCCTGATGAGATATTTTAGTATCCAAACACAGTATCAGCAATGCACAAAGCTCCCCATAAAAGTTGAAAGCATAGAAGTATGTAAGTACTGGTTACTTTGTGGAACCCATGGCCAATATCTTCCCCTAGACGTTAACCTTGACGGTTATTCATGCAGTCCACTCTATTGCCATTTATAGCCTATTGTTCATATTACAGTAATAAATTCAAAGTAAGGTCGACATAAAGGCCATCTGAAAAGCCCCTCTTCTTCTGCAGAATGCAAGATTTCTCCTGGTAAGGAAATATATGTCAAATAGAATTCTTGGTTTGTCTGTTTGCATCCAAGTTTTGGTCAAAGGAATAGCCTTCAATCTTTAGGCATTATCCTTACTCTTCTGTAGCTTTAGGAGGTTAAGACTAGTCATTATTCTGTTAGTAATCTGATGTATTTTTAGTATCAGTTATTTTTCACAGGTTCCCATCAGCTCTCTGAAATGTTGTCTTATCTCTCTGGGTGTATAAAACCCAGTGCGGTCTCCAGACCAGCAGCAGCATCACCTGGAGACTTGTTGGCAATGGAGATCTTCTGGCCTCACCCCAGACCTCCTGAATCAGAAAGTCTGAGTTGGGGTCTAGGAATCTGTGTTTTAACAAGCCCTTCAGGTGATTCTGATGCTCACCAAAGCTTAAGAATTGCGCTTATGGAAACCCTGTCCGATATAAAAGTCTGCATGACTAAGTCAGAAGGGTTTTTGGAAAATAATATCCACGTCTAGAGACTACTATGATTACATAGTTTCAGCGAGTCCAAACAAATAGTCATGTGCAGGCAATTTAGTGCATGTCTTTTTAGTATGGGGAATTAAATTAAAAAAAAAAAAAGAGAGATGATAAATATGTACCCGAGTAATCCATCCAAGAACAATGTGACACAGAACCAGAGGTGAAAGTTCTTGACAAAGAAAAAAAAGCCAAGCCTTTTTCAGTACTCTATGGAGGCAATAAAATTGTATATAAAGACCAAAATGTGCTTTAAGTGTGTATGTGCATATGCGTGCACGTGTGTGCGTGCCTGTGTGTTTCTCGCAGCCGATTTACTTTAGCAACGCTGTAGTTAAAGGAATAGTGAGTGTATCTAGTCAAGACTGCCTCAGTAGAAAACTATAATCTTATTATTTGTTGTACTTCCTATTATCCCCTTTACAAAAGAAAACCTTTTACTGAACTCTCACCACATTCAATATCTGTCAGAAAAATTGTGTGAAAACTGTTATTATTTCAGGGGAAGCACTTACCTTTCCTTTTCTCGTCTACTCTTTGATACAGTTTTCAGGTTAATGTTTTTATGACTTTCCTTCCTAATTCTTCAGGAAGACAAGCTTGTGTCCAATCACTGATTTATCATAGGAAGTTTGTGCACTGCTTTGTTCAACAAATAATTAGTAAGCACTTAATATGTCCCTTGCATTCTGCTGCCTGCTGGAAATGAACAATGAATGGAGTAGACATGATTCTTACCCATGCAGAGTCAGTAATTTATATTCTAGTGATACCATGGAGTGCTTTTTAACAAAATTCTTAGTTATACACATAAACTCCAAGAAGAGCAGGTCTTGCCTTTACCCTTTTTTGTGTTTACCCACTACTTGAACTTTATTCAGCTCATCAGAAAAAAAACTTAGAAATGTTTAAATAAGTTTATTTTGTTCTACTCTATTAAGCTTTTTAAGATGAATACATCTCAACCAGAATACTTTCAAATATGACAGCATTGCTCATTAAATTTTTCAGTTAACTTAAGAATTAGCTAGGAAGTCCTGGCTATCAGCCCTTGTTTTGAAAGAAAGCTTTCTTTAAGATCACATACATAACTGAATTATTGATGATTTTGGATGCTCTAGTAATCAATGATAAGGTAGTTAAGCTAATATGAATTATGATTACAAGTATTGGTAATGGACAGGAGTGCATATGATTGATACCAATATGTGTTGAGTTCATCATCCCCGGAAAGTTAATCTTTGAATGAAATCCCTGAGAAGGACTTATGTTATTGCTTATTGCATATGGGAGATGAGTATAGTTTATGAGTGAATGTATGGGCGGTGCATATATAGATGGACGTGTGATCTGTGCCTGGTGAGGTACTGGAAAAACCTGTGGTAGGAAAGTTGGGTCAAGAGGATTGAAGGTAAGAGGTACGAGTAAACTTGTCATAGCCTTTCTAAATATTTTTATAGATAATAAAATAAAACAATAAAGACAGTGTTCCTAATTAAAGATAAAACAGGGACATCTATTAGTAACAATGGATGCTGGGCTCTATTATTAATTTCTAATTAGCATCCCTTATTCACTAGAGGCATTTTAGGGTCTCTGTTCCTTTGCAGTGTGAGATGCCTATAAATTCATTTTGCTCTGTTCTAAACAATGTGTGTACAAGGAGATTTTCAGCATCATCCCTCCCTCACTTAAGGTCTGGCCTTGTATCCAAGTTGTCAGGGCCATCATGATTTGATAGCACAGGTGAGGAGGTGTTAACTCTCAGGTTCAGTCTTCAAGGTTTTGACTGTGTCTTCTTCCCGTTTGGGTCCTGCCTCAGGGTCTCCCCACCTTCTCAGTTCAGCCATCGTATACAAGTCTTAGATTCAGTAGAGTTACTCAGAAGGGTTAGGTAGAAATAAATTCTATACTGATACAACTCACAGTTAATAAATAATTATAGGCAGTAATCATATATATCTTTTTAAAGTCACAAATATAGTGGCTCAGTTAGTTAAGCGTCCAACTCTTCATATAAGTTTGGGTTGTGATCTCGCGGTCCTGAAATTGAACCCCACACCAGGTTCCACGCTAAGCGTGGAGGCTGCTTAGGATTCTCTCTCTCCTTCTCTCTCTCTCTGTGCCTGCCCTTCTCACGTGCACACACATGAGTGCGCTCTCTCTCTTAAAATAAACACGTATTTAGAAAAAAATCACAAAAATACATATGGCAATAAAAATAGATACTGAGTTGGAATTCAGTCCAACTATTTGATTCCAAACCCCATGCAATTTTTATATGCAGTTCATTACTAACCCTTTTTCTTTATGTTCATTTTTATTTCTATCGTCGGTATATTATTATGTTGCCTGAATTTTAAAATTTGTCTTCTGACATGTTACTCAAAGTATTTCATTCCAATTGATTTCTATAATTCTCATTTCCCCCTTTCAAAGAAATAATTGCAACACATTGTAGAAATATTTACAACACATGTCGCACTTCCTGAGTCTTTCTAAAATCTGTTTTCCTCAACTTCTCGATTTTTTGGTTTTAACATCACTTACCTTTTCTGTACTAATCCCCATTTAAAAAAAAAACCTCAGCATAATTTCGTAGACAATGGAAATGATCGCAGAGCCCTTCCAGGAACAAATGGGACAAAATGTCCATACAGCATAAAGGTACAGAATCAGTTGTCTCCTAATATTGTTACTGTCCAGCTTTGATTCATTCAGCCAAAAATCCATTCTTTCTAAAATAAGAATCCATTGTAATAGTTACAGCCCTGAAGTAGTTCCTGCTTAATCACAATGCATTATTCCTTCTTACATTTACATTACATCTTATCTCACTCATCTTGACTTAGTTGAAAATCATTGACAGCCCATTAGGGGCCTGTCAGCCATCTACCTCTCCTGCATTTGTGCCCAATGCTAAATAAAAGGATAAAGACTCGGGGTGCCTGGGTGGCTCAGTTGGTTAAGCATCCGACTTCGGCTCAGGTCATGATCTCACGGTTCGTGACTTCAAGCCCCGCGTTGGGCTCTGTGCTCACAGCGCGGAGCCTGGAGCCTGCTTTGGATTCTGTGTCTCCCTCTCTCTCTGCCCCTCCCTCTCCCCCACTCTGTCTCTGTCTCTTTCTCAAAAATAAACATTAAAAAATATTTTAAAAAGGATAAAAGACTTTATAAATTACTACTCCAGTAATATCAGAATTTGCTCTGTTGGGTGATGCAGTTGTTCAGATACCAAGTGGGTGAGACATCTCATGATTGCGTTTCTGATTTTACATTCTAGAGGCCTCATTTCTTCTTTCTGGTAACTCCCCTTACCCAAGGGGTTCCTAGCAGTCAGGGTTTCGGTGAATCATCCCTTCTCTTTTTCTATGTAGGAAATCATCATCAAATAGAATTAATATACGCCAAATATATATATAAAATAATTCAAGTATTCACAAATTCATAGCAAATTTGTTTTCTTACTTTGGGATTGATTTTCTCACCATCCTTTTCTTATACTTTTTATAATTTACAAGTACCACTTATAGGCCTATATATTACTTGCAGTTTTTTTTGCCTGAACTAGGTAATGCCAGCATTTATCATAGGCATGTCATGGCATTCTCGATTTACCTGGATGGGGAGTTACTTGCCTTTTCATTCACAGATAATATTTTGGACATTCCACTCTGTATACTCAGTTCATTCTTGGACCTCAAAATACAGATTCTACCTAAATTATTCCCATTCTGCCGTCTGTCCATGCAAAGCCAGCCAACTCTAATTGCTAGATGAAATCCTGTAGATACTTTATGAAGACTTATTGGTACTCTGTAACAGGAGTCCGCAAACATTTCTATAAAGAGTCAGTTCTGAAGTCCAGCATGAAAGCATCCATAGACAAGTTGTTAACAAATGAACGTGACTGTGTTCCAATAAAACTTTATGCACAAAAATAGATGGTGGGCAGGATTTGGCGTGAGGGCCATATTTTGCCTCCCCCTGCTCTATAATATCCCTTGAAGAGTTATTATTTACAGTTATTATTGCTTTAACACTTCTTATTCTAATTTTCCTTAACTGGAATTGCGTATATTCTCCAGCCAGTTCTTTCTTTTTATGAAGAATCTGGATTCTCAGGCGGTTTTCATCAGGCCTTCAAAAGGCCTTTGAGGAACAGAAATGAGCCTACAAATCTAAAGCTAAACGTAGACTAAAGCTAAATAGCAGGTTACAAATCCTTTTCCCGGATCCCCACCCAGGAATACCACTCCTTCTAACTCCAGCTTCTGACCCTTCGCCATGTTTTCTTACTGGTTGTGCCTGCCTCTGTGGCATGAGCATCTGTAACAGGCATTGTCATCGTTCATGAAGAGCGTTCTTTTCTGGCTACTTCCCCCTTTTCTAGGATGCGTGTTTTAGTTCAGTTGATGTTTAATTGCCCTTGTGGTTTGCCTGCTTCTTCTTTCCCCTCTTCCCTACTTTTGTGATTGCTTTATAGTTGACTAGTTTCTAGTTCATTGGCTCTGGTTATTGCCCAATTTCTACTTCAGAATTTCCCTTCCAGGAAGGCTTGGGGATGAGTTGGGGCGGGGGGTAGGGTGGTAGTAAAATTGGGTGAATTTTTTAGTGGACTTGATATAGGTCATAAGTAGATGAGAAATAGATTTGCTCACCTGAATGGATGTTTGCGCCATTTTTCCAGAGAAGCAACGCTAACAAAGATCTAAAATTTCAAAGGAAAGATCTAAGCTGAAGATACTTATATCCACACAGGTATTAATGCTCGTGGTTGCCAGCAGAGAAGTATAAAGTGGGAAAAGATGTAAAGGTAATGTTCTCGTAAAGATTCAGGGGTGACACTAGGTAAGGCTTGGATGCTCTAATGAAGGTGAAAGTAGTTCTGAGGATGAGCTCTTATACCTTTCCTAGTTTACAAGTACCACTTCTAGATCTAGTCATCGAATCTGGGAGCTGACATATACTCATCTTAGGGAAAGCACAAATTTAAAGTTCTTTCTGTTACATAGCTTAAGGATTAGGCAAAAAATATCTCTAAGCAAACCTCCATATGAACTCTCCCAGCTAAATCTGTTCCTGATTAATACAATATACTTTAAGTCAGTTCCTTGTATGTTATGAAAGGACTGTGCCCTTGCATAGAGAATGGTCTACCTCTCATAACACATAAAGAGGCATGCAGGTCTCTAGTTCAGGAAAACTTTTTTGGAATATCTGATTCTCTTGCTTTCATATTCTTTCTTTTTTTTCCAAAAAGATATTTTTTAAGACCCAGAACTGCCTCCTAGTTAACTATTATTTTAGATATCAAGGGTTACAATTCAAGCCATGTAGGAAACAAAGCACATGCCACCCATTATAACACTTCTCATAAGAATGTAAAAATTCCCGGAGTGCCTGGCTGGCTCAGTTGGAAGAGCACATGACTCAATCTCAGGGTTGTGGTTCCAGCCCCACATTGGGTGTAGCGATTACATACATACTTGAATCATAAATCAAAAGAATTTGTACATTCTTTTTGTTTTTTTTTTTTAAGTTTATTTATTTATTTACTTAGAGAACACAAACTGGAGAGGGGCAGAGAGAAGGAGAGACAGAATCACAAGCAGGCTCTGCACCATCAGCTCAGAGCCTGACGCGGGGCTCAAACACAAACTGTGAGATCATGACCTGAGCCAAGATCGAGAGTCAGATGCATAACCAACTGTGCCACCCAGGTGCCCCTACAAATTCTTAATAATTTATTTTGTCTCTTTCTATGAGATTCCAGATTTTTCCCAGCACTCTGTAAGCATTCAAAAAGTATCAATATTGGGGGTGCCTGGGTGGCTCAGTTAGTTAAGCATCCAACTTCGGCTCAGGTCATGATCTCACAGTTCGTGAGTTTAAGCCCCACATCGGGCTCTGTGCTGTCAGCACAGAGCCTGCTTCAGATCCTTGGTCTCCCTCTCTTTCTGTCCCTCCCCTGCTTGCATTCTCTCTCTTTCTCTCTCTCAAAAATAAAAAATAACACTTTAAAAAAAGGATCTATTTTTACTGGAAAGGCTTAATGGTGTGGGCATTAACTTTTTATAAATTCTGAACAACTTTTGGAGAGAATGGCACCCTGAGAGCATTTGTGATATTTCTGAAAATGTTGTGCCCAGACCACCTGTATCAGAATCATCTGGGATGCTTTTTGGAAGAGCACATTTGTCAGCTTGTCTCTTGCCTCTAGTGATTAAGAGTCTTTTGATGAGGTCTGTGACTATTTCATGTTCATTTGGGATAACTTGCCGTGGTGACTTGTATGCACACAAGCTTTGAGAACCTCTGGCTTGGGGCTAGGAGCCTGCAGGACCATTGACAGATCCCTGTTTTATTTGCACATATTTCTGCTGTAGCTCCATGTTTGCACCCCTGAAAAAAAAAAAAAGAAAAAACTTATTTAGCAAAATCACACACTAAAAATAACAGGGCTTCTGGGAAAAGTGGTGCAAGGTGAAGAGGAAAACTTACGGAACTGGAAGTAGAGCATCGACAAGAATAGCGTTGGTCCTGCAGCGCCTGGGTGGCTCAGTAGGTTAAGTGTCTGACTTTGGCTCAGGTCATGATCTCACAGCTCGTGGGTTCGAGCTCTGCATCAGGTTCTGTGTTGACAGCTCAGAGCCTGGAGCGTGCTTCGGATCCTGTGTCTCTCCCTCTCTCTACCCCTCCCTGCTCATGCCCTGTCTCTCTCTCTCTCTCTCTCTCTCTCAAAAATAAATAAACGTTAAAAAAAAAAAAAAAGAATCATGTTGCTCCTGATGAGAAACTGTAACACAATGAAGGCTCCAAGAATACTTCTTCTCAACAACTTAGTTATATCTTTATACCCTTAAATCTGAGACCCATACCTGTTTTGCAGACCTTGGTCTTTGGGCATTCTCTTCTGGCAGAGATCAGTATTAACTTATTCATCAACATTTTTTAAGTTTATTTATTTATTTTGAGAGAGAGCACGAGCATGGGACAGTCAGAGAGAGAGTGAGAGAGAGAATCCCAAGCAGGCTCCGCACCATCAGCCCAGAGCCCCACATGGGGCTTGAACCCATGAACCGTGAGATCGTGACCTGAGCCAAAGTCAGACACTTAACCGATTGATCCACCCACGCACCCCTATTCATCAAATTTTTTTAAAGACTGGCACATGCCATCGTTCTAGCACTTCCTACAAAACCAGGGGAATCTTTTTTGCAGCCTTCTCACCTGTATCATCAGTTTCTCCAGATAGCTTACCCTAGTGGAAAAAGTGTCAGTTCTTGAAGCCAGTAAACCAGCCATGACTTTCAGTGAACATCCGTGTAATATCAGCTTTCTTTTCATAAAATCTCCATGTATTACTAAGGCTGTCTCTTTAATCTTGTCCTTCAGAAGAAAACTTGTCCCTTAGTGCTTCAGATCATTAATGTGCTAATATTGTGTCCTTACTTACTCCTACTCATTACATTAACACATACTGTAGCAGAATACTCTAGAAATTTTGCTTCCTCTTTTTTTTTTTTTTTTTTTGGACACCATCTTGGTAAAATTCTTAAAGTTTGAGTCCTGGCAGGTACTTCCCAATGATTAAATCAAAGGGGTCCACTGCATTGCTGATGAATTTGGTTTTCAGAAAATGCTGACAATACAGTTATTTAGGAATGGCCTTCATGACCTGTCTACAAGCTTGATCTAGGCTAGGTTCTTAGGTGTCATATTTCTGTAGTTTATAACTTATTTCAGGGTGATCTTTCCCCTTTTATAGATAGATCATTACTCAGCAGACTTGCTGCACTGCTTTTGGTCCCATCCCACAGTTTTCCCTTGTGTTGTGTAAGATATCTGAGGTACACCAAAGCCATGCAAGAAATAGCTTCCTTTAGGAACAGAAATTAGGTCATAGAACTAAGACATAGGATTCCCAAGTGATGGATTTCATCAGACATCAACCCAGAAGTGAATGTAATGTTAATCCCTAACATCTAATTTTGAGGAGTTTGTTTAAATTTTTATTTATTAAATAATATTCCTAAGTGATTATATTTCCTAAAAATCGAGAAGAAAATTATCGCTACCTAAATAGTAAAGTCATTAGAAAAATAATTTATCTTATTTTATTACCTTAGCAGTCAAACTTAAGCATATTTCTACTAGTGTTTAGGTTTGGGTTTTTGAAAGCCTTGGAAAGTTCTGTAAAAGTCCTGTCTTTTTTTTTTGGTATACTTTTGCCATTGGAATGCTAGTCTTCGTAAAACATGCTTACATATAAAAATTTGGTCAGTGACTCTGCTCTTAAATTCTTAAAACACAGTGTACAAAAAGGAGGAGAAAAGAGTTCCCTGACTCACTTTGGAGTTTAATAGCACTGAAAGATGATCCAATGTCTTCATTTTATGAACAGGGAACAGGGGCCAGAGAGAGAGAATGTTTGATGGGGCCACAACTGGTTGGGGTCAGTCTCTGGGGTTGAGCCAATCTCCGTGCCTTGGGGTCTGTGATTCCTTTGGTGTGGGGCCTTCTCTTAGACCCTGAATACGAGGATATTAAGGGTGAAATAATGCATAGCTACTGTCTCTACTCACCTTGGTGTATCTATTTAAAAAAAATTTTTTTTTAATGTTTACTTATTTTTGAGAGAGAAGGAGAGAGACAGAGTGTGAGCAGGGGAGGGGCAGAGAGAGAGGGAGACATAGAATCCAAAGCAGGCTCCAGGCTCTGAGCTGTCAGTGCAGAGCCCGACGCAGGGCTCGAACTCACGAGCTGTGAGATCATGACCTGAGCCGAAGTTGGCCACTTAACCGACTGAGCCTCTCAGGCACCCCAATGGTGTATCTATTTTTATAAACTAGGTCCTATGTTCCATGTTATGAGATAAAGCTACACAGTTCTTAATATTGGAAAATCAACACAATTGATTTCTCTTTGGGAACGATAATTGTTTTCTACTGCTGGCCGTAACTAATTACCATGAACTGAGTGGCTTAAAACAACACACATTTAGTATCTTAAGAGTTCCATATGGTAGGATTCCAAGACGGGTCGCACTGGCCTAAGTCACAGTGTCGGGAAGGTTGCATTCCCTTCTAGAGGCTCTCAGAGGGAATCCGTTTCCTTGGCTTTTCCAACTTCCAGAGGCTGCCTACTTTCTTTGGATTGGGGCCCCCTTCCTCGGACTTTAAAGCCAGCAACATCACATCTTTGGCCATTCTTTGACTACACCAGGGAAAGATTATCTGCTTTTAAGAGTAAACATGATTACATGGGGTGCACTGAATAGTGTGCCATAATCTCCCCATTTCAAGGTCCTTACCTTAATCCCACCTGCAAAGTCTCTTTGGCTATGGAAAGGCAACATAGTCACAGGTTTGAGGGATTAGGATTTAGACCTGTTTGTAGGTCATTATTTTGCCCATAACAGGAATGAACATGCTTTCGTTGGTGTCGGCTCTAGGTGGGCAGTAATTTTAAAAACTTTATATTAATTTAGAAAGCTTAATAAACTGCTAAAACTCAACAAGTCATGATATAATAAGAATACCACCTGTATTGTTGCACAGTTGTGCGACACCCAGGGATTAAGTACATTAATTGTCTCCTCTTGTTTTGTTCACCTTGAAGCGCCATGAACCGGGTTCTTTTTAATCTCACTTTACATTTTAGGAGACTGAGGCCTAGAGAATTTTGATAATTTACTAAAGGTTGCACAGTCAGCATGTGGCAGAATAGGATTTGAATTCCGGTCTGACTCAGGCTTTTATTTATTTTTTATTTTTTAAGTTTATTTATTTATTTTGAGAAAGAGAAAACGTGAGTGAGGGAGAGGCAGGGAGAGAGGGAGAGATAGAATCCCAAGCACCCTCCGTGCTGACAGCACAAAGCCCGAGCTGAAATCAAGGGTCAGATGCTTAACTGACTGAGCTACCCGGGCGCCCCTGACTCAGGTCTTTAACAAGTATAGTTCATCACTTATATTTAGTACTAATGTGGTAAAAGTATAACATAGTATAATGAAGTATTGAGAATATAATTTATGCAGAGAAAGCCTACCTAATAAATTAGTTGCTCTGATAAGAAAAATAATCTGTTACCATGAATGTAACCTTCAAAATGCCATTTTATCCATTGAGCAAGGGTTGGCTTATTAACATCAGTTGGTTGTATATGGGTTTGGCGATCAATTCTCAAAGTCACAATTTAAATAGAAAAGGCCACAAAGATCGCAAAGTTAGAGAATTTATTTCACAAATCATGCTGCTGTCTAATTGGTTAATAGGTTCCTCTCTTCCTGCCCCCACCACAGGCTGTAAGCTCCAGGGGGATAGTGATGTTTTTCTTGGTTAGGTCTGTGTCTTGAGTACTTAAAACAGTGGTATCCATTTAATAGACACATTAATATTTGTTGCAAGAATAGAAATCAAGAGAATATTTATTCTCTAAGAGAATAAAGCCAGTTACCTGTAAGAATGAGCCAGGATCTGGATACTATTTGTATTCTGGAAGGTCTTCAGTATATTCTAATGTGTTTGGCTAAAAAGAGACCATAAAATTGGTTAATATAATAGGAATAAGAAAGGTGATAATGACCCTGATAAAGCCAGTATATTTTTAAACAAACCTTGAGCATCAGAGAAGCTTGTGCATTAAAGAGAAACTCATTTGGTATGGAGTACTTGACTCAAGATTGACTTTATTTTTTAATTAGTTTATCTATTCAGCAAATACTACCAAGTGGGATTCTGGTTACTAGGGTAAAAGATGAATTACAAGAAAAAAAACCCTGACTTAAAGGAGTCTTCTGTCTCCTTGGTGAAACAAGCACCTATAAAGATAAAAGTGCAGTGTTTTAAAAGGAATCATAATGGTTTTATGGGAGCACAGTAGAAGAGGGACACTTAACTTATTATTCAAAAATACATAAATTGGGGAAACCATCCTGAGTGTACTTGCGGGGGGGGGGGGGGGTTGGACATAATTTAGATTTATAGAGGAATTGCAAAGATAGGACAGGGTTCCCATATACCCCTCATCCCATTTCCCATTCTCTTGGGATATTGGTCAAAACTAAAAATTAATATTGGTATAGTATACTACCAGTATCTAGCTACAGATCTTATACACAGTACACCTTTTTACGCTGAGGTGAGATCATGTATGAAAGTGCTTTGTGAACAGTAGGCCAAGCGCTAGTAGTTCAAAAAATGCTGTCAGACTCTGCCCAGCGTAGGCCACTGATGGTGAAAGTTGCATTCCCTGAAGGCAGCTTTAATAACCTTGCCATGAGCTCTCTTTATTTTTATTTTATTTTTAAATTTTTTAAATGTTTACTTATTTTTGAGAGAGAGAGACAGAGCACAAGTAAGGGAGGGGCAGAGACACAGAATCTGAAGTGGGCTCCAGGCTCCAAGCTGTCAGCACAGAGCCCGATGTGGGGCTTGAACTCATGAACCATGAGATCATGACCTGAGCTCAAGTTTGACACTTAACCGACTGAGCCACCTGGACACCCCAATTTTATTTTAATGCTTATTTATTTTGAGAGAGACAGAACATGCTCTGGTGGGCGAGGGAGAGAGAGAGAGAATCTGATGCAGGCTCCATATCCAATGTGGAGCCCCAGCTGGGGCTCGATCTCATGACCTGAGTCGAAATCAAAAGTCTGATGCTCAGCCTACTGAGCCACCCAGGTGCCCTGAGCTCTCTCTGTTTTAGTTCCATCCATGAACTCTCTCCCTCCATCCTGTGTGAGGTAAAACCCACCTTGCACATGAGGGGCTGAGGCTCACATAGGCCAAGGAAATGAGTCAGGTTGGAGCAGGAAGCTGGGCTGCCTGCCTCCAAAGCCCACCTTTTCATCCTGTATGCTGCTTCCTGAGTCACTTTCCTGTACAACAGCCCAGAATAAGCATTTTCCAAATCATACTTCTTACTGTGCAAAACTTCATTCCTTTTTTAATTCTAAGGCTACTTGCTTCATGCATCAAGGGTTTGCCACTCACTGTAGTATTCTGTGACTTTAAAATTTTGATGACTTTAAGGACCCATTGCTTTCCTCCCTTGGCCTTCCTGTAGGAAGTCTTTAGGATTCTATAATGTTGAATCTATTCCTTTGCACTGGCAGCCCTTACCTTTGAACATTATAGTGACCCCTCTTGATAGCTACCAGCTGCCTTTTTTTTTTTTTTTTTTTTTTGGTCTTAAGGAATGACCAAAGCTATATGCAGTTTGTCAGAGGTTAATTATGTAATTTTGTGCCATCTGCATGCATAGGATCTAATATTTTCTAACTTTTCAGGTGATTTCTGGATAATGGCAGTCAAATCAGCACTAATAATGGTGACTTTTTTTTTTAAGATACAAAGCGTTTTCACTACCATTTTTTTTCACAACCATTTTTAATTAGATTTTCCCAACTGTGTGAAATAGATAAGGCAGATGCTACTCTCTCCCCACGCACCCCCAACTTTCTATGCACAAGATTATTGAAGTTCAGAGTAATTATGTGGTTCCCTAATCCCATAGACCAAATAAGCGCTGGACCCCGGGTTTGCTGACTCCCCATTCTTATCCTTAATAGAGATTCTCAAAAGCTAGAGGGAGAAGTGCAGGATGTTTTGCGTGGAGTTGGGGATTTAAATTCGTAGACTAGAAACTATTAGCAAAGAATCTAATTAGACTTCTTTGTAAATAACAACAAACGAAAGGCATTTCTAGTGGTTTGTCAGTCGTTATGGAGGAAATGAAAGCTATGTGTTGACATGTTAGGTAAAGCTTCATTTAAGTTCATTTTGTGTAGTGTTTGTGAATCTTTGTGCTGAGAAAACGTGACTGCAATTTAGGAACCAAGGGATTATCTCAGAATGGGTGGGAAGCAGCTCACTTTTATTTTCAAAAGATGGTTTAATGAATTTGTTTTTTATATAAAATAAGGGAAGCTGTGAATCATGTCTTCATGTGTGTGTGCGCACGTGTGTATGTTGTCAGAAACCAGACTACTTTGGCTCTAATCTTACAGTTTGATTTGTGAGGACTGTACAGGAAAGCGTCCCAGCCTTGGAGCTCTGCAAGATAGGTGACAAAATGAGATTGCTTTAGATGATCGGTGATGATGTAACACAGTACAGATTTTCTCACTCCGAACAGTCTGTTTAATTTGACTGTGGTCACTTTCCACCTCTTCAACAAATTCATGACCCTGGGAACCTGAAGATAAGAAAATTGTCTTCCCTGGTCTTTCCTGTGGGGTAGAAGTAAAATGATAAGGATTCAATTGTTAGGTTGTCTGTGGACCTGCTTAAAAATGCAAAGAGCTACTCAAGCTTTAAAGATCCTCGGAAAGTCAAACGTGGGCCCTACGTAAGAATGGATGCAAGACTGGTTATATAAAAACTGTAGTAAACAGAGCAGAGAGAAAATTAACTTTGATCTGGTGGGCCTCAGCGAGTCAGGAAGGTTCCATTCAATCCTGGCATGTACCTTTCAGGGTCATTCAGTTTAATAAGTTGTCTGTGAATAAAAAGGAAAAATTAGAAACCTGTGGTTGCCGGGAAAGTTGACCTGCCTACATAGCAAAGAAATAGATTTTCAACATCCTGGAAGGATGCATTTATTTTACGATTAGGGCTGCTAAATTTTTTTCTTCTTCACAGAAGGAATAAATTTGAAATGGCTATGTGAAAAATAGGTCATGGGGAACTAACACTGGTAGATCAGTAAAGGGCTTTGCTCATAAGCGATGCTTTAGGTTTTATGCCCGTATTTTATGCCATACTGGAAAGTTTTCACATAGTTGTCACTGTTTGAAATTAATTATAATCAAGTGCTAACTCATTTTACCTGGGAATTTTCTCTAATTTTGAACGTCTATCTACATAAATTCCTTCTTTCAAATGAAAAAGAGAAGTTTAGTGATAACAATTAAATGATTGTAATTTAATTTGAACAAAGAAATAAGGGTTATGAAGATAAATGTTAACACATCAAGGTCATGCTAATGTGCTAAATTTACTTTAGCACCGAAAGAGAGAAACCTCATTCCAGTAAGAAAATAAATAAATACAATATCAGATTTTCAGTAACTAGATATTTCTCCATTTCTCTGTTTTTAAGTGACATGTTGGGGCAGAGTAGGGCAGATACGTATAACAAATGAAGGAAAAAGCCTTGCTTTTTGACAACAGAAAAGATCAAATTTACAAACTGATGTCAAATGAAATTTGCTGCCCATCAGTTAGGTCAAACTGTAATGGATCCGTTTTAACCCTGTGTATTGATGGCCTTAGATGAAGCTTGTGGGACCTCTTCTATTATGTCCATTGAGTGAGGTTCTCCTCTAATTGCGGGCAGCACTGGGAACAGCTTTAATTAGGCAGGCCTGGTGAACGCTTACCGTAAGCTGCCCGCAACTGTGCTGTGATTTACTCCAGCATCCGTTGTCACGATGTGTTGCCTTGACACCTTGAAAGAACAGCACTAATCTGTTACGACCCTCTTATTGCTGTGTTCTCACACAAGGGCTATTGAGTTTCAGGGAACCTGGGAGTGACACGGAGCACGGTTTACTTTCGTGGCATTTGACAGATGACAGTCACACAGTTCAAAAAAAATTGTTCTGGTATGCCAATTTCAAGTGTTCTGTCTGGTTGTATTTCCCCAGAAACCGTCATAGTTGCTTAGAAAATTCAGTACTTTCCGTGTCTACTTTCTGTCGCAGACGTTTTTTGTACTTGGAGTATGTGTAGAAATGATTTGTCACGTGCTGCCCTCCCAGATTTAATCAGGAAACTATGGTTACTATTAATATATCCATAAATTAAATTTGACACTTGAACTATGTACATCAACAACATAGCAAATAATTGTTTATCGCCTAGTAATTAAGGGCAGAAACACTGGAGTCAGACTTCTGGGGTCCAGATATGGGTGCTGCAATACACCAGCTGTGTGACTATGGGAAGTTACTCTACCTCTCTGTTTCTGTTTCCTCGCCTGTAAATTGGGAATAATGATAGTAAAACGTATCTATCTCCTGGAGTTGTTATAAAACTTAAAAGAGTGGACATAAAGTTCTTAGAGCAGAGCCTGGCACATAGTAGGTACTCAACGAGTGTTAGCGGTTATTACTTTAAAGGAGTTTATTGTTGAAAGTACTAAGAAGCCCTTCTTCTTTATTTTAACGTTTATTTATTTATTTTGAGAGAGAGAGAGAGAGTGGGGGGAGAGTCAGAGACAGAGAGAGCGAGAGAGAGCATCCCAAGTAGGCTCCGCACTGTCAGCACAGAGACTGATATAGGCCTCGGACTCACAAGCTGCAAGATCGTGACCTGAGCTGAAATCAAGAGTTGGATACTCAACAGACTGAACCACCCAGATGCCCCAAAGAGGGCCAGATTCTAAATTCATCTCATAGGCTTTTGGAACACTCTTATGGTAGTTTTATAATTTTATTTTTGGCCTTCAAGTTATGAAATACTGGGCAAAGAACTCACAAGAACTGTATAAAGGAGGAAGATTGCTAATTTCAACAAGCATAATATCAATTTTCAGGCTGAAAAATTCTCTTACCTAATAAATCTGCACTTATTTTCCCCTGTAGAATTTTGCAATGTTGTAAATCTCTCACAGACACACGTGGAGAGGTGATCTGGTTTATATAGCTTATTATGAGAAACAGAAAATTACCATAGTGGCTATGATGGAATGGAATAATCAATCCCATTTTTAGTCTACTCTCCTCTTCCCCTTTCCCGCCTCCACCTCAAGCTGTGCCGAAGCACCCTGTTGGACAGAAAAGTCCCAGGTTTAAATCCTGGTGTACATCTTGTTAGCCTTGTGACATCGGGCAATGTCAAGTTCCAGTATAACTCCCTATATCCACACTTGCAAAATGAAACAGTTACCCTCCTTATATGAAATACATACTAGAACTGTTGCAGAGAAATGATAAATGTGGGGATATGTGTTGGCCATCAATGATAAAGCACACTTAATAGTTAAGGGAGAAAGCTTAGACCTTGTAGATTGGGGTCAATCAGTGAAGACAATCAACTTTGATTGGAAGGTGGAGGAAATAATATTTAAATGTGTGTGCCTTTCTTGCTGAAATGGATAAACACCTGGCCTCTGGGGAGACTCCTGTATAGGACACTGAGTGTCACAGGAAGGGACATGGTTACAATGACCAGGATCCTCGCTGAGGCAGAGTTCAAGCAGAGAACGCGCAAACAGTGATGACCAGATAAGAGAAATATAGGAGAACATGAACATTTCAAAGTAGAGACTACTACTTATTTGATAGTTTTCCAGTTAGATGTAACATGTCCTTTTCCTTGGCATCACATGGCAGAGAACAGAAGAGTCCTAACCCAGTGGAATGCATTCACACAAAAAATAATGTCACGGGGCCCTTCCATTCCAGACAATAAAAAGTCTTTTGAGAAGGTAGATGAGGCCTCTGGAATAACTTTTGGACCTGGGTCTCTACTTTCTCAGCATCTTCTAGATCCTTCATCCTCCTTACCCCTTAGCAAGCACTTGAGGTCCTGCTTGGTGTTAGGCCCCGAAGATCTTGTGTATCTTCCGTCTAATAAATTTAGACATTTGGATGTTTGATTGCAGTGCCAATCAAAATGGACACACACACACACACATGTGCATGTGCGCGCACACCTCAATAGCCTAATCCTTTGACTAGGGACTGTGGCCCCCTACTAATAACTACTCTTACCTCCTTTCATTTGGTAGGGATAAATTCCTTAGATGGCCCTCTTTCTGTACATGTGCTTTTTTTCAGTGCAGCCTGATGGGTGTGGTACTCAGATGGACAATGTAATTATCATTTTCTGTGATCTTAGCATAAGCAAACATTTTGACTGGGCTGATTGGGGCTCATGCCCTCAAATGGAGCATTTAAAAGAATCATACCATTATCCATCACTTGTGACAGTTAACTGTGAGAGGTGATACTTTGAGCACATCCATGTGGAAAAGTCCCCACCAACGAAACTGATATGCTTGGGAGATCACAGTGAACACTAGTGAGAAGCCAAGTTTGGGGGTGCAGATACCACCATTGTGAATATTAGAAGCAAGATGTTGAAATATGGCCCCCAATTGTATTGTTTCATTCTGTGTAGTGACACGCCCCACGCATTTGTGATGAGGATTATTCAGTGTGCTCAATGGTATTATTCCGTAGTGCACGTGCACACCCTTGCGCATTTAAGGAGTTGGACACGGACCCTGCTGCAATGGTATTTCTGGAGTCCAGTTATCTTAACTGTAGTTTGAAGCAAAATCCCCAGGTGTTTACTGGGTAGGTTCGGTTTGTGCCAATGATATGGAGTCAGCTTGAGAATGATTTGTAATAAAACCCTGAATTTTATGGTGACTTCTTCTCACATGAAAGCACCCACGTGTTCTGTCTCATCCTCCAGATATCTTTGCTGAATACAGCAGGCCCATTTTAGCTCCCAGGGGACTCTAGTTAACCAGAGTCAGGAACAGTCTTTCTGAAGGTTGATTCAGCTGGAGCATGGGCCAGTGCGAGCACGGAGTCCCCATATGCGGCGGCAAATGGTGACCTTCTTGGGTGGTTCTTCCCCTAAGATCACTCAGTGCATCAGTAACAGTGGTTGTAATCCTAGGAGTCATTGCCACCAGAACTTGCTGCCTTTTACACAACTATATTTACAAATTTTAACCTGATAAGACACACTTTCCCTTCTAAGCTTAAATCTGTGAGCCCAGCTCAGAAGACCAGATGGCAAAGCATAAACTTTATCCACTCTGTGCCTGACCGTAATCTTCTCCGTAAGGTAGTTCAACAAGGGAGAAATATGATCGGGAAAGGAATTTTGGAGGCTTTTGCAGTAAGTTATTCACCTCTAACATGACTACAAAAAAGGGACATCCTTCTACTTCGAGGACTGATTGATGATATTCGTGTGGCTTTCATTAACTAACAACCAATTTTCACCGTGCGATCTGCACGTGCGTGATGTCAGGCTTTTAAAAGGTGGTGTGTAGGGAAGATTTCTCTGGGATCGCAGCTGAAAGCTCACTGTTATTTGATAATATTTTGCAGGTTTCCTGTTTAATTTGTTCAGTGTGTTGAAGCTGTTCAGATGAACTGCACGGTTAAACGTGGAGAGGAGTGATAGGAGTTAACTCTGCATTGGCAGCTCCATCCAAAAACAGAAACAGCGGCTTATCTAGTGTCACATGCCCTCAGCGTATCTTGGTTCCATACACGTGCTAAAATTTGTTTCCCGTTCTAACAATACAGTGCAATATTTGATATAACGGCACTGAACGTATTTTAAAAATACGTGCGCAGTAGATCGAAACAAGAGGATCATTTAGATGAATGGTTCATTTTACCTATTTCACCTTTAGCATAGATATTCATTCACACACTAAATTGTTGGAATAAATGAATATATTGCCCTAAATTTTTGTGTGGTCACGATGTAAGATGAAGATTTGGGGATTACCACCACAGTTATTTTCTACGTGCCATGACATATCAAGTAAGAAACACAAGTGCAAAAACAGACGGCTTGCATTGAGTAGAGTCAGAAGAGTGTGTTTGTGATCTTTTAAAAGCCTGTAAAACCCTGAAAGCCAGTAAAAAGAAATGCCTGTAAAGTGTGTGGCATTGCTCTGAGGGTTTTTGAGTTTCTGTTTTTAAAGGCTGTTCTCTTTTGCACTTTACTGTCTGTCTCTGTTGATACATTTCTAAGGGTGTAGATGCATTCATATTAATGTCAAGCAAGTTTGAAATAGATGTTGGCAAAGACTGTCTAGAACTTGCTCTATCATTAGATTGTTTCAGGGTGTGGAACTCCTGCCTGTCCAGAAACACGCTGAGAGTGAAATTTTGAACTGTGGCAGACCAAATACAATTAAATCATGTCAGAGATTCTCAGAACACTTACTACATCCAAAGCATTAACTTAGCATTGTTTTGCCTTCAAGCAATTTTTAGTTAACGGACCATTTACTCCTAGCCAGGGACTGAGAGGCAAATAACATGTTTTTTGCCAGTTTTAAAATCCAAGTACATCGTTAAAAAATTGCTCTCCCAGTTTAGAAGTGACCCCTGGCCTTATAAAGTTACATCTGAGTACTAGAAAGTACTTGGTGGAGTAGATTTTTGTTAATGAAATAAACAAGATTATTTCATGTGAGTAAACCATTGACTGGGAAGCATACAGAGTAAAATGTATTCCATTAAAATATAGTCATTATTTTATAATCTAATAAAAGAAAATGTCTTGAAAACTATTTCATTAGGGATAGATGGGAAAAACTGCACAAACCATATGTGCTCAGTATTCGCTTGCATTTTTGTTAGGAGTCTATGAAATATCCAGGGCTGTTCCATTAGTGTGGTTATGTAAGAAGACAGAGGAGAGTTTATGTTGTTGCCAAGCCTTCAGGACCCTTGAATTTGGGCTCCACCAAGAATGAGTGAGGAAGTTTGTATGGCACTTACGGGGAAGGTACCCCTGACAAGAGAACACCCATGGACCAAGGATGCGGTTGTGTAGGTGTGTTGATGCTGTACAGGTGTGTTTCTCCATTTACGCTCTGGGGGATTTTGAGTTAACTCCTTGAAAGAGCTCTTCCCTGAAAGGCGAATGTCCTCATGTCCTAGGTTGTTACCCGTGAAGGATACAGAAGGCGCCATTACTGCAAGTAAACTTTGAAGGTTGCAAAGTTAGAATAGCTGGGAACTTCTGCACTTCTGACGTACTTGAAACTGTGTGCAAGAGGGAGGAACTCAGGCTAGTCGATAGAGGTATACCAGAAACCCGAATCATTAAGAAATGTTTATACACAGGGTCAGCTAAAGGAGTGGATATTTCAGCTAAGAAAGACCTTCTAATCTGAAGGTCTCTGCAGCACTACATCGCAGATCATCTCTTTTTTAAAAAAAAAATTTTTAACGTTTATTTATTTTTGAGACAGAGAGAGACAGAGCATGAATGGGGGAGGGTCAGAGAGAGAGGGAGACACACAATCTGAAACAGGTTCCAGGCTCTGAGCTGTCAGCACAGAGCCCGACGCGGAGCTCGAACTCACGGACTGCGAGATCACGACATGAGTCGAAGTCGGACACTCAACCGACTGAGCCACACAGGCGCCCCACATCACAGATTATCTCTTAAAGACAACAGATGTGTACATCTTTGCACATGAAACCCCAAAAGAAAGGATAAATGTTGACATTCCAGATGAGTGATTGTTTTCCTTGCACCGAAGGACCTAGCAAAATTGGAGCCCCGAAGTCATGGATATGAGGTTGAGCCATCTGAGGATTTCAGGGCTGTCTCACTCACAGAATTTGAATGGAGGATATCATTTTAGGAGATAGACTTGTACATTAAGACTCAAATCTTCCCAAGAATCTCCTTCATGACGGCAAACTTAGCCAAGGCATTGAAACGTAATGAAATCCTGAGCCTTTCATTGAACTGCAGAAAGACCAGGTGAATGAGGCAGGAAAACAAAGAGAAACCAAGATTCTTTTTTTTTTCTTTCTTTGTGAGTGTGTTTATGTGCACATGCAAGTGTGTATTTCCTTACTTGCTGAATCGGTTGAGATTTAGTTGTAGGCATCGTGACATTTCACCCCCAGTTCTTCAGCAGATACCACCTAAGAACAAGGACCTTCTGTGTAACCACAATGCGTGATCACAGAAATTTCATGTTGATATGATATCGGATTTGAATTTCCCAGGTAGTCCCATTACTATCTTTCAGAGTGTTTTCCACGACACGGGATTCAGTGACAGCTCCACATTGCATTTACTTGTCATGTTTTTGAATTTGCATCGGTTCTCATGGTCGGTCTTCTTTTGTCATTCATGACACTGACACTTCTGAAGCCTAGACCACCTGTTTTGCAGAATATCCCTCCATTTTGAATTTGTCTGATTTGTTCTCTCACATTTGAAACAAAGAGATTGATTGACAGACGAACAGGAGGGGAAGAAGAGGTGGGAGAGAGAAAGGGAATGAGAGAAAAGGAAAAAGATGCACATGATTTTATGAAAATTGTTTAGTCAATCTCAAGAGCATAAAGTCTAGTACATTTCTCTTCTGGCTGTATTGATAAGCAATTGTCTAGAGCTGTGGGGTGAGGGGACCTGGTGCTTATTGGGAGTTAAGGATATCTGGAATATTTCAGTGAAAACATTTTGCTTAAAGCAAGGGACTAAACCTTGAGAGTCTGGGTGGCATGCCAAGTTAAATGTAAAACTCAGTGAAAACTAAAAAAATGTCAAGCTAGTTATTTTAGTTTATACATAAAATAGTGAGACGATTTATTTTTCTTAATACGTGTAAACCAGTTCCTTTGGTGCCATTTAGCTACAGCAGATTTGTTTTTTTTAACACCCTTCACTGGGCTTAACAAAAATTGAAGATGCCTTAAAGAGCTAATAAGAACATACAGACACTATTCCAGAGAGATGAGAATTTAGTCTGTCTTTAAAAACCTCCAAAACAGAGATGTAAGAACCCCAGCTTAAAAAGGAAGACTCCTGTAAAACCTGCTTAGAGTAAATCTTATTCTCAAGCTGTCAGAAAATAAGAACCAGACAAAATAATCAGGTATCAAAGGCTAAGAACAGCTGACATGAGTTTTCTACCTTGCCGCTGTGTCTCCACATCAAGTGCCAACTTCTCCACGACATCTCCTAGGCTCCAAATAAATAAAAAGGGGACGTGACTTTTAGGAGCACTGCCAAGAAATCACAGCATTCAAGTGGTTTTTGCTATAATTTGTAGGAACCTTCCTATGCTTGTTCCTGACATTTGATTTACTCGGTTAAGGGCAGAAATGTAGAAAAGCAATCAAACCCTGAGTAGGAAGGGAACTTGGTTTCCTGGTTGTGTCTAATATGGCTCTGATGGCTGTCCTTGGTGTCCTGGTCACCACACCCAGTGAATCATTATGCCCTGAATCAGGGAGACCAGTCTTATTTGCTGGGGTTTTAAGTTAATACCTGAACTAGAGCAGAAGTGGGCTTCGTAATTGGCTGAGACTCAGCGGAAACAGTGTTGAGAGCTCAAATTCTGTGATGTTGATTATGAAGTGAAGCGTATGCAGAGGAAGGTCCACTCATTATGCTTTTATTTTAAAAAAAAACCCACTTTTATTATGAAAAAAACAGGCCTAGTATATTGAATCGTTGCTTGACTTCTACAATGATGGACCAACTTCTTGGGAAATTTGTTTCATTTTTATGCCGATCCATTCCTTGCCACCATTTTATTTTGAAGCAAATCTCAGATAGTATAACATTTTATCCATAAATATTTCTGTAGAGAATAGATACTCTTTTAAGCTGTCTTGCTAAAAATAAGACTGATATATAGGTGCTTAAGGTATTCTACCAGGTAATGCACAGCTTAAGTACTTCCAGTCTCTGTTGAGAAGATTTAGAAGAGCTAAAGCCAATCAAACTGACAATTTGATCTGAGTATGGTTGTCATCTGGAATGGTCATTCATTGCGTGGAGGACACCAGCCTGAGGCCCAATAAAAAAAGTGATGTCGCTAAAGAATTTCTTTCTTGAAGAAAGGAACGTCGTTAAGAGTTATGAGTTCTCTTTGTTCTTTGGTCACCTCTGATGATAGCATCTTCTAACTCTGACTCTCCAGAAACATTGTAACCGTGGACAAGTCAGTCACTTACCCGTCTCTGAAGTTAAACTTCCCCATTTAAAAAATGGGTATGATGCCTGCTGTATGTATTTACAGAGCCATGATGAAGATTATTTGTGATCTGAGATGTGAACGCACTTTCCAAATAATGGCCTGTATATAGTACACATGAAACTAATATAACACTGTATGTTAACTATACTGGAATTTAAAATAATAATAATATTAGTCATAATGGCCTAGCTGCGTATTCTCCTTTAGCATAGTTTTTTGTCTTTTTGAAATAACCACTGTTCAGGATTTTTAATGGCATCAGAAAAATGTAAAGATTGAGGAATTGACCACTTAGAATATTTTATAGTCTAGGTTCCCCTTGCTCTCCCCTGCCCCAAGTATATTTTATATTTGGGCATTTTATTTTTCTCCAAGCTGAGATCCATTTTGGTTGACTCATTTTTCCCCCCTTCTGTCTTTCTCTCTCAGATAGTAAAACATTTGGGAATGGTGTCTTGATCCAGCTCACCTAAAATTAATATGTTTGTCTTTAGAAGATGATCAAAATTTTTTTCCTTCTCTTTTGTTTTTTAGCTTTGCCTCCCCGATTGAAAGAGATGAGAAGCCAGGAGTCTGTTGCAGGCTCTAAACTAGTGCTTCGGTGTGAGACCAGTTCCGAATACTCCTCTCTCAAGTTCAAGTGGTTCAAGAATGGGAACGAATTAAACCGAAAGAACAAACCACAAAACATCAAGATACAAAAAAAGCCGGGGTAAGTATCATGCATATAATAGCAGAGGCAGTGTCTAGCAATGGAATGGTATAAAATATAATAAAAATTATTCTCAGCCCCAATAAATAAATTTACTATCAAAAAGCATGATCTATAGTAAATGAAAAAGGTTTTTCATCCTATGGTAGCCAGAAATTGCGTTACTATATAGAAAGGAATTTGAAACTTTGATTCTTGCAGCTTCTGGATGAGGAAAGAAAACGAATGGGGAGAGAACTGTAGGGCGTGGAGGGGGATGGGAGGGAGAAGGAAGGAAGTAGCTTTAGTGGTAGTGGTAGCTGCTGTAATTGGAATATGTTAGATCTTAAAATGTGACTTCTTAAAAATAAGACGAATGCTGTTGAGAGGACAGTGCCTTCTACAATCAATATCCCAACTTCGTGATAAAGCTCAATAAATACCTAGATTTATGGAAAGAGAATGGGGTCACTTGAATTTGAACTATTTTCAAGTTAAGAGGTTAATACATACAGCTATACCTAATAAGTTTTTTTAAGTTTATTTATTATTTTTGAGAGAGAGAGAGAGTGAGCACACGTGGGAGAAGGGCAGAGAGAGAGGGAATCCCAAGCAGGCTCCATGCTGTCGGCACAGAGCCCGACTCGGGGCCTGAACCCATGGACCATGAGATTATGACTTGAGCTGAAACCGAGCATTGGATGCTCAACTGATGAGCCACCCAGGCACCTCCCCCTAATAAGTTTTTTTAACTGACAATTCTGTGAAACTACATCACCCACTGTAGCAGATTAAAACATCAGAGCATCTTAGCAAGAATCTTAAATCATCCCACCTTCCTTGTGGAGGTCCACATTTGGAAAGGCTTCTTGTGATTCCTATAACCTCTTGGAGGGGGGTTTATACCTACTCTAAAACGATGCTCCTTTATTATTCCTATTCTCCTCATTTTTATTTACCTCCTTAGTTAAGAGATTCTCTTCTAACATCAAACTACATTTTGAAATTAAGGAAGAGATAAGTATGTGAGAGTTTTGCTTGCAAATAGTCCTTTAATCAGTGTGACCTGAGTGATAGGACTTCCAAACTCAAAGATCACATTTTCTTTTTTTAATCTTTAAAAAAAATTTTTCTTAATGTTTATTTTTGAGAGAGAGAGAGAGAGAGACAGATTGCAAGTGGGGAAGGGGCAGAGAGAGAGGGAGAGACAGAACCTGAAGCAGGCTCCAGGCTCTGAGCTGTCAGCACAGAGCCCGATGCGGGGCTTGAACCCACGAATCGTGAGATCGTGACCTGAACCAAAGTTGGACGCTTAACTGACTGAGCCACCCAGGCGCCCCAAAGATCACATTTTCTTTACTCATGCTTCCGCAGATTCCGGTGACATCCCAGATGTGATACTGGCAGCAACAACAAAAGAGTCTTCTCCTGTACTTTGATTTTCTAGAACACCTACCAAAAAATTGTCACACAGTCATGAAGCAAGAGAAAACAAAGTGATTATAATGGAAATTTAATTTCATCTTCCCAAAGTGTTTAATTGCTCTAATAACCATAATCAGTGAATTTTCCCCCTAGTTTCCATGGCTTTATTAACTACACTGCTTAGTCTCCTTATTTAGTGTGTCAGCAGGATCTCTTGACTTGGACAAAAGAGTAGGGATTGCTTTTGCAACAGATGCTTCTCCAAAGATATAAAAACTAACTCTGTAAAGTGACATGGTGTGGTTTTTTTTTGTTTTTTGGGTTTTTTTTTTTTACATAATATTACTTATTGCAACGTTCCCATAGGTAGTAGGGGAAGTTGAACTGTACATGGTGACTAATTTTGCATATTAAGAAATTTAAATGGAAAACAAAAATGTTCTGCCTGGCTTTGAGTCATACAACGAGTAAGAAACTACGCCGGAACACAGATCTGTTCCTTGGGTCCCTTTAACGCCTTACTCCTTCTTTTAAAAATGGAAAGCATACAGGTGTAATACCCTGTGTGCATGTGGGGAGGGGAGGAGGAAGAGCAAGTGAACTGAAAAAAAATAACTATGATGCTTTGACAAGTGTAACAAGAAAAAAAAAAACTTTTAGATACTGGATTTTGGAGTCTGCTTTGTTTTTCATCAATTAGACACATTCGTAAGAAACTAAGTTATCTTCACATGCAGGAGAATGTCTCATTTCTTTCCACATGGCTGTCAAATGATATCAGTAATATTTAGGTGCCCACGGAAGGCTTTATGCTGGGAATGGGAGGAAATGGGAGCAGCTTGGGGCGTTATCTCTGCACTCAGGGGGGTCACAGATCATATAGGGATTCTGGAGTTCAGCCTTATCTGAAAGCATGGTGGTTTCCGAGGTCGTATGCTAAAGCACTCTTAGGGCTGGGGAACTTCAGGATTTTCAAGCAGCCCATCCGTTTGCAAATAGTGACCTTTTAGAAAATTATTATTTATATTAAGGTAAATTCTACTCTAAGTCAAGATTTAATTAGGGAAAATACTCCTGATGAATGATCTGGCCCATCATACATACAGTAAAGCCTGGTGCTAAATTGTAGGTTCCTGATACTGAGCTTGGGAAGAGGGAGAGACCCCGAGAGCTATAGGAGTAGCCACAAAGAGGTGGATTTGTCTGCTGAAGGGAGAGAATCCCCTCTGGCTGGGTGGGTAGGGTGGGATGGGAAGTTATAGAGAAGGAGCAGAACGGTAGTCAGTAGCAAGTTCTGGGCTTTTGTTTGTTTTGTTTTTAATTTTTTTTAATGTTTATTTATTTTTGAGAGAGACAGAGAGTGTGTGCAGGGGAGGGGCAGAGAGTGGAGGAGAGGCCGACAGCAAAGAGGATCCAAAGTGGACTCTGATGCAGGGCTCAAACTCACGAACCATGAGATCATGACCTGAGCCAAAGTCAGATATTTAACCAACTCAGCCACCCAGGCGTCCCGCAAGTTCTGTTTATAGGACAGTAGAGAGGCCAGTGGGCGAGTCGATGGGAATTCAGTCCTTTATGAGACAAGATGCTGTGTGTCAGACCCTGGGCTAGATGCCAGGTACCCAGACATGGAGGACATGCTCCCTGTTCTTAAGAGGCAGGTGGTCTAGAGGGGAGAGAGTTGCTGAACAGTTAAAATATTCCATCTTAACTTCTACAGTAGCGATAGTCATTGGGTGTCATAGCAAGAAGTGCAAGGGGACCCAGTCAGGGACAGGGGAGGCTTCCAAGAAAGAAGGAGAGGAGGAGGGGAGGGAGAAGAGGTTGAGGGAATAGAACAAAGCATCTTCAGACTGCGAGTATTTAGTCTAAGGATGCCTGGGGAGAAGCAAATGAAGTTGAGTAGATAAGGTGAACGTGGTTTTGAAAACAGTATGTATATGTTTAAAGAGGTAATTTGTTGCATGGCTTGGATGACATATAAAAGAGTCGTCAGTATTCAGAAAAGCATTTTCATGTTGGCTTCATAGGTCCAGACAGCTAAGAGTACGGTCTACATGTTAATAAAATCCTATTATACCAGAAAGGCCAATATTCAGAAATTACTTCTTTTAAACAATAGCCTTGCTAGAAAGAATTAAATGGAAGAAAAGGTGTTTTATTCAGGTTGTGTGACTGTAAATTACTCTTGGCAAAACATTTTAACATATTTGATCTTCCAAAAATAAGACACTTTGTGTAAAGTGGGCCATTAGTGTTGTCAACTTTTTTTTAAGGCTAAAGAACCAAACTCAATCTAAATTTAATTAACATTTGCAAGGTGCCCTATTATTTCAACTTGTCCTATACATATAAGAGAATGGATACGATTTTCAAAAAATGTTTACTTATTTATTGGGGGGAGGGGCAGAGAGAGAGGGAGAGAGAGAATCCCAAACAGGCTCCGTGTTGTCAGCGCAGAGCCCCATGCGGGGCTGGATCCCACAAACTGTCAGATCATGACCTGAACTGAAATCAAGAGTTGGATGCTTAACAGGCTGAGCCACCTAAGCACCTGAGAATGGATACTATTATTGTTATACCCATTTAAAAAAAAATGAATGTCCTAAGATGAGGGAAGTTTAGTTTCTTGCTGTATATCCAATGTTAATGAATGCTCAAGCTTGGATTTGAAATAGGTCTGACTCTATGCCTGCTGTCTTTTCAGTTACTGGTGATTTTTCTACGTATAGCGAAGCCACAACACAGGGCTGGAGACATGCTTAGGCATTGGGTGATGGTCTTTAATAAAAAAGCACTCTAATTTTTCAGTTTCACCTACATATTCAAATTGGTAACGTTTTGCCTTGGTTACTTGGTTACTCAAACTTTATCTTCGGCTTTGATCAACCAAGCAGAGGTGAATTGTAGTGTGAGATTTAGGATTTCATTGGGATTGTCTTTATTTTAAGAAAAATGTTGACTCTTTTCCAATCCTTAGTCTAGGTTTTCTTTTTCACAGAATCTAGATGGTACATTGCAGCCAGAATTTCCCTTTAATCCCTTAGCGTTAGGAAAAGACATCACAGCAATAAGCAATATCCATTATTTTGTGAAGTTTTATCGCCCTTCTGTCCTGCTCCTACTAATGACATACATTCTTACATGTTCTTCCTACGATTTCGAATTTACATTTGAGGCTGCTTATTTTATTTGGCGAAGCAACGGGTGGAACCAATTTTTAAAAAATGGAAAATGCCCTAGTGTTATGTGTCTGCTTATCCTTTTGTTCTGTTTCCTCTGCCGGGTGGATAGTTTTGGCCAAGAAGACTGGTTAAAGAGCTTGGAGTGTGACAGATTCATATTTGAAGCTGTCAGACCGGCCTCATTGAAATATCTGTTCTACGTTAGCCTCGTGAAAGGCCGACTTCCTGTCATGTGTGTGTGGCACGCTCCTTTGGATGCCCATAGTGTTTCCTCAGCTCTTCTTTTCCACTCTCACGTATTTTACTTTTGTTTAAAATTGGATCTAATTGGTCTGGTCAGATTTCTGCAAAAGTTTTCAAGGAATGCTTTCTTCTGTTGACAATTGTTGCGGGTCTTTGACTGCATAATAGAAAACGTTCACATGCATCCCTTTCTTTTATCAGCTGAACAGTTCTTGCAGATCATTTTAATTTTATATTATAAGGAAATCTCAAATTCCTTGGGTGTAAATGGGAATAGTCAGTGCCCATTTCATAGGGTTTATGTGAGTTGTTTGGTGCAGTCCCTAGTATTGTATATGATAGCTGCTTCTCCCTGCTCTGTATCCTTCTCTTTATTGACAGGTCGACAGTGTCTGAAGCTGTGTTGAACACACACACACACACACACACACACACACACACGCACACACAAGCACACTCACATACTCGCATACACACACACTCACAGAGTTCATATAGGATTCCTTAGAGATCAGAGGAATGGAATTCTATCAACTGACGAGATATTCCCATATGCATTAAAATTGCCTTGGTCTATAAACTATGGTGGAAGAATCAAGCCAACTAAGAAAAAGGAGATAGTAGTTATTGGAACCTTGGGCCCATTTTGTCAGTAAGTACTTATTGAAAGAACAGAGTTTGCATTTTGATATTAAAAAAAGAGAAATTAATATTTAGAACTTTTGTCTTTAAATCAGTCTGTATTACTTTATTTTTACATAGTATTGTTTTTCTCAATCCAAAAGTAATGTATGCTCATAAGAAGTCTAAATATTGCAGGAATATAGAATGTGACTGTAATAAGAGTTAACACTTATTGGGAGTGCATTTAAACACTTTACATGAGTTAATTATTTTAATACTTTTAGAAAGTGAAAATCCACTAAAACATCAACCCCTCCCAGATTTCTGGATAACTCGTTGATTAAAGAGCAAAAGGTTCATTTTATGATTGGAAGGGAAGTCACCCTTTTTCCAAGTTAACTTCCTTCCTATGGAGAGCATACGGTAGCCTATTAAAGAGAGTAAAACAAAACTGTTGTAACCATACTTATCAAATCCCCAAATCATTGCAATATATAATTTTCAAGAAAGGATTATCTATTTCTACTGTCTTCCTGCTTCCTGTTCCTTACTCTAGGACCTAATGATTGAAGACTCTCATAGTTCAATGTATCATTGGAATTCAAAAGGATCTTAATGATCATCTGGATAAATGTTTTTCCCATCGTGTCCCTGAAGAATCTTCAGATTGAAAATGGGCTGCCAGCCACTTTGACCTGAACATCTTTGTCTCTTCATGATAGCTTTGAATATAAGGCTCTGTTTTAAGCTTTCACTTTAAAACAGGATTTTTTTTTTTTCAAAATACTTGAAACCACTGATCTAATTTAATCTTTTCTCTGCATAGAGATATTCTTGACAGGTGGTTATCCAGACTTGAATCTTTCCAAAGAGAAAGACACCCTCCCCATTTTTGAATGTTCAAAAATTCTTCCTTACACTCAAAATATGCCTTCTTTTTCCTGTAAGACATAATTCCACAAGAGCCTCCCCAGATAGTTTTCTTTTCCAGGTGACCATGAAATATATTTAAAAAGCTATCCATATCATGTTCATAGGTGCCTGCCAGTAGGACCTCTGTTTCTTTAACAGAATCTTCTCTAGTGATAAGATTTGTAAGCTCTATTCAACGCTGATCAACCTCTTCTAAAGTCCTCTAGTTATTGATATTTTTCATCAAATGCCACTTCAAAACATAATTAAATATTCAAGATGTGATCCCGCCTGTGAGCAGTGTATTGAGACTTTTATCCAGTTTGATTTATGCTGTTTTAATATTAATATGGCCCAACAGTGTATGTTTCTTTTTTTTATTTCTTTTTTTAGTAGTTGTTTAAAATGGAATAATGTTAAATTCATGGCTAATTGAAATCCTTTTTTCTGTATATATTATTGTCAAGGCACATCTCTCCAAGCCTGTATTTTGCTACTGATTTTTGAACTGGAATGTATTTGTTATGTTTGTCTTGATTAAACTGAACCTTGCTCTGGGCCGATTGATGTTCAGTCCTAGAAATCCCAGCGGGTTCTCTATGGAAAGGATACCTTAGCCACATGTCACCCTTGCCTTGGAAATTCATAGCACATATTTGCATAAAAACCACTAAGAGGTACTGTTGTAAAGAAATCTATTTAACTTTGTTCAATGCAGTATTTATTTGAGCATAGAAAATTTTTCTTTTTCTTTTTTTCTTATTCTTTCTCTTTTTCAAGCATAAAATTTATTACATTACTTGGAATAGTATTCCAGGAAACACTGTGTAGGTCTATTAGGAAGATTTTTAAGAACTAACCCTTTAAGGCAATTTAATTGTAAATTTGATTACCATGTTTCTTATAGTTTGATCCAGTTCGTTAGTAAAAATGTTAATGGCACAGGGCTGAGAAAGAACTCCTCACATATCATTAAGGACTCCTCCTTAACTTACGTAAATAGGAAAGAAGGGGTGTTCTTGGAATCATTGTATCTCAGAGTGTGTTGTATATTCTTGGGATGTTATTGTTATAATTTAGAATTTAGGGGCTTAACAAGAAAAGTTACCATTTTCTTATTTTATGTTTTAATTGTTTTTATTTTAGAGAGAAAGAGATAGGGCAAGAGTGGGGAGGAGGGGCAGAGGGAGAGAGACAGAGACAGAGACAGAGACAGAGAATCTTAAGCACACTCCATGCTCATTGCAGAGCTCCACACAGGGCTCCATCCCATGACACTGGGATCATGACCAGACCTGAAATCAAGAATCGGATGCTAAACCAACTGAGCCGTCTAGGCTGTCAGCACAGAGCCCGATGAGGGGCTCAAACCCACAAACCATGAGATCAAGACCTGAGCTGAAGTGGGATGGTTAACCAAATGAGCAACCCAGGTGCCCAGGAATCCACTCTTTCTTCTGTGTTGAAAACCAGGATATTATTCCTCAACCTGACATTCTTCATGATTTATCTATCAGTTATTGTTAGTGGTTCCATAGTCGTACATGAAAATTCTTTCAGCTAGTTATGTTACTTTGGGCTGAACAAGCTTATTATAGTGTTTATTACATTGTTTCTCACTCTTCTTCATTGGTGTCTGTCATAAAGGAAACTTGGTGTTTATGGACAAAGTTGTATAAATAGCTGATAACTCATTAGGAAAAACACTAGATTTGAATACTCCAAAACCAGACTTAAAAGTTAGCAGAACTTGATGGGGATAATGTCCTAATATTGTTGTATTTTCATAATTTTACAAGTTGGGATAGTTTATTACTAGATCTTAATATCGATTTGCCAAGATACATGCCCTCAGATTGTTCTGTTTTGGTTTACAGGGATATATTTCAGGGAAACTTTTCTGTGGAGAACCTGTGTGATTAATATGTGAATATTGCTGTATAAATGGCCCTTGGTGGTCCTCCCCACTACATGGGTAAACAAGGGTGTTATTATATTAGGTCCCCTTCTTATCAACTTTGTTCTGTGACCATTGTATTCAGGAAATGGGAACAGATGCGCCATGTGGATGACAAGGATTCCATCTTCAAAAAAGTTAGTCACTAAATATATTCCCCTCTTGGAGAGTCAGAGTATATTAGCATATTAAAGACTTGGAGAGTTCCTGTAGGATTAACAAGACAAAAAAAAGCCTGTTTTTGTTTAATGCCATGTTTTCAAAATTTATTTGAATACAGTACACTTTGTTTTGTTTTAAGTTTTCTCAAGTTTACTTGTTGACATTGTACTAAGTCACAACTAATGCAGCAATTTTTAGTCCACATGTTGGTTTGACCATTGCTGCCTTGGTCTGGACCTCCTCCCACTGCTGCGCCCTCTTAATATTGCAGCCTCCTTTCCTGCAGCCAACATTAGGAACATTAGGTCTTGGAGAGAGCTTAAGTGGGAGCATCCAAATATTTTCTTCATTTGTTCACACATTCATCCAGTAATGTTTGAGGATACACCAAGGACAAAACAGTGGCATATCCTCATAGAACTTTGAGGATACCCGGAAGTTTAAATTATGGACTCCCCCTCCAAAGCATATGTCCTAGCTTGAAAAATAAGATATACTGAAAGAACTGTGAGGACCAGGAGGTACTCAAGGCCATCAGAATTTAGACAATGAAGAGAGCAGCACCAGCTACGTGATCATGAAAGCTTTGATGAAAGGATTGGCACTTGAGGTGGTCCCTAAAGGTCAGCTTATATCTTGATGGGTACAAATATGGGACCCCCTTTCTAGGAAGAAGAAATGGCACAAGGGAAACACCATGATGGAAGGCTGTAAGGCTTACATATGGGACTGGGTGGGTGTTTCAGTTCAACAGACTGGAGGAGAATCGTAGGAATTCAGTTTTCATTAATTAGAACAATTGATCAAATTTGAGTAATAATATTATCTGCCAAGAGAACTAGAAACTTCATGGGGCGCCTGGGTGGCGCAGTCGGTTAAGTGTCCGACTTCAGCCAGGTCACGATCTCACGGTCCGTGAGTTCGAGCCCCGCGTCGGGCTCTGGGCTGATGGCTCAGAGCCTGGAGCCTGTTTCCGATTCTGTGTCTCCCTCTCTCTCTGCCCCTCCCCCGTTCATGCTCTGTCTCTCTCTGTCCCAAAAATAAATAAACGTTGAAAAAAAAATTTAAAAAAAAAAAAAGAGAGAGAACTAGAAACTTCACTATAAAACTAGGAAGTTGTAACTTATGCAAGCTTTGCATATAATTTTGAGTTGCTGTCTTCTCTCCCTGTTATCATCCCAAGAGCCCAAGCAGTCAGTCTGAGGTGTGACTTTAAAAAGCCTTTAGTGGGGGCACCTGGGTGGCTCAGTCGGTTAAGCCTCCAACTTTGGCTCAGGTCATGATCTTGTGGGCCGTGTGTTCAAGCCCCACGTTGGGCTCTATGCTGACAGCTCAGACCTTGGAGCCCACTTCAGATTCTGTGTCTCCATCTCTCTCTGTCCTTCTCCCACTCACATTCCATCTGTCTCCCTCAAAAATAAATAAAACATTTAAAAAATTAAAAATAAATAAATAAAAATTCTTTAGTAAACTCAACCAACCCCAGTGGTTCTGAGTTTTTAAATCATGGAGACTGCTTAAATTATTGGCTATATGCAACAGTAAAACACAGACAGATGCAAATTACAATGCTGCCCAGGCTGAAAGAGTGCTGAATATTGATTTATATGCAGTTTTATAAATGTGTGTGCTGTTGTTGTATATTTATTTCAATATTAAGAGTGGTTTGTGTCCTTCTATGCTCCTAGCAATGAAAGTCTTAAATTCCCTTTCTTTTGTAAGTACTAAATCCTCTTCATTCAAAATTAACATAATTCCTAATGATACTACTGAGAAAAGTGCAGAGGATTTTAATCTATTCTAGCCTTCCTTAAGTGTCTGTCCTTACCAGATTTGTAAATGATTTTACGCTTTTTTAATCTTCCTAGTGGCGGATGACATTTAGATATAGAAAGGAAGAAAATTTACCAATTGGTTTGAAAAAAATATCTGGGGCATGATGTGTTTAGTGGTGGCAGTAGAGGAATAAAAAGAAAAATTAGAGAAGACTTACTTTAAATTACTAATCTGGGTGATAAAATTAAGGTCATGTTCATGGTATAACTTAAATGTGATAATATCTCATTTTTACTCTTGGTCACATCATACATGTATGTATTAGTAAGTTGTGTTGTAACATGGTCCCTGTAGAGGGGGAGTTTGAGAACCCTGAAACTACAGAGAAATAGATTTTGACGGTCACTGTATTTCTGTGAAATATACTTACACCACTTTTGTCCTGATCTTACAGGAAGTCAGAACTTCGCATTAACAAAGCATCACTGGCTGATTCTGGAGAATATATGTGCAGAGTGACCAGCAAATTAGGAAATGATAGTGCCTCTGCCAATATCACCATTGTGGATTCAAACGGTAAGAGATACCTACTACATCCTGTTTCTCAGTCTGTAAGAGGAGTAATCGAGATGTGTGGTAAGAGTTGTAATATAAACTTGTATGTTAAATCTTCCTGTGAACAAATAAAAAACACGGAAGGAAAACCATACACTCCAAGTATCTTGTGTGTCTTCCATGAAATTCTTCATTCCCCAATTTCATATAAACTGAAATACACATAGATTTTATTTTTTTACTTCAATAAGGTCATGCACGGCAGAAACAGAAAGAGGTTATACCTCTTTTTAAATTTGTCAGGGACGGCTGTCAAGTCTTTGGCTCTATCCATAACAGAATATGTACGTGTATATGTATGTGTGTGAGTATTTATATACAGAATACATATGTATATGCAGGATATGTATATTACATGCATATGTATGTACATATGAATATTCCAAATGAATATATGTACAGTGTGTGTGTGTGTGTGTGTGTGTGTGTGTGTGTATGCATAGAAGAATACAATCCTGACTCAGTCCTGGATATTTTAATGTTCTCCTGCGTGTTTTTAATACAGCTGGCTCTAGGTAGTAGGAAGTTAGGCCTATCAATTTTTTTTAGGCCTGTTACTTCTGAAAACAGGAGAGACTTAGAGGCAAAGCATTTGCTACCATGTTTAGTCGACTTCTGCTTCGCTGAGAACAGTGCCAGGGAGATTTGTTAAGCAAATGGAGGCCTTGGAGGTAGAAGGTACTGCTTCCCCTCCAGCAGCTTCTCTGAGTGATCTGAAGACGTAAAAGCATCACAGCTGGTGGCTGTCTGCTCGTGATACCCCAATACTCCGCAATTTGATGGAGTCACCTCTAGAAGCTGATGAGTTAGCAGGGAGCGTCTCAATCTCTTGAAATAATAAAATGTGACTTCAAAAACCCTTTGGTGCTTCTTTTTCTTTTTGCATTATGGCACTTAACTACTGCCCACACGAGCCCTGTCATCTGTCATAAAGCCAAGCCTAATTACACTGCTCTGCTCTAGGCAGGAGATGAGAGAGAGTGTCAGCTGTGAAGGCCTCGTCTCTTAAAGTGGTAAGGTAAGAATGTGAGGGACGAGTAAAAATAACTCGAGGGTCACCTCCACAGGAGACTGATGTAGTTTGTGTCCGTTGACTCAGTAGGATAGCGAGAGGGAGTAAGATAAAAATATGGGACGGAGTTGGGAAAGTTAATTCCCAGCCTTCTCTGGATTCCCCACTGAACTGCTCTGTCGCAGGGTAATCAGAGTTCATTACTTTAATCTTAAATAGCTGCCTCCACAGAGAGTAAAGGACAACAGTGAAAAGTAGTTTCCATTACTATTTTTAGGAGCTACGTTTATAGTTTAAAATGTAAAAGCCATTTAAAATTTATATGGGTAAATATAGCATCACTTTACTTTTTAATCAGCACAGGTTAAGCAGTAAGCATGCCACTGGCATTATTTTACCCCACATGGAATTTTATAGGATGCTACTTGAAACACAAATTTAAAAACCTATTTCAGTGGCTTATTCCTGTTTTTTTTTTTCTTATTGTGCCACGTTTAGTAGCTTGTTCTCAGCTTGGCATTGGCTTGGTTGAACGTGTCTCCTTGTGGTAAATGCTATTGAATTATGATTTTGACACTTGGATTAGATTTGTAGAGCAATGTAGACTATAAATTCCCAGGAAAATACAATTAGAATAAGTGTCACGGTCTCACAGAGTGCTTACAGTACGATTCTATTATTCTGTGTTTTCTGATTTACAGGAGTAAGCAGTGAATTATTTACTGCTATATCATTCCTGGCAAAAGCCCATAGGGTTTAGTTTCTTATTAATTTTGGGGTGCCGAATGATAATACAGCTTTTTACATTTCTCTCATAGGAGAGACATCCGACTCATTTTTCCGTATTAATTCCTCCAAGAATTGGCTGCCAATTTGAATATTTAGTATTAACCAATTATAATGTAGAGAAATGAAAGTTGGGATGTTTTTGATAATCAGTTTTTTTTACGTGACAAGAGGAAAGAGAAGTTCACAGAATATTGTAAGGAAGTGATTCTTAAACAGCCAACTAAAATTCATTATAGAATGGGGTCTTACTGGCTTACATAGAGCATCTGAAGGAGAATAAAGAATCTCAATTACAATGCAGGGTGGTCTGTTTTGTTTTCTTTTTTTTTTTTCTTAGAAACCTAGAAATAGTTCATCCTTATCCAACCTTCTCATTACATTTTAAAAGGTATGTAGACTTAGCATGTGTCTGAAAACAGATACATTCAGGATCACGAGATATTTGGTAGCAAAGAAGGACGCCAAACCAGATTTCTTATATTCCTGGTCTAATATGGCTCACTCTGTACCTGTGTGTTTGTGAATGTTTAAGTAGATTCTTTGGTGTGTGAAGGACAAAAACTGATGGAAGGGTGTGAGACATAAAGAACAAGGAGTTCTGTGGGGAAGAACTGGAACTTCATTGTTACTGGGGTTCAAGGAGAAAAGTGAACCCAGGGCATATCTAAAAATCTAAGTGACAAGGGTTTCTGGATCTTCTCTCTAGTATTTCTGCCTTTGATGTGCCTCAGATACTTTCTTGATTCTTCTACTTCTTTTATCTTCTCACCTGTGTTGCTTTCAACTATGCCACTTTATATTCTGAACTCTAACCTGATTGTGATCCCACTTGGTCATTTCTTCATGACTCTTTTTAAGGCATTCTTTCCATTTTAATTCCTATTTTATGATTGCTTTCTTAGTTCCGAAGCAGATTCCCCATTGCAAGCATCTGATTTGCAGAACTTACTGTGCCAGACCATATGGAAAGACCTGGAGAGCTTACCAATTATCTACCTTCTGGTCAAGTGTCTGCTCTGGGCTCACCACTGGAGAGTGAAATGAAACATGGCTTCCTAGAAACGCCCCTCTCCTCAGAGGCTGCGGACCAGTGTGCTGTTCATCAGAGCCTCTGGGCCAGCAGCCACCATGATAGACGAGGCCAATGTGTTCGGCAATATCAGGAGACTCTCTTTTCCTTCTACCCCTCAGTGGCTTAGTGGCAGCACAACCAAAAAGAAAATAAGTGATCATTCTGATCCTTCAGCCTCTTCGACTGCTCTGCTCTCTGAATTTGCTATATTCAGACCAATTCTGGTTATCAAAGAAGTCTCAGCTCAGGTTGGGAGCTCCCTGGGACTCAGATGCGTAACCTTTATGTTGTCACATCCCTGTGTCCTTTGAAATCTGGGCAAACATTGCACATAAACACTGTTTCAGAGAGAAAAAGAGCACTCTACTATGGTTGTAAACTGCCACCTGGCTAAACCATCTCTTCCTAAATGTATTTATGTTGACTTGGGCTGAGAGAGTGGAATTCTCAAGAATTTCATTTTCCTTTGGGGCCCTAGAAAAAAAGTTTAAAAAATAAGAGCACGTTGTCAAAATATCATATTATATTGAACTCCCCTTGAGATTTTAATTTATGTTTTCTATAAAATACTAGTAATTTTGTTGATTTTGTGTTGTCTCACTCATCTCTCCCGTATTTAAGTACTTCAGTACATAACTGTGGTCTGGTAATTTCTACACAGGTTGTCTTGCTGAAAGATCCTGGTTTGCTGCTGTGAACTAATTATCCTAATCTCATCCTATGCAACAGATTCCTTGTGATTTACTGAAATTCCCACATGGGTACCTTCTTGACACTGAGATGTTCAGAATGTATTTTGGCACGAGATTCTAGAGGAGATGGCAGAGGTTTGGGGGAGATCTGCCTGAGACATTGTTTTCTTTTCTCCCCAGAAAAAAAAAGTGAAAAATGTAGCAGGATGACCTTGATATCTGATACTACTTTTAATTCCATTAACACAGCTATATAACTATCAGGAAAAAAAATTGGCTTAGACCATAAAAGTCTTCCATCCAATATTATGAACTTTCTGCAGTGAAAGTCATTGTTTAGATTTGCTTAGATTAGCAACTATGAAATGACAACAAAAACCCAAGAAATTCTCCTTGAATTGTTATAAGCTTGAGTGAAATAATGACCATATTTTCACTATTTTCAAGCATTTAGAAAAGAATATATATGTAGCCAATCATTTTGTTAAGCTACGTTTTAGAAATTTATGTTGTCTACCTTTTCCATTGTCTTTTCAGTCCTATCTTATTTGGAAAAAAGAATTTGCCATACTGTAGACAGACACACACCTGTGCAATCTGCTCATTAATTTTTGGACTTTGTGAGTGTAATAAGTCCATTGAGCTTTCTTGTAAAAAAGAATGTCACAGGGCGCCTGGGTGGCTCAGTCATTTGAGAGTCTGACTCTTGATTTCGGCTCAGGTTGTGATCTCACAGTTGTGGAATCCAGCCCCACATCTGGCTCCATGCTGAGCATAGAGCTTGCTTAAGATTCTCTCTCTCTGTCTCTCTCTCACTGCCCCTCTCGCTTGCTCATTTGTGTGTGCTCTCTCTTTCTCTCAAAAAAAAAAAAAAAAAAAAAAAAGGATGCCATAGGCAGCCATCATTACATGATGCGTTAGGGTAGATTCCTTTCATTAATTCAAATATGGCAGCTTACAAGGCCACATATACTATGCCTATACAGATTATACACTATATGTTCATTTTTATTTGCATTTCATTTTGCTTGGTCTTTATGTAGGAAACCTTAATTTCACAATTAATTCTTAGCTGAGGAGCTCCATGAAAACTCCTGGGCATCAGATTAGGGAAGAGAGTAATAGACCTAACTGGTTTTCAAATTAATTAAGTACTGCAGTCTTTAAAAGGTTAATACAAGAGAATATACATACTAATCAATCATATCCTCTACTAGATTTTCTTTTTTTAATCAGGAGAAAAATTATTTGAGTGAGATTCAAGATCCCATAGCAACATTGGGCTCATAGCAATAAATTTGCTGTTTCCTCTGAGATGAACGAAAAATATTATGTCCACAAAATTTGACTAGTACATCAATGGATCCTTTAAAAAATTGGCTCGTGTGGGTAATAGGCTTAGCTTCCCCCTCTCCCAAATTGATGGTGGTGTTGAAAATGTTGTGATATTGGTAAACGAGCTGTAGTTACACTGACAATAATATAAAATGTTTTGTAATTTGTAAAGCAGTCCCCATGTATGTTGTATTATATTGTATTCCCATGAAGGCTAATAAGGAAGAACATCATGGGTGGAATGGAGATATCTTTCCAATGCATAGTATTGATTGTGTCTCTCCAGCATTTATTCCTCTTAAGAGGAAGCTCTCATTACGAGCAGGAATGCAGACACTTGAGGATGTTCCTGAAGTCATCTTCACTAGTGCCAATAAGTGGGCCCATTGTCAATCTGTAAAAAGGTGACTTCATCATATTTTTTGTGCACACAATAAGAACCTGTAGTTTTAGAATAACAAAGAGTCACAGCAATGGATATTTAAATACATACAGGCACATCATACATATGTTTGTATATATGTACATGTGTATTCTGCTAAATAGTTATATGCAGTATATTGTGCTCATGGTGAAATCTCAAACAAGTCATGAATACGTAATAATTAGAAAAACTACTTTCCAGAAGGTGTCATTTTTTAAATGCTGCAACGTTTTCTTGAGACCAGATCTGATTTATTCAAAAAGCATTCAAACATTACAAATACACTAATGTTCCTTATGTTTACTTGCCTACACAGCCTAAGTTGCTCAGCTGTGTTCAGTTCCTGATAATTCTAAATCCTCATTAATTTGCACTAATGAAGGGGATGTCCTTTATAAATTAACAAACTTAATATACCAAATTACTGTAGGAAAAATATTTTGCTTAAGTAAATATCAGGAAGATTGCAGGTCTTAAAGTTTTTAAAATTTGTAATTGTAACAATTATTTTCAATCACTTATAACAAAAGATTGTTTTGTAAATCTATTAATTCTACCCGAAACATGCATAAAAATGCTTGCTGAGTGGTTTTAATTAAAAAGATTAATTTTTCTTATTAGCAAGACTCTTTTAGTGTGGAAGTATACAACTTCCTAACTTGCATTTCCCCCAAGATAATTCAGAAGGTTTTTATTTGGAACCATAATCATTAAAGATATTTTTAAGGTCTCCAGGGTAAATATCTAATTTTAGGAAGGGGATTATTATTGTTATTATTATTTTTAGAAAGTGAGGTTATTTTAAGTTGTCTCTGTGTAGATAGATTATTGTAGTAACCTCCTGTTCAGGTATTTTTATGTAACATTCAATTAAAAAAGGAAATGTTATGGTTAACCTTTCCTCTAATCTGAGATCTTTCATGCTGGAGCTAGAAAAGTACTTCTTTTTTTTCTTGGAAGGTCATAGTGGACAACTACTTGGTTTGTCAAAAATAAATTTGAAGAGTCTTGATATTCATGCTGGGTTTGGGATTTCTGCCCAATTCTTGTGACCCTGAGCTTACTACTTTAATCTGGTTGTTGTGTCATTGATGGGTCCCAAAGGACAGAATAAGGAAACATCTCTCCTAACATGGGCTCTTGCTTGGAAACATGGATCTTATTCTATGTATTTGTAGAGAAAGATAAATGTTGTGAATCTTTGATTAAAATGTTCCTCTCAGATTCAATTTTCCCCAAAGAAGAATAATTTCATTTTCTGCAGCCTACATCAAGAAAGTTAGTTGTGGCCATGTTATATACAGATATGGCCATATTACCAACACAGAATATCCTCTTTAATTCCTGCTGCTTGAAAAAGTCCAAAGGATATCATACACCCTCACATTCTGATTCCTTTCTCTTGATCCCATTTTTCATGGGCAGAAGAGGCAACGTAGGCTACTTTGGCAGCTTGATAATAATCTCACACCTTGAATGGTCTGTCCTAATGTTTGATTAGAGAGGACCATCCAAACTTATTTTCATGAGAAAGACACTTTTGGTCTCATCAGAGCCACATTTCTGATCTTTATATGTTCATATTTCACCCAGTGCTTATTCTTAAACATCCCTGCTGAATCTCACATGAAATTTCTTTCCCTTCTCATTCCACAAAAACGTTTTATCCCTATAGAAGCCTCTGAAGTTGAAGAAATATTGCCACTTAAAATTAATTCCTCTTGCCTCCCGGACTAGTCCCACCATGGAAATTCTAAATGGCCATATTTATATTTAAAGATGATCGCATTGATCAGGAACATTTCTAACTCCATGATTAATAGATTCGAATGTAAAATGATAACATATATGACTTTAGGATTTTAGTAGCTACTAGTAACTTTTGTAATGTATATATATCGCAACAGGTTCAACTTGCCTGTTTGTCCTGGTTAGTAAATAGTAAATAGTGAAAGGTCATTAAGTCATTTAACAAGAATTATACAAACAGTGAAGGTTGAACGGTACTCATTATTGCATCACTACATCTTTCCATGCCTTACTGAATATACTAGATCTTGACAACTAAAACCCTTTTCAGAAGGACAGAAAGAGGACAGAATTGGTTAGACAATGTAATCGTCCTTTGTTCCATTATAAAGGCAGTCAACTGAAAGCATGTCAAAGTTTGAACACTCTCATGATTCCCATGATAATGGTGTGTCCAGAAGGATAGTTTCTTCTTCATTCCCTTGGGCTGAGAGCTGCCTACTTCCTCTGTGCCCTGCCCAGAGTAGCTCAAAGTCTGTCCGATAAGGCGCCCCTCTTGATTACCACTGGCAATTTTCTGTAGAGTTTGATGCCGGAACTTGATGACTTTCACCAACCCCAACTAGAAATACGCTTGCTTTTGTTTTTGAACAAACATGTAATTCTCCAAAGATTCATAACTTAAAAATTCTGACCACAGCTTTGATTCTACATCTTGTTTGTTTGTTTGTTTTTTACTTCTGCTATCTGTCTTCCTTTCTGAGAAGGAGGCTCCTTGCCTTATAGTCTCTATCACAGACCGGCAGGGGCAGAGAATTCTTACGTACTCTAGCACGGCTCATCTCGTGCTCTTTGCCCAAGAAAGAAGAACTACTTCTCTGAACAGTCTTTTTTTTTTTTTTTTTTCTTTTTTTTGCGTTTCTCACTTTCAGAGCGGATAGAGCCTGGGTTTTCATCACCCTCTTGCAATACTTTCTTCCTTTACACTCTTTTGGTTTGAAGGCAGGCTGTGGAAGTGGCTCCCGGCCTCCTGATTATACATCATAATATCCTATCACCTTTTCTTTTTGCAGAGATCATCACTGGCATGCCAGCCTCAACTGAAAGAGCATATGTGTCTTCAGGTAAGGAAAATAAGCTCCCCAAATTTTACTAACCAGAACAACAGACATAACTGCTGGCTGTGTCTTCTACTAATCAGAACCCTGTCTGCATCCAAATTGCAACTGTTCTTGGTTTCTGCTCCAGTATTTTCTCCAGTTCGTTTTGCCTCTTTGGATTTTACTAAAGGAGGACAGTTTTTGCTGTATTCCTGAAGTTGGGCCTGAAAGGCATGCATGGGAAAAAGAAATGTTTAGATACAACTTAGTAATGTTAGAGCACTAAAGAAGGCATCTGGGTTATACATTCAGTTTATATAATCTTTATAGGTGCTTCTCTTAGCTGCCTCTGTTCTCTTTCATCCATCACAGTTCAATCCTGAAGAATGTGTCCGTGTCTAATCTCTGACCTCTGGGCTCCTAATGATCAGTTGTGGGTCACTGAACTTACAGAAAACACTGTTATAAGCCTGAGTTTTTCAGATGTTTTGCTTTTTTTTTTTTTTTTTGGTTTGTTTTTGTTTGTTTCTTACTTGCCTGTAATATTTGCTGGTAGCAGTTAGAGTCTGAGCAGACATTAGTTACTTATAACCCAATTCTACTACTGTACTAATGCATGTATACTCATAATTCATTGATTTTTCCACTAGCTGTGAATTTAATCTGCTGTGAATTTAATTTTTTTTTTCATTTTTATTTTCCTTATCCCCCATTATTCTATAGTTAACAGGACCTTGGAACATTTAAAAATTCACATTTAAGTAGAAGCAAGTTTTTAGAGACCTAGATTCAACACTCACTTCAGAGGTATAACGATAACATGTTTTGGCATGAGACCTCACAGGTTACAAAGATGTTTGCATCTCATTTGGTAATCACAACAGATGTGTGAAACGAGACATTATTTTTCTTCTTTGTACAGTTGAGAAAATTGAAGCATTCGAAATGTTAAGTCCTATATCTCTGTAAGTAGGAGAGCAGACCCTTTCAGCTCAGTATTCGTTCTCATTACCCCATGTTTAATGTTTTGGCGTCATATTTCCCTGCATTATGGCCTGTACCTTGTTGAAACTCTAGGAGGCCATATCATCAAACACAGCCTTTTTTTTTTTTCTAACTTACCTTCACCAGTTCCTCCTCTCCCCTTCAAGCCATTGTTCAGGATCATTAGAGCTAAATTTCTCCCTCTCCTAGACTGCTTTGGCCATGTTTAGGGCATATTTATGTGTTGTTCATAAAGATGTACGTATGTGTGTTGTAGGGTGGGATGATCCTGGAGTCTAAGAAGGTTGTACTTTTCTGAGTAATAGAAAGAAAGAGAGAGAAAGTGAGAGGGAGGAAGGCATGGAGAGAGAGAGGAGGAAACAGAGAGGTAAAAAGAGCAACAAAAAGAGAAAAGTTGTTAAGTTATCTGAATTTTCTTCTCCATCCATTCAGGCATTTCTTTGCTGGAAGGGACTTTGCTATCTGACTCCGGTAGATGCCGTTAGGAAGCTGGGCTTTTCAGTTTATGTGGTGCTTGTCTTGGGAATTTGCAGTGACTGTAACTCTTATTTTCTGATATATGACTTAAATCTTTATGACTTTCTGGCTGCTGAATTTCAATCCCTCTTTGATACTAAGTTGTTCTTCTTTCTGACTAATAAAAACCCTTAGGTCCCATGCTTTTTTCCTGCATGAGTTGTGTTTTATGCTCTGTCTGTATTTAAATACCGGTTTTCCTTCCCTTATGCTCGGTACCTAAGAGACTCTTGCTACCATACATCTCCAATGATTGTATATTATGAATTTCTTCAGCATGTGTTGTTTAATCCTAACGTAATTGCTCTAGTGGATCTTGCATGGACTTTATTTGCACCGTATTTGGTCAGGATGTTTATGCAGACCATGTTGCCTGAGACTACTTTCCCTTTTTTCCCCTCTGTGCATGAAACTTGACTTTCATTCTTTCTGAATATGGGAATTGTTCTCTTTGATTTCATATTTCTTAAAATCAGAGCCACACTTGAGACAAGGAATTATCCATCTCACTTGTACTAGGGATCTGTTCAGAGTGATGTTTCTAGGAAGTTCATACACCAGTTGGTATGTGGGGTATCCTCACAGGGGGATTGACTCCCATTTTCATCCCTTTCAAAAGAGTCTTTGGACTCTGTGGTCCTCTATTGGTCTTTGAATGTTGTATATATCTTCCTCTGGCTTTGAAACGCTTCAGCTTCTCTGTTGCACTGTTTTCTAGTCCTCTTTTTCTAGACGATCTTTAAGCCTGGCAAAGTTCTGATTTAAGAGTGCAAGCGGCATGACTCAATAAAGCCTCATTTCACTTCTTTGTTTTATAGAGTCTCCCATTAGAATATCAGTATCAACAGAAGGAGCAAATACTTCTTCATGTAAGTATATTTAAATATTCCATTCATTAGTTTTTAACCCAAGACAGTACCTGCTTCTGAAGATCGTGTTCCTGTGTATCCTCTGCCCTTACTGAGGAACAGTCCATCAAGTTCGGGAGCAGGATGGTATTTGTTGTTTGGAAGGGAATGACCCCTTGCTATGCTTAGGGTGGACTAGATATCCCCTCCCCCTAAGGCACATATGGATATGAGAAGACACGACATATGTGGTAGTTTTATAATGCAGTCTCTTTGAATGTTGAAAAATGACTATAGAGCCTCTGAGGCCTGGTTCTAGGTGAGCAACAGAGAACATCGTTGGTGGTTTTTAATGTGTCTTGATGCCTTGAGCAATTGCCTGAGGCCTGATACCCAGCTGTTTGGGGCCTATTCTAAAGCTCCCCAGATCTCATATAAAGTCTGCTATGACAGAGTAAGGAAACTATATATAGATGCCCTTAATTCAAATTTGATAGTAAGTGACTAATTATGAGAATGCTTGGAAGCAAGTCCCCAGGCAAGATCTCAGATTGGTTTTCATCTGTTTAATGTGAAATGTGCTTTGTGCTTATGGAGTTCTACAATGGTTAGATTGATTGGTGCTTTGTGCCATGTCAGGGGAACTTAAGAAATTAGCAAGGACTAGTAAAAATAGTTTTGATACTTACGAATTGTGAATGGCATAGAATTAAGTTTTGATATCCAACGGGGGAATTTATCAGACCTTGAAAATAAAGCCTATAATTACAGTCTTTCTCTCCCATATTTTAGCTCTTTATTTAAAGCTATTTCTCAGGTTGATAAGCTCTTCAATAAATAGACGTCCCCAATCATTCCATTCCAGCCCAGAGGGTGTGTTTAAGGAACAATTTCCTTTGGCTGTCAGCATGGTAGGGACCACTTGCAAGAAGGTCTGTACATTTGGCAACTTTAGTTGTTTTCTCAGGCTGTTGAAATAAATCCAGTTTGAACCTAAAGCCTTTCCCTTTGGGCTGATGGTACCAGAACTATAATGATATGATGTAAACGTATCTTTTATTGCAAGAAGTATGATGTTTTGACTATATTTTAGCTAGATAAAGCATCATTTAACTAGATTGATAGCAGCAATCTAGGGAGATCAAACAGGAAATAAAATGCTAGAGAGGACTTAAATTGGCTTCTTCTGTATTCTAACGATACTCATTACATAGTCTGAAATGATAATCCCTTCTGGGGAACTTGGGATATTTGTTATTTAATTCTACTTATAAAAAGATTAGTATAATTATATAGATTTTAGCTGACTAGCATTAAGGCATCATGTGGAGCTTTGTTTTAGATTTTTGAGTGCTTATTATACAAGGGCAAATACTGGATTTTTCCTTTTGGCATTTTGTCTGGGAACAGTTTCTCCCTTGCATGATTCATTGAATAAAGTTATTGAAACTCTTGTAATTGGAACCCTCATGCTATCATTAACAGGGCGATGGATGCTATCCTTAAGCATATCCGAGCAGTCTTGGAATAGAAGAAATACTTCTTTGGATTTTCCAGAGCTTTAGGGAACTGAAATGAATCTCTCGGTTCATATTGTATTCATTGCAATACTGTTGAGAGAGAAATAATTTTGAAATCTGACTCTGATCTCCAACTCTCAGCAGAGTTAGTTCCTGTTGTTTGGTAACGGATTTTGATGAAGAAAGAAGGCTTTGTGTTTTGATATCATGTTAAAATATATCAGTGTGCCATTTTCATGCATCCCTCCTTCCCCGTTCATGCTAGACTCTCAGTAAATGCTGTGGGATTGATTAATGCCCACATTTTTGTTAATCTCATGAAAATATGCTCCATAATTTGAAAATACAACCAATAGTGGCAGGATCCTAAGTCTATTCTTGGTTAGAATGATGAGAGCAGTGTGAGGCATCATCAACTCACCTATGGGCAGCACCCATAGAACCCTGCATTGCAGAAGGCTGTGACGTCAGCATAGCTCTATCTAGTAAAGGCTGAAGGGGAAACTTGAGGAAGCAGTAACGGCAATAAGCGGGACTTAAACATTCAAACGATATCTGTGAGTCGAAGTCCTTGGGAAAGTTCACATGGGTCAGGAATAATCAGCCCTGAAGAATAGGTTTCTTTTCACTTCGTTTCACCCAGAAAGGAGACACCAGTAAATCCCGGGACGTGAAAACTGAACTACGCAATTGGGATGTAATCATGTCTTTGTGGGGCTACGTTCTTTGAACTATTGGCACTTGTGTTTTCTATGTACACTTTAAAAAGCCTTTCTGAAGAGGATGGATTCAGCAAACCTATTATGTGTTACGATGACCTGGTGTGCTTTTGGGGTCAGGCAGCCCTGTTTCTTGTTCATTCTTCAGGTACAAATGTGCACACCTCTGTGGGGAAACATCCCCTTACTGCCAGTCCTGTTGATGAGAGCGTGTCTCTGCTGAGTAAATCTTGTGACGGTTCAGCAGTGTCAGTTTACATCCTTGGCGCTGCTCAGAACTCTCCGTCCTTTCTGCTGACTTCTTGCTTTTCTCCAAAGCCTTCCCTGACCATGCCTGCCCTCAAAGTTCTGCTTTTGACGTCTCAAACTCCTATTGGAATAGAAAAAACAAGAAGAAGAAAATAAGAATTGCCCACTTACCTATCTGAAATACTATTGCTAATATTTTAATATATATATTCCTCTAATCAGTGTTTTTCATTCTGACTTTCTATTTATCCACCCTTCCTCTATCTACTTAATGTATAATAAGCGTTTTTCTCATGCTAGTTATTAAATAGTGATCAGAAATATTTTCACATATTTTTTTAAATCTTAAATTTTTAAATATTTTTTGAGCATCGTAACAATAAAGCAGTTGTTCTTGACTGGAGGTTTAAAAGAATTTATTTTTCATTTACAAACACTTTATCATTTATTCCCCCTGTGTATTTATTATTCCTAGCAATTCATAATTACTGGTGAAATATCAAAGTTACAAAGCCTACCCTTTGTAAGGAAAATTTTAACTATTTCTTTTTTGAAATTGGGATTGAAATTTGCATTGTGTATTCACTATTTTTAGAGTTACTAATTTATAAAGTTTTTAAGAAGTGTCTTATAATGATCTCCTGGTAAAGATGAACATTATTTTCCTTTATTTTCTTTTTTTTGGTAAATGAGGCATCTGTGACTTGAAACATATTATTTGCTAAACAAGCATCCTATTACATACACTTACGTGATATTGTGTAAGGAGAAGAATGTGAACAAAATAGTTAGTAGGACGTTCTTGTTCCTCCTTTACGTAGGATCAGCACGAAAGTAAAAGAACTGCTTAGAACAAACCTGAATTATTTTTCTCTGAAGTGCCAGCTGCCTGTGACCCTATGTTGCCTACAATTTTATTGAATGCTGTAAAAAAAAAAGTGCAATTGTTATACCAATCACTTTACTGAATTAAGAACCATCCATTCCAATTTAATATATAAATGAGCGAAACAAAAATGAGAAGTCTGATGAATAGTAATTCGAAAAAAATAAAGATAAGTTTCTGGAAAACAGTCTTAAATAGTAGTAAGTGTTTCAAGTAATAATAATAGCATAAATCTATTGAAGACTTTCTGCATACCAGGCACTGTCCTGGGTGATTTGTATGGATGATAACTCATGATTCTCACAAAACCTTAATCCAGTTTTCAGATGATGATACTGATCTATCTTGTCTGAAGTCATACAAGCAGAATTCAAACCCAGGCAATACACTAGTCTGCTATGATACATGAGATTTTGTTGCCTCAAAGAAAAAGCTTTAATATTAAAAGGAATGCGATTCTATGAATGGACTGCAAAGTTATCTTTGACACGAAGTGGATTGGGAGTATGGGTGGTAGCCTAATAAGGTAAATGTATGGCCTGGGACCAGCTGAGCCCCTACGATCTGTATATCACCCATCAAAGCATGGCAGGCAGTGAGGCAAAATGGAAAGAACACACATCTTGGGTGGACACGTGCTTGTAAGTCTAAATATGAGTGCTGTAATTACTGGGTAATCTTAGGCGAGTTGTTAACCTCCCCGAGACCCAGTTTCAAGGTCCGTATAATCTTGTTTGTCTCAAATCTATATTGGAAGCCTGATGTGGGAAAATTAACGTGAATCATTTAGCACATCTTTGCTTTTAGGTGGTCTCCCCTCTCTGTGGGAGAGAGCTATACCTGGAAAAGCGATGTGGCTCTAAAAAAAGAATGGTAATTAGAGGCAGCCTTACGTCTTATTTGAACAATGTAGGATAATATCTTTATTTTTGGAGGAGGAAAGGAGCTAATTATTTGCATTCTAAATGATGATGCTGGAAGTTCTATGCTCGGAAATCACTGTCTTTTCAAAATATGATATATTCTCAGCTAAGCCTGCATTTCAAAGGAACTTATCCAGGAAGTCCTCTTTGAAATCTCTGAATGAAATGAAGAATTCAGTCCTTAATTTGGCACCTAAAAGAGCTCACTGAAGGGGAAAATCTCTTTTGTCCGCAGGACATTTTTGTTATAATGAGATACAGCATTTTCACTTGGGGGCAGTGATATGTATTGATCAGATTGGGCCAAGTCCATGGTCCATTGGTGAGATTTACATTCCATCCTCAGCTGGAACTGACTTACCTGCTTTAATGGTGGAGGAAACTGCCTGAACCTTTGCTAAATGATTCTCAGCTGGAAAAATGGCATTTCAATTTCAGATCTTTATTGGTGGCAAATATGAAATCTGTCCTGTCACCGTCGGAGAGCTACTTCCAAGTGAATGCAAATTGTGTTTCCAGGTTTCTAGAAACATGACATTTTCAAGGGTGTGGTGGCTCTGTTGTGGAGAATGACAAACAAATTCCCATGCACCATATAGCAATAAGAGAATAATTTAAAAACGAAATTGCCCCACTGGTATTACTTCCATCTTTCTAGTTGCCTAGGCACTTACAGATTTTTGGGGCAGTACAGTGTCTTGGCCAAGAGCACCGGCATGTATATATCACAGCCATTCCTATGCTCGGGCAAGTTACTGCCTTCGTGTTCAGTTCATTCATTTTGTAAGTGAATGTGTCTTACTGTTTTTCTTAACGTACCGCCTACAACTGTCCTATCATTCTTCAGTCCTGCCTTTGACCTTTCTAAAGTCATTCATTGTCTCTCACTACATTCCATTACTGGGTGAGATCATCTCAAAACTTTTGATCAAGCTTACAACGAAATTATAATTAACCTTGTGTATTCAGTTGAAATTAAACTTTTACAGAATTTTCTTTGGAACCATGGAATAAACCATATATGTGTATGTGCTGTGTATATATAAGTAACTGATATTTGCATCATACTGTATATTTTATAAGGCATATTTTTATATGTTGAGTCATTTATTCACACAAGAACTCTGTGACCTAGATTTCGTCCCATTTGTCAGTTGAGGGGTTGAGGCTCAGACGTTCTGTCTGACATGTCCAAATTCAAAAACTAAGTAGGTGGTATAGCAGAAATTTAAAACTGAATCTTCTGATTGCAAATCCTATGGTCTTTTTTTTAAAGTTTATTTATTTGAGAGAGAGAGAGCGCATGCACAGCAGGGGGCTGGGGGGGGTGGGTAGGGGCAGAGAGAGAGAATCCCAAGCAGGCTCTGTACTGTCAGTTCAGAGCCCAATGCAAGGCTCGAACTCACGAACCTCGAGACCATGACTTGAGCCTGAGTTCAAGAGTAGGATGCTTAACCAGTTGGTTAAGTTATCCAGGCACCCCAACAAATCTTATGGTCTTTTAATACAAAGTTTTATGGGATCCATACAGCCAGCTTGAGGGAGGGCCTTCTTAAAAAAAAAAAAAAAAAGGCATCAAGATGTAGTTTTTCTGAAGATTCCCGGGATATAATCAACATTTGTTTTAGTTATCCCAAAGCCAGCTTTTATTGAATTAATACACTTCCCACAAACTACAAGGTAATAAAATGGACAGGCGAGCCCTTAGTTAATGGCAATACAATTCAAGGGCTTAATACTATAAAAGGAGGCAAGACTGTTGGTCCACAATTATTACAGTGACTTGCTGTTCAGCTTTGTTACTTTGAGAATGATGTGGTATATTTCCAAATATGCTATTTTACAGAGATGGGAATAATCTTAGAGCCATTGTGCTAATGGGAGTGTGATCTTCATCAAACAGGCATATCTCCCTCAGCAGCAGTTTTTTTCAGATAGTTGCATTGCCTTATCCCAGGCTAACTACTATTTAATTTATTATGTGATATCTTAAATCCTGAAAATTATTTGTATGGTACTGAAATTCATTAGTAGAAAATTATCAGACTTGTTTCTTTGTATTTTATTCTTTTGGGAGATTTTTACTAAAATAGTCTCGTTAACATTAAGAAAATTAGTCAGTCTTTTTGTACATCAGCTGGAAAAGGGAAGGACATCTTTTTCCCCCTGTTTTCAGAGTAGTAAAACTATAGTTAAGTGTTTTTAATCATTAGGGATGGAGCAGTGAAACGGATTATACACAAACCAGTTTTAATTTTTTAAATGGCGAAGTAGAGGGAAGAGAATGGAGACAGAGAAGTGTATATCAAGAAAGCATCTAGAGCAGAGCTAACAATGTTTAAATAAATTTGGTGTTTTTTTTTAATTCTTTATTTTTTTTTTTCAAGTTACCTAGGGATCTGAGAAATAGGAAGATGGGAATAGAAGCCTTTAAATTAGCCCCTGGGTGTTCTAGGAGACAGCTCTCTCCCTGGGGTAGGGGGAGGAATAAGATAGAGGAAGGGATGGGGAACAACATGATAAAGCAGCAGCAAAATACGAAATATGGATCATGATTTAAGAGTTTATTGATTACAAGCTATAGAAATTTAACCCCAGAGGGCTTAATATAAAGAGGGTATGTTGCAGTACATGACTGGTGCATTTTGATCCAGAGCTCCACTGCTATTAATAGAATCTTCTCTCAGCCTTTATGCCTTGCTTCTCTACAAATGGTAGCTTCATTCTCAGTGGGTTTTGTCTGCCTGACAAGGAGAGAACTGCTGGTGTCTCTAAGCCTGTAACCCCTTAGCGCATAATCTAAAAAGAAGAGAAAGTCCACTCCTCATCCACACAGCAAAATTTAAGGAAGAATGTGATTGGCTCTACTTGTGTCATGTGCCTGCTCCTAAAATGGTTACTGTATCCAGGGAGATTAATGACTCAGGCCCGGCAGGGGCCAGGTCCGATGTCCACTGCTGTGTGTGTTTGGGTTCGTGAGGCAGATGGGCTCAGCCCCATGGGAACTGCATGGTGTAGGTTCACTACGGGCAGGAGGGTTGTGTACCTAAGGAAGGGCAGGGTGGGCTAGACAGGCGAAACCAGTGCAGTCCTCTATGGCTGATAAGCAGACAACTTTAGAAGAGTCAGGAGATACACATCTCAGAATTTTAAAGGAAAACTAAAAATAAATGTTACTGAACATTGTTTAATTGGGCAGACCAGATTTTTAAAGAAAACTAGACAACTGAAGACAATTGAAGTATCTTGAAAGACTCTTTAGTAGAACCTGTGAGCTGACTATATGATCATTCTTAAAAATGCCTTCTTTTTTTAAGTCCAGAAACGTATGCTTTTCTGAAGAAGGTAGAAAAGAGTAAAAAAAAAAATGAGCTACGGTTTTCACATTAGAATGCATAGGAAGCATTTTTGAAATCTGTAAAATGTTCTGACTTTGGAGTGAGAAGCCAAAGTCTATTTGATCCAGATTCTTTTATTAAGAAATCTCTGATTAAGTAGTTTTTGAAAAATTACTAGTTTCTTTCACCAGAGTAATTGCATATTGATTAGTTTCTTTCTTTTTTAACAGTGAGAAAAGGAAAAGAAACATGCTTAGCCTGTTCCATTTAATATTGTACAGAAAACTCAGCAGGTCTTGTTGAAGTGTGACATCACATTTGCTGAAGCTTTATCAGCCTCCTAGACATCACCACTGAAACCTGGAGGAAATAGTGTCTCCACTACTTCATCTGTAGGCAAATCCCACTTTTCCCTGCCCTACTCTTATTATAATGCATCTACCATACAAGGTGCTTGAGGATTTAATTCAATTTTTAATAACTTTATATTCATAGTTCAACTAATTGTCAAAGAACTGCTGGAATGGCACTTTTCATTTCATCTCTCAGTCTACCAGAAGTCAGCAAAATCTTAAAAACCAATTATATGGCCAATGTGGGTTAGAGTCTACAGCTGCGCTCATCTCCATTCAAGTCCATGACTATCTCTTACTTAAGAGATTTGGCGTTTAGATTGAACTTATTCATTACATCTAAGCTATTGTTTTGTTCATTGCTCAGATATTCCATGGTCTCTTCTTCAGCGAATATCAAGCTTTTTAAAAAATGGGATGAGGAGAGATGGCGAGAGGGTGGGAGGGAGACACACACACACACACACACACACACACACACACACACACAGGAGAGACAGACAGAGATAGGCCGTGTTAAATATTGCAGGACTTTTTTTTTTTTTTGCCATGATAAGAAATTTCCTCCGTATTAAAAGGAATTTTGGGCTATTAATTTCTTCATTTCAATAGTAAAAATTGTAAAATATAGATTGGGATAGGCCAAGTGACAACTCAGGTCAAATAGCAAGTGAGTGGTAAATGTGAAATTAAAATTTGATGGCCCTGTTTTTGCTATTTGAGTCTCAGATCACTGACGGTTTCTCTCTCTTTGATTAAAATAAGTGAATGGTTAGTAATCTATTTCCCATAGGGCTCCAGCATGATGCTAGGAACTGTGGAGTGTATTTCTTGAAAGGGGAGAAGGTTGGGGGAGGTGAAGTCAAGATTAGTCCTTGGGCTGAAGTAGTTTGCAGTAAAATAGAAAGGTTAATTGTGGTTAATTGTGCTAATTATGTGTAACGACACATATCCATGATACAAAGCAGAATATGGGAAATAGATTTTTAAATTAAGTTGCTTTTTAAATAATCTTGCTTAAGATAGAATACACTTACCCATTCTATGGCATGTGACTTAAAAGGAAATATTATTTAGATAATGTTTTTTTTTTACTGTTGTCTCTTTTTTAAGTAGCCAATTATTTCTGCTTCATGTTTAGAGCTCAATAATTTTAACAAGAATCAGAATTCTGAAATTTATCTGTTTAAAAAGACAATGAAAATCTATGATTTACCATTAAAAGTAAAAGGCCAAATAAGATTAAGAGGAATCAGAAAGTACTTTGCACTAAGTAGTTTTGAAAGCAGTTTGGGAACTTTTAAAGGATTTAGAAACTTAACTGGAAATTTTAGATGAGCATAATCATAGTATGGTAAATTGAATTACTGTTGATGTTCAGAAACTTGCCCATCATACATAGATGGACTTAAAAGATATTCAAAGAGATATTTTTGACTAGGTTACCTGGAAATATATATGGAAAGGTTGAAGTTTCTTGAACAATATTGTTTTCATTAGTTGTCTTTTTTTTTTCATTTTTACTTTTTAACATTTATTTAATTGACCTAAAGGTGAAAGAAGTAGCAAGCTAGAAAATGTATGTCTAATTATATTGTAACTGAGTGATAGGTATAGTAAATTAAAATAATAAATTAATTAAAGTGATTAAGTATTGAAAACAAACTAATACTTTATAATGATTCCTCTATTTCTTAAAGTTCATTTATTGAAAGCAGTGATTAATTGACAAGAAGCTTCTGTGTCATCTGATTGAGTTTTCAACTGTAGGTTCCCCATGTAAGAATTAAGATACATTCAAAAACATAATCTGTAAGAGGAAATATATTAAATTTATTTTATAATATTTTATATAAATGTCATGAATTTTAACTTAGAGATCTAGCTATTTAATCAACCTATAAAATTCACATCATTCACAAATAATGTAACTTTGAAAACAGATCATTGTTATTTTATTTTATTTTATTTTTTTTTTTAAATTTTTTTTCAACGTTAATTTATTTTTGGGACAGAGAGAGACAGAGCATGAACGGGGGAGGGGCAGAGAGAGAGGGAGACACAGAATCGGAAACAGGCTCCAGGCTCTGAGCCATCAGCCCGGAGCCCGACGCGGGGCTCGAACTCACGGACCGCGAGATCGTGACCTGGCTGAAGTCGAACGCTTAACCGACTGCGCCACCCAGGCGCCCCAGATCATTGTTATTTTAATTCTTAGTCTACAAAGATATAATAAAGAAGTTGCTACAACTACTTTTAAAAAGTTGCAAAATCTAACAATTCACCACTGATGAACTGTTCCCGGCAGAATTTGACACACAGGACATTTTTATGATAAGATGTGATGTGAGGGAATATGAAGAGAAATAGCGTCACACATATCTGAGGGAAAATTATTTAAGTGGCCGTAATAGGTTTGTTTTTGTTTTTTACAAATTTTGTACATTTCCCTTTAGTCGATCCAGATAGAGTTTTTTTCCCCTCTGTTATCCTCATCGCAGGTTCTTATTTTCACATCCCTAATACTCCAAAGCAGAAATGCATCTTGTTCAGGCTTGATCCTCAAGTTATCTGCAGAAAAATAAACCATACAAAGAATCCTTGGGTATGTTTTAGAATGAATAGATTATGGGGGCAGCAGAATTGCCGTGTATGTGCAAATGAGACTGTGTGTGAAAGCAAGATAAGCTTTAGGAAGGAAATAGGTGACTCAAGGGCACATAAGGGATTTGTTGGAACCTTTAAAAACATTTTTACAATGCAGGTGAAGGGGACTGAGATTTAAAACTGTTCAGCTTTGTGAAAAAATAAAAATGAAACCTAACATCATTACATGCATACATACAGAAACAAGTATGACTAAAACTTTCTGCTTGTTTTTTTTTTTTTTAAGTTTCTAGAACATTGGCTGTGACCTTTTATGTACTAAGTGCATGAAGAGTGAGTCTAATAGAAGCTGCTAGTGGAGAGGGTCTTCATGAAGAATAGGACCAGCTCTGCTCTCTCAATAATTGTCAAAACGTCTTAACTCACCTCCCTCCTTTTGTAGCAGTAGTGCAGACTTGGGTATATTTTATTTAAATTGTATCTGAAATTGTAAATATATATATATATTCATATATATTTATATATATGAATATATTTATATATATTCATATATGTTTATATATATTCATTCATTTAAATTGTATCTGAAATTGTAAAATATATATATATATTCATACATATTTATATATATATGAATATATATATTCATTCATTTAAATTGTATCTGAAATTGTAAATATATATATATATATATATATATATATATATTTATATATATATTTATATTCATTCCTTGTCCAGTCAAGGGAGAAAGCATACTCTTTATTAGTTTATTGATACACAAAGATGTTAGATTGTCTTCCCACCCCCAGGGGTACTCTTCTGATGGTCTCATAGCTCTTGCTTCAAGCAACAAGATTGCTACTAGTTATTGGCACGAAGTGCACATCGGTTCCCAAACTGTAATGTAAGGTCTGAAAGGAAGGGATTTGTGGTTATTTGTGTTTCCATTCCCATAACGTATCACTGTACTGTTTCCCAGAGGTGATTTTTTTAGTTAGATTATTATACTTTTTAAAAGTTGTATGCATATGTAATTATAGGAAGACACCTAAAAAATCATGAAACATATTTAAATATTTAAAAGAATTTTCTTAATGTTTATTTTTGAGAGAGAGAGAGAGAGAGAGAGAGAGAGAGAGAGAGAGAATGAGCGGGGGAGGGGCAGAGAGAGAGGGAGACACAGAATCCGGAGCAGGCTCCAGGCTATGAGCTGTCAGCACAGAGCCTGACGCAGGGCTGGAACTCACAAACTGCAAGACCATGACCTGAGCCGAAGTCAGACGCTTAACCGACTGAGCCACCCAGGCACCCCAGATATTTAAATATTTTAAAATCGATGTTTTAAAAAAATAACATTGGCTGAAATAATATTAGAAAATTTTTAACATTTTGAGAAGTATTTAACATTTTGTATGCTTCTATTTCAATTTTTCTGACTTCTGTATCTGGGAAGTTTCTTCATTTTATGACAAGTATTCATTTACATGGTGGTTTATAAGAATCTGTTTCCCCTTAGATGGGATTATTATAAATTATCTGAAAATCTACATATTAACTGGTTGGTCGCTGTTCCTCTCTGTGGTGCTGAAGAGTCTTTGGGAATAAGGGCATGCCACCATTGCATTAATAAGGTTGATTTTTCTTTTATTATCATTAAAAGTAATGATACTAAAGTAGTAATAATATCTTCTAGTGAGCAGCTATCACACATCAGATACTTTCGTTTGAGAACAAATATTTATTAGTCAAGTTATATAATGAAAAACCTAAGAGGCTCAAACAAGTCAGTATCTGTCAAGGTTAGATAACAAGTAATGACAGAAGCAAAGTTGCTTTCCAGCCTCTCTGACTCCACATCCTGAGCTCTTTTCACTCACTGAGTGTAGTGACTATAGAGGATGAAAGAAAAACCCTCAGAGGGCTCCTCTTGTGAGGGCATGTGGTCATTGCAGCTACTTTTGAAATAGTCGTTTTCCTCTAACCCAGTTACTTGGACCAAATCAGTTCTATGAATCAAGGTTCCTGAGCAAAGTACAGAAATATATGTACACATTTGCTATGATAAAAAGCATTCAGACCAGAAAGTTTTAGATAAATCATATTTGTTTGGTACTTGGATAATTTAGAAGGAATTCATAAACCTCGCACACATATTGGGTTGGAGAGACAATGATGAGTGCTTTATGGTCGATAAAAAGGCGTGTCCATTAAATATCTGAAACTTAGCATTATAAGAAACAAATAAATAAACACATAGGTGATACGTATCCTCAACTACCTCAGCCTTCATTTTGATGGTAATTTTCAGATCAATTTTGAGATGCAGAATAAAAATCATAGCTTTTTGTATAAATTTCAAATTGATATGGAAGGTTATTTGACTTTAACAGTCTTTATAGTAGGTTTTCTTTTTTGTGTTTAGATTGACTTATTTTGTCAGTTTTTAGGGTTTTTTTTCCAAGCAAGATGGCATTTTCATCTCCTGCTGCTATTAACATTTAGAGCATGCGGCCTTTTGTTGCAATGTGGTGTAAATTCCAAGTGACTGAGGATGATTAAACAGAAAATGAAACTTGAATGGCAATATCTCAAAATCTACTTAAAGCCATGACAGGTGTCTGTCTGTGGCAATATATCAGTTTTGAACACATGAAAAGTAAGAAATCGTGGCTTTTTCATGGTTGGATTTCTTTTTCTTTGAAATCAAAGAGAGAAAATACCAATTTGTCCTGGATCACTAAAACAGTGAGCTGGATTTCTAAACAACGTGGATAGTACACACAATGAATTACCCCTGAGTTTGCAATCTGATAGGTATGTGCCATACCTATTTTATACCAGTTGTAATTTTCTCATTTGTACACAGATGCTGAGTAACATTAAAAAAATGTATAACTGTAATTAAAAAGCAAGCACTCAAGAAAGATAAGACACAAAGAATTAATTGCAATTACAACTCTTCTTTCCGCATTGACTGCAAAAGCTTGGTGATCTGAATTGTGCTTCAGCCATAAGCTCAGGACTCCCTCCAACCCCCAAGGCTCTTCTTTAACATTTGTTATTACTTAGCTATTTTATTTGGCAGAGATCCCTCTGTCTCATCTTCTAATGCACTGGCAGGGTTCCTATTGCCAATAGCTTCGAGCCTACTACTGCTAGGATAAGCGGCATAGCCGAACTTTCTAGCCTCTGCATCCTTATAAATAATGCATCCGGTTTCCTGTAACTACATGAACCCTTAGACTTTGGTAGGCATGTCTTTGTTAGTCAGGGTAAAAGAGTGGGGAGATGAACAGTAGGGGAAATAGTTGTAGGCAGTTATTATCACTGATTAGAACCTGACGCCATCATATATGCATTACTCACTAGGTTAATGTTAATGGAATGCTTATGATATTTATAGTAGACATAAACATGATATATAAAAATAATATCTTTGCTGACTAAACTGCATGCTTAATTCAACATGGAAAGTGCTGGTAATGTTCACCTAGGACCTTTTAAAACTCTATTGCCCATAATTAGATCTAATTTACTTATTTTTAAAACCTCTTTTACTTTGCACAGGATCCATTGACTTTTTGGGTGTGCGCACACTTGCTCTTAAGAGCAAGAATGAGATATTGGTTAAAGATAATACATAATCCTTCAGGTAGCTTGACAGTATAACATGTCACTGGATTTAGGATGAAGGAGGAAAAATGCTATGATGATGACTTAATTGCAAAGTAAGTAATATATATCATACTTTGAACTTCAAAGTGTTTATAAACTTATGTTCTTAAAAACTAATGTGTTACTTTGAGCAACAGAGATATTAGTATTTAAAAAAGAGAAATTGTTAGTTTTTCAGTTTTTAAAAGCAAAACTTGTTTAGCAATGTCCTTTAAAATGCACCCTCAGACAATGTTAATGTAGAATAACAAAGTTCCACCCCCATACGTATCCTTTTCCTTGTTGGACATGCTATCATTGAACATTCACCGCGTGATGAATGACTGTTCAGCATTAAAATTATGTCGTATGGATGAAAAAATTCAAGTTGATTTAGATATCGAATGAGAATCAGGTTGCTCTAGAGCCTTGTATATTCTCATGAGAATTAATTGAAACAAGGAAAAATGTTTCTAAGTAGATAAAGGATGTTAATCTTCATTTTATTGTTGGTTTCTTTAATTACCATCAGTTTAAGTCTGAACGCCTCATGTATTTATGAATATGATGACTTATAACTAATAGTGACAATTACTTTGGTCATCTTTAGCTTTTGCCATGTCAGTGATTTTGCAGAGCCTAGGGAGATATCAGAACTAATGTTAGTCAAAATGTTTAGTATTTATTTCTTTGAATCATGTTAAACTTCCTTATTGATTAAACTAGTTTCTACAACCAACCAAGTTTTAAACTAAATTGTCAGATCTGTATCTGTATGTATGTAATATAATTTTTTTTCTTTCGTTTTGAGTATAATTTTTTTCTATTTTGAAATGTCAGGATTTCTGGGTAATTAGAACATTTCCTTACTAGTTCAGAGAATTTGGCCCACCCTATTTTAAAACTGTGCATTGGCATGACTGGTAAATAAGTCTTCAATTCCCCAAAAAGATAATAATAAAATATATTAATATTTTATTCAATTTATGTGTTTTAATCCACCCACTAAAACAATCAAGCCAGTAACTTTTTAAAAACTCAACCCATCATCAAATAACTACTATAGCCCAGTATGTTTTGATGGGTGTTTTGTTTTGGTAGATACTGAGGGTAGAAATAGAGGGATTAAATTTTTCTGTCTCTAATTGTCCAATAATCCAAAGGCTTCTTGCTTAGGCATGGTGATTTCTGGAATGGATCTCTGGATTCTTCTTTTATCATTAGTCAAAACACTATGGGAAAGAAATACTTTCATAACTCGATCCTGAGTGAAAACAACCTCAGATACTTAGACATGCACGTACAATAAACAGTGTTTCCACAACATGTCTACTGTACATATAGAATCCATGAAAAGGCGTGGACTCTCTCTTCTGAAATATTTGCATTTGTGCCAGACTGAGGTTAGGACAACTAAGTCCTCCCCTAGAATGTGACACCGTGAAAGCAGGAACCATTGCAATCTCTTTCCTTTATTCTCGTAGTCTTAGGTAGGGCTGGCACATATTAGGCACTTACCAAATAATTACTGAATGAATGAGTGAATGAATGAAGCTACCAAAGGCAGCAAGGACAAGATGAAGCTAGGATGTATATGGAAAAAACTGACAAAAGGCACATTTTTGGACATTGGGAAAAAAATTGTAAAGCTTGTAGCAGAAGAGGCATTAACTGGAGACCAAATCTTCCCTGTTCACATTAATATGAATAATTTTTACTTGCTGTAATTGCACAATGTTTTCAAATACTGTCTTAATTTTTTAAAAAAGCAATTGAAATCGAGAAATTAAATTTTCCTGCTAAAAGTCCAGGTTTAGGGTGCATCTTCTTCCCTCAGTAATCATGTTTGTATCAGCAGAAATATGCAACAGAGGGGCATCACACTGTTAAGTAGGTTAAAGCTTTTTGATTCATGTACTTACCAGTAACATCATTTAAGTGGGTTGGTCTTATCATGGCCAGAGTTAAGCCACACAGCATGATTAAGTGGACCATCTAATGTTGCAAATTAAATTCTGCTGTTGGAAAAAGATGCCCTGAGCTGAGAAGTAAATACTTGTTGTGTTCTTGTTCTCTTCTCTTCCTCTTTCCTCCCCGAATTTCAGTTTTGCTTGGGTCCAAGGATGGTAGGGCTCAGCAGAGAAGTTATTTCTTCTGTTATTGATGACTTTTTTTAAGTCTTCTTTCATTGGTGCACTTTCCAAATACAATTCTCAAGAGGAGAAAGAAGGATCCTGATAGTGAGGATGATAAATAAGGAAGGACTGGTGTAGATCTACTACTTGCCATGATGTCTGCCTTGCCTTTGTTTCTCATAGTCACCTTTCTTTGCTATTTTCCATGGAGACTCGGACATTACCACTCTCAAAATTTGAATCATGGCTTCACTCTCGTCAGACAACCCCACTTTCTACTTCAGAGAAGGGTGGAGTGTCTTTTCCCTTCCTGCTTCCACATCTGTAAACTCCAGCACGATGTCTGGGACATAGCCAGCCACTTAGTGAACAGTTTTTGGACGGATGGGCAGATAGATGGCAAGATCAATTAACGTATATCTTTGGTCTTTAGAAATGGTAGCCATTTTGACCATATATGATACAGTGACCTCAAAATCTGAAATCTACTGCTTTTGAAAAGCAGGTCATCCAGAGCTTTTCCATTTTTACCTTCCAGACTGTGAAGAGAAGTTGGTTTAAATGCTGATCAGCAAATCTTCTCATCAGTTGCTATATGTTGGCTGAATTAGAGTAATATCAGTTCATTTCCAGTTGGACAGCTCAAGCATTTAGCTCTGAGTTTTTGACAGCATACAAGTCACTAAACTAATTATTTTTGTACCCATTCGACACAACTTTTTCCCTTGCCAGAGGTTATTTTCAAACCTCTTGTCTCCGGGAGTACAGCTAGCTCTGAGCCAGCAGATGCTGAAAAATGTCTTACCTTCTCATTGTACTTTTTTTTTTTAATTTCAGCAATTTCTCTCTACTATTCATTTGCATCACTACAACCTTAGGTAACTTGGAAAACTGCTTAAATAGTAGCATTTCTCTCAGTAGATTCTTTGGTTTTAAGACTGAATGATTATGAATAATTCAACTTTTGATATACTCATGCAGAACTTTTTCACTGGAGTCTTTTTGGGTGAAAGGGAAGAATGGGAGTGGAAATCCAGTTGTACATGGATACCTTTTGGATGCCTTTGGTATAGCCACTGGTAGACTATAGTAGTAAACATTTGGAAGGACATGACAGAGGTAAATATTGGGCCATATCCAGGTATTTTAGCTTGGGGCCAAGGAGATTCAACCAAAGGATAGGTTATTTGTCTCACCTCTAGTGACAGAGTCGTGGCAAAGCCACAGGGAAGAATTTTTGAGAAACACTTCAGAAGATTTATGTTTCATTCGAGAAACCTCTTTAAAAGCCTTTTCTTTCTTATGGGAGGTATGTGGGGGTAGAAACAGCATATGGTTGAAACCCTCTGCACGGCAGTGATATGTAAAAGAAGTACTTTCCTGCTAGGTTAAATTACTCTTGCATGCCTCTTGCTGTCAGTGACATGATTTAGTTAAATACAGATGCTTTTAGAGGGGCTTTGTACTGCATCATAAATATTTAACAGTTTTATAAAATACTGTATGCATAACTGGGTGGAAAATACAGCAGTGGAGAAGCCCAACTTGCACATCAGAGCCCTTGGCCTTATAGTGTCCCCTGACCAGTTGACCGTTGAAAACGATATGCTCAAGATGCAAGTGTCATCAGCAATTAAAGGATTCTGTTTCTATTTTTCCAATAAAATGAAGCTACTGTCTAACCTTTCTGATTGTCAGTAAAGTGAACTTTGTAATTTCCCTCTTCACATTATTCATAGATGTTCCAGTTCCCTAGTGACTGAAGTATGGCATTAGGAAAAATTCCTTCTCAATAAAGAAATGGTGTGGGGGAGGGGTCAAGAAAAGCTCTTAGATTTTCTACAGCAACTAATGGTTTATTTATATAAAGATGCTTCATTGCCATTATCTAATAGTTAAAGTCATATGAATCTTGTATTTCTGATATAATTTTGAAATTCATGGTTTTTTTTTAATATATAGTTTTAAGTTCATTTATTTATTTATTCTGAGATAGAGAGAGAGAGGGTGGAAGGGGCAGAGGGAGAGGGAGAGAATCCCAAGCAGGCTCTGCACTGTCAGTCTAAGAGCCCGATGTGGGGCTCAAATTTACCAACTGCGAGACCATGACTTGAGCCAAAACCGAGAGTTAGATGCCCAACCGACTGAGCCACCCAGGCACCCCTGAAATTCATTTTAAAAGTCAGTTCCTTAAAGTGAGAGTGGTAGGGGAACGTGGGTGGGAAGGGTGCATGCAGTGGAAGAAGTGAACAAATACAGGTTAATGAATGTGGAATTGGTTGATTCTTTTGTTTTTTGGCATAGACTACAGAGTTTTTGTAATAAAACTTATTACAGGAAATTAAGATGGGTTCTCTGTCATATGTTGTGGCCAGAAATAGTTATGAAAAAAAATCTTTGAAGGTATTTTTTTCCAGCATTTTATTACAGAATTTCCAAACATACAGAAAAGTTTAATGTATTGTGAACAACTTATGCCCAGTGTCTAGATTTTGCAGTTAACATTTGCTGTATTTCCTTTATCAAATGCCCATTTGACCTCTCTACCCACTCTTATTTTTGATGCCTTTTCAAGTAAGTTGCATACCTGCCTGTATTTTATTCTCACATATCCCAGTATTCCTGACATATGTTTTATTACAGTCTTTAAAAGAATATGTAAGTGATGGATTATGCCAACAATTTATTTTTTCTGTAAATATTTTATTTTATTTTTTAAAACAAACTTAAATTGTATCTATTTATTTATTTATTAAAATAAACTTAAATTTTATTTATTTATTTACTTATTTAATATAATTTATTGTCAAGTTGGCTAACATACAGTGTATACAGTGTGCTCTTGGTTTTGGGGGTAGATTCCCATGATTCATCACTTACATACAACACCCAGTGCTCATCCCAACAAGTGCCCTCCTCAATGCCCATCACCCATTTTCCCCTTCCCCCACACTCCCCACCCCAAATCAACACTCAGTTTGTTCTCTGTATTTAAGAGTCTCTTATGGTTTGCCTCCCTCCCTCTCTGTTTGTAACTATTGCCAACAAACAGAATTTAGGTTTCTCTGGAATGAGTCATCATATTTGGAGCTGGGATTTTCTAGGCATCATGTTTCAGGATTTAACTCCATTATCAACAGCCTTCTTTCTCCTCTTCCTGACAGTCATTCCTTCCCTGTCCCAGCCTTCTGATTCTCCAAATTAAAAGAGGACATAACCCTGCCTTGCCGGTTCTCAAATATTGGTAATCTTGGTATCACATATTTTTGAACCATTGCAATAATAGTAGGCTGATCCCTATTTTGACATGACAGTCTTCTTACCTCAAGATAAGCTCCCTTCCACCCGCTGGCGTGTCTCTTCTGTACCTTTCCACGTAAGCATAAAGCTCGGTGTAATGTTTCCATTGTTAAACTAATTTCTTATCTCCAGCCTATCCTCAATGAAAGCTGTTGGGCTCCACAGCACAAAGTCTGTGTGTCCTCTTAGTGTGATAAAATGAGGTTGAGTAAATGAGTCGGAATATAAATACTGGTCTCTGAGATAACTTTCAGAAAGGGAGCCTGAATATTCAGCAGAGTTGTGACCAAAAGTGGTCATGGGAGCATTCAAGAAAAGTAACTTTTTAAAAAAAAATTTTTTTTTAACGTTTATTTATTTTTGAGACAGAGAGAGACAGAGCATGAACAGGGGAGGGTCAGAGAGAGAGGGAGACACAGAATCTGAAACAGGCTCCAGGCTCTGAGCGGTCAGCACAGAGCCCGACACGGGGCTCGAACTCACGGACCGTGAGATGGTGACCTGAGCCGAAGTCGGACGCTTAACCAACTGAGCCACCCAGGCGCCCCAAGAAAAGTAACTTTTAAGTAGAAGCAGTCACAGTGAAGGCTCAAAGTGAGATATTCCTGTAGAGATAATCCATGGCAGTAGTGACAGAACGTCCATTCTACTCTTTCTTTGTATCGTCTTTGACAGTACTTCACTAGAGAGCTTTCCTTTGTAGAAATGAGTTGAAAGGGGAGGAGCATTAGTCCTGAATTTAGTCTTGACCCTGAAATTAATTTTGGTGTGACTCCAGGAAGATGACGATGAGGATGATGATGATGATTTTTAACTTCCTTGGACCTTTTTTCTTCTGGTAGAAAACAAAATTCATGGGTAAGTCCTATTCCAGCTCCAACAATCAGTAAAAGTAAAATTTAGATCTAATTATTCTTGGAATTACAGTTCATCTTTGTAGGAAGCCTAAATCCTTTCACTCCATGGAGTTTCTGAAATAGGAAGAAGAAACAAGTCATTCTTAAACAGATCTCAACCTAGCAACATATTGTGTGATTTATGATAGCTGAGTTTGAATTGGAGGTCAAATGACAAGATATTTTTATCTTATGACTGTTAAATTCATATTTTTAAAGTAATAAGAACTATAACAATGCAGAAAAAATGTCCACCCCTTGGACAGAGAAGCAGCAGAAAAATACGAGGCTGGCATTTGATTTTAAATAGGATACTTCTACTCCTATGAGCGTTATAAGGCTTATGACCTTACAACTGTATTGCCAGTTAGGTGGTTCACTCAGAATGCCAAATCAGTTCTGGAAACTACGTATATTTTTATTCCTCCCTTTTTTTCCTTTGGTGCAGCTTTGTATTTTCATTTTGATCAGCAACAAGGAGATAGAACTATGTAGACTCCAAGGAAAATGTAATATTCTAAAATGTTTCCTCTGGATGAACTCTTCTCAGATTTTCAAATTTAGACTATATTTAAAAGTAGGACACTTCAGGTAATTCCCTTCCCCCAGGCTTCCTTGATTCCAGGTGTGTTTTGAGGGTTTATTTTGTATAAGGCTTTAAAGATGTTTCCGAATCTCTTGAGTAGATGGTACTCTCTTATAAGTAATTCATAACTTCCTTCATTTGTGGACCATCTCATGCCCAACGGGTTCTGTCTGAAGCAGAAGATTGAAAAATCAAAGTAACAAATTCCAGAGCATTTGTAGAAATGTTTTGTTGTGCTATACACAGAGTTTCTGGATTGATTTGGGGATTATAGAGTCAGCTGACAAGAAGCTGAAAAAATAGCTAGTGACTAAGTATGAATCAAGTTTAATTACTTCCATTTTTGAAACTTTACTTTGTATTTAACTAGCATTGATTATCAGAGATGTTTCTTCCTTATGTTTAATTTCTCTTACTGCAATGAAGTATAGCCTTTATTATTTTCTTTAAATAAATTATACATGTCCATACTCATAAAATGCAGATTATCTCTTGTATTTTTGTTACATTTGTCATAAGACTTGTGGATACAACAAACAAAAATTATCTCTTAGCTGTGGTGCTCTGTGATGTGATCTTAACTTATAGGTAGTGAATATTAATGAAACAAAGATATTTGTTCAAGGTAACTAATCCAACATATATAGCTTTAGTAAATATTATGAATGACCGTCCACATAATATCAGAGTAGTCACTATAATTTTCCTTCTTTTTATTATACACACACACACACACACACACACACACGAGTACTTTAACATTATTTGCATTTATTCACACAAGTACAACTCTTATCTGGAGTACCCATGCCTCTAAGATGTTTTCCCACACTTTGTTCATCTCTCTTTAGTAGAGTTTCCATATTGCTGCGTTTATTCAACAACACTTAATGCCTTCTGTGTGCCAGGCATGCTCTAGGAAGTAAGAATATAGTGATAAAAACAGACACAAATACTTGCCCTTGTGGAATTTACATTCAAGTGGTGAGTTCATCACACGTTTCCTAACAAAGCACACTGCATAGAAAATACAGATGATTCAGAATAACTGCCACTTTCCCCACCCCAACCTTTGCTCATATTTCTAGTATATTCTAAAAAGTGGGATGGGATGGAGTTGAACAATGAGAAATAATATTTTAGGTATATAAAATGAGATAGAGTTAGAAGCCCTTGCTCATTTTCTCCTAAAACGTCTTTTGAATTGTAAAGCTCAATGACACATCAATTTATTATAGCTTTCTTCATGCTTCTGAGTTCCTTGGGATTGCATCATTGACATAAATTCAGAGTTCATAGTTAATTAATAACTGTCAAAGATTTAATGCCATGTGATCTACTGAGATTTTGTAGAAGAAAGGGCAACCTAAACGTACCAAAGTCTCATTATTTTAGTGTAGTCCGCTAGTAACACTGGTCAGATAGAACATCATTTCCTTTTAAAATTAAATGTTGGAAAAGTTGAAACCATGATGAGTGTCCAGAGTCTTTTTATTTTTATCTTTTTTACTGAGTTGGAATTCACATAACATAAAACTGACTATTTTAATGTGAGCAATTCATTAGTATTTATCTCAACGTTGTGCAACCATCTCCTCTACTTCCAGAACATGTCCAGTGTAATTTTACAAGAACAGTGACTTGTAAAACTAAAAATAAAATAAACTGTGTTTGTATATGACTAATGATTTTACTTACAGGGAGTGAGAAATTCATAGTCCCTCTCAAAGTAAAGAAAACTTATTATAAGTATCATATTTAATAAAGATAACCTTTCTATATAAAATTTTCACATCCTCATCTTTGAGGCCACGTACTATATCTTGAGCTAGGGAGGATCTAAACTCATAAAGAACAAAATGTGCCAGAATGATATGATCATCTCATTACAAAATGAGAACGCAGAGGGGTGCCTGTGTGGCTCAGTTGATTAAGCATCTGACTTCAGCTCAGGTCATGACCTCTCAATTCATGGGTTTGAGCCCTGCGTCGGGCTCTGTGCTGACAACTCAAAGTCTACAGCCTGCTTCGAATTCTGTGTGTGTCTCTCTCTGTCCCTCTTCCACTCAAGCTCTCTGTCTCTCTCTCAAAATAAATAAACATTTAAAAAAATGAAAACACAGACCCACAGTCCATATCAAATGTTTGATACAGCATCTCACAAGATAATTCTTAAAGTTAAGTTGTCTTCTCTGAGAAAATTTTCACTGGGTGAGAGTAAAGTATAATGAGTCTTCACTCACCTACAAGGTGGGGAGATAATACCTGCCCAGTAAGGTAGAATGAGTTTCATATTTAGCATTTATGAATAAGGTAGAAGAACATCTACATTATATATGTTTGTGTATGTGTATATATATACATATGTATATATAATATAATAATGTAAAAGAACATCAGATAGTACATGGATTTGGTTTGCCCTCAGAGAACGTTTCTGTTGAGTTGAAGGGAAAAGAATTACAGGAAAAACAGTTAAAATTTAGTTTATTCCCAGCTTTCCATCCACTGAAAGGATCCGTGGTGGTGAAGAGTTAAGTATAGTTGTGGTAATGGAGTTTCCCTAGAATAAGATAAATTCATAAGAGGCATTTTTAGGAACAATCAGAAAAATTTGATAAGGATGTGCCTGTACTGGACACTCAAAGATCTGAAAAAATGTACAAGAGTTTAGAGGGTAGAATGAAAAAGCTTGCTAGTTTATTAGAGGTGCCATTATCTGTATAATTCGATTTCAATTAAAAATAAAACCAAACAAAATTATGTACTGAATGGAAGCCAGATAGTGAGAGACCTGGTCTTCAAAGAAGTTGAATTCTTTAGTCCTATATACATGACATAGGTAAATAATAGAACAGACTGTGAAGATGTGCCCCAGTAGGTGGTGCAGATAAGGAAGTGCTGGGTCCATGACGTGGAAGCATGGAAGGCTCCGTGGAGTAGCTGCGGCCACTTGGCGAGTGACTTTGAAATGAGTGGGAAGAGGCTGACAGATGCATTTGAGTGCTTTGTCCTCTCATGGAAAGAAGTGAGTTTTAAAGGTCACCTTTGGAACATGAAGCTTTCTTATGAAAACTGTGATTTCAGGGGTACCTGAATAGCTCAGTCAGTTAGGTATCCAACTTCAGCTCAGGTCACGATCTTGCGGTTCCTGAGTTTGAGCCCTGTGTCAGGCTCTGTGCTGACAGCTGGGAGCCTGGAGCCTGCTTCAGATTTCTGTGTGTCTCCCTCTCTCTCTGCCCCTCCTCCACTCATGTGCCTGCACTCTCTCTCTCTCTCTCTCTCTCAAAAATAAACATTTAAAAAAATTTTTTTAAATGTGATTTCATAATTCATTAGCAAATACATAAATCATTATGTTTTATCTGTAGTCCTCTCCGGTGACTGTAATTTGGAGATACCACAAAGTAAACTCTACTTTTTTAGCCCTAAAATTTAGGAGCAAGAATAAGCTTTTTCAGTGATAGAGTCAAAATACAGGGGAAAAAAACTGTAAAAGAGAGAATAAGTTTGGGTTATATGGTCAAAAGCGAACTGGCATTTGCCATCCTCTTTCATCTGCTGGAGCTGAGCTAAATACTTCTGATAATAAAATAACTAAAATAAATGCTGCACCCAATAACCTAGCTTGAATTGAAGTAGCAGAGGAATTTGAATACATTTGATGATATAATAGGATTTTTTTTTTCTTCATTGAAGCAAGCTTAGACAGAAGCTGGAATAGTGTGAAAATGGATCAGAAATACAAGTGTATTTTGATATTGTTCTGCCAAATCCCGTTCTGTATTACTGTCCCCTCCTGACCCAGGTCGACTTACTAACATTTACTTCCTTATCTTCTGCGGTGGATTAATAATGGCTGCAAGTTCTTTGTCACTGTCCCCAGTCAAGACCTATTTCCCCAGTTCTTGAATGTCAGCTGGTGCTGCGACGGCTTAACCAGTAGGATGCAATGGAAATGACCCATGCAGCCTCCACATTCAAGGCTCAGGATGGCTGGCGGCTTGGGCTTCTTCCCTCTTGGGATGCTTCTGCTCAGAACCCAGCCATGCTGTGAGAAGCCCAAGGTTCACAGAGAGGCCACATGTTGGTGCACCCTTCCACAGTCCCCGCCGAGCTCCCAGCTGACACCTGGCATCGACTCCCCGTCACGTGAGTGCCATCCTCAGTGTTTCAGCTCAGTTGTATCCTAGCTGATTGCAGCCCCGGCTGACATCAAATGCAGCAGAAGAACCACTCAGCCGAACCCAGTCAACCCGCAGACTAGGGAGACAGAATACAGCAGTGATTGCTTTAAGCTATTTCAGGGCAATTTGTTTCACAGAAGCATATAATTGAAAAGCTTTCCAGAGAAAATTCTGGAACTGAGACTGTGGAAGATCTCCTTCAATTGAAATTATAGATAGGTAGCATTTAAATAGCCTGTGCTTTTTGTTTGTTTGTTTGTTTGTTTATTTTGAGACAGAAATTGAAAGAGTGCAGGAGGGAAGGAGAGAGAGAATTCCAAGCAGGCTCGCAGTGACAGCAGAGAGCCTGATGCAGGGCTCAAACTCACAAACCACAAGATCATGCATGACCTGAGCTGAAACCGAGAGTTGGATGTTTCACCGAGTAAGCCACCCAGGCACCCCTAAATAGCCTATGCTTAATCCTTACAAGTTCTGGATATCACTAGGCAAAATTTTGGAAAGCTCTTATTTTGGAAACTAGGCACCTGTAAGTTTGTTTACAAACCACATTAAGGTACTGAGCCTTTTTCATTATTACACTTTCTGGTCCGTTTATTCTCCCATTGAAGTGATGGGTAAGCAATACATATTGAGATGCATTATTGTGATTAAAAAGAAAAGTGGTATTTTTCAGCAGAAACAGCATGAGTCAGACTTTTGTTCAAATCTTGGCCCTATCACTTAATAGCTTTACGTCCGTGGCTAAGTTACCTAAGCTCCCTGAGTAGTTCTCTATTTCGAAGATGATACATACTGTACGGGATTGGTGAAGACAAGAAATAATATATGTTAAGAACCTAGCTCAGTGCCTGGCACAAAGGCAGAGCTCCTTAAATGTAGCTGTTATTGTGATGAAGGAGGTGGTAATGTGGTTTTTGAAAGGTAGCAAAAATCTGCTCTTTTTCATTTTTTTAAGGGAACGCAGAGATGTGGGTGTTCCTGGGCTTTATTGGGGTGGAGTCTAGAGGGTTAACGCGACATATCCTTGCAATTCTTCCTACAGACAGGCATGTTTCATTCAAAGGAAATTCCGATCCCTTACCCATCCACAGCACCCTTTCTCACTTCTTTATTTCCATAGGGGATTTGGTTAAGGGATAAGGGCAACTTTTGGTTCCTACTCTCAAGGGGAGAATTCATGAAGAATTCTCTCTCTCTCTCTCTCTTTTTTTTTTTTTCTTTATGTCCTCAACCCCCTTTCCTCAATTACATTCACCTTCTGATTTGGTGGGAAAGAACTCTACAGGATGCTGGCTTTCTGCAAGCTCATCTTAGCTTCGAGGTGCCACAGGGCTCATGGAATACGTCTCCAGGGAGGACACGTACACATCCCACAGATTTGAATAGCCCCGGGGAAAAGGCAGCTGTGGCAGCCCACAGGATTTTGTTTCTGCCGTTTTATTCTAGCCTTTGTGTGATACGTTGTTTTCCTTTCTAAGGGTCTTTAAGATGACAATTAGAGCAGCGCCCAGTAATTTCTTTGTTGGCGGAATATGTTTGTTCTCGGTAATTAAGGTGAAGTGGGTAGTTGTTATTGGTGTAAGCTGAGGACCACTTTTCTTCACTCTGGGTTACCGTTCTTGGCATCTTCTCTTACCTGCCTGGCTTGGGCTGCTGAAACCCCATTTTGAGTTTTGAAACTGAGATGATAATTGTGAATGAAGTGCCAGTGTATTATATTGGAGTGTGGTATTGGTTTGGGGCAAAAGTGAGGAGTTAGGTACCGTGCATTTAAACTGGGTAATCTCTAAAGTAATTACAAATTACCCTAATTTAGTGTAAACACTTACTTGCTTATATCGGTTCTGAACATTCACGTGAATGTTGACAATCAAAATGTGAATACCTCTCAGTATAAATACTGTAAAGGCTTCCCCATAGATTTTCCATGATATGAAATATCATGTCCGTTGCTAAAATCTTTCAGAAAACTCTCACTGCTTTAAAATCAAATGGCTAAAGCCAGAAAGTTAGGCACAGGATCTTATTTTAACTATTCTTGTTTTAAAATATTGGTTACTGGTATATAAGTGCAGGTTATGTGGAGGATAAGTCATTTTGCCCATCAGCTTGTCACAGTCATAATCGCAGTTAGGCCAATTGGTTCAGGCTTTTGTAGTTGTTGTTAGTTATAGTACTGCAAACACGTTTTGAGAGTTAATATCCTTTAAATCACTTATAATTATGGACCGATTTTATTTTGATGTGATAATATTCTTCTCGCTTGCCCACTTAAAGCTTAAAACTATTTCAAAGCGGTGGAGATTGTGTTATACAAAATGTAATGTGCTTAAAGCAGAATTTCTCAGGACTTGAGCTCTAAATTTATTGAGGCTGGGACTCATATGATGGCTATGGAGTATAGATTTAGAGAGAGCTTTTAAGACTCCCATTGACATAGGTGAGCAGAATGGTTCCTTGGAAACCATTTGGGTGTCCAGTCATGGTAAAGCATGGACTAAGGGCTCAGATGCATATAGTGCAAGAACAGGAGGGAGGTTCAGGGAATCCCGTGCTGTCTGTTAAAGACGGCATTTCTTCCAGTCTTTTAACGGCTGCTGTTTTAAAAGGGGGGCAAAAGCAGCATTGAAACTATCTGTAAGGTAAAGCTACTGAGACCTAACCCAAAGGCATGCTCTTATGGGAAACTCTTCTTAATACTTGCAGTGTGGTTCTAGCGGAGGACATGTGGTATATATTACGGCTCCTGGGGAATTCAGACCTCTGCAGTGTGGAGTCACCGTGAAGGCTAATTTCAAAACAAAGTGGTAGCCTTTTGCTCCCTTCATAGCGCTATTTACCAGTGTTTCTTATTAGCTTGACATTAGTCTAGGACTGCTGTGGGTGGAAAGAGGAAATAGAAATTCAAATGGGACCGGAGTGGGGATCCATGAACACCTCTCCCCTTCCCTCCCACCCCTCCTTCAGCATAGGCTCAGCACTTCACCCTGGGCATTGCAGTCTTACACAATCATCGCCAAAAGGGCTGAAGGCAGAGCTGTCCAAGGTTCGAAAAAAACACGTTCTGACTGTTGGTTGAAAATCAGGTAATAACAGTCCTCTTGGTGAACAAAACTTATTAGAGGGCAGGGGAAGGAATGCTATCTCTCAGCGGCAGGCAAGAAGAAATTGCTGTTGAAAAGCTTACCTCTCTAGGGAGGAATCAGATATCAGACTTTGCCAAGCCTCAGGTCCAACCCATAAGGTCCCACCTACATCCCCCGCCCCATCCCAGCTTTGTTAGATTGCTAGCATCGATCGCTGGCTTTTTCTGACCCCACAGTGGGTGAAGGAAAGAGAGCCGGCAAGACCAGAAGCAAGCAAGGTGGGGGTGGAAAACTGGGGCTGCTTTTGTGGAGAGAAAAAGAGAAAGGGAAGAAAAGGGGTGGGGGCCATGGGGACTGAGCTTAACTGGTGCCTGCCTGCTTCTCTTTGATTTGATGGCCTTTATTCCTTCTAATTGGATAAAATAGGAAGTCACTGGCAGTCCTGCGTCGCTGGGTATACTGATTTTACTCAGACCAGCCAGCAGCTCTGGAGTGCGGACAGAGGGAGGAGGGAGGAAAAAGAGAGAGACAGAGAGAGAGAACGTCTTTGGGTGAGGAGGGGAAAGGAAGAGAAAGAGACTATGAAGCCGGGCAGAGCTGCGGGGGAAGAAAGTGAATGAGCGCTCAAGAAGGACAAAGAGGAGTGGTTGGGGGGGTGGGGGCGGAGGCAGGGCGGGGAGGGGAGTCACCGCCCCTCCGGGCCGCACTCTTCCCTTCGGATCCCTGTGTGATGATACTGTTTGCAGTGATGCTCCCGGGGCAGGCACCTGCTGCTTGCTGTGTAATGATTCAGCCTCTTTCAGCCTTCGCGTTAACACAACAGGATGCTGTTGCTACTCTCACTGCTGCCTCTCCTGCCGCCGCCGCTGCTGCCGCCTCCGCCGCCACCTCTGGTCCTGCTTTTGCTTTTACTTCTCCTGCATGACAGTTGTTTTCTCCATCTAAGCAGACACCAGCTTCAGATGCTCGAGGTGAGAAACATGCCTTTCAGTTTGGGCTACTGGTTTACTTAACTGACCAACGATCAGCTCGGTTTCTATTTTGCCTCCCCCCGCCCCTCGGCCCCCCCGACCCTCTTGACCAGCCGGGATGGTTTGGAGAAGCATTTGAAAGAACTGCAAAAGTAACCCGGAAACAGCAGTAAAGAATTACAGTATACTTTCATTTGGTAGTTGCTAGAGGCTTTTTTTTCCTTCCTCCCTCCTGAACTCCTCTTGCTTTTGATAATGGCCTTGGACTTGGAAGACTTATCGATTTCCCCCTGTAAGATGCTGTCTCATTTGGTTGGGGGGAGCTCTGCATGGTAATGGACCGTGAGAGAGGCCAGGCCTTCTGGAGGTGAGCCGATGGAGATTTATTCCCCAGACATGTCCGAGGGAGCTGCCGAGAGGTCCTCCAGCCCCTCCACTCAGCTGAGTGCAGACCCATCTCTTGACGGGCTTCCGGCAGCAGAAGACATGCCAGAGACCCAGACTGAAGATGGGCGAACCTCCGGACTCATGGGCCTGGCAGCTCCCTGCTGTGTCTGCCTGGAAGCTGAGCGCCTGAGAGGTTGCCTCAACTCGGAGAAAATCTGCATTGTCCCCATTCTGGCTTGCCTAGTCAGCCTCTGCCTCTGCATTGCTGGCCTCAAGTGGGTATTTGTGGACAAGATATTTGAGTATGACTCTCCTACTCACCTTGACCCTGGGGGGTTAGGCCAGGACCCTATTATTTCTCTGGATCCAACCGCTGCCTCAGCTGTGTGGGTAGCATCTGAGGCATACACTTCACCTGTCTCTAGGGCTCAATCTGAAACTGAGGTTCAAGTTACAGTGCAAGTTGACAATGCCGTTGTGTCCTCTGAACCTTCAGCGGTCCCGACCCCGAAGAATCGTATTTTTGCTTTTTCTTTCCTGCCGTCCACTGCAGCATCCTTCCCTTTCCCCACTCGGAACCCTGAGGTGAGAACACCCAAGTCAGCAACTCAGCCACAAACAACAGAAACTAATCTCCAAACTGCTCCTAAACTTTGTAAGTAGAGAGAGAGAGAGATGATGATGAATCATGGAAAGGGGTGGGCTTGAGGCGCTAAAAGGCGTTCTCTTGAGCATGGAGCTGTTTCCTTGTCTTCTTCTATTTTAATTGCATGGTTTTGTTTAAGCACATCATGTGACTGGAGCGCTTGGGGTGGCGTTGAAGAGATGAGTAAAACGATCTTGCAAACTGCTGGTATGAAACAGTGTTCCCTCCAGCCAGACTGTTCGGTCTGGGGTGGGGGACCCAAAACTTCAGCATCTGGGAGTCATGCTTGAATTTAATTGCAATTCAGTTGATTTCTAACACTTTTAAAAATGAACACATCAGACAGAGCATCCTTTTTAAAACAAAACAAAACTATAAATGTGACTGCCATAGAGCAGCGAGTGTGGTTCTGTGTCTGTCTTTCTCCCGTGTGGATTTCCATCACCTCTCCTCACCTTTCGGGTGCCCTCTGCCACGCAGTGGTCCCACACTGCCTGTTATCTGCCTCCATGCCTTCTTCCTGCTCCCTTAACTGCTCTCTGCTCTCACCACGTTTCTGTCTTAATTGGTTCTTGCTGATAGCGCATTTACAGTGCTCACCCCTCACCAGTGGCAGGCGATTGCCGTCCTGCCCAGATTGTAGTTTCGGCTACCGAGCACTTACGAGGGACAGCTTTATTTTATTCAGGGCGCAGTACGATGCCGCATGAAAGGATTTCCCCAAATTAGTTTTTTCTTCTGTAATCAAATGTTTAAATAGCTTCCTTGGCAGTCATTAAAAAGTACAAGATCCATTAGTAAGGTACATCGTTTTTTTTTTTTCAGACGTGTCTTTTTTTGCCCGTCAGACCGGAGCAGTGCAGTTTAATAACCTGTGAGTGAAGAGAGCCCACGCTCTTAAAACGATACAGAACAATGTGCTGCTGTTCGTACTGGGTCACTGCAATGCTTTATAATGGAAAGTTGACAAGGCAGAAACCATGACTAGTCAGGTTGCTCCCCACGTCAGTAGAGAAGGGAGGAGTGGCCTCTGGCTTCTTTTTATAAATGTTTCTGATTTATTTTTGTTTCTCTGCCTTCTGCCACTTTTTACCACTGACTGAATATGTCCTTCGTGGAATAAAGTAAAAGACAAGAGAATCCAGTCCTTAATAACGTGTGTAAAATCTCTTAAGAGTTGAGGGCGAGGGTTCTGCGATGAAATCCTCACCCCTTCGGTTCCCCTCTGGGTGGTAAGGAAGAATAAAGAATGTCTTTTCCAGACATGATGTTCTGTGTGGGGTAGAGCCGTGTGGTATAGAAACACAGAAAACTTGATCTGCTTGTGATTCAAGATCATTTCATTTCACACACAGCAGAAACTGCTGGCAAAGATTTAAAAAAAGAAGAAGAAGAAGAAGAAGAGAGAGAGAGGCTTGTTTTTCAGGTGTAATTAGTAAAGAACCTCCTTTCTGCAGACACTGCTCTGTATCTTTATCAAATCCCTGAAGCATCATTAAAGGTCTGACAGACATCACTGCATTCACCGCCTCTTCCCACCTGGCAAAGTGACCAGGAAATAATACCCAGATGAAATGACAGGCTATAAAAAGCAAGTACAGATCCTGCAAAGAGAAGCAACATTCCCCATGAAGACAAGGTTACTTCTTTGTCTTTATCGTTTGAAACTTGGCTTTAATTAAAATGTGCCCGGATAGGTTTAGTTTTCCAGAAAAAGAAAGAGGACCCTATGAAGAAAAAACAAACAAACAAAAAACTCCTTTGGTAAATTCCATAATTTTGTCATCTTTTTGGGGGACGGGGGGCAGGAAGCAGAGAACCATGTAGTCCCTTTTTCTGGTTTAGGACCGTGTCACAAAGTATGTAGTGACTTTTTGAGAAATTATGTTGTCAGGTAAATTCTTCTACTAAGTGTTTTAAGAGGGTACATATTCCATATAGCTTCTCTTCTCTCGGTTTTCAAGCCAGGGCATTGATTTTCTGGCATTTGCATTGAGTGGAAAAGATTTACTGCTGCCTAAAAGCATCACGGTGGCCAGTTCTGGCCAGAGACACAGCTGCAGCACTCTGAAATGCATTGGAGATAAGCCTGGAAAAGCATTATGGGAAGTAGTTTTCTCCTGAAAAGTTAGGGGTAGACGGTGCTTAACACTTTGCCACCTATAAGGCTTTCTGTATGGGAAACTCGGTGTTAATGTTTTAGCCTAGTGCCTGAAAACAACAGCAAAAGCATGAGTATCCTAAACATTTATGAGTCTGGTTTTTGCGCAGGGGGACTGGCGGGGGGGGGGGGGGGGGGTTGGTCCAGGAAGCTTTGTTTTCAGACACTCGTAAGTGGTTGCTTTTGTTGTCTTAAAAAGCTTGTGGCCATTGACTAAAAAAACCCAAAAAACCACACCCACACAAAAGAGCTTGGAATTAGACTGTCATTTGTGACCTCATTCACTTTTTTCTCTTCAACTAAGAAAGTACTGCTTCGTCACAGGAAGAACCAGACCTATCCTTCTGTCATGCATGTTTTTGACATGAACTCAGCTGTGATGGTATAATCTTAACATGACGTTATCGTATCTGAAACATGCTCTTTGGTGGTTTCAGGACGTAACTCTCCCCGTTCTATCTGCCTCAGCATATTCAGCATATTATGCACAGAGCTGTAGCCTTCAAGGTCATAGTCTGTTGAGGGCTAATTGATTCTTCTTTATCCTGGAGCCTGAGAGAGTGGAAGAGAGACAATCCTAGTAATTGTGTCTGCTCTGTAATTCCCCAACCAATCTACCCTCTAGTATTAGGGCTATTCTATACAAAGGGGAATTACTCCCCTTTCCACGGACTTTTTTTAAAATTAAAACATTCTTTATTGTAATAGAAGGCAATACAGAGCATTCTTAATTGTCCAGAGGAATAGTAGCTGCATCAGGTTTTCTCAAATGGGTATTTCTTGCATAAGGTAATATAATTTCATGTTTTCACAATACTAATCCATGCATCCATGTAGATCTTTAAGAAACCTAATACAGGATTGGAAAATACATATGCATTGTTTTTTTTAATCCTGAAGTTTTTCTGTGTGTGATTGGTGGTTTTCCACTACCACAATCTTTATTTGCCATGATAATAGTTACGTTTTTATTTCTCACTGGGGCCCCTACTTGAACTATTAATTTTGTTTCTTTGCCTGGGCTTTAAAATTTTTCTTACCTTCTGTTTATATGGAAAGAACTGACTCTGAGAGGTTGCAAACTCAGACTACTATAAAAAGAGGTGATTAATTAAATTGTAGCCGGGGAACTAGAGTGCCATCTTGGAAGCAAATGTATTTCTGGATGGGAGAGCCTGCTTGACAACAGACTCTGTAGTATAAGAACGTATTAGTATTTTCAACTCAGGCCAAATTTGTTTTGCTTTGTCTTAAATCTCTCTGTGTTGGGTTGCATGGCAAACCATTGTTACCACAATGAGGATAGGGATCACTACCATTTGCAAAAGCTCAGCGTGATTAACTGAATATACCAAAAGATTTCTTTCCTTCAATTTAAAAATGGCATTTATTTTAAGCCCAATAGATTCATCCAGTTCCTTGCAACCTACAATTCCTTGTCGGTGATTTCAGAGTGGTGATTTCAAAGAACTTTTCTCCACTTTCACCAAAACTTGCTTAATGCCTAAGACATTAAAAACTGGGAGAAATGGAAAGATCCTCGACTGAAACCAAATAATTTTACTAACTTGCTGATGAGGGGGAAACCCAGGTTCTGAAGATTTAGTGACATTCTTTTACTAAAAGTCCCAAAATGCTGAAAGGTTCAGTGAAATCCTAAATAGGAGAAAGCAGAGACATGTCTTGTCCCCCTGAATTTAAATCCACACATGGCTCTTTTCTCCTGTCGGCTTTTCCCTGTTCCAGAGAGTGTGAACTGGACAGCAACTCTGATAGTTTAAGTGGCACCCAATTAACAGGGACGTATGTCAAGTGGGACCACTGGTCAAGCATGTATAGTTCATAGTATTCCGTTTTCTTCCCACCTTCTTGTTTTGCTTTTATTAAATTCTCAGTAGTGGTAGTCTTTTTCCTGTTTATTTGCTCATCCATACAGTGTTCAGCTTGCTGTCGAAAACAGCTTGGGTTTTCTAGGGTGGGCTCTTTGCTGACATATAGCAGATGGCCCTGTGGCTCACCTCTTCCCTGCCCATTCTGTGTCTCCTTGTTCCTTTATACCTAAATCGGTTTTCTTCCTTCCTCTCCCTCCCCACCTACCCAATTATCTCTTGAATCTTCCTTATTTTTCTAATTATGCCACTTTGGCTTTATTTATCAACATTTCATTGCATTCTAAAATATTAAACATTCACTGATCTTTTCTTTCACATACAATTGTATTGCATTTTAACTGAGTGGTACTTACACATATTACAAACACACATACAAAAATACGTCTCTAGGACAATACCCTGGTTTCTTACTGGCACAATTCATTCAAAATTTTGTCCCTCTTCTTTATTGCCCCCTCTTCTTTTCCTTAGTATGATTCATACTGGTTTCTCTCTGACTTTTACATGTGTGTACAAATCAGCAGTTCTGCATTCCCAGAAAGTCGTTATGTCCCAAACCATGTATCTTTGTTCTTCCTTCTTCCCTTTTCCTTTTACTGTCACCTCATAGGATCCTTTTAAAGTGTAAAGAGAGAGAGATTGTATAGATTGAGAAACTGAGGCATAAAAAAGTTATGACTTGTCTAAAGTTAAGCTAGAAGCTTCACTGAAGCACTAGAATAAAACTGAGAACTAGAATATAACTTCTCGACTGAATCTGTTTGAGCTTTCTTTTAAGCCGTAAACCATACCATGTCTACTTTTTTGGTCATGTTTCCCTTTTTATTATTTTTGTATGCCAATGATTTTCTTCTGTTATTTCTTTTTCTTAATTCAGCAAATACATATTAAACACCTCCTGTGCACCAGGCACTGTTCTAGATTGGCATTATGGCAATGAAAAACAGTAAAATTTCTTGTCCTCATAGAACTTATCTTCTAATGAATTTTAAGAATCTAGTTAGACAATTTGAATCAACCTGAGATATTTCTTTACTTAACACGGCATATGCTCTCTGAATTCAGCATTTCTTCTTGTCACCTTCATTTTTTTAAAAATTTTTTTAATGTTTATTTTTGAGACAGAGACAGAGCATGAATGGGGGAGGGTCAGAGAGAGAGGGAGACACAGAATCCGAAAAGGCTTCAGGCTCTGAGCTGTCAGCACAGAGCCCAACGCGGGGCTCGAACCCACGAACTGCGAGATCATGACCTGAGCCGAAGTCGGACACTTAACCGACTGAGAGCCCCTATACTTAATTCTAACATGTAAATATGGTAAAATTATTTTCAGATTCTAGAAAGCTGACAGCTATAAATGTTTTTGTTTTATTTTTTATTTTTTGGTCATATTTTCCATTTATTGTTTTAGCTTATAGAAAAAGAATATTAAAACACTCCCAAGGATTTTTAGTTTCAATATGCAGAGAAAGGCTAACGTCTGCCATTAAGGTTTGGTTCCCAAACTGAATGAAAACTTGGGTTCGTGTACCATTCACATGAAAAGTGATTGAGGAGCCGGGAATAGAGTTCATCTTCATCACCTCAGACCACACTGCCATGTTTGCTGAGGTGAATTTTATCTACTATTGTGTGTGTGTGTGTGTGTGTGTGTGTGTGTGTGTGTGTGTGTGTGTTTGTAAGCACTCAAGGGTTGTTTCCAAATAATATAATTGATATTCTATAATCATAGAATTTTATATGTCGAACATATGTAAAAATTATCTGAGTCACTCCCGAAGTGAGGAATTCAGATTTGCAAAAGTGAAGTGACCAAGGTCACTCCAGCTAATTATATGAGTGCTGAGAGGAAACTGGAATCCTCCCGGTTTTCACTACACCTTCCTTTTCTTTTCCAAACTGCCTTCGGCATTTATATGCAAACAGTACATGTATTATCTTCCTCTCAATGACTTTGCTTTTCCTGTTTATCATGTAAGTCCTAATGAGTAATTTCTCTCACTCCATTGCAGACTTCCTCTTTAGAAAAGACCATTCTACATGTACAATTTTGATCAGTGCAGGACACCCCTCGTGAGCAGAGATTGGATGGGCATACCTTTCCCAACAATATGGTGTACAGGAGAACTTTTTTATAATCAAAGTTATTCCAAATAAAATATGTATTTGGAAAGAAAGTTTCTTCTTCATGGAGATATTTAAACAGTGACACATTTGAGGGAGATTCATGTTCCAAGCAGATTATTAGATATATTTATCTCTCAGGCCTCTTACATCTTGGATTGTCTCAAGTCTCTTGTCCCCGGGGCATTAGCTTACCAGTTGGGCAGACCTGAATTTTAATCATACCTGTCTTTCTCATGGCCTGGAGCAAGGTAGATCATCCCTCTGAATCTGTTTCCTCATTTGTATTTGAGGATAGCACTATGCATCCCTTGGACCTGTTTAGGGGATTAAATGAGATGTTGGGTAACACCCAAGTCCTAGGACTAAACCATACCAAATATGAAACCAGTACCAATTTTTTCCCCCTCATTCTACTTTTGATTCTTTGTTCTTTTCTTCCTTTGGTCTTGACAAAGTGGTTTTGTAACACTTTGGAGAATGAGTTTAGGAGTTTGGGGAAGCTCATGAAAAACTTAGAACTAAGAGTGGAAGAGGCATCATGGTGAAGTGGAAATTGTACTGGAAACTTGACATCAAGTCCCAGCTGTACCACTTAGAAGCCATATGACCTTGAGCAAATCACTTCACGACTTGAGATTTAGAATTTACATCTAAACAAATGGGGATATTAATACTTACAACTCTTATGAGATTGTGTGAAGGACAAGATAAGTTACTGTATGTAAGGAAAATACCTCATAGGAGTACAAAGCTTAAGAATTATTAACTTCTTTCTTCTTCTTCCTCTCTGTCAGGGTTCATATACACATATACTCATGAGTGTTAACATTCTTAGGAATAAATTGTAGGTAGTCTTAAAAGGTGAATTAATTTGGTTTCTATTAGACTGATAATAGAACTTTACAATTTCTTGAACCCTAGTACCATAAAAAGAGTGATTTTCCCCCCAAAATTGGCTGGAATATATAATTATTCTTAGGGTAATGTCCAAAATTTAGGATGTAATGGGCTTTCTTCTGGGTACAATGATAAGGAGTTACTTGGAAGAGGGGGGAAAGGTGACTAAAACTGTGTTTGTCAAAGAAGCACATTCTGCGGGAAGATTGAGATAATGAAAAGGAATCTATATGGTTTAGCTGTAGTGCATGGGATGAATCCTTGATCTAAATGAAAATTACATTCACCTAACTCTTCATTGTTGCCAACTGGGATTTCTAGACCCCAAAAGATAGGAATTAAGCCATTTTCACCATTTCACAAAGCCCATGGAAATAACAATTTACATACAATCTTTGAATGAAATCAAATGCAGAAGTTCTTTTAATTTGGTTAAAGATACTATATCTACAATATAAATACTATATATGGTATGAATTTTATATATATATACATATATATATATACACATAATATATATATACATAATATTCCAAATAAAAGGGAAGATGGTTTGATGATTACTTAATAAAATTAGATAAATACAAACCTTTAAAGTGTAGAGGAAAAAGTTATCAATGTTTGAAAAAAAACAATTCTAGTTCCACATTTAATTGCTAGAGGCTTGTAAAAAGTAAAAAAGAAAAAAATATTTTTATAGAAGTAGAGAGTAATTGTACCTTAAAAATATGCTGGAGATTCTGTCACAGTGATTTTCAAATGAACTTTTATAAGCTGGATTACTGGTCACAATTCTAAAAAAAAAGAAAATTAGTGCTGCTCTGGGTACATGCACTTAAGGCACTTTGATTTTTTGTTATAATTTATGAGAGCCTTTCATTTACAAAATGTATAGTGATTAGCAAAATATATGTATTTTCATTTATTCTTTAAGTAGAATTAGAATTATGTGAAAACTTTAATGCTTGGTCATCTTGATTGTTATTAACTCAAGTATATTGGATTAACTGCACAAGTGGAACTCTGAATCAATATCAGAGCAATGAGGCAGCCACTTTTAAGGGGGAAATATTTGATAACAATCTTGGGCAGAGTTTACCCAGGTATAGGTTGTTCTGACTGAGCAGTGCAAATAAGCTGACCGACCCAAGAAAATGTGATGAAATATAGTGGAAAATATCCCAAGGTAAAAACATCTTCTATTTGTCATCAAGAACATGATGTGACGAGAGTTGATTTACGGCACAAATCTTCAGTGATAAGCACTTGAGTGTTTGAAGCATCTTTCTTGAGGTGCCGTTTATCCTCACCAAAGGGGAAATTTATGAACTTTGTTTTAAGTAAAAGTTAGTATAGAATTTTATATTCAAGAAATTTTCTAATAAAAAAAGAAATCACCTCTCCTCCATAACTTATCTTATTATGAAAACTCATAATTCAAAAGTAAGCCAGATGTCCAAATATTCATTCAGATCTACTTGGAAGGAACATAAGAACAACATGGAAGACAAGGAGGGTTGCCACAAGAAATAAAACTTAATTAGTAAGGAAACACGTGTCACTAGGATCCTCAAGTCTTAACTTAGGTACCTATGTCCATGTCAAATGTTGATATGATTTTATTTCTCCAGTTCTTCTCCCTTTTCTCTCCCTGTATTTCTTTCTTACTTGCTATCCCATGGTTACTTTTCTCTTTACTCTGATGTTCAAACCCCGCCATTACTTTTCCACTAATCTCACTGCACGGTCGGCCCCATTCTCCCACCCTATTCTGAAGGTGGTGTCCCGCCCAGAGCATCAGAGGTTATGGAGCGGATGGCCCAGACCTGTGGTTTCTCACTGGATGAGTTGGGGGAGAGAGTGAAGTGAGACCTTAACCGCAGACTCGACCATGATTAGCCTGACGACTTTCAATGTTGCCTCTTCCTTTGCTGGGTAACAGGAAGTATTTGTTTTATGAAATATGTTGGTGTCATGCAATAAAAGCTCCATAAATAAATGGAATGGTCTAAGGACAGTGGAATTGAACTCTTGTTAGCATTTGTTTGTAATCCCTTGGTGAAGCTTCCTGGGTCATAATTGCTTGCTCTTCTGGGAGCAAAAGGAATCAGTAACCATTGATTGTTACATGATGCTAAGTCTCGCCTACAAAGCAAATCTTAAGAATGATTAGTGGCGACATTCAGTGTTACAACTCTGATCTTTTCACACTATGATCCTTAAAGCAAGCTGCATTTTTAGAGTTTTTCCCATCACACAACTCTTGTGATTTTTCAAAGAGAACAGAAAATACATTATATAAAATAATTACTTTACTCATTTTATCTTTCTACTTCAATGACCATAGGGAGATATCAAAATTAACCCCTGCCCAGGTCAAGGACCTATATAACACCTACCTATTTAGTGAACTATACATAAAAACATTGCGATCAGTACATTAAGTCTTTGGCTTATGAAAAATCTTTGGGAAATTGGTTGTTCTGGATTGCTGAGTTTTCTAAATAGCTAATGATTTATCACCATGAAAAATTGATGTTCTCCATTTTGGATTGAAATATTTTAATAATCTCAACTACTTATTAAATAGGATTTGTCAATGTTGGGTACTGTTATGTCTTGAGGATATAGTGGGTTATATTACAACTTTCTTGAATAATGTTATCTTATTAGATCATGTTGAGTTATATTAGAAACTCTAACCTTAGAGTGGTATATATTTTGAATGTGTCTTAGCTTACTGCAGAATCACAATTAGGTTTCATAGAGACAGTAGAAACCAAATCTTTTAGCACGGAGAAACAGGCTCAACAATGTTCAACTTCTTGCCAGTGATCACACACAACCAGAAAATGTTGGTGTTTTTATGTATTGTATGCTTTCTGCTATCAGGCTGGTTTGCAATCTGTATGTATTAATGAAATAGTTTTCCACACTTCTTTTAATTCACAGTTCTGATCTCTCGTGGGGGTTGTAACTCAAGTTTCCAGCAGATTAAACATTTGTATAAAAGGTAAAATGTCGCTGAGAAAGGTTCTCTCCTTGAGAAATACATAAGCTTTGGTGACATATATTTTGCTTCTCAAACCTGACTCTTCCTGTGTTCTGGATCAGCAGAGTTCGGGATGACAGGTGAATGACAGATGGAGAGGAAGAGTAACTGCTTGGGTCTTTGGGAGCTTAGATTTAGAGGGCCCGAGTCTAATTCTGATTTCTTATGTGGTCACTTGTCACTCCTCTCATAATATGTAGAATGGAGTTAGTAATCTTTAGACATTGGTTATAATACCTAATAGGAAATTACTTTTTGAACATATGAACTCTATAAAGCTGTAGCGTCAATGTGTGTTATTATATGTTGCAAAATAGATTTGAGAAATCTTATGATTTATAAAAGAGAAATGACGTTCACTTCATTTTCATTTCTTGAGTTCACCATAGCCAATATTTAGAAAACACTTATATTATCCCATAAATTCTTCTCTGGTATCCAAGGTCCTCTCATAGCAGGACGTCAGGCTTCCTACGGATCCAACTCCAGCTGCCCCTTCCCCGCCACAAACCGTATGGACCATGTCCTAGCCAATTGGGATTCCACCTGGAATATTATTTTATTTCTATCCTCTAGTCTGCACATTCTATTGCCTCTACCAAAAATGTTCCATTCCCACAGTCTCTACCTTCCCTAGTTCTGCTCAGGCCTCAGGACTCACCTTCCAGATCAGATGTAGACCCTCCCTCCTCTAGAGCCCCATAGCACGTTGTTTGTGCCTCATCAAGGTATTTACCCCATTCACACTCATGATGTTCTTATTTGGATGCTTGCTTATCACTTATACTGGAAGGTTTCTGAGTTATAGCTGGTTCATTTTTGTGGTCTTTACAATGTCTAGAAAAAAAATATTTCATGTGAAGTAGGTGTCCCATTTGCATATGTCAGGAATAAAAATTGAGGCACCCCAAGAGTGACTTGCTTACGGCAACACAGGAAGAAAGAAAATGATTTGAAACCACACCTTACATTTCTGAAATCTTAACTTAGAGGAATTTAATATAGACTGCAGTCGTTACAGAGTTTATGGAAACATGATTCTGGGCATCTTACTGTATGATTTGCAAAGCTTGTATATGTAGCACATATATAGCAACATATACATTCTCCTGAAAAGTTCACATCATGGGGAGTAAGAGACTTCAGGCTACAAGGAATTTTATTTCGTGATAGTGTAGTGATTAAGAACACACACTGGATCCCGATTGTGTGAGTTTGAATCCAAGCTCTGTGTGTGGCTGTGTGACAGTACAAGTTATATAGACTGTGTCCCGGTTGCCTTGTATGTGAAATGGTGGCAATAATTGTACCTAGCTCGTGGGTTTTTGTGAGGATCAAATCAGTTAATGCACGTAAAGCATTTGGAATAGTACCAGGCACATAAGCACTGTGTAAGCACGAGCCACCATTACTATGCAATTCTTTAAATTACATTTCCTTGAATTCCAAATTTGATAGCTTGCTATTGCTATAACGGGCTTGACGAAAGGGACAGGAATTTCCAGGGACATCTTGACAAAGATGTGGGTACACTACCATTTTGGTTTGGTTTGTTCATGTGGTTTTTCCTTTGTGTATTTTGTGCTGTTGTCATCTCTGCATTGTCTTCAGCAATTAGAAGGAGAGCTGAGAGGGATAATCATCTGTCTACTTGTCAGCCAGAAATAGAACTACATGGTTTTAGATGGTTTCAGAGAGAAAACCCTCCTCACCAGCAAGATGGCCTCGATTGATAATACTATGGATAGTCATACGCATGCATAATTAAATGTGTCGCTGTGTCTTCTTACTGGGTGCAGGTCCACAAGGAGACAAAGAACTCCCCTTAGTTGTTGGTGAACAATTGCAGAAGCTTTGAATTCCATAATGCTATCGTTTTAGCAAGGCAGAATTTTACTGATCATCCAGAAGTAGTCAATGAATTAATGTGCTGATTGGTGCTGTCCATTATGAGATAATAATGATTTGGAAGTATCTGAATTTTATTAAACAGAATCAAATCAGAATCATTTATATTTTAAAGATGTAAGAGCTATTATAGATAAGCTGGTCAAGATATTTTACTTTACTCCTGAGGAAACCAACATCCAAAAGAATTAAATGATTGGGCTTTACATATTTTCATGGTTAATAAGAACCAGAGACTGGTCTAAAAAAAATGGAGATGTCACCTCATTGTGCTTTTTTCTAATCTCTTGCCACTTTTAATAAATTAGATCATTTTTTTAGAGCTGGAAGAACTTCATTTTTTTTCCTGTCTTCATATTATTTATTGAATGCTTACTTAATAAGCTTTGTTCCAGTTTAACTGCCAAAGGGAGAAAATAATAAAGAATAATAAATACGTAAAATAATAAAATGGAATAATAAAAAGAACAATAAATAAGGAAATCCTGTGCTATTTTATTTTTTTAATTTTTTATAAGTTTATTTATTTATTTTGAGAGAGAGACAGAGACAGTCTGAGTGGGGGAGGGGCAGAGAGAGAGAGAGAGAGAGAGAGAGAGAGAGAGAAACCCCCAGCAGGCTCTGTGCTGCCAGCGGCCGATGCAGGGCTTAAACTCAAGAAACCACCAGATCATGACCTGAGCTGAAACCAAGAGTCAGATGCTTAACTGACTGAGCCCAATCCTGTACTATTTTAAAAGGAGGTAAATTGTATGGAAAATAGCCAGTGTAAAGTGGTCAAAGTGCGAAGGGTGAAGCCTGGTGATTTTAAATACAATGATCAGTGTAGGCTGCATCAAGAAGGTAATAGTTAATGAAAGACTGAAAAAAGTAAGAGTGTCATGTGGATATGGGGGGGGGGGGGGGGAGGAATATTCCAGGCAGAGGAAGAAGCCAGTGCAAAAGCCTGGCATCCTGAGGCAGGGAGGAGAAACAGAAGACCGGTGTGGCTTGAGCATAGTGATTGAGAGAGTAAAAGCTGATTTCAGGGAAGTGGTGAGACTTGGTGTGCCAGCTGAAGGTAGGGTGGCTCTCCCACCAGCTGGGGATGGGGAATCATTGCCGACTTTTGAGCAGCAATGGGACTCAATATGCCTTAGGATTTTTTTTTTATGTTTATTTACTTATTTTGAGAGAGAGAGAGCGTGTGCACTCGCACAAGCATGAGCCGGGGAGGGGCAGAGAGAGAAGGAGAGAGAGAATCCCAAGCAGACCCACATTGTCAGCACAGAGCCTAGTTCAGGGCTTGAACTCATAGACTGTGAGATCATGACCTGAGCCTAAATCAAGAGCCAGACGCTTAACCACCTGAGCCACCCAGGTGCCCCTGCCTTAGGCTTTAAAGAGATCACTGAGGAAATCTTAAACTTCATGGTGGAAGCAGGTAAACCAATGTGGAGACTGTTGCTGTAATCCAGACTTGGTTATAGGGGTTCTAGCAGTGGGGTTTAAGGACTTTATTGGATTATTGGATTCTGAATGTCTTTCCAAGACAGAAATATTTAATCATGGGTTGGATAAAGGATGTGTGAGGAGTCAAGGATGATTTCAGACTAAGCAGTTGAAAGGATGAGGTTATCATCAGCTGAGAGGAGGAAGTCTGGTGGGAAAGAACTGAAGACCATTTTGCTTAGTCTCCCCATTTTTATCCACGTCAGGTAAGTCAAGGTGCTTGCCAGAATGAGAATTGTGGACTTTATCTCCTGGTAACAATAGAAGAAGACATGCCTGAGAGTCTCCTATAAAATCAGTACAATCATGTGCTATCAGAGGTCCTTATAAATGCAGAGGAAAAGTTACGGTGGAATCTGTGACATCTGGCTAGAATGCTCTGTAGCCCCATCCAGAACCCATTACATGTGATGGAATTAAGCCCTGAGGCATGTTGGATAGGCTTCTAACCAACCAATTGATAATTCCTCTTTTTATGATTTCCTTTTAACTGGCCTTGTTGTTCTGTGTTCACATTCTGTTCAAGTTATTCCCTTTTCCTGGGAGCACATTACCCTATCCCTCTTACAGCTCACTCTTGGTGATCTTTTAAACTTTATTTCGGGAGCCCACTCGTCTTAGAAATGTTTCCTTCATCTCTAGACTGAGCTAACTGAACCCTCCTCTGGGCTTTTACAGCACTGTCTACCCATTTCCCACATGCTTTGTTTACATGCCTCTACTCCTCAAGGTCAAGGATTTCTTTTGTTATCGTCTATAGGTGCTGCACACAGCACTAAACATATAATAAGTGCTATATAATTATTAAATTGAAATGCTTGTGTGTTCCTGGTATACTCTTTTTTTCTTTTTTTGCTTTTCCGTTAAACTCTTAATTTTCTGTGTTTATTATGAAAAGATACAACACAAATAATAAAAAAAAAACTTATTTTACTTCTCAATTTTCTCTTTATGCTACCAGGTTATCAACTGGTTCTTGTTTCACTTAACACTTGCTCTGTACTTCACTTTTTGGAGAAGAGAAATGGACAAAAGGCAATTTTCAAGAGAGAAGTAACAGCATAAGTCCTAGACGATCCACTTTATTTTTCTTATTTTCCATCACTCCAGATAGTGTGAAACCCCCTTCACTGGTCAAGGTGGTGGTCACACATTTCTCAAATATGTAGTACTCTGCCAGTCTGTGGTCTCCTTTCATTCCTGTCCTCCTTATGAAGCTAGAGTTGTGTACTCAGTGTTTTGCATGTATCATCCAATCTTTACCCCCCCCCCCCAAAAAAAAAACCCACAAGCCGGGTACTGTTGCTGTCTTTTAGAAGAAACTGATGGAGCAGAAGAAACTGATGGTCCTGACATTAAATGAATGAGTAGAACAATGATGATAATCTCAATGGCGAGAGTGTGTAGGAAGGAAAGCGTAAGTGTAAGAGACACTATGGAGAAAGAATTCCACAGGACTAAATCGGTATGAGGAAGGAAGGAAATGATTCTGCACACATTAGTGACTTAGTGGTTGTTAAATTCAGGAATTTCTGGATGACAAGATCATGCATTGATTCAGTGAATATTTATTGTGTCCTGTTAAGTCTTTACTAATGCACAGAATCCATAGATTTACGATAGGAAGTGACTTATGCTCCACTTTCCAGGAAGCATTTACTGTTTCTTCCTGGCGGAGCCACTCAATGAAATAATATTAATTGTTCTTTTTTAGTATTGTGTAAAAAAATAAAATGGATAGAATACAGAACTTAAAGGCACTTTTATGTTACTTTTTACTGACATTATTCATGGTTGCTGATAAATTCAATCCTTTGGGAATATATGTCCTCTTTAATAAGTGCCAGTAATTTATGTATTGAGATTTCTTTTGATATGGAAATTACATACTGAATTACATACTGAATTTGTAGTTACCCAATCTCGTATACAGTTTCTGCACAGTATATTCATAGCATATTGCTTGCACAACAAATTCTTTATGTTAGTGATGCTGTGGTTGAATTTTCAGCATAGAATTAGACAATTATTACAAAAAGCCCATAGAAAATAATACTCAACCATTGTTAGTTTTTTTCTGTTTCCATGGAATATTCAAGCAAAGGTGTATAGTCATTAAATTTCAGAAGTTCGTTCAATTTGTTCAAAATATGAACTGTGAGGCACTGCAGTTGTTAGAAGATTTTGGCAGACTATTAATAGTGACATTCTCAATTTGTAGCTCTTTCATCCATGTAATTTTAGTGATATATATTCTGTGTTCTAGGGAAAGAAGTATTTCAAGATTAAAGAGGCAATCAATGTGTTGGTGCCTTTATTCAGTTTTTCAAAGCTGCTGAATGGAAAGAGGCAATATAGTTTTCTACTAGCACTGTTCACTATTTTTTTTTTTATTTTTTTAACCTTTATTTTTGAGAGAGAGAGAGAGAGAGAGAGAGAGAGAGATTGGGGGAGGGACAGAGAGAGAGGGAGACACAGAATCCAAAGCAGGCTGTAGGCTCTGAGCTGTCAGCAGAGAGCCCGATGCTGGGCTCGAACTCACAAGCCAGGAGATCATGACCTGAGCCGAAGTCGGACGCTTAACTGACTGAGCCATCCAAGCACCCCTCCACTAGCACTGTTCAAAAACAAACCATTGATACTGGAGGTGTATCAAACATGACATGACTACAGACGTAAGTAGTTAGTGTTGGACATACTTCCTTATTTAGCTGTGTATTTAAAGCAGTGATTCCTAATTTAGTATTAAGAAGTTACTGTTTTTTTAGAATCAGAGTAAATAAATTACAATGACAATACTTGTAGTAATTGAAACAATGTATAAAAAGAAAATAACAAGCAATAAGTTGAACATACTATTTTAATGTGATTAGAATATGCAATATTTTTGGACACCTGGGTGGCTCAGTTGGTTAAGCATTCTACTCTTGATTTTGGCTCAGGTCATGATCTCAGGATTGTGAGAGTGAGCTCCGTGTCGGGCTCCGTGCTGGGTATGGAGCCTGCTTGATTCTCTGTCTCCTCCTCTCCCTCTGCCCCTCTCTCCCCCTCAAAAAAAAAAAAAAAAAAAAAAAAAAAAAAGTAATAGTTTCTATTCAAAGATGCATTCCCATTTGAATTTAAAATTCAGTGATTTTAAAAATTCCAATTTCTATTCCTTTTTGCCTCCTGTCTGATCTTGTTCTTAGAGTTCTTGAAAGAGAACTTCTTTTGTAAACAGTTCTTTTATTTCTGTACCAAAATTCCATAGTGTCCAATGCAGTAGTTTAAAGAGAAAGTTGAGGGGCTCCTGGGTGGCTCAGTCGGTTACGTGTCCAACTTCAGTTCAGGTCATGATCTCACAGTTCATGGGTTTGAGCCCTGTGTCGGGCCCTGTGCTGACAGCTCAGAACCTGGAGCCTGCTTCAGATTCTGCGTCTCCCTCTCTCTCTGCCGCTTGCACTCTGTCTCTCTGTCTCTCAAAAATAAATAAACATCCCCCCCCCAAAAAAAGAGAGAAAGCTGAATTTCTCTATTTTGCTTAGAAATTAGGATGAGTTCTTCTTACTTCCCTGTAATGCATGTTAAACATGTACAGTTTGTGAAGTCACAAGCCCTCCACTGAAGACTTTAAAGTCACGTGTTCAGGTGAACATGGGACAGAGATCCAAGACAGACTGTTCCTTAGCATTTTCAAGTCTGCCCTCTTGTGCCCCGCTTCCAGAAGAAATGTGTATCACCAGTAACTCCAAGTGAAAAGTCCTTTTTTTTTTTAATCTAAAATGTATTGTCAAATTGGCTTGCATACAACACCCAGTGCTCATCCCAGCAGGTGCCCTCCTCAATGCCCATCACCCACCCTCCCTTCCCTCCCACCCCCCATCAACCCTCAGTTTATTCTCAGTTTTTAAGAGTCTCTTCTGGTTTGCCTCCCTCCCTGTCTAACTTTTTTCCCCCTTCCCCTCCCCCATGGTCTTCTGTTACGTTTCTCAGGATCCACATAAGAGTGAAAACATACGGTATCTGTCTTTCTCTGTATGACTTATTTCACTTAGCATCACATTCTCCAGTTCCATCCCCGTTGCTACAAAAGGCCAGATTTCATTCTTTCTCATTGCCAAGTAGTATTCTGTGTATATAAACCACAATTTCTTTATCCATTCATCAGTTGATGGGCATTTAGGCTCTTTCCATAATTTGGCTATTGTTGAAAATGCTGCTATAAACATTGGGGTCCAAGTGCCCCTATGCATTAGTACTCCTGTATCCCTTGGGTAAATTCCTAGCAGTGCTCTTGCTGGGTCATAGGGTAGGTCTATTTTTAATTTTCTGAGGAACCTCCACACTGTTTTCCAGAGTGGCTGCACCAATTTGCATTCCCACCAACAGTGCAAGAGGGATCCTGTTTCTCCACATCCTCTCCAGCATCTATAGTCTCCTGATTTGTTCATTTTGGCCACTCTGACTGGCGTGAGGTGATATCTGAGTGTGGTTTTGATTTGTATTTCCCTGATGAGGAGCGACGTTGAGCATCTTTTCGTGTGCCTGTTGGCCATCTGGATGTCTTCTCTAGAGAAGTGTCTATTAGGAATAGTACAGGGAAGGATTCAGTTCTGGTCTGTTGACTTTTGCCTTTGGTTTCAAACTTGCAAAGGGAAGCAACCTTTTCATATTTTTCAAGGGAAAAAAAAATGAGAGCATGGTTCCCCATCCCTATGATATCACTTCCAGTTTGCCTTGAACTGACTTCAAGCAGAAGAAGCTGTGGAAACACCACCCAAACTCTAGGTGGTTATTACCTAGTCTATTTTTGTCCATGAAGAGTGTGAAAATCACAATAGCAGTATGTTTTTTTTATGAATGTAGTAAAATTTGTGAAAAGGAGAATTTCCCAGGGAAACATACTGATAAATGTAATTTTCCTCATCACATATTAAAACCGTCCCTGCTTCTCATAGCTCTGTGCCTTTGTGAAGAAGCAGCAAGTGCTAGCTGGACAGATACTTTGAACTAAAGACCTAGAATGCACTTGGGTCTTGTTTCCCTACTCTGATCATTTTGAAGATCTTCTCTCATCCTTAATTGTTAAAATTGGATGACTGATGTTGATGACTCACACGTTAGACTATTTCAAACAGGTTATCAGTTCCAAAATGCATTGTCACTTTGAATCTTATTTTTTTTGTTTCATCTTTTTGAATTTTCTATAAAAAGGATCTCATGACATTTTCCCATAGATGATGATGATGGTAAAAAGGAATTAGGGAGGGGGCGCCTGGGTGGTTCAGTCGGTTAATACTCCAACTTCGGCTCGGGTCATGACCTCACATCACAGGTGGTGGGTTCAAGCCTTGCGCTGGGCTCTGCACTGATGGCTTAGAGTCTGGAGCCTGCTTCAGATCCTGTATCTCCCTCTCTCTCTTCCCCTCCCCCATGTGTGTTTTCTCTCTCTCTCTCTCTCTCTCTCTCTCTCTCTCTCTCTCTCTCTCACTCTCTCTCTCTCTCTCAAAAATAAATAAACTTTTTTTTTATTTAAAAAAATATGGGGCACCTGGGTGACTCAGTTGGTTAAGCGTCAGACTTTGGCTCAGGTCAGGATCCAATAGTTCGTGAGTTCGAGCCCCGCATTGGGATGACCACTCAGAGCCTGCAGCTTGCTTCGGATTCTGTGTCTCCCTCTCTGCCTGTCCCTCCCCCGCTCACACTCTGTCTCTGTCTCTCTCTCAAAAAATAAATAAACATTAATTTTTTTTTTTTTTTTTTACATGTGAGGTCTTGGTTTAAGGTCCACATTCCCCTTTCTCAACGATTTAATCCCTGGGAAGAGTTCCAGCCAGGATTTCCTGGTAAGATTTCTTGGGCTTTGAATTGTCAGCAGAGTGTATTCTCCAGCGGAGCTCAGGGAAGTAATCCAGTTTAGATCACGAATAGGTCTCAGTTGGAAAAACCTGAGTGTAGGTGGTGGGAGTATCAGGGTTGGGTTGGCCTCCTTGGCTGTGTGCCAGCTGGGACTGACTCGTAGAAGGAGTATTCTCATTCGCGGGACTCCTAGATTACCAGCTGCACCACACCGCTGTCTCACCTGCTGTATTGGAATCGTTTCTCGCTTTATGCATGCCAGGGACACAGATCATATATTGGCATAATTAAGTATACTGAGCGTTATTCTCATAGCTTGTTTATTTTATTTTAGTTTTTTTAGTTTCCAGAGCAAAACGATCCGTTTTCTGTTTAATTTTTATACTATAAGATACAAGGAAATACGAGGTACCTGCTTCTCTGCAGACATTGCAGATTCTGACAAACTCCCACTTCAGTTTAGAAACGGAAAAAGAAAAAGGCCTGTTGGTTTCAGTAGCCTTTATTGCTATAATCAGTGTGGTTCCAACTTCTGTTAACAACAATGAAGTCCTCTTTTTTTCCCCTTTCATTTAAGTAAGAGTTTTTGAGGGGTTGTGTAGAATAGAATTCTTCCTTAATATTATTTTTTTAAGTTTATTTATTTTGAGAGAGAGCGAGAGAGCGTGCATGCACTTGCACACATGAGCGAGGGAGGGGCAGAGAGAGAGAGAGAGAGAGAGAGAGAGAGAGAATCCCAAGCAGGCTCTGCACTGTCAGCACAGATCTTGACCAGGGGCTTGAACTCAGGAACCCTGAGATTGTGACCTGAGCCGAAATCAAGAGTTGGTCACTTAACCGACTGAGCCACTCAGGTGCCCCACTGTTCTTTGATAAAGTCTATTACATACAGATATTTATAAGGAAATAAAGTATGCAAGGCCTACAAAGCAGAGTGTAACAATGATGTATACAAAAACTCAAGGGATATTTTGACAACAGAATCGTTTCTTGGGAATTACTTGCTGAAGCCTCAAAATATCCCGGTTCCATACTGTCTATTTTATATTGTTCTAGAGGTTATTATCCATTTCTCATTCGTGATGAATGCCAACAAGAAGATGTTAGGGGAACAAGGCAGGAAGCAAAAGATAGAACAAGGCGTGTGTACCTTGTCTGACGTATTTTTGTCAGTTGAATTGATTTGGACTTGTTGGTAATGCCTCAATGTGTTAAAGATTTGACAATCATTTTTTGGTATTATCTTCTTGCTGAGGTTCACTCTGACCCTCCCACCAGGCCCCAAAGGAAGTAACAAGAGAGTTCTATGGATTCGTAAATCCCACGTTCTGTAAATAGAGACACTTTTCATGTGGACACCAGAAAAAGAAACTAAGCAAGAATGCTAAAAGCTGCATTTCTTTTGAATTGTCCAGGATGTTTCAAATCCAGTGGCTGACTCTAGAAAGAGGTAGATCAGATCAGCAAAGTCAGATTGGAGTCTAACATTTAGAGTCAAGCAGTCTTTCTCTGCCGCGTACTGACATTTGAGTTAATAGAGAGGTTTCTAATAGATTTCTTTAAAATATTACAAGTCATTTGACATTTGGTTAAAAAATATTTCATTACTTACTTTGGAGAAATGACTGAAGTTGGTCTTAACCAGGTCAGGGCTTTCAAAATCCATAGTTTTGCCTCATGGCATGTGCTAAAACAGTGAAGTGTGATTTTCCTAGCTAGCCCTAAGCCTGCCATTTAGAAAGATCATTATTTTGTTTTAGCTATTCTTACGTTTATTGAGTGGGTTGGAAAAGTGAAAAATGGCAAAGAAAGAAAATGATACATGATACTTTCTGGTGTCTCTCTCTCATTCCTATCCCATGGAGTTCTGGGTATTTGTCAAATGATATCTAGCTGTATATTTGATTTTCTATCTTCCTTTTAAAAATTAAATATTATATTATAAGCATATTTATGTCATTAGATTTCCAAACATTTGAGCTTTTCTGTTTGATTTATTATGGCATCAAGTGTTCCTGTTGATTTTGAAGGATTTTCTTGTTTAATTAGAACATTTTTGAAGCTCCTTCCTCACTGTACTAATTATAGCACAGGACCCCAGCACAGACTTGAGCTGCCTCGGCAATTTGATCAAGCACAGGTATAGCTAAGTGTGAGGTAAGGGGATTTGGAGGTTGCACTGCGTTCCAGCTTTAGGCAAGAAGAGAAGCAGGATTAGAACCTGTAAATTCATTCCATTTTGAGCCAGCAGAAAGTGCTTTCATGTGACATTTTTCTTTCTCTGACTAATTTTGCTTAACATAATACTCTCTACCTCCACCCATGTCATTGCAAATGGCAAAATTTCGTTTTTTATGGCTTAGCAATATTCAATTATATATATAATACATTATATATATTATGATGTATATCATTTTTTATGGATTAGCAATATTCCATTATATATATGTATATAATATTTATAATATTTATAATATTTATAATATACATGACACTTCTTATTGTGGAATAAGAAGCAAAACAAATGAGCAAAGGGGGGAAAAAGAGAGGCGCAAACCAAGAAACGGACTCTTAACTATAGAGGACAAACTAGTGGTTACCAGAAGGGAGGTGGGGGGGGGGGATGGGTTAAATAGATGATGGGGATTAAGGGGGGCACTTGTAATGAGCCCCGGGTGTTGTATGGCAGTGTTGAATCACTGTATTGTATGCCTGAAACTTGCCTTACCCTATATATTAACTAACTGGAATTTAAATAAAACCTTAAAAACAAAATGCTTCCAAACAAAACCTACAGCTTCTCCTTACTCTTCTTCAGCTAGTTCCTCAGGCCTCTCCTTCCCTCTACATGCTCCTAAGAAAGTAGCTGTAAGGGTTTTTAGTGGTATTTTTAGAATTATTCCACTCTTATCTGCCAACCCCTCCCCACCTCTACCCTTCCATTCCCATCAAAACATGACATCTCTGAAGCTAGGAAAACATATCTAGGTTTTAGAAATTGTAAATGTTCTGCAGAAAGAGTGAGTGAACAATCAGTGAGTTTATCAAGTTAAAATCACAGGGGTGACATCTTGGGGGTGCCTGGGTGACTCAGTCAGTTGAGCGGCCGACTTGGGCTCAGGTCATGATCTCAGGGTTTGTGAGTTCGAGCCCTGCATCAGGCTCTGTGCTGACAGCTCAGAACCTGGAGCCTGGTTCAGATTCTATCTTCCCTCTCTCTCTGCCCCTCCCTCACTCACACTCTGTCTCTCTCTCTCAAACAAACAAACAAAAAGGACATTGAAAAAATATTTTAATTACATGGGTAACATCTTAAAAATATTGAAGTACTTTGACATCTGTTACCTTTGTAGCATATAGAAAGGGCCCGGGGAGCATTTGTGGAGGAAGTGAACCCTGGCCAAAGCTGTTTCAGCCATGAGAGGGTGGGGCCCACAGAGGTTCTGTGGTTGGCATCAAATCATGCAGGGCACAAGAGGAGAGCAGCCAAGCTAGGCTTTCCGTGTTAGCCCCGGAAACTGGGGCAGCTGGGGAGACTAGCAGTGACAACGCACTCAGAGTTGTCTTCCCAGAGATGTCTTGTTATTTAATTATTGCTCCTTCTCTCATGATCACTCTGTGCGTTGGGCTTTGTTTCTAGGCTGCATTCTTCTTAAGTAAATTAAAAAGAAAAATCAGCGTGGAATGGCTCGAGGTTAGCTGTTTTGACTAGTGGATTTTGGAAGAGAGCTCAGTGACCAGGGACTACTGGGCTTTCCCGTTCCTGTTCCTCTGTTCATCCTCATCATGTTACAAAGAACTCTGTTTTAGGATTCTTTCTACTTCTTAGCAAGATTGATGCATGGGGCCTTATCCGGAAATGCAAAGGCTGATTTGATTAGGGACTTCTTTGTTCCAGGTACCTTGCATCAGAGAGCCTTCATAACAAATGAGGGCTTTCCTGGGGATAATTTTTAATCTCCACTATAAGGAAAATCTTGCCTTAATTCATTAAAGTTCAAATGGCATCTGTGGAATATAGCCGTTTTCATAATCAAGATGATTTTCATCTTAAAATGCTTAGAAATGTTAAGTAGCATACACACATAACCAGTTTCTTCATATCTTTTTTTCTGTTTTGATTAAATATAAAAAATTTCTGAAAGCAGACACTAATACTTTCAACATTTTATAGATTCCTAAAGAATGAGTGTTTTAAGATGGACTTTCTAAAATCTCTCAATAAAAAAAGCGCTTTCAATTAAGCAACAATTTGGTTAGTTAATGCAATAGAAAGCAAACTAGTATGACTTAAGCATGTTTATATGATTAGAAAGTCATCATATACACTTGAAGTGAAAGAAAAGATTGGCTACCATGTTACTTTTCCAAATGCCCTTTTGGTACCAAATTGTCCTTCATGGAGATGTCTTGACATTTTCCTTCTGAACCAGCCCCTGCTCTGCTTGCCTTGAAACCAGAATCATTCTTTCTGACCCTCTTCCAATATCCAATATGTGATTTTCATCTTCTACTTTTTTTTCATCATCAAACATTTTTTATTCACTACTTAAAACACCCTTTCTTAATATTGATCTCATCACTCTGCTATTCTCTGTGTCTTCCTTCACTGTGAGAATATCTCACATGAAAGATACTGGCAACCCCGGAACCCCCAAATTCTGCTTCAAACCAACTAGTCCACATTTATGTTACTGTTTATAACAGCAGCACTCCGTAAATAAATCCAAATGTTCACCACTTATTGGTTAAATAAGTTGCACTGTATTATAGAATGGATATTTATGTAGCCAAAAGATTTACATATGCATAGTGCATTTTTTATGAAAAACATGTATACTTCACTTACATATTGTCTTTCATCTGAACATCAAAAAGCATCTTGCAATATTGACCTTCACAGCACCACTTTTCTGTTATTCTCATTCAAATAATAACCATAATAACAGCCATTAATATGATTATTGTAATTACGATTATTATGCTCTCTGAGGTAGTTAGCCCAGAGAAGCTAGAGAAGAGATCTGGCAAAGCACCCAAGTATTCCTGATGCCCATGTCACCCCCTCTTTATAAGCTGTGGATTGAAAGAGCTCTTTTTTCCCCTTTTTTAATTAGCCTCAAATGATAAAGTAATTATTTGCTTTATAAAACAAGAATGTGCAAATTCTTCTCGCTGAACTTAAATGTCAGAATTGAGTTATGTTTATGAATAGGCACCCAATATGACCATAGTATTTACACGTATAATTAAAACAAATAACAAACCCCAAACATATCTTTTATTTAAATGGCTTAGTGTCAGACCACAAAGCAGATTATTTTAAAGCAGCCAAATGATTTCAGCAAACTGAGCAGATACCACCCCATCTAGTCTATGTGGTTTGATCATGAATCTTACTCTGTTAAGTAAAATCCCTTTCAAAGCTTCATAAAGTTTTCAATTAAATGAATTACTATAATATAGATGTGGCACTGTTGTTAAGAGGGGATAGATAGAGTTTGTCGGTTTATCAGGTAAGACCTCTTTAAGTAGAGTTATAATAGAATCTGACGTTCTAAAGTCTTCTAGTTTATCAACAGTAGAATAGATTAAATGATACTTGTACGATGAACGAGGGCACATAACAAATAATTAAAAAATGGTTATGTTTTACAAATCACTGTCTACTATGTTTACAAGTCCTGTATTTTCTTTTGACGGGTTAGAAGAATAAATAGCAAGTTGTAAGCTTAAATTATGGCTCTTTGACGGTGGAAAATGGATTTTTAAAAAGCGATTCAGTCCTGTATTTTCTCTCATGTGGTCCGGTCCATCCCTTTCGAAAGATGGTAAGTCAGATACCTCCAGGAGAAGCACTTTCTGTCAGCTGACTGCAGCAGTGGATTTGTGACTGCACTATGAAAACCCTTTGCATTTCTCTGCATCATTTCTAAGGACCCATGAATCAGGCAGTGAACTGGAAGTATCCTGTTTCAAAATTGAGGTTATTTGACACTGCACCAGAATGACACTTGAGCTGAATGTTCTTTGTCCACTGCCATAAGGGTGCAAATGAAAGTTTTCACTTACAAATGTAAGGTTCTTTATATGGATGGAAAAAATGCAATAGCAAGCCTTTTATGATGCTGAAATTCAGTGTATCATGATGAAAATTGAATAAAGCAATTTTAAGTCCTTTTAATGTATTGTACCCATGTCTGACTCCAACTTTACAGGAATATACTAGAACCAAAAGTATTTCTATGGAAGCTTCTATTATTTGTCCCTATTTTTAACCCTGTATGTACAAGTATCTTAGAAGAACTAAATATAATTTTGTATGCATGTTTGTTTTATGAATGCAGTTTAGTTTTATTTGTTTGTTTGTTTGTTTATTTTTGAGAGAGGGCTCAAGTGAGCAAGGGGCAGAGAGAGAGAGAGAGGAGGAGAGAGAGAGAAGCAGGGCTCGAGTTCACCCGATGTGGGACTCGAACTCACAAACCATGAGATCATGACCTGAGCTGAAGTCAGATGCTTAAGCACTGGGCCACCGGGGTGCCCAGTTTTATATTTTTTTAACTGAGAAATTATGGTTTTGACATGCAAGGGGTTACCAGTTCTATCAAATGTGATTTCATTAAACAAACTGGTAATCATTCAAAGTCCAAGACATGTGCAGAAAGTAAAAAGTGATGTTTAATAAATCCAAGGAAGCATAAGTGAAATTCATTACTCATGCTAGGAAGCTCATGAAAATTTTCACCCGCATCTCTCCTCACCATGAGCATTGACTCCCTTTCGGTCAGTGTGCAATTTTAGAGAACTTTCAAGGAAATTGATAGACAAGGAATGACAACAGTGATTATTAACGTGGTGTTTTAAAGCTTCTCCATTACATTGGCACATGGCAACTGAAAAAGGTTTGGGACGCTTTCACTCAGACCATAGCGACCTGCCTGATGGTCCTCTTAGAGCCACTGATACAACAGCCAAGCATTAAATGCCAGAAAGACCCAGGCAAGGCCAAGTGTCTGAATGTGGTACTGGACACTTCTTGTTTCATTCACAACAAATAGAGTTTTTGAAGTGGTGACGATTTTACTTCCATTTTTTAGAACTACAGGAGTTACAAATGGTGTCACGCAGTGTAAACAGTTCTCTGCCCCTCCCCCCTGGTGTTTTGAAGGTAATGAAACTAAGACTGAGATGTTGAGTGGCTTGCCCTTGGCCTCACTAAGAGACGGTGACTTACCCTGCTTGAGCCCAAGTCTGTTTCCCAATCCAATGCTGTATCTGCTCCATTGAGGTACTTGTCAATCATAATCTGTGGACCAAACAGATATAGATGATAGTAATAGAGCAGTCAGTTTGGGTATTCTATGAGATGTCAACAGCAAAAAAGTGAGAGTGACAGTGCACAAAAAATGCAACGAGGAAATAATGGCTTTTGCAATACTGAGTTGGACACTCTGTACCAGCATGGTACCATTCCTGTCACTGTCCCTAAAAAGAGCAAGGCCATGTTCACTTATGTTCTGGTGGAAAATTACTCTCTAGTGTTCCTCAGTCGCCCACCAACCAAGCTGTATTTTTTCTTGAGAGTTTATTTCATGGTGGGTTTTGTTTATTTTTTATTTTTCTGGTTTTTTGGGTTTTTTTGTTTTGTTTTGGGGTTTTTTGTTTTGTTTTGTTTTGTTTTGTTTGTTTTTGTTCTTCTATGGAAGAAGAACACTTCTTCCATAGTATATTACATCTAGTTTTTTGCGCAAGATTTTTTAAAATCAGAAGTGAATTTTAATTAACACCCTTTACACATTAATTGAGAGAATGACTTTTATGGATGTACTCAAGCCTTTGACAATCGGATCTTTCATACAACTCCTTTTTTGTCTGAGAAATACTTATTGCTCAGATTTGAATGGGGGTAGTTAACCTGTCGAGAGAGAGAGATATCCTGGTTGTAGTCACGGGATTCTTAAGTGAGATATGTAATTCAAATTTGGACTGTCTGAATTTTTCATCTCTGCTTAGCTATAATATATTTATTTGACCTTTTATTGACCATCAGCCATATTCCAAAACTATTTTAAGTGCTTGAGAAGAGAGAATAGAGAGGAGGGATTGCCTGCTTTGTGTGGGTGTGTGGGGGAAGTTGTTGGGGAGAGAAAGAGAAATGTTACAGTAAAGGCAATTACAGCAAAGGCAATTACAGCTTTTAATGAGGGCAAATATATGATGGATAAAATACGGTAGCTTATTAATTATTTCATTAAATTAAATAAGCACTCTCTTGTTTGTCAAATACTCAAGAGTTTATCATGTTAATCTGTACTTCATTGAACTTACCAAATATAAAGGGACTTCTAGTCATTCTCTTTTCAATTGACTACACACTGAGAGAATCAGGAATATTTGCACACTTTGCCAACTCTTTTCACTCACTCGTTTGGGTTATATACCTGGAAGCATGACAGTAGTAATAGTTAATAAAGTTAATAATAATAGCAATTATTGTTATCATTTTAACAGTCATAATAGATGAGTGGGGCTGTGAAGGTCAGTATTGCAATAGTCAAACCCATCTGTCTCATTCTGGTGTTTTAATGACCACTTAATTGATATCATCTGATGGTGATATAAAAGTTGGTGGCTCCGGTTCTTTCTATCGGATGACCTCATTGGTTTGGGAAAAGTCCAAGAGAAAGGCACCTGGGAACTTGTTTCTGATAAGTCAGCCATCATGAACCACAACATGGACACAACATGGCCATATGTTGACCCTAATGAGGCTTTGTTTACTTCACTAGGTGGGGTTGTAGAACATTTTGCTCTCCACTGGCTCCTCTCTGTGGCAAACCTACTGTCATTTGAGTTGCCTTTCTCACAGTTAAGCTCTAAATTGCTCAATATGATAGAAGCTTACAAATCTCCCTTTTAGTCTCAACTCTCCCATTTACTGGCCCTGCGTCCTTTGGCAATCACTCACCTACTTAAATTTTGCCATTTTCATTTTTTTCTCTCACTGATGAAATTGATATAGTTCTCTTGTAAGGGTGAAATGAGGTGATATATGTGCCTGAGATTTTGTCAACTTTAACAATGGCTGACATTTAATCAATATTAGCTATGGTTTTATCAAATATGCATATATTGGCTTATACCACCACCCTGTTCTCGACTTGTTCTGTGTGCCTGAGGAATGTCTAGTATGAGCAGTCAGTATCATAATTTGTTACTGTCATGTGGTGCTGGCAGGAAGAACAGCAGCAGTGTGAACAGTTGACTTTGCTCCAGTTCATCCCTAATGTCTTCCATTTACAGCAACTGAAGGGAAACAAAATATAAGTATGGGATTTGGGCCCTTGTTGATATCAGTCTATCCAACTGGGCATGGTCAAGTCACTTTATATTACTTAAATTAATTACTTTAATTACTAATAATGTCTCCTTGACTCTAGACACTTGATCTTCCTTATCTTCTCATCATCTGTAGGCTTTGTAAGTGCTAGATTCTCAAGAAATGTTTTTTTTTAATTGAGTAGTGTTTAATTTATTAAGCATTTATTTACAGTAGGAATGTTCTTGACTTTGGGGCTGTGATCAACGATGAACCAAATCTACAATCTACTTTATAACAATAAAGAAAAATGTTTGGTATTGGTATCTTCAGAGATGAACATGGAGAAGTAAGAGTGAGTCTAATGCAGTCTAATGGAGTTTTGGCTCAGAATGTCTGTTCCAGTTTTCTCCTAGTGTGACTTCCTTTTCCTGTGGAGAGTAGAAAGCTAAAACAATTTCTTCAAGCCCATTATAGCTGGTGATCCAAGTGTGATTCAGGTTCCACATCAGATACAATTGCAGTGAGACTTGAAAATGGAACTCAGATAAATGCGATATTGGGCATGTATTTTATCATTGTGGATTACAGCAAATATGTTACGGTCTGGAGCCAACCTGTATTTCCAAGACCTGCTGATTTAGTAGAAATGCCTTCCTGATAGTAGAAAAGGTGGGATCCTGGAGCTGTAGTGGCAGCTTTCTGATTTTGCACATGGGTTTTCCTGATTGGAGCACGGCGATGCTGTTCGGAACCAGTAACTATGAATATAGCAGCTCCTACTGAGGTGGTTCTATATTTATAGATGTAAAATAGATGTATGTTCTGATTTGATGAGCAACTTCCTGATCATGGCAGGATTAAGCAGCACCTTTGACAGCCTGGTTCTGCAGTATAGACTTGAGAGTAGGTTCTAGAATCCCATCCTCCAGACTTTTGTTTATTTTTGCTTTTGTTGCTTTTGTTTTTGGTGTCAGAGTCAGAAAACCACTGCCAAGACCAATGTCAAGGAGTTTACTGCCTATGTTTCTTGTGAGAGTTTTAGGGTTTCAGGTGTTACCTTTAAGTCTTTAATACATTTTGAGTTAATTTTTGTGTATGGTCTAAGACAGTGTGAGACAGTTTCATTCTTTTGGATGTGGCTGCCCAGTTTTTCTAGTGCCATTATTGAAGAGACTGTCCTTTTCCTTTGGTTCCTTTGTCATAAGTTTATTGACCATAGGTGCATGGGTTTATTTCTGACCTGTCCACTCTGTTCCATTACTCGTGTGTGTGTCTGTGTGTGTGTGTGTGTGTGTGTGTGTGTGTTTATGCTAACACTATATTGTTTTGATTACTATAGCTTTGTAATGTAGCTTGAAATCAGAGAGCATGATGCCCCCAGTTTTTTTTTCTTCTTCCTCAGGATTGCTTTGGCTGTCTTTGGTGGTTCCATATAAATTTTAGGGTTATTCTGTTTCTATGGAAAATGCCACTGGAATTTTGATAGCAATTGCATTGATTCTATATATTCCTTTGGGTAGTATGGACCTCTTAACAATATTAATTTTTCCAATCCATGAGCATGGATTGTCATTCTAATTATTTGTGTCCTCTTTTATCTTTTATTAATGTCTTGTAGTTTTCAGTGTACAAGTCTTAGGTCGTAACTCTACTTCAAGTTCTGTAAAAAGCAGGGACTTAGTCTTATCTTTTCATCATCCATAGTGCTTTGCAAGTACTAGGTTCTCAAGAAATGATTTTTTTTTAATGAATGGCTTTCTGTTTACTTGAATAATATGGAGAGAAACTGAATTATATTTGAAATATGTGCCGAATCTTTAACGTTTGCTGTTCATTGATCACACTCTCTTCCAAAGGTGAGTAATTTTGAAAAATGTTAGTAAATACTTAATCTTACTCTTTCCAAAATTGCCTAGCTTCTCCTTTTGGTCATACTTTAACAACACGGGGTTTGGGGTGCTGACCCCATGCAGTCTAAAATCCACATACTATTTTTGACTCCCCAAAAGCTTAACTGCTAATAGCCTTCTGTTGGCTGGAAGCCTTAAAATAACATAAACAGTTGATTGACACATATTTTGTATGTTATATGTATTATATACTGTATTCTTGCAACCAAATAAGCTAGGAAAAAGAGAATGTTAAGAAAATCATAAGGAAAATACATTTGCAATACTGTACTGTATTTATCAAAAAAAATTTTTTGTGTTAGTGGACTCATGACTCATGCAGTTAAAATCCATGTTGTTCAAGGGTCACCCATATAATTAAATTAGATAGTTTGAGGAATATGTTCAACCTCACCATTTCTCTGCAGCATGAAGATTTCAGATGATCATTAAAATATTTAATTCCTTCAAAATCTTCATTCAATCATTTATATTCTCTGGAATTTCTCCCAGAGAGAAAATATGCATATTCCCTTGCCTCAAGCATATTCAAGTATATTCCACTTGCCTCATAGACCATTGAGACCATGTAACTGAAAGCAGAATGTATCAGCTTCTCTCCCAAATTCACTGCAAACCCTGTAATTACTCTTAGGAAGTTAAAATAGGCACATTTTTAACACTGACCAAAACTTTTTCCCCCTAATGAAAAAATCTTTTCCTCTTTGACTCTACCTAGTCACACCTGTCAGTAAGAAAGGCAGATTTTGTGTCTTTTGCTGTCACCTTACCTTTTCAACGTAGATTCTGTTTACAAATACCTTCTAAATTCTTGATCTTTTCTGCATTGATCACATTATATTATAGATAAATATAAACAAATACTACTTTATCTCCTATGTTGGTAAATCATGTATATTGTGTATTGAGATGTTGGTCATTAAAAAAAAAACTATAGATTAAATTACGTTTAAATTGTTTTCAAGTCAAGTGGAGTATAAATTTACATTTCACAACAGTTCATCTTGAAAATCTCATGGGATTTTTTTCAGCTAATGTTCTAAGTCACTGATCTCAAAGAGACTACTTAAAAAGGGTGAGGTGGGGGGAGAGCAGAGAATGTGCTTAGGGCTTAGGAAGCAGAAACAATAATAATGTAAATGTCACCTGTGGTCTAAGATTGCTATCAGCAGTAACTATTTTTGCTATTAGTCTTACAGCCTACATTCAGCAGATTTTTTTTTTCTCTTGGCATTGTTTTAAACGACTGGTGTAGACTTTCTTACTCTGTTTGAGTCCAATTAATAGTTCTTTAAAGTACTCATCCCTGGCTTTATATGATGGTCAGCTTTAATGAGCTCAGAAATACTCTCATTATATACAAGGCTTTTGAAATAAGCTCCTGTCGAAATCAATTGTATCACTTTCTTCAAAGCAATTAACATAAGAATAAAGGAGGTTAAATTAGACTTCCAGGCTTTGGTGAAATTAATTAATATTACTTTACCGGTGGGGATAAGAAGTAGATAACCATTTTCATTACTTTATTTGGAAGTGATTGTCACATGCAGCAAATGGACTAGTGCAAAGTTACGTGCTGAATCTCTGGTATCTTTTAAATCTCTGTATTGCAAGAGATTTTTGCATAATTTTAATAGTACAGGTTTAAAAAGTGTAAATTGATTGGTGAATTAAGCTGGGTAAAAGTTGGCCATTATACACCAACAACTGCTTGAGTAGGATGAAAATTGAAAAATATAAGGAAGAAAATGGCATAGAAAAGTAAAAAACAAATATCTTTATTAGATTATAAGCTCTCTCTTATAGATAAAGGAAGACTAATTTGTTTTTTCATACTTATTTTTGTACGTAAAAGATGAAATGTTCTGCACCCATCATAGTTTCTAGAATTCCAGAACTATAAATGCCAATAATTTAAGTGTATTGATTAAGGGTTTAGTTAACTCTTAACAATATATAGTACCTGTTTATTCTCTAGATTGTAGTTTTAATGTTATAAATGAAATACAACTTTTCAAAATTGGAAAGAGGTCCATACCATTCTTTTATTGCTCAGTAATCCTCTGAGCATGATAAATTTGGTTGTCTTTCTCAGAAGAATTAAGTATTTAGCTCCCTCAAAAAAGCCACTTTAATTTTTTATCCTAATATGGGGACAGATCGAATGTAGTCCTCTCCCCTTCCTGCCATTGTAGTATAATATAAAGTTGCTCTACATTATAAGATACCACACTGCTATTCAGAATTCTTTTGACTGGTCATTTGTTACCAGAATGATCGGGTATTTATTTTTTAAGAAGCTGAGGGGTCAAGGCAGTTAACATGGCTTTAATTCAACATGTAGTGAGCCGTGGCTAAATCGTAACCCCAAGCTGTTTCTCTGGTCTCATATATTCACTTCCTTGAGAGCAAAATAATAAGTTCAGAGTGTTCCTGAATGGAGACACGCTCATTTTGATGAGAATGAAGGGGATTTTTGCTAATGAATTTGTAAGTATGTTTACTCCTGTGAGCTAACTATCCTTATTACCTTACTCCTCTCTCATTGGTTAGAAATAAAGAAAATTTGATTGCTTTCAAAATAATAAAATATTATATTATTTTGGACATTGAGGATCTCTGTCATGTTGTAAACGAAACTGTGACATTTCACCTTTTTGTTAATCCTTCAGTTTTACCTTTGGTTACATTTAAATATGAAGGTAAAGAGTTGAATTTGGTATAGGGTCTAACATCATACCACATCCTTAGTAACAGGTTATTATGAATGTGTCTGATGGTTGGTTGACTAGAAATGATCTCCAGTTCCACATTTCAACATGAATGCACTGTGGGTGGAATGATAAATCCACTCATTTAAGCCATATGAACCATTACCATAGATCTAGAGTGATGAGTTGTTCCTGTTTGCCTAGGACTGAGGGAGTTTCCAGCACAGGGATTTTCCATTTTAAAATTGGGACTGAGGGGTTGCTGGAGATGCTGGACTTTTAGTGGTAAAACCATGAAAGTCCCAGACGGGTGGCACGAGTGGATCACCCTACACAGCTTTTACTGCACAAAGTAATTCAAATGAATCCAGTTTGCAAGACATCATTTAATTTGCCCCTTTGAGAACATGATTTCTATGAACATGTAGATTTAGCCATTAATGACTGAGATCAAGGATTTTGCTTAATGGAGACAAGATGTCATGTTAACATGACAACAGTGGTAACCCTTTATTGATCACAGGACTGAATCTTTGTGAAGATAGCTAAAGATAACTTTCTCTGAAACCTTTCTTGATATTTGCCCCCCAGGAAGAATTTGCCATTACTTTCTTTTTACTGCCAATGTGCCTTGTAACAAAATTTATTATAGTGCTGATAAACCTCACTATTATCAGCACCATAGTGCTGATAACCCTGTACTAGACTACAAGCTTCTATAGGAGGATAGAATCTGCCTTTTATATATCTTCGTATGCCTAGCATCTAGTGTTTCTAATAAATAAATCAATTACCTATGTATTTTCTACTTTTCAAAATAGTACAATAAAAGATACGGCATTTCTTATCCTTATTCTAGTGATGGGAAACTCAAAGATCCGAGATGTTACATAACAAGTATGAGAACACAATGTTAATAAATGATGAAGCCAAAGATGGAAAATCAGATCTAATTGCAAAGCCCGTTCTTTCCATTACTCTGTATTAAATAACTCTGACTGACACAGCTACTTGGAAGGTCCCCTCCTTTCAAGGAGGAGAGTAGGAATCAGCAGTACAAACTAAGACCATGTTAGTCTTGTCATGGATACTGATGAGGGTTTTCTAGCAATCTGCACAGATTTTATACAAAATTGCTTTGGGAAGGAAGTGATCAAATTACAATTCAGTCAGTGCCGGGACGCCTGGGTGGCTTAGTTGGTTAAGGGTCTGCCTTTCGATTTTGGCTCAGATCATGATCTCATGGTTCATGAGTTCAAACTGCATTGGGCTCTGCACTGACAGTATGGAGCCTGCTTGAGAGTCTCTCTCTCTTTCTCTCTCTCTCTCAATCTCTCTCAAAATAAATAAACATTTTTTAAAAATACAACCAGTGCTGGTATGTTTAGATAAGGAAATCAGAATACATGCTGCAGTTAGGCAGAAGGCTCTGTTATCTGTTCCCTTGGGTCACCATTAAACTTTTTTATTTTTAAAGGCACAGTGACGTGGCTGTCCCTTAAGAAATCCTATAGTACCCCTAATTCACTGTGTCCACTCCTTCTCTTCCATCTTTTCCTATGTGTTGCATCACATTGTTTTACGTATTAACTGGGAACTCAAGACAATAAAATGCTAATATTATATATAAAGTACAGTAAAGTAGCATATACCTATATGAAGAATATATGTATGCTACCACCTTTTAATCTATACAGGGATGCATTAATTATTAAGCAAAACAAAACAAAAAAGACTTTCCCAGCTTCTTAAAATATTTGTATACAAAGTTTCATAATAATTAGCTCTTGGTGTATTGTTGTCATGTGAATGCTGTGATTCATGCAGATGCAGGATATTTATAAAAACTAACCACCTGAGAGTAAGTGTACATAATGACTGCAGTTTATATGACACGAAAACAGTGACCCATTTATTAAAGTCCGTTATGCAGATATGGAGGGGACTTTAAAGACATCCCAAAATATTTGTCAGGAATTAAATGTTTAATATATCGAATCCTCAGTGTAAAAAGAGATAAACAGTATAAACATGTGTGCAGAGTAGATACGAATTTGATATCTATATAGGGAGGACCTACTACTGGGAGTTACCGTATTTCAGGAGTATTTATATTAATGAAAATTGTGATCAGATGAAATAAAATTTGTCACATTTTACATTTTGGGAAAAAATTGATTATAGATAAAGTGTGTTGTGAGTGACAAGTAATAGAAAGCTTTGCCTTTAAAATAAGCAAAATTAGGGGCACCTGGGTGGCTCAGTCGGTTAAGCATCTGACTTTAGCTCAGGTCATGATCTCAAGGTTCATGGGTTTGAGCCCTGAGTTGGGCTCTGTGCTGACAGCTAAAAGCCTGGATGGAGCCTGCTTTAGATTCGGCGTCTCCCTCTCTCTCTCTGCCTCTCTCTTTCATTCAACAATAAGTAAACATCAAAAAAAATTAATAAAAATAAAATAAGCAACACTAATGTAATTCTTTTTTACAAGAATTACATTAAATAGTAGGTGATGTGGAATCTTAGGAAATTATGCTCTTTTTATCTACAAAGAAGCCCATTCATGTGCCTTAAGCAATACTGATAAATATTTAGTTTCAAAACTGTAATTTAAAAATCTAATTTTCAGGGGCTCCTGGGTGGCTCAGTCGGTTAAACATCAACTTCGGCTCAGGCCACAATCTCACGGTTCCTGAGTTCGAGCCCCGCGTCGGGCCCTGTGCCGTCAGCTTGGAGCCTGGAGCCTGCTTCAGATTCTGTGCCTCTCTCTCTGCCCTTCCCCTGCTCACACTCTGTCTCTCTCTCTCTTTCTCAAAAATAAACACTAATTAAAAATAATTTTTTTTAAATCTAATTTTCAGTACTTTACTTATCTGTGTCTTAGTTATTTACATATTAGGGAAAAAACACGTTTTTTATATTCATCTATCTTCACATTATCATCAGGAATACAAGCACTGAGAACACTGATGAGTATAATCTGTTTTACTTAGTCAAATTGTATAACAAGCCTGGAAGAAACCCAGGCTAGCATCCTGTTTGGCCCCTTGTGGTGGGCCAGTAAATACAAATGTGTGGTACTCTATATTCATATAAAGAGGGATCTAAAAGCTGAACCTAGGCAAGTCAAACAGTAGACTTCTATCTCAAAGAAGGAGACATCTGAAAACCACCATTGCGCCTCACTATTTAAAGCTATATTCTATAATACACTTCCATAATTTTTATGCATTTGTTTTAGTTGTGCCCTTTTTCTTCCAAATTGAACATACTGTTAGCTTGCTTAAGTGCAGTACATTCATCATTTAGTATATACGTATTAAGTTTGCCATTGCAACACAAGTACACATGTGAGCATAAAGTGCTCAAATAGTCAGGGATTACCTGAACCTAAACCATGTATAACAAGTGAGCTTTTGACATTTAAATTATTTTGAGGTAGTTTTTCAGTTTAATAAATCTTGCCTGCTTGTTCATTTATGTATCAGCCCAATCCCAAAGGTTCTCATCCAATCGGATCCTCATAACCACCCAAGGACTTAGGTTCTATTACTAACCTGTTACTGTTTTAGTTGAGGAGAGAGATTTACCCAAACTAGTAAGTAGTAGATTCCAAGCAGTCCCCTTCCAGAGCCCCTCTGCTCTGTAACATTAGGCTGTTACAGAAAAATCCAAGGAAAGATAATAAAATTTCGCCTTCATGTGCTGAAAGAGATGTAGACACTTCAGATGACTTAAGAGAACGCAGAGGACTCAGCAGTTAGTTCTTTGTAGTTCTCTGTGCAATGCAGTGTAGTTCAGTAGTTCACAACTTTACAGTTCAGTTTGGGAAGAGAAAGAGAGAGAAAAATGAATGTTCTGCACACAGAGTATCATATCTGGTGAGACAAATCAAGGGAGACCTTGAGTGCACAGTACAGTTTTGAAAAGGAAAAAGCAGTGAGGAGGAGGAAAAGCATTCAAGTTTCGGAGGTAGAAACGTCTGCCGTCAGCTTTCCATGTGGCAGGATCATAGGTCATTTCAAGCAAAGAACACATGTAGGGAGAGAGAGGCAGGTAAGACTGCAGTCATAGTTTGGGTCTCATTGGAAAGGACTTGAAATGCTAGGTTGAAGAATCTGAACTTGACTGGGTAAGCATCACAGGCACTGTGATGTTATATTTAGCAGGAGAGATTGGTGCATTCACCCTATTAGGATTAACTGCACAGGCTGTAGAAGAATTATATACTTAGAGAGTATAAATATAAATATATCTTCTCCAAAGGAGAATGTTGAACTTCAAACTTGCATACTGTACTCCATTCTACTAGGTAGAAGAACTTTATGTTTTAGTTCTTTCTCATTTAAATGGACAGTTTACTGTTTTTCATATGCTTGCTCTTAGTCGTTCTCCACTTACTGTCTCTTTTCAGGAAAAAAAAATTCAGTGCATTAATATCCGTAAGAATTTATTTTAAATGATTTGTTTGTAACCATCTCTAGGTTCTTTCCAATCATGCTAAATAAAGAACTAAGACCATAGTACATTCAACTGAACTGAATTCCTGAAGCCCCAGTTAGTAACTGGAAGCATTTGATGATGTGCCAAAATGTCTCGAGTTCTTCTGCCTTCCATTTACTACCTTTTGACCTGTGGCATTGACATCGTAAACAGAATTCAGAGTAGGGAGAGCCATGGTCAGATGGCTGTCCTGAGGTAGTCTGTTGTCGGCAGATGGCCACGTTATTGAGTGTCCTGCTCTCTCTCTCTCTCTCTCTCTCTCTCTCTCTCTTTATGTATCTCTCTCTCTCATTTTTTTTTTTTTTATGAATTCACAATGTGTTTTTTAAAAAATTTTAAATAGGGGCGCCTGGGTGGCTCAGTCGGTTAAGCATCCGACTTCAGCTCAGGTCACGATCTCACGGTCTGTGAGTTCGAGCCCCGCGTTGGGCTCTGGGCTGATGGCTCAGAGCCTGGAGCCTGCTTCCGATTCTGTGTCTCCCTCTCTCTCTGCCCCTTCCCCATCCATGCTCTGTCTCTCTCTGTCTCAAAAATAAATAAACGTAAAAAAAAATAATAAAAATAAAAAGTTTTAAATATAAAAAACATCATAATTACCTATCATGCCAACATAACAAAAAGATATGCTTCCTCCAGGCGTTGACAGGTCATACTGTATTTATGTCCAGAGATTAATAGCAGATACACTGCTATTATTTTCGGTAATAGCAGCAATACCTAATTTAAGCACACTCTAGCAGCAGATATGTTTTTATCTCTCTATCACATTAATATCTGAACCATTGTTGTACTTGTCTCCACTTTTTTTTTTTTTAAGTTAAATTCAAGTTAGTTAACATACAGTGTAGTCTTGGCTTCAGGAGTAGAACCCAGTGATTCATTTCTTACATATGACACCCAGGGCTCATCCCAGAAAGTGCCCTCCTTACTGCCCATCATCCGCTTTTTTTTAATCTTCCGAAAAGTAACCTTTTTTGGTTTTCAGTTTATTTTCAACTCGTTTTAACAGGTCATATCCATCGATTTGTTGGACACTGAGTCCTCTGAATTCATAATAGCCTTTGCCGGTTTAATTTCTATCTAGAATCATACACACAGATCCTGATCTCAGTGAGTCAAATGAATGAAAGTCACACAGATTTATAGCAATTAACTTTTCTCCTTTTTCTCTTTTATTACTTATCAGCTAGTTATCCTCTTACTGTGTAACTGACTAGTGATACTACGCTCTGAGTAACTATTTTTCCTTATTACATATGATTGTGTGTTCAATCCAAGCACCTAGACTTGAAATATTCTTGTGTATTTAAGAAAAGAATTAATTTGTGATGTGAAAAGAAAATGCCACTTTTTTTTTTATAACACTTGTGTGACACTGTTGACCATTATGCTTCTCAGGAAAAAAAAATGTATAAACACATATGATCCATATTGTTGAGAATTATAAAGTAATCTTGCTGTGAAAATAGATAAGAAACCTAGGTTTTCACCGGGCGCCAGTCAAGAACTGGTTTGTTTTTAAAAACACTACCTATAGAAATGATTTATTCTGAAACTGAATTATCCTTTATTGCCTTCGAACATCCTATTGGAGACACTTCTATACTGGCAGAGAAATCTAGGTAATATGGAAAAGCTACCGGTCTATACCTACTGATTAATTCACTGCCAGGCATTGACTGGATAAATAAATACCTCCTTGGGAACATCTATATGCTCTTTGCTATTATGAGAATTACATGGGAAAGAGCCACAGAGATTTTTAGCCTAACTGCCTCGTATTAAATGAGAAAACTGCTGTCTGTAGAGATTAAAAGCCTTCCTCAGAGCCACAAAGCCTGTTAGTGGAAGAAAGGACCTCGCCCTCAGCTGTTCTGTGCCCTCAAGTCCACTGTTGTTTTCATTCTGGTTCTCATGTTCTGTAGCCAACCTTGAGTCCTGAATTTGGGCAACTAGTAAATATTTAATGCAGAACATGAATTTGAGGAATCAAATGAAAAATTACAACCAAATGCAGAATATCCTCATTAGTTAGTAGCAATTTTGTGATCTAAAGATTTCAAAAAATGAATTCAGTGCCATTCAGTGGATGTTACTACAGAAAATGAATGAAGGGCAGGAGTGGGGGTGGTGAGGGGGGTGTCTTGTCATGGGCAGAGTTAGGTGGGAGTTGTTTTTACATTCCTGAAGATTCACAAAGCACTTTAGCATATACAAGAGTGAGGAGTCCTGAATTACAATAACCTACTTTTAAATCCACAGTTTCTCTAGAAGCTTGCCAGTGGTGTGGGTTGTTTTTGTTTTTGTTTTTGTTTCTCTCCCTGAATACCTACTTACTTTGGACATAGAGTTCTTATGGAAATATTAGACTAACTACTAATGAATAAACCAAAAGAAAAATACCCAAAATAGGAGTCTTGTAAGCTTTGTTTTGCTTCCATATTTCTAGTATTATAATGGGAGCAAATACCTGTTATGCCTTGTGTTAAAAATTATGGTAATTGGGTGTTCATTTTATTTCAGTTCCTCTCAGAATAAGGTGGGGTTTTTTTTCCCCTTAAGTTTGGGCAAAGTAAGAGTTGTAGTCACTGTATTGGAATTTTGTTTTTCAAGGTATAGTTTTACGACACAGTTTTCAATACGACAGGACTAAAAAGAGATTTTATGATGCCTAAAAGATATAGTAAGTTTATTCAAACTTAGTCGTGAGGAAAATATTCCTGTAGCATACTGTTAGTGTTGTAATACATGCTTCTCCCTGCTTTTACTTTTCAAAGATATATTTTCTGAAAAGTTCTTTTTTAGAAGTAAAATCTCACATGCTACAGAACTATAGGGAAATCCCCTTGGCCACTTGGAGTATCTCTGACACTTGTCATGGAGAAGGCAGCACATAGTGTTTCCCGGGTGTATTCTGTTTTTATTTTTCTATGTACAAAATATTAGAATAATAAATGGTTAATGGTAAGGCTTGTGGACATGAAAACTGTTGTCTGTAATTTATATGAAATTTATGTAGCAAAACATAACTGTTCTTCTTTAAGAAACTCTCCTTTGTCAATTTTACAGTCAATTTCCAAGTAAGTCAGTAACTGAGTTTAGAATAAAAACTTAAACCTTAGAATAAACACCTTATCTAAACTGATTTAGAAAGCACGTATCTTGACAAATATCGAGGGAAATTCATAAACTCTGGAACGAAAAGAAAAAATGGCAATGTCAGCTATACTTTTAGTGTAATTTATATTTAACCTTTTATCTTTATAATAATAAATATTATCACAGCCAGTTCAAGCAGGCAACTTTAATTTACATCTGTTGGTTAAAGGCTTTAGCTTTTGTTTATGCATGCAAGAATTCTGACTTTTTAAGATTAGCTTCAAATTTTTGGATCCGTTCCACGAAGAAACATATTGTTGTTAAGTGCAGGCAAACTTGAGAACCTCACCATTTCTGCGTTTATGACCAGGAGCCAGCAGAGTCGTTTTCATGTTTATTTACTCTTGTTTTAGTGTGTCATATCAATTGACAGTATTCAGGGCTTATGTTGATCCAAGTTGCCATAAAGCAAGGGAATGCAGGCTATGGAACTGTCAGGGGGTCTCCGCACCACAGACCAGCGCAATTTAAGAAAAGCCTTTGCAGAAGGATTCAGTGTCAGTTTTGGAAATTGACTGTAAAAATGCAAATTGGCCTTCACTTTGCAGTCTCTGGAACAAAAGAGGTGGAAAGTGAGGAACCGTCAAACAAGCTGAACGTACTTTTAGGCAGAGTTGATTTCATGAAGACAAAAATAGGGTCCCATTTGCTCATTCACAATAGATATTCAGACTGGATATTCTGCAGTCTGTGTTTTATTGGAGCCTGCAATGCCCCCAAGAGAAGGGTCACCTCATTCTAATTCATCCTAATGTTTCCCCTCCTTCCTACACAGGGACGTCTTCCAATGCTCCTCACTCTGCAGGGTTAGGAGGAAAGACTTCCTCTGACCAGTCTCTTCTGTCACCTTTGTCTACTTTACGCTGGTGAAATGCTACTACGTTTTGATATTTGAGTGCAGATAGCATTCGTGTCTTCTGTGGACTTACCGTGTGCTGTAGCCAGGAACTCGGTCTGCATTCCTTTTTCAAATCCTGGGGCTCTTCTAATTTACTTCATGAGTGAAAATGAATTCTAGAATCCCCAGGTCAGGGGGACAAAAGGAACAAACCAGAAGATGCATAACTTTTTTTTTTTAATTTTTCTCATGCCTATACTTAGCTCTCCTTAAATGTTACTCACAAAGAATTGTTTTATTTCAGAGAATATTTGGTGGCTGCAGTTTGTGCCTTTAATCTGTCTCATCAAAATAACATGATTTTCTTTTTGCTTTCTCAAGAGGTATTCCACTTTTAAAGAGAGTCTTGAGGGAGGTATTTTAGGAGAGCTAACCTTTTCATTTGTACTGGTAAGTTACTTGTATGGATAAATGACTTACATTTTAATGGAACTGAGGTATCTTCATCTTGCTTTTTTTTATTCTGCTTGCTTTCTTTATATATTTTTCTATTATTAAGAAAGGAATGAGAGGTATTTTTTGAGGAAATGATCCTAAAACACCACTTTTTGATAATTAACACTTTCTTCAAATATGTTTGGGGGGAACCTTCTTGATAGTCTCAGATTTGAGCAGGTCGCGTTATTCTCAACATTGATTCTCAACATTGATTTTTCTTTTGACTACTCTCATCAATTCGAACATTTTATTGTGAAATATCCAGTAAATTATGAGAGCAGAGAGCTAACTAGGTAGGTGGTATAAATTTGGGGCAGTTTTGACACTACTGACCTTTTCAGAAGAAAACAGACACAGACTCTAGTCTGAGTTGAATCCAATTGCTAAGTAACTACAGTTTTTATTGAAGTTAAGTTTTGTTTTGAGATACTTGTGGATCTACATACAGTTGTAAGAAATAATACAGAAAGATCCCATTTATTCCTTGCCATGTTCCCCATGCAGGATATTGATGTTGATTTCGTCAAGTGTAGAACATTTCCATCACCGCAAGGAATAGAACTATAAAGCAGGGATTACATAGATTTTGAGCGATTTCCCGATTCCAAATTCTTCAGTACTCAAAATTTTGACACCTGGACACACTAACAGCAGGGTTTTAGAGGAAAAATCATTTGGCTAGGTCAGTAAGCCTGCATTCGTATCTCAGCTCTGCCACTAAGACTGGTTTAAGCACTTTATGGGAGTCACTGCCTTGTCGTGCTAGAATTTATTCTTTTGTAGGGACTTGGTCTAAGTCAGTGATTCTCAACCAGAGAGGAAGAGAGCGATGTCTTTTTCTGCTGTGAAGTCTTGTCAGGATCTTGGGTTGGGGGGCTTTTCAGATCCAGCGAAACACCTTTCCGTCCACGTCTCTACCTGCACCTCCACCTTCGCCGCATGCAGATTCTGCTTTTGGCTCCCAGACGTCTAAGATTTCGAGTCCCTCATCCTCCATGGAGAACTGCTTCTGAAAACAATTAAATATGTTACACATGGGCTGTAGATACAGTTTGCCAATGACTGGTCTCCAGCATCTCCACGCTACTTTTCAGCTTGAAAATAATAAGAGAAAAATTTCTACAAAGAACATTGAAATCTTTCTGCTTCATAGCACCCCCAGTTGATGACTCATAGGACTGGAGAAAAATGTGCTGAATTTCGGAACCAGTTTTAGAATGGTGTATGAGGAAGGTTTCCTCCAAAAGGGATGTGATAGAAATGACATTTGAGGAAATATAGGGATACTCCTACAGAAATCAAATTTGGTAAATCAACAAACTGAAAAAAAATGAGTCACTCAGCATAAGGATTTGACCCTGTCTGATGTCTAATTTTTTTAAGTTTATTTATTTATTTTGAGAGAGAGCAAGTGGGGGAGGGGCAGAGAGATAGGAAAGAGAATCCCAAGCAGGCTCTGCACTGACAGTGCAGGGCTTGAACTCACGAACCACGAGATCATGACCCCAGCCGAAGTCAGACACTTAACCGACTGAGCCACCCAGGCACCCCTGATGCCTAATTGATAGGTTTAAATTTTAAATTTTAGAAATCGGTAACTTTCTCTGTAACCTTGATGTCTTCTCTCCAAAAAAGATTTTTTATAAAATCATAGCATAAAAAAGAAGGATATAGTGTTTTTTATCATTATAATTGCTGTCTTAAATATTTTTTTCCAGGATTCAGACTAGCCTGTTAAACCTCCCTGGTTTTATACTTCTGGTTAGTGCTATCTCCCTGACTGTGACAGGTCCGAGTTACCGATATGACTCCTTTCTGTTTCTTTCCTTAAGGAGTGAAAACATATGGGGTGGGGGTGGGGGGGACGACCTAGGATTACAAATGATATACCTAACTTATATTAGAATGTTGAAAGCAATGAGTCTGAACTTAGAAACAAACCAAGAGGCAAGGAAAAAAAAAAAAGGAAATGATTTTTTTTTTCTATATTACATTAGGGATGACACATGAAAGAAAAAATTGAGGAAATCCAGAAACAAGAATCTATTTTCCAAAATGACAGCTAAATGAGATTTTGGGGCCCACACTAAAATGAGCTGAGTCAGACAGAGCAAGAAGCAATGGCCAAAGGAAGTGATGGTATATATGAAAATGTGCAGGTTTAGAGTGACTCAGAAGATGTAAGAAACCCTTACTCAGACACAGGATTGCCTGTGGCACACTCGCCTGGAAACGGTTAAAAGACAGAAAGGGCTGAGGGAAGGCGATATAAACCTGGATACCTGCTTTCCACTAAGATCCTCTGATTCTCTAAGGTGAGTAACACAGCTGTCCTGAGAGATGAGTGGCCAGCTCTCTGGTAACGCACTGAGGAAGGTCTAAATGAGAGAGCCCCAGAGACTGTGAGGCCAGACCAGCTCTGTGCTTGGGAGCGGCCAACGATGACTCATAGGAGGTGGAGGACAGTGTGCTCCATTTACGGGCTAGGTTCAGAGTGGTGCATGAGACAGAGTGTTTGGTATTAATGATATAGTGATACCACAGGGGACGGGGAGTATATAGCCAGTTACCACTGAAGTTAGGAACAGAGCTGTATTAACCCAGTGTCTGAATCTAGATGCAAAGGACCCGTGTGGTACCAGCTGCTAAATTCTTCATGATTCTACCCTTGAATGAACACTGGACTCAGGCGTCTTTGGGACTATTGATATTTCTTTTAAAAATCCTGATCTATACGTCAACAACACACAACCATCTTCAGCATACCAGTCTTTATTAATAAAATAGAAAAGATGATATGGATCATCAGCCTCGGAAAGGAGACAAGAGACACTACAAAGAATCGGTAATATCTAAAATACATCATTGTTAGCAACATCTCAGTGAGGAGTGAAACAAGATTATTCTGGCATCATCTGTGAGAATTTCAGACAAGCTATTTTAAGAGGAAAGTGGGCAGATAGATGATGGATGGAGGGATGAATAGATGCAGGGGTGGACGGAGGCGGAAGTGGGTATGCACATTGAAAGGTGTAATAGAGCACTATCGTCTGAAGTCAGTTGAAGTTATTCTGAAAGGAAAAAGAACAAAGGAAAAACCGGAAGCCACATATGGGATTAGCAAAGCTGAGCATGAGCCTCAACACACTGTGAGGAGGAAGCGCTATTAAGGAGGTTGTCAAACTAGACAGATGATCCATTACTAGTGGAAGCCAAGAGGCTCAGAACCATTAGCAGCGATTGTAATCTTCTGAGTGCCTGGAGAGACCATCGCAATTCATCTAGGAATGGTTATTGCTTCTTACGTGACAGTCATGAGGGCCTCACTAGGTCCGAACCACAAACTTTTCTGATGAAAGATGGAGCAAATTGCTAAATTTGAAATCATCCTTGCGATAGGCAGCCTGCAGCTCGGGGTACTCAGGAATACAAATTAGCCTTTTGTACAATAGCAGTAATTGTGCTGGACTTTCACGATCAAAACGTGTGAATGAAAGACCTTATTTTGAAAAGAATTCATTCCAGGTATTTTGGGGAGGAGGAGAGCTGGCATTGCTTTCAGAAATTGTATTTTTACATGATTTATGCTACCATTCTCCCTGATTCGTCTTGATCAGGCATAGCGTAGTGAAGTATTTAAGGGCACAGGCTGAACACAAACTGCCTCGGTTTGGTATGTGCCTCTACTTCTTTGTTGGCTATGTGACCCCTGACAGTTGTAATGTTCGGAGGCCTCAGTTTCCTCATCCGTAAGATGGGGACAAAAATAGCATTTAAATCATAGAGTGGTAAAGTTTAGATGAGTTATTACACGTAAAGCACTTTGACAGTATCTGGCACATAGCAAGCACCGCCCCCCAAAACAGAATCTTTCTCTATCTCCCATCGCTTCCTTCTATTATTCTCTGAGCTACGTGTGAGCATGCGCTCGCTGTAGCATAGCTCGGGCCTGTGGGCAAAGATCCATAGGGAAGTGTCGTAGCTGCAGCAGGAGAAGAGGAGTGGGCGTCCCTAACATCCTGGCTAGATCTTACCAAGAAAATAGGAATTAGCTTTGATGGTATATAGAAGAGAAAACCATGAGACACAAAAACAAGGCATCAGGCTACTGATATTTTTAATGAAAGAAAAAGAAAAGAAAGGATTGTCATTAAAATACACCGAAAATTTACATCTCATGGGGCGCCTGGATGGCTCAGTTGGTTAAGTGTCTGACTTTGGCTCAGGTCATGATCTCACGGTTCAGTCCAGGCCCCGCATCGACCTCTCAGCTGTCAGTACAGAGCCTGCTTCAGATCCTCTGTCTCCCTCTCTCTCTGTCTCTCTACCCCTCCCCAACTTGTGCACGTGTGCTCTCTCTCTCTCTCTCTCAAAAAATAAAAAATTAAAAAAACAGACATTAAAAAAAAAAAAATTTACAACTATGGGCTAAGATATGTGGCCCTTCAGTATTCATTATAATTTCCAAATATGTTGTGGCTTTTCTCACCTGCAGCACTCACCCCATCTAGAAGGCTTTGCCCTACAACCAGTTTCCAATAATTAACATTATACCCATATTTCAAAGCATGGGATAAAACTGCCTTTATTCCCAGCTACGAGGATTTGCTAAAAGCTGCTTTTATAAAGATCTTAGTTTTTAATTTGCCTTACCTTTCTTATCAGACAATAAACTCTCTTAAGACATAAATCCTGTTATCATTACCACTTATTATTTTTAATCATCACCTGTGTGCCTCCCCCTGCCCAATCCTGACCCCGTGTGCAGTGAATGCACAAAAAAAATGTTTGTTTTTGAACTATGGAATGAATCTCAAATCTATATAGGCAAGGAATTTCACTCCCTGGTAAAGCTCCCCGAAAATCTTTTTCCAAGCCCCAGAAGACCCCGTGTAATGAAGAGTGACAGCTTTTCAACAATGATTTCACTTACCTATGAAGTTATTAGAACAGTTGCTGCTTTAGATTGCTAATTAATAAAGATAAATAAATATTCTCTCCACTGTTGGGCCAGTTGGGTTCTCTGTGCATTCTTGTTCCTGTTTTTATTCTACTCCTGACCACAGTTTGTTGCTGGTTCATCTATTAGGCATTTGAAATGTTGAATTACTCGGCATCACATTTGTTCTTGTATTGTCTAGGCTCTAGTCAGCCTCCTGGGGTCGTCACACCATAATCTTAAACACAACATGTGCCTTGTGGCCCAGATGTTTTCCAAGAGCCAGTGCTGCAGCCAAGAAAAGCAAGATAGTATCTTGAATACCCAAAGGGATTGATAGGACTGAAAAAGCAACCGTCCAGCCAACTATAGAGCTGTCCAAGAAAAAGTGAGCCTATTATTTGTATAGTTTGGAGTTTTTGTGATCAAACAGAATTTGAAACAATTTTTCGGATAAGATCTTGTGCTTCACAGGTTCTCATAATATCTGCTTCTCTAGCGTGGACTTGGGCACTTGGCAGTTTGTAGATAAAACTAGGATTATAGGGACGTCAAGAAAACCAAAAACAGCAAAGAAGGGAGGAGTTCATGTATTGTTTCTCTATGTATTGTTTCTCCATAAATGTGACATGATAAAAATTACCTTTCTTTGCAAATATTTGCAAGTAGCACAAAAACAAACAAACAAAAAAACAACAACAAAGATTGCTTCTAGAAGGACACTTAGAAAATGGTAGCGGTGACTAATCTGTGCTTGTGGCTGTTTCTGTTTTTCCCCTCATGAAGTTTGCCTTTTATAGTTTTGCAGTGAGCAGTGAGTGTTTTGTTTTGTTTTAAACAGCTACATTATATCTTTTTGTAGTGAAGGCACCTTTTGATTTATGTACCTATTAACAAAGAAATGATGTGGTAAATGTTACATCATATTTTCATTTCATTATCTTCTTGACTGATTCGCATCTCTTTTCATAACTTTTAATACAGCTCATGGTCATGAGTATCAAACTTCAGGGAGTGTGTAATTTCACATACACATCATGATAATAGCCAATTTAGACTTAGTCCTACCTCTTGCCCCTGGAAATGTTTTGGCTTCTGTTCTCATCTTAATAACTTGAATTATATCATTATGTGGCCTCACCTCGGAGAGAAGAACCAATAGGAAGCTGATTTGGTTCTGGGGTCTACCTAGGACTTAAGGTCTGTCTGAGGAAAAGTGGTCTGAGATATCAGTGCCCTTCCTGAGCCAAATTTTGATACACCCTCAACTTTGAGATCCTGGAAGGAGTCCGACTCTAGTAGAGTTAGGTACTCACTGCTGACTTAGATCCAAGGGCTTTTCAAAATTCTTAAAGCATCTGTGTCCCTGTTTTCTCCAAGTGAAATCCTATTGTTTTGTTTTAAAACAATAAAGTCTGATTTCCTCTTGTTGAAGTAACTTTGGGACCATACGACCCCATAATTCCATTGGCCCCACGTTCCACTCACATTCTGCGGCAACCTGTCACCCACACAGCACCATGTGAAAATGTCTGCTCCACGCCAGCCAGATGGGCTTTTAACGTGGGACCGCATCACCTGGCCATAGGTGCAGTGAGGACAATAGAGACCCAGACATCACTTTTGCCAAGTGCCCTTGCTGCATTCCCAGGAACATATGTGGCATTGCTGTGGGACATTTAAGCCAATATTTTAGGCCCTGTTAGATTGTCATTAGACTCTAAAGTTCTGTGTGTAATAGTAATAGTGTGTAAAGACCCAGGGCTCCATAGGATTAAAATCAGCACCTGTAGATCTTGGGAAATGAACTCTGTGGGCATGTCAGGAAAGCAGAGGAGGACAGACAATGACTTTTTTTTTTTAATGTCAATAGTAACCTTGAACAGACTGACCCTTTATCAGAGATCTTGATATTTAGGCTGAGGTGGCCATCCCCAAAGAATGAGTAATCTGAGGTGATTTTATTTTATCTTCTATTCCTAGAAGGAATAGGAGGAGTATCTAGCCACTATTGGAGGGGGATATCCTTACGAAAGTTACATAGAAATATAGGGATTTTGGTGTTCTGTATCTCAACCTCTGTCTCTCTGTGGGTTAGCCATTCATTGAGCGTAAACCCCTCTATCCTGCAAGAAAAGGCCATCTGTAACCTTCATTTTCATGTAAGTTAAAAGGTGAAATGCACATTCACTCCATCATAACATGCAGCCTTGTGCTCCATGCCATTTCCTCTACTGATAACAGCCCCCAAAACATACCTGTTTGCCCAGGACAGGATTGCTCCAACTTGCACTAGACACGCTAAGAACAGAACCTGAAGATGACCTGAAGAAAAGAGAATCCCAGGTGCAACCACCATTTTCTTTATATCCTAGTGAATGAAGATATTAGTATGACATGTGGAGCAGCTCTTAAAGGGTGTTTATGTACTTTCGTTTCAACTGATCAAAACTTTGGAAAAGGGTAGCTTTTTAAGTAGCAAGATTGTGCAAAAGGTAAATATAGGAAGAAGAGCAAAGAAGTTGTAGGAATTGTTGGTGTGACTCATTTATAAATTTGTGTTTTCTTCCTACTAATTAGGGAGTTGCATTCAACGCTGGTGTAAAGAGATACTTTAGTGGTACCCTTCTTTGAGCTTTTTACATTAATGGTTGAGCTGCTTTCTGCCTTCATAATTAAAAGCAATATATATATATATATATACACATATATATATATGTGTATATATATATATATATATATATATATACCCTCTTCGCCCTGAAGAAAAAAATGATACTGATTTTATCACATCGCCATCTTCATAGCTAGCAGCGACTGCCTTTATTGAACACCCACTGTATACATAGCACTGTTCTAATCAAAGACAGGCAAATAAATAAACCTTTGAGGTCTCTTCTTCCTTCTTTATTTCCATAACTTAATTTGCTTCCAAAACCCACTCTAATATGCACAATGACTTTAAGTATATTCCAAATCTAATCAGGTAATTTTTTTTTTTAAGTGTTCTCGGGATGAGGTCGGCACTACCTCTTACATACACACACACTATGAGAATTTGGCACAGTTGGCTGCCGGCAACAGACACTAAGATTTATTCTGTGTAGCTATTTTCTAGCCTGCTGGATGGCAGCCAGTTGCCTAATGGATCATGAGTGAGTCAGTTTCATTCAGCCTCTTAGCAAAGTCAATTTGTCCAGCAGCACACGATTTTCTGTCGTGTAGGGTCTTTGCCTGGCACTACTGTGACAAGTTCAGTCTGTGTCTGCATCCCTAGATTCCAGCTGGGCTTTGGCACCAGAAGGCTGGTCTAGAGAATGAAAGTCCTCTTCTAAGGAGGAAAAATGGTGTAATGAAACTTCCTGGAGAAATTAGTCAGGCCTACCCGTATTCAAAAGCGGATCACAAAAATATCCATATGTGAGGATATGTGCTTAAGATTTGCACGTGCAGTGAACAACATCATTTGCCTTTTGATGACTTTAGGCCCAATCGCTCTATTTCAAGTTGCAGAAAAATAATGAAAACAGGGTCCACCTGGAAGGGACTGAATGCCATTTGCTAATAAACCTGAGTCATAGCCCCGTGTTGAAGGTCAGCGTGGACCCTTTTTATTTTTTTTTTTAATTTTTTTTAATGTGTATTTATTTTTGAGAGAGAAAGAGAGGCAGAGTGTGAGCGGGGGAGGGGCAGAGAGAGGGAGACACAGAATCCGAAGCAGGCTCCAGGCTCCGAGCTGTCAGCACAGAGCCTGACGCGGGGCTCAAACTCACAAGCTGTGAGATCATGACCTGAGCCGATGTCGGACGCTTAACCAACTGAGCCACCCAGGTGCCCCAGTGTGGCCCATTTTAAGGAACTCTGCCTGGTGAATGGGACAAGAGACTGATCCCAGGCAGGAGTTAAGATAAGTGCATCTTCCCTACTCCCACGGCCCCCAAATCACCATGTATGAAATTTATCTCTCGTGGGCCATTTCACCAACATGTCTGAGTCCAGTTGCATACCTGGAAGGAAGAGATCACCACACATGTCAGGGTTTTAAAATACGAGTAAATTACCTCTTTGTGGAAGAGAGCCCTATCACCACATGCTTCTAGGGGTAGCTGTCTCGATTTGTTTTGAATGCCCAAGATATCATGTTTTTTTCTTAAGGAAGATATTGGGGTGCCTCTGCTGTTTGCAGGAACATATAATCCTAGAAGAGATAACAAATCTACATTATGCAAAAAGGTTGTTGCTTGAGCTAGTGGCTCCAAGGACGGCCTAACTTGTCTTCTCCATGGGGCAGACATTTTAAAGTGAATACTTTAGTTTTCAAAGAATTCCCATTCCTAAAGTGGCATAGTTGGCCCTGGCATTGCAAATAGAAGAAGAAAAAAATAGCATGCATGGCATGCTTTTCCATTCTAGCCAGCAGCGTCTAGTTCAGAAATCGTTAGATGCAAGGCGCTAGGTGTAAAATGACTGCAAAATTCGGATTCCCCTTGGAGAAAATGCGGTGTAATGTACACAGTACTTTGTTCGTTCTGTTCTATTCGATGCTGTAACATCGAAATCTAGAGAGCCATTGTGAAATGAGGAGAGATGCTCTCCTGGACACGAAAGGCTTTGGTTTCCATTATGCATCCCTTATATTTGTTAAAAGTATGTAGAAGAAAGCTTAGCTGCATCGACTCTCTAATTTTGAATTAGAGCAGACCACTTTCCTCTTTGATTCATTTTTCAAAAATTGTACGTAATGATGCATACCTCTTGCTCGTCTCTTTTCCCCTTGTCTTTTGTTTCTTCCCGTCTGGCCTGAGGAGCCAGCTTTTGGCTTCATCTGTGTTCTCTTAGCTGTTACGCATCAATGTGTTATGCAGCACATTCTACCAGGTAGAGCCTTTCGCTAAGGTTCTGAGGGTTGTAACTTAATCTTCCATTCTGCCTTTCGCCCCCAGAATCTATGCAGTCAAAACTCACATTTTCAAGCTATATATCCCATATTATATCCAACACTTGCTCGTATCAATTATTATCATAATTTGAGATTCTAGATTGCAGATGTTCATCCTAAGACTTTGCCAATATTCTCAGGTCTGTTGGGTTGGGGTTTTTTTTGGTTTTTGTTTTTTTTTTTCCTTTCCCACAGATGAGCGTTCCAATTGAAGTGTGTTTTCTTTTCAAGACTCTTCGATATGTAACTGTTCTGACATTTCCGAGATTGTAGTATTCCTAATATTTAGTCTCATGAGGTGCTTCATTTTTAAAAGTACTCTTTTTATTGTGTTTCTTTCCTGCTGACCCATCATTGCACTAGATCAGTTCCTTATTTTTCTTTTGAGCATGACTAATAATAATAAAGTCTGAGCTCCGGTCTCAGATTCCAGATTTTAATTGTATAAAGCAACTATGAAGACCCACACTGACAAGATGCTGAGCCTAAATGAAATTAGGTCATGTCTCCGAGAAATCATCCTGCGAATCAAGCGGAATGTGTGGGTGTGTGCACATGTGGGAGAGAGAGAGAATGTACTCGCACGTAGCCCACAGCCCACGACGCTAATAATATTTCCTCAGACTGCAACCACTCAGTGCCCGTGTGGCGAAATGAAAAGAGCTTTGGGGTGTATCTAGTATTTACGTGACAGACGGGGACCCGGGAGCCTAGACGGAATACGTGATTTGCCTGAGATCCCACAGCACAGTCAACCCAGGTCTCTCAGTATGCTGCAGGCCCAGCCCTCTGTGCTTTAAGCCATCTCTGAATGGGGCCTGGAGGGCTGCCTGACAGGTGCCTCACAACTACTGGTGGTACAACAGGGGAGGGCAGGTGATGTTTCAGCCTGTCGATCTCGAGATTCTAAAATTTACCAGCAAGGTTGTGAACCCAAGGGTTGCTAAACAAACCTGGAGAACATCCGTGTATCATCATCGCAGTTTTACGGGAAAGCACAGAAATGAATAAAAAGCAAAGTAATGGCACCTTCTGTACCAGGGAAATAGAAACATCACAGAGCAGTCGGGAAAGAGTTGATTATAGGCAAAATGTTCCCTGTGGGACTGAAAAACAGGATTGTGAAAATTTGAAGCTGGGCGATGAGATGTTCAACTGTGATGTTAGGTGATAGCCCTATGGGCATGGCCCACGTGGGTCTCTAGATTCAGTAACGTGATCAAAAGCACCACTCCTTTTTGCTAATATGGTTAAGTGCCATCTATTAAAAATCAGATGCTTGCAAATGGGAGCATCTAAATAACTGGAGGAAGCAACATATTGTGTAGCCATCGTTATCAAAGAATAATATCCAAATAAGGATATGATCAAACAACTCGCAACAGTCCCAAGAGCGAAGCAGAGGAATGTCCACAGTATTTTAAGCCAGCGTCTGGATGCTAAAAATCAGTCCGACTAGTCGAAAGTGACCGCAAAATTAGATGATTTTGACCCAAAAGAATGCCTTAGCCTCCTTTCCAAGACTGTTTGCCAGCTTTCCATTTCTGTGTTTCCCCTCTGCACCCCGGCCTCAGGTGGAAATGAAGATGTTTTTCCGTTTGTTTTGTTTTGAAGACAGAACTTTATGTCACTGAACTGTGATGTGAAGGAAGGAAACTCTTGCCTTCAATATCAGCAATCTCGGGGAGACGGGGAAAATGAAAAGACTATTCATGTCTTAGAAAAGCTTTCCCAAGAGTTGGATCATATTAGATAATGTCATGATCCTCTTCACGTTCAAAGTTCCTTAATTACCTTAGAGAGGGAGAAATCTACATTTCTTTTTCCTTAGTGGAAAACAAGAGCACAGTGCTCTCGAGTTGAAAGCCCTCCTCAATTTCTCAAGTTGCCTTTCATTGACACTGTAGTTCCTCCATCGACAGTAACCTCTGGCTGCTCCACATGTTGAAGACCACGAGATCCTTGAAAATTATCAGCATGTCAGAAGTATCGATTCTATTAAGCAGCCTCAAAATGCTTCCTGCTTTTACCCTGCTTTTGGTTTTAAAATTTTTTTACACAAATTCATTGAAGATGGGAGGTAGTAAAGGCTCGTGCGTCTTTCCCAAGAACCTTAACGTGCAATGTATTAATCTTTAAAGATTGTTTCATGTGTCTGAGTTGCATACTTGATGTAGGTTAATAGAGTGGACGTTCTATAAGTTGTCGGATAGGGTGAATGTTGTCTGCAATTCCATCTGTAGAACCGACTTCATTGCTCCATTGACCATTAGTGCGGAAAGAGCAAGTTCTTCATAGAGGTGGATTGAGAAAAATTGAAGTAGGCTAAGCTTGAGGCAGTCTGTTCTGCTGAAGAATTACTAGGGACACCAGAGGAGATGGTCCTGGACTGGTCAACCCTCTGAGCTTTGCCCTGCCTGTAATTTTCATCATGGGTAATTCAGAGAACTCTCAATTTAATTAAATGTTTCCTTCATCATATCCAAAGTTCACTGTTTATTTTTGGCTTGAGCAAATCAGGAGATTGCTTTGTGCCTAGTACTTACCTCTATGTAAGAACCTGAAAAATTTATTTTTCTTATTGGCTGGTATGATGATATTGAACTACCTTCAAGTGTCAAAACTCTTTCCTGGGGCTGATGTGGTTCTCTGGGATAAATGCACACTGCAGTAGAATTTCAACTCAGTTACATGACTCCCCAAGAAAGAGGGGTGGGAGGATTAAATGTGGAGCTGAAAAGATACCTATCTCCAACCTATATCTGTACGAGCTGGAACCAGTTAGCATATAGCACTAGGAGACCAATCAAAAGACATGGCAATCAGAGTAAAACTGCATTACAAAAATAAATTTCAAAGGCTTATATGATTTTCATAAATCAGAGAAGTATGGCTCTCTTAACTTTTTATAGCATCTGAATTACGGCCTAGGCTTATGAAGAATCAGAAAAACAAATTTCAGTGCTATCAATGATTGCTCAGTATAATTTGGAACAATCCATTAGACATCAATGTGCTGAAGAGGTAACAGCCATTTTCAATGAGTAAACATAAGTAAGGCACATAGAGTAAAATTGCTTTTTTTATATAGCATTCAGGGAACAGCTGGAAAATGGAAGATGCGTAGAAGGAGTACAACATCAAGAAATACATATCAGTGATTCAACGGTAGGAAAAGTTCATTACAGGAGAGTTATGAGGGCAGACAGGATTTTCTAGCTGTCGGGGAGCTGCATGGCAATGTGCCCACATGCCAGCAAGGGCATTATAAGCCGTAAGCACATCCCAAAGGTGTTAAAGTGGCAGCCATATCTGTCTCTGATTGCACTGGAGAGAAAACCCAGATGGTAGAAAGTCTTCAGAAATAAGAGCCCATAAAAGACCCCTGAGCACATAACAAGTGATAATGACAAGATAAAGGCCTCGGAAAGGTCAGCTGGAAACCTGGGTAAGGAAGCAAAGGCCCCCGCCTCAGCTGAGCTCAGGATGGCCTTTGCGAGAAGACTGGTTTGCATCGTCTGTGGCTTACTGCACTTTACCAAAGCTCGTCTCGGAGTTTCTAGTCTGTCTTTTTTGGACATGGAGGTGAGGTGATTGAAAAACAACAACAACAGCTCATATAACTGATACGTGGGTCTGACTTTTCACATAATATTAAAATCTTAGGGCCAGGAGTCATTTCCAGAGGGCATTGAGCCTAATCACGGCCTTCAGACAGGACTTCATTAAACCGAGGAAATATAGTATCTGCCTCATCTCTTCACAAATAAGGCACTAGCCTTCCTGGAAAATAATTCTACATTTGCCATTATAAATGCTTCCAGTGATAAAGACCCTAAAGCTAACCCACAGTTATTTTGCCAAGTATATTTTGGTGTCTTAAATAAACGATACATGTTCTCTCTATTCCATTTGGATTTCGATTTGGATTTGGATTACCACTTTATACGAGTGCATTTATCCTATGATTAATTGGTTTGAAACTATATGAGTGATTTTGCATGGATAAAATTGCCAGGCAAATGTAACTTTGCCTTTAATTAAGAAATCATTAAAAATGAAAGTTGTCTACTTCCTCCTGTTCTGTAGTTGACAGTGATTGAGGGGCTTGGTGTGCCCGTGGGGGCACAAAAATGGAATCTGTAAATTGGAGCAGTTGTCAGACCCAGATTCTGATTAGTTAAACAGCTTGCCTGGGTTAGTGATTAATGCAGTTGTAAGGGATGAAATCTGCTTTCCTAGAGAAGTCAGAAGAGAACCTTTAATGGATTAGAGTTATGTGATAGTTGTCCAGTTATATGGATCATCTTTGAACGTAGATTTAGATGTAATTTAATATTGAGACTTGAAAAAATAATGGGAAGATGACTTTGTAAAAGAACAAAATTTTCTGGGTTTTGTTTTTGTTTTTATGTCACTGTCTAAATGTGATTAGTGCAGGTTTTGAGATTATTCTTTTAGCATTTCTTGTCTTTTGTTGTCTGGAGCCGTCATTTCTCTGGAGATGTGCTAATATTAATAACGGCTCAACTTTTGCTCTCATGTCAATATGTAAGTCTTTGCTCAGTAATATAGGAGTTTGGGTTATCAACAGGACAAAGAAGTATTTAAGACAATATTCAAACGCATAAGCCTCTTCTAAGGATTTAGTAATTCAAGCGATTGAAAAAAACTTTTTTTCCAACAATTTTATTGTGATACAAGTCACATTGCCATAAAAATCACTTCTTTACAATTCATTATTTTTAGTATCATTTCACAAAGTTGTGCAACCCATCACCACTGTCTAATCCCAGAATATTTCATCACCCCAAGACAAATCTCCTAGCCGTCAGCAGCCCCTCCTCATTTCCTCTTCCTCACACCCCCCAGCCACGCAAGTCATTTTCGAAGCAGGTGTTCTGATTAAAATGCTACATCTGTCTTTTGTGTTTGTAGCTGTTAAAAATGTTAGGAATTGCGAACAATTGATTTCACATATATAGGTATGGGTAAATTATTAGAATTTTTTTCATTTTTAATGAAATGAAGTAATAAACAATGAAATATTTCAATATGTACAATTGGTGAAATCATTTTGGCAATACTTTGAATGAAATGAAAGAAATAACATGAATACTTTTATCTAACTTAAAATGGACACGAATAGAAAGTCAAATTATCTAGGTGGGTGAAGGATAAATTCTATTAAAGAAATAAATTAATTGCCTTCTCACTAGTATATAAACCTCTTCTATAAACTGTATATAATCACATTAATAGAACTTAGATCAGAATTACCTTTTAAAAAATCTGCATCCCTTTTTAATTTTTTAACAACGGCTTCCTTCTTACCATAACTACAATGAAGCTTTATTCTGTTAATTGGTACCTTGAGTTAATCCTGCATATCAGCTAAAAGAATTGAGTTGAAGTGTAGGTCTGTGAACAGAGGGTGTGATAAGTTACTTGATAAGGGACCTAAGAGTACAAAGGGAACATGCAATTCATGTAAGTAAATATACTACACACATTTTATGTTTTTCCAGTTTTTATTTAAGTTCCAGTTAGCTAACATGGGGAGTAATATTAGTTTCTCCTGTACAATGCACCGATTCAACATTTCCCTACAACACCCCGTGCTCATCACCACAAGCCTACACACATTTTAAATAATAAACACCATGCTCATGCGGGACTCTGCATGTTCTTATCCTGTCTCCTCCTCCAGCCCATGCCTACCCTGTAAACTCTTGCCACACTGCCTGTTTTCACTTAGAGAAGGCCGTGCCCCTTCTTGCCTTTCGATCTTCAAACAAGTCCTCTGCTCTGAAAATCTAAAACCCATCCTCCCACCTCCCACCTCCCACCCCACCCCTGGCCCTTTGCTTACCTACTTAGCTTCTCCTTCAAATCCCACCTCCATGAGAAGCCTTTTCAGTTTTGCACGTGAAATCAGGTCCCCATTCGTGTTCTCAGAGCACCCCGATTTTTGTAACGTTTGTGATCCTATACTAATCTTCTCTATTTTCCAAGATGGAAGAAAGACTAAGAGGCACTGGTTTAATTTTTTTTTAATATTTTATTTTATTTCTGAGAGAGAGACAGAGTGCGAGCGGGAGAGGGACAGAGAGAGAGAGAGACAGACAGACAGAATCCAAGGCAGGCTCCAGGCTCCGAGCTGCCAGCACAGAGCCCAACGTGGGGCTCAAACCCAGGGACCGCAAGATCATGACCTGACCCGAAGTTAGATGCCCAACCGACTGAGCCACCCAGGCACCCCAGGAGGCACTGGTTTAATTGTGCAACACAACATGCATACACATACTCACTGTGTGTGTATACTGATGATCCAATATCTTTTTTTAATTTAATCTAATCTTTTAAAGTAAGCTCTATACCCAATGTGAACAACCCCAAGATTCAGGATTGCGGGCTCTACCAACTAAGCCCACCAGGCACCCCTACTCATGATCCAATATCTTTTTAGAAAATCTAAACTTTGGACTTTCCACTAAGTCAGACCTCACTTCCTTTTAAGAATTCAGAATTATTTTTTTTCCCACACATCAGTGTTGTGAGATTCATTCCCTGTGTTTAGAACAAGATGCAAGAATGCCAGGAATGATATCTTGTCATAATTAGCCAGCTTTCACTATTAAAATCTCCAGCATCTGTCTCTCAGAAAAATGACAGTTCAGTGATAGAGTGGCACCAACGTGATTTAAAAATACTAATTTTTTTGGTCTTCTAGTTGAGTAATTGTGAATTTTTCAGAGGGTTTTACATATCACTAAATTCCTGATTTCTCACTTAATTAAAACTGTCAACTAAAGAGCATGTGCTTAACTAAAAGATGATTCCCTTCGCTAACATGAACAAAAAATTTGACAAAAATTATAGGTATTTCGGGGCCCCTGTGTGGCTCAGTCTGTTGGGCATCTGACTTCGGCTCAGGTCATGATCTTGCGGTCCATGAGTTCGAATCCCGCATCAGGCTCTGGACTGACAGCTCAGAGCCTGGAGCCTGTTTTGGATTCTGTGTCTCCCTCTCTCTCTGACCCTCCCCTGTTTATGCTCTGTCTCTCTCTGTCTCAAAAATAAATAAATGTTTAAAAAAATTATAAGTAATTTATCAGTTAACTGTTTTCTGGCTCATTTCTATATTTTTGCCCTGCTACCTTCTGTGAAGGACTTACGGTATCCTAATTCGTCTACATTTGTTTGCTCGAACAAAAAGAAAATATGAATGCTGTGCCTTGATAGAGGAGGGACCCGCTTGAGTTGAAACTCTCCCACGTGAATTTTAAAAGTCCATAAACTGACTGGGATCCCGAGATCATGAGATCACATAAGTGACATTTCCTGGAGATTTCATCACAAGATAAATCAAAGTGCTAGGAATTGTATTTTCTCTTTGCCCAGAAATCAAGTATGTTCCTAGGCTGACTCATTGGTAAGAGTGATTTCTTATCTTTGAGACAACTTGTACACCTAATATCAAAAATAGAAAACCTGTGAATTACTTTTCCTGTGGTAGGAATAAAGGTAACTTATAACAACCAAAAAATCAATAAGAAATGGATGTTTAAGGAAAATATGTCCCAAGTGCTGTTTTTAAGGCATTGATCAGATACTGCCTGCATCTAAAAAACAACTCTAGTTCATCACCATCACTTATTTCTCTCAGGAAGCTTATGAGAAAACATGTGGACTTCTGAAAAGCATGTCATTCTAAGTTCACATGTGCCTACCGATCACACCTGTATTCGTACATGGATGAAAATCAAGTGATCCTGTTCAAACAAACAGCAGCTTGTATCCGGGTGTTTGTGTTGGTAGAGATAAGCTTTCAAAGGAGAATGGATTCGTGGATGTTATGAATTACTGTGAATTTTCACTTGCAAAATTATCAGCCAGCTCTTGGAACTTGAGGAAAGGAGGAATCAAGAAAAGGAGGTGGACTCAAAAGTGCAATTTGGCAGGTGCCTGAGTGGCTCAGTCAGCTAATCGTACGACTCTTGATTTTGGCTCAGGTCATGATCTCACTATTCTTGAGTTTGAGCCCTGTGTCTGCTCTGTGCTGAAGAGCCTGCTTGGGATTCTCTCTCTCCCACTCTCTCTGTCCCTCCCCTATTTGCACACGAGCGCTCTCTCTCTCTCTCTCTCTCTCTCTTTCTCTCTCTCAAAATAAATAAACATTTAAGAAAAAAGTAAAGAAAAGTACAATTTTGCTTGATTTTGATGATGATTACCTTAAAGAAATCAATAACTGGATAGTATCTAATTATATTTTCTATTTGTTTACAGAAATATTTTTATATTTTAATTTCCTAAGTAATGGTATGTATCTCTAAGGATGGGAGGGAGTTTGGAGATAATGTTTTGAGACATTCCCCACCTCTTTAGCCTTCTTGTCTGGCCCAGAAGCCCTTGGAGGGCTCTGAGCCAGTTGGAGCCTGAACAGGACCGTATGGAGCAGGGAGGGGATTGCTCTGACCCCTTTGGGAGTCTTAGGTTTTCTCATCTCCTCAGTTTTAGAGCGGGGCTGAACATTATAATAAATGCTATTAGTTTTGAAACATCCTTTCATCTGTTTGACTTCTCAAGTGATCTGGCACTTTGATCTCTTTGGTCTCATGATATGTAGAACTGTCCCGTTTCAGATTTTTAAAATTTTTATTATTTTCACAAATATTTGGTGTGGGATGTAATGCTTTATTTGTAACTTATGTGCAAAGTTATATAGAATTATTATGATTCCTAGACTTTTCTAGTGGGATCTGAGACATCAAATCGGAAGTTTGAAAATCAGTAACAGGGGCGCCTGGGTGGCTCAGTCGGTTGAGCATCCGACTTCGGCTCAGGTCACGATCTCGCCGTCCGTGAGTTCGAGCCCCGCGTCGGGCTCTGTGCTGACGGCTCAGAGACTGGAGCCTGTTTCACATTCTGTGTCTTCCTCTCTCTCTGTCCCTCCCCCGTTCATGCTCTGTCTCTCTCTGTCTCAAAAATAAATAAACGTTAAAAAAAAATTTAAAAAAATGAAAATCAGTAACAGGATCAAATAAAATTAGTCTGTTTCCTCCCCAGTAACCATAAGTCATAAAAAAAAACAGTTCTGCTTATAAAGGCACATACAAGGTCAACTTCTTGGTTTAGTATTCTTCATTGTATGTCTGATACCAGTCTCAAAAAAAAAAAAAATGGGAAGGGACATGAAGTGGAAGAAAACTCTGAATTTTTCATCAGCTGAATATCAGTTGTTTATCTATAAAAGAGCAATAATTTTCTTGGAATAAGAAAAAGAATTTTTCCTACCACATGAACACATAGAAGCAAATCTTATGACTTAGACAAAAATGACTATATTGTACTACTTTCTCTTCTACCTATTTTTCTTCTAAAATAGTTTCTTCCAGGACTTTGGAGACGGATAGGGACTCAAGTCGGAGCCAGTTCTGAATGCATTTTTTTTTCTTTTGGTAAATTGATGGGTAAAGAAATATAATTTATTTTCTTCTGGTCAGTGTGTTCACCAGGAGGAAAATATAGAAATGAAAATCTGTTCTTATACATAAAACATGGCTTTTGAAAAAATAGTAATAAGTCAAGCTGTTTTAAAAATTTGGAACCAAAACAGGAAAATTTTGCTAAATATTTGGAATAAAGGTATTTACACAATTCAGTTTATGCTCTGTTCTTTCATTTGAGGGTCTTTAAAGACCCTTAATGGCTCAACACCCATTATTTTCATTGAGGTAGTGTTATAACACATTCAGCACATTTCAAGAAGTGACGCCTTCTCTAAGGACATGCTAGACCCTCACAGTAGTGACTTCTGGTAAGGATGGTTTTATTGTCCTCACCCCTGTGACTCCTTTGCACGTGCTGATTGTGGTACCCTGGTTAATTTCAGATACCATCAGCGAAAATGGAATATGCTGAACAAGCACTTACAAACTAATGGCTCTTTATAGAACAGAGCTTTGGCCCTTCAGTAACAAAGAATGATTCAGAGGAAATGAGTTAATTTAACAAATTGCCAATTGCCCACCAGCCCTCCTTGCAGAAGGATGATATATGCAAGGTGCACTAAAAAGAATGTTTTCCTCATCTTTTTTTCTCCCCATTCTCCATCTCCCATTACCCTCTGGGGAGACAGTAAAGGTGGAGGGTGGAGAGCATAGTAAATAGAAAGTGTGACTGGTGAATGTTTATAGTGATTTTTTTAAAGCTGGATTAAATCAATTTAGAGGTAAATCTTCGAAATGATCATTTCTTTTTTTCAAGGGTCTATTTATAATCTCGGTATCTTCGTTTGAGGAGCAGTGATACTATCAGGCTTGCCTTCTAAAGGTTTACTAAGTTGTATAAGTAGCTTTGCAGGAGATGCAATGAAAGAATTTTTGTGTAATGGACTAGAAGATTCATCTATCTGTCACATTTACAACATTAGAAACAAGTAGTCTCATATTTTATGATGAGACAGCCGCAGAGCAGCCCCACAAAGGGGTGGTTCAACATCTGTATTAGAAGGCAAGGTTTTATTTCCCCAGGCCCAAAGCAGTTTAGATTTGAGAGCAATGTTGCCTGCATTTTCTGCACAAAAGATCTGATTATTCCCCGCTCTATTTTGCCACTACTGTTACAAAATTAGTGGAATATGTTCAAGTATTTCTGCTTGAAAAACATCACTGAAATACAGTGCTCTTGTCAAGTCATAGTACAAACAAGCTCATGTTTATCATTTACAGGCAGGTTTTATTGGTCCTGGAGCATTTAGTCACTCCAACCTCTGCTCATCTACTGATGGCCAATAAAAGCTATAGGAAGTCTCATCAATGAAATTAGTAATCTGTGGGGACAGAGATGCATTAATGCCTGTCATTCTAGATTTGTGATCTTTGGGATATGCTTTTTATGACCATTGAAAATATTGGCTTGCCTTAATAAAATGTAATGTTGTTTCTGTTGTTAAATATATCTTAAAATGTGAACACAAAAATACTCTTTGATAGCCAAATGAAGTTTTTTAATTTAATAAAGTATAGCTTTTGGGAATAGCAATCAGTGTGTGATAAGTGACCACATATTTCAACTAGTTTCTGCTACCCTGGCCAAAAACTGCTAAAATAGCAAATTTTTTGCTTTAGAGATTTATGGAAGTGAAAACATGCAAAGAACTTTAGGTATTTTTCCACTTTGTAATGGGATCTCCTTCTTGATCTCTCTTTATTGCCTGTCTCAATGTGCACCTGTTACAAATTGAAGAATTAGAACCAGGATGTCTGAGATTAAGATTAATACGTATCATTTTGTAGGCTGTAAAATCTTGTCGGATCTTGCTCAAATGTGAAAATTGTTGAGTTTAACCCAAACCACCAGCATCACCAATATATTGTTTAATTCTCTCCTTCATATCATAGAACCTCAAGTTGGAAGAAATCTTGAATAGTTCCAACACCAGCCCTACCCACCTTGCAATGAGTCCCAACTGTCAACTGGTCTATGCTTTCTTCAGACCCGAGAAAATGTCCAACCTACCAAAGCTTACCCATTTTATCATTGTTTAGCTCCACCAATTTTTTTCATATATTCAGCTGAAAATTGCTGTTCCTATTGCAGCCAGTCTCTGCCCCCTTAAATATGTAAACATTCCATACATGCACCTTTGATATATTTGAAGACATACCCTTTCTCTGGATCCTTCTGCAACAAACACCAATGTCATCTACCTTTTCAAGCAGATTTCTGGACACTGAACAAGTTCCATTTTTCCAACGTTCTTTCTACTCTGTTCTGGCAAGATGATTTCTTATCATGACTGAGTCAGCGGCATGCATGGTGGCTAAGTGAAATAGGGATGTTCTACGTCTTCTGGGCCTCCACTTCAGGGAGCCTGCTAGGAGTATTGGTAGCATATAGTTTGAAAGTTGCCCATGCATCTCTTCACCTTCTCCCCTTTAATTAACCCGCAGTACTCAGGAACTGTCGTCTACCTGTGGCGTTCGCGCTGCGAACAGAGCAGTTCTGTTGCAAATTTAGCCTACTTTGGGGACACCGGATGTGCTTTCACCTCCACAGTGTAGTGAGACCTGTACACGCGGAATATCATTGAAAACCTGAATCTAAGGTTTTGTGCAGTACCTATCCCTAGACTGCGATGAGCTCAGAAGCAAACCTTTCTGTTGGCAATTTTATTAACTCCTAAGGTATTATTGCCTTTGGACTTGAATCTTGAGACTATTGGTGCAGAGGAAGGAAGCAAGGGAGTGTGGGAGAGGAGTGGGGGGTCGATTTTGTTAGCTTGAAGGAAGTTTTAATTTGAAAGTTTCCTCTACCCTCTTTGGTTCTATCACAGCAGAAATGGAGTGGAAATCCCTAAGGTACAGCAACAATATAGTGGTGTAGTTGTCATCTTTTTGCCAATTGGATAAAACCAGTTTTAGGACTGAATGAAAAAATTACAGCCCTGTGATTTGTTTTTATGACTCTGTGTGTGTGTGTGTGTGTGTGTGTGTGTGTGTGTGTGTGTGATTGTACATCCTCTCCGTTAAAAAAAAAAAGCTTAAAATGTCATATATTGTTAGAGTTGCCTGATAAATTACAGGATGCCCAATTAAATTTTAACTTCTGATAAACAATGCATAATTTGTTAAAGTAGGTCCCAAGTAGTGCATCAGGCATACTTACACTAAAAATGAGTCATTATAGGAAATACAAATTTATTTGGGTATCCTATATTTTTGTTCACTAAATCCAACACTCTTCTTTCAGGTGAGGCAGGACAGCTAGTGAATCTTGATGTAGTAACTGAACTGTATTCCTCCTCCTAGAGAAGGAAACTGATCCCTGCCTTTGAGGATTATCTTTTGACTTTTAAGAAGTGAGGGCTATTGATTCTTAAATGGCAGGAATCCCATCCCTTCTTGTTTAACCCACCCTGATGGGAGCCTGGGGCAAACAGAGAGGCCAGCATCTAGGATTCTCCTTGCCTAGGGGCTGTGGCTAGGTCAGAGAGAGGGTTTTACAAAGTGGTCAGTGTGGAAGGAACCTGAGGGTCAAGGAAAATAAGTAGGAGTGTGGTCCAAGCCAGGAATATTACATTTATCATTTAAGACAAAGGTTAGTCATAGGCTATAAATTAGAGAAAAGGAACCTGAACATGTACGGGATGGGAAGTATGACAGAAGAACGGCCTGATTTTAAGGCACAGGGGTGGAGTAGACATCCATGGATGTAAAGGATATAAATCAAGAGGAATTTTCTTGCAGAGAGATGATTTAGCAAAATGAGGTAAATTGTACTGATAAAAGTGATCCAGACCAAGATTTGGAAACCTATACCAGCTTCACCAATAATAAATCTGTGTCTCTAATGAGTCTAAACTGATACCAGGGTAGTAAGACCAAAGGTTTGTGACTGTCAAGAAGAAGCTCATCTTAGATGAAAACTTTGCCAAAGATTCTTAGATGTGAGCTGTGTTTATAAATAGATCCATTATGTAGGCATACATGTATTTGAATATTTTATCTTTCCACCACTAGATAAATGGAATTGGTAAGGATATGAGTAGACAAACAGGAAAAAAACATAGAACCATCTTATTTTATCTGAGACACTGGTGATAGGCTACTGAGCAAATCAAATGGAATCATTTTGGCACAGTGTCTGTCTGGGAAGAGACTTCTATGAGATGGCCAATTTGCTTTTTTTTTTTTTTTTAGTTAAACTTGAAAATTAATTATCTTTTTTTTTTTTAATTTTTTTTTTCAACGTTTATTTATTTTTGGGACAGAGAGAGACAGAGCATGAACGGGGGAGGGGCAGAGAGAGAGGGAGACACAGAATCGGAAACAGGCTCCAAGCTCTGAGCCATCAGCCCAGAGCCTGACGCGGGGCTCGAACTCCCAGACCGCGAGATCGTGACCTGGCTGAAGTCGGACGCTTAACCGACTGCACCACCCAGGCGCCCCGAAAATTAATTATCTTTAAGTGTGTGAGTATGTATAGATGTGGCTGTGTATGTCATTTTCCAAGATTATAAAATTACAAAGTAACAATTTATTTTATGGAAAATTTGACCAACATTTTCACTTGGGAATGTTAGCCTTCAGTTATGACACACACTGGAGGTCCTCAAAAAGATTCAAAAAATTCCTTTGGGGTAGTCCATGAAACCTGGAGATTGAAATTGTAAGGAAGGACTGGCAGTTTTCTTTTAGAATTTTCTCAGATAACATTTCAGCAAATGTCAGTCTTGTATCATTTGATTTAGTTGGTCATTAAAACTCATAGTCAAAATTAATCCTGTAGAACAGAATTTCAACAGAAGAAAGCTTTAGAAATGAATCTTTTTTGTTTCTTTGCAGATAAATGTTATTTAATTATTATCAAAATTAACATAATTTCAATTATTTGCTAGGTTTACAAAGTCCTATTGTGAAAACAGTTTCTTTCTTTTATTCTAATGACATTTGAAAATTCTAAAAAAAATAAAAAGCAATGCAATTTAAAGGAAAAGGTTTTTTTGGATAATTGGATGCAATGCTTATTCATCACTTGATAAATGGTATTTTTAATTCAGTTAATTAGAGTAATTTATAACCAATTATTACATACAGCAGACTTGTCATTCCATTTCTATAAAATAAACATATGCATTGATATATTTGTATTGGTAAGTAGTAGTAGTAACGAAATATTACCTAAAATAAGTAATAATAACATCCTAGGCTAAGAAAATTGTAGAAACTTTAGAGCCAGGTCCTCTTTCTGTTTGTTTTTTTTTTTAATTTTTTAAGTTTATGTATTTATTTTTGAAAGAGAGACAGAATGAGGGGCGGGGGACGCAGAGAAAGAAGGAGAGAGAGAATCCCAAGCAGGCTCCACACTGCCAGCATGGAGCCCGACATGGGGCTTGAACCTACGAACCGCAAGATCATGATCTGAGCCGAAACCAAGAGTCGGACCCTAACCGACTGAGCTACTCAGACTCCCTGAACCAGGGTCTCTTTCTAATCTTTTTTCATAATCTTAAGAGAAGGATGGGAGAAACAAAAGTCATTATATATAGCAAAGTGCTTCCTCAAAATAGTTTTCACAGCAATGCAGAAGAGAATGAAAAAAATTAATCAGAGATTGTTTCAATCAAATTTATTGTTTGGGGCGCCTGGGTGGCGCAGTCGGTTAAGCATCCGACTTCAGCCAGGTCACGATCTCGCGGTCCGTGAGTCCGAGCCCCGCGTCAGGCTCTGGGCTGATGGCTCAGAGCCTGGAGCCTGTTTCCGATTCTGTGTCTCCCTCTCTCTCTGCCCCTCCCCCGTTCACGCTCGGTCTCTCTCTGTCCCAAAAATAAATAAACGTTGAAAAAAAAAAAATTCAAATTTATTGTGAAATAAAGTGTTACCTTTGTGCAGGCAATAATGCACATTTATATTTCATGGCCAACAGTATTTAGAATGATGTCACTGGATCTCTGTACTAAATATTAAAATAATTCAATTTTGAATTTTCCGTTAAAAACCATATTATAAAAACGATTTAGGTACAACCCCCTGGTATTTTGAAGCTATGTACTTCAAAACAAACACATTAATTAAAAACACATCTGCAAGGTGCATGGTATTTGTGTTGTGTTTCTTTTAGAAGGAATGTGATTTTTGTTAAAATAAGTTGTTGCTGCAGCTGCCTTTCAGAAAATGAGGATTCTATATTAAATAATGCTTAACAGCAAGAATATCTAAGACTATTAATATTTTTTTCTCTCAGTAAAAAGGAAAATGCTGGAGATTCTCTTCCTCTCTGCCCCTCTTCCCACCACTAACTTCTAAAATTATAGGTACAAAGTATGTTTTTAAGCTGGAGGGGACACCATTTTTTAAGTTTTTTTAAGTTTTTTAAAAAATTTTGTTGTACTTAACCTACAGTGTTATGTTAGTTTCAAGCGTCCAATATAGTGACTCAGCAGTTTTATATATATTTCAGTGCTCATCATGGTAAGTGTACTCTTAGGGATCCCCTTCACCTATCTCATCCATCCTCCCATCCCCCTCCCCTCTGGTAGGGGGAGTTTGTTTGTTCTCTGCAATTAAGAGTCTCTCTTTTGGTTAGTCTCTTTTTGTTTGTTTGTTTGTTTGTTTGTTTTGTTTCTTAAATTCCACATATGAGTGAAATCATATGGTATTGCCTTTTTCTGACTGACTTCTCTCCCTTAGCATTGTAGTCTCCAGATCCATCCGTGCTGTTGCAAATGGCAAGGTTTCATTCTGTTGTATGGCTAAGTAATATTTCATTGTGTATATTCCACATTTTCTTTATCCATTATCTATCATTGGACACTGGGGCTGCTTCCATAATTTGGCTATTGTAAATAATTCTACAATAAACATAGGGATCCATTTATCTTTTCTAATTCATGTGTTTTTATCCTTTGGGTTAATACCCAGCAGTGGAATTACTGGGTCATAGGGTAGTTCTATTTTTAATTTTTTGAGGAACCTCCATACCGTTTTTCACAGTGGCTGCACCAGTTTGCATTCTTACCAACAGTGCACAAGGGTTCCTTTTTCTCCACATCCTAACCAACATTTGTTGATTCTTATGTTTTTGATTTTAGCCATTCTGACAGGTGTGAGGTGATACTTCATTATGGTTTTGATTCGCATTTCCCTGATTATAAATGATGTTGAGCATCTTTTCATGCATCTCTTGGTCGTCTCTATGTCTTCCTTGGAGAGATGTCTGTTCATGTCTTCTCTGTGGGAGCACCTTTTAAATTAAATACTCTTTCATTATCATAGGTAATCTGTACAACATAGTGACGTTATTTGTAATAAACTCCAAAAGGTTAAATCACCTGTGTTATACTTACATTATACCGAAAAAAACCCTCCTAAATAAGATTTCATTTCTTAATTTATATTATTTTATTGTATGGTGATCTGCTATAATTTTGAAAGTATTTTAAATGTTCTCATATTTGTTTCTAATATGGTTAACACAGATTATTGAGAAAGGCCTTTGAAACAAAGTAAGTAAAAATAATGAATAGAAGGAAATTCCATCTCTAATGGAATCATGATATTGAGTATTCTGAATTATAGAAGTTAAAGATCTTGTAGAGTCAGACCTCATATCAGAAATTATTTTTTTTGTAATGTTTATTTATTTATTTTGAGAGGGAGAAAGAGCGTGCGCACACATGCTAGTGGGGGAGGGGCAGAGAGAAGGGAGAGAGAGAGAGAGAGAGACAGAGAGAGAGAATGAATCTTAAGCAGGCTCCACGCTCAGTGCAGAGCCAGATGCGGGACTCGATCTCACAACCCTCAGATCATGACCTGAGCCAAAATCAAGAGTAGGATGCCTAACTGAGCCACCCACATGCCCCAATATCAAGAATTCTTAAATGGAGATCTATGGGATAACTATGAATTGGCTTCAGAGGAGGGGTCTATGAAACCCCAGAATCATATGCCAATTTTTGTTATCTTCACACGTAAACAAAAATCCATAGCAGTCCCCAGATTGTGAAAGGAGTCTATGGCCCTCAAAATAATAAGAACCACCATTTAAAATACTCGAAATACTTTAAAATACATAAATAAAATACTCAAAGTACGTGAATGGTGTGTTGGAGACACAGGGGCTTGAGATCTGAGTTTGAATCTTAACTACAGTTTTTAATCTGTGGGACCTTGGCAAGCTCCTTACTCTCCTGTGACTTTACTTTCTAAATAGGAGAATACAGAATTTACAGGTTCTTCTGAGAGCTTTATAAGGTCATGTGTAGTTTTTCCCTGGCATGTTAAAGTCACTCAGTAATTGTTATTTCCTTTCCCTCCATGTCTTTCCTCCGAGATGATAGAAATAGTGAGCGGAAGCCACTAAGCGTTAACATGAAGCTTTAATCTCTGTTGCCTGTTATCACACATGGGTGTATCCAACCTTGCATATAGGAGTCACTTCTTTACAGCAGCTTTCAGTTGTGCATTTTTATAATGGAAAGCAACCACATTAACTGCAGTATGGTCCAGGGTGACATTTGACACCTACATGTTTTTTTTTTTTTAATAAAGTAATTTAATTTAATTGCTTTTTCTTTTTATTGTGGAGGAAAACATAGGAATGTTAAGTATTCACTATGCCGAAGCTTCCCTTTCTGCCCTCAAGAGCTTTTTTCAAGGACGCCAAACACTCTTCCTAATTACTTTTTATTGATTTCTTGACATTTCTGCTCAACATTGACTGCTTATTTTTAGGAAACAAAGGATGCTAAGCTAAAAATGTTGATGGCGCATTTGAAAGTACAAAGTTCAATATCTGAGTCATGTCTCTTACACGCTTTTGAAAAACTATATACCGGCTTTGTTATGTGCCTCAGTTGTCTTATCGCACTGCTGAGAGAAATAGAAAATTCTGTGATTCTCAGAAGTCTTCCAAAGCTTGAATTTATTTTGAACAAATCTGTGACTTACCCTCCAATATTTCAGGTTAAAAATAAGTAAGTAAAGGCAGTCAACTGAATAAAAACTAGTAAAAAGAAAAAAATCTACTGAAATACTAACCAGAGAAGAGGCTAATGAAAATTAAGCATCTCAACTCTATATTATACATTCTGATTCCGATTTTGCAGTCATATGCCATTAATTAGATTAACCTTTAATTATGTCTGCTACTGTCTAATTTGTAGCATTAGTTTTGTTAGGGACGGTTATGTTAAACAAGTCTGAGTAGATCTTTATATGTAACCTAACCAAAAGGAAGCAGTCCTACATTAGCTTATTAGAATAGTCCATTTCTGTATGAGCTGCTCATTTAAAATATTTGATTGTCACGACTTTCGACTGGGCGTGCTACCACAGGACCCATTTTTAAAACCTTCTTGTAGGTGATTTATATGTTATGTGAAAATGAGGTTAAAGAAAAATTAGCAGTCAACAAAATAAGCCTAATTTCAATGTCACTGGAGATTATTTTTCATTATATATAACTTATCTGCATCTCTTCTAGATACACCTTTTTCTTCTTTCCTCCCTATGTGCTGAGTACAATCAGCTTTTAAATGATCTAGTGTTATTAATATTGCATCGAGATCAATCACAGATCCTATGCAAATATTAAATATTGTACAGGCATCATAACTAAATTTAGCATTTCATTTGGAATAGTTCCTGCTGCCATAACTCCCCAATGATGTGTATAACTCCCCATATTTATATTTGTATGTGCATTTCTAATATGTATGTGCGTAATTTCTCTTACTTTAGCTTCATAAAGAAATAAATGAGGTAGTTTTTTCTAACTTTGAAATTATTATTAAATGAAAAGTAAATCATTTTCCTAAAAATAATTTTGAGGGGGCACCTGGATGGCTCAGTTTGGAGAGCATCTGACTCTTGATATCAGGGTCATAAGTTTGAGCCCCACGTTGGGTATAGAGATCACTTAAATAAAACTTTAAAAATAATAATAATAATTTTGAAAAGGAAGACAAGGATAAATTGAATGGAGGTTAAATAGAATCCATTACAGCACTGCAGTATTGTGACACAAAATTGAATTTCTTTTTTTTTAAGATTTTATTTTAAAGTAATCTCTGTACCCAACATGGGGCTCGAACTTACAATCAATCCCAAGATCAAGAGTCATATGTTCTACTCACTGAGGCAGCCAAACACCCCACAAAATTGAATTTCTGATAACCTTCCAAATTTACATTAAACTGTTTTAAAAAAAATTTTTTAAACATTTATTTATTGTTGAGAGACAGAGTATGAGCGGGGGAGGGCAGAGAGAGGGAGACACAGAATCTGAAACAAGCTCCAGGCTCTAAGCTGTCAGCACAGAGCCTGACATGGGACTCAAACCCACAAACCATGAGGTCATGACCTGAGCCGAAGTCGGACGTTTAACCTACTGAGCCACCCAGGCACCCCTACCCTAAACTGTTTAAGATTGATTTAGTTTTCTAGTTCTTAGGAACTATCTTAGCTGAAAAGATAACCATTTTATTCTGAAATGGACAGCAGAATACTAGATGATGTGGACTGAGCATTTTTCCCTGAGTTTAAGACTAAAAACACATTGATTTGAATGCCATTGGCCTCCAGTCTTCTGCTAAGAGTGCATGATCTAAAAGTAATTATTTTAAATCTCTTTCCCTGACATTCAGTTTACAAACACAGGGAAATACTCAGAAAGTAGTGCTTTCCGAAAGGTGGAAGAACTGGCCTTCTCTAAAAGCCTGTGGAAAAGATGTCGTTTTTTGTTGTCTGTTTACTTTTAACTACAAGGTCAGATACACAGCCGTCGAATGAAAGACCCACGAGATAGGATGCTTCACAGGGCCTCGCAGTCAGCCTGCCTTGGAATCCCTCTCACATTATGTGTTACACTGAGCACACAGGCATGCAGCTCCCCCTCTTAGAGCCTCCTTTTCTCCACCTGTGAAAGGGTAAAAAGTTACCTATTTCTTAGGGTTGTTGTTACCACTACAAAGCTAGAATATCTCCCACCGTAGATATTTAATGACTCTCAGTCTTCTTGTGCTTTGCTAGGAGTTGTATTGCGTTTACCATACAGACAGCTGTTGAGGTTCTTCAGCATTTATTTCTCCTCCAAAAGAAGGAAGTAAGGAAGGGAGGGAGGGGGGGAGGGAGGAAGGAAGGAAGGAAAAGAAAGAAAAGAAGTGAAAGACACACCTTTACAACCTACAGCAAACATTATCAATGCCAAATACCAAAAAAATATAATATGCCTAGTATTCTTCCATGCCTACAGTCATAAAATGTCTTCTCTGCTTCTCATTTCTTCTGTGCTTTTCCTTTACCTGTCTTGAAGATTACCTTAAGTCCAAGACATTGGGTAAACAGCATGCCCAGTAGAAATGGTAGCTGTGAGCCTACTTAATATACTTTTTTGATGTTTAGCTCTTAGCTTCATTGGGATATAACATATGATGTGTCGTATTGTAGACTGTTAAGAATGGGGAGACGCGTATCTTCTTTATTAAGAAAGACAGCAGAAGCGTTGTTAAATTCCTAGGATGGCGCTACTTTTTAAGATTTCACATTAAGTTGGATATTGGACAAGAGAATTCGCCTAAGTCATAAATAAGCCAGACATGGTCTATTTCCTTATGAGCCAGTCAGGATTCTGATGGCTAAGTCTCCTGCATTTTGTAGAAATCATATCCCATGCAGGATTTCCGTAGACCTCAGCTGCAGCATGGGAAAGACTGAAGACAGTATTTCTAACTTTCATGATCCTAGGACAGAACAGTGCAGTCTGTCACAGGGAAAGATGACAATCCAATTTAATTTGTTGCAACCTTTTCCATTTTTCAATTTAATTCCCGTTTTTGGATAATATCTTTAGTGGCAGTTGCCTGTAAAGAGTTAGTAGCCTCATACCGGATGATAACCAGGTCTTTTTGTTATTATTGTTACTATTTTTTGACAAAGGGATTGGAGGTAGGGAATGAGAGAAGCATGACAGGGAATTTAACATTCTTTGCCTGGTTAGCAGCGACAGCGCACATTCTTCAACTTTTGAATACTTTCTAAAGAACTCGCCTCTCATTTTAAAGGATGCCTAGGGAATTGGAAGTGCTACGCATTGCAAGTTCTATATTTGGAATCAGTACAGATCCATGTCAACCTCTTAAAATGATGACTTCTCATCTAACTTTGAACATGTCATTTTACCTTATTAAGTCATCAGATTTAGCCGAGCCTGGAGGGTACGTTCTCGTTGTTATTTTGATTATAAAAGGTTCCTGACCATTTTAGGATAGTTAGGGCTAAGACTTCAGTGCCACCCCTGGTCTTTCTTGTAATCTCTTATGATAGTGATAGATTCCATCTGTCTGGACCTCTGCCCCTACAGCTCTCTGATCTAAGAGCAGTTGGAACTTTGTTCTGACCTTTTGCTATGCCTAGTCACAGTATCCTCTAAAACAGCGCAATAATTTTAATAAATCAGATATAATCGTTATCTCTAGAATTACGTCCTCCATGTCTTCTTTCGCAGTGTTGCTGCAATGGGCATCAGTGTCACCTACAGCATGGAGAACTGGCCCCAGAAAACATGACTCAGTTCCTAGCTCATTCACCTTTTCTCTTTTTACCTTCACCTATATACTTGCTTTGGCTGTCTGCAGAATGTGATTCTCCATTTAACAGATCATCTTGCCCATGTCATTGGACGTTTTCCATTTCTATAAGTTTCCTTATTGCGATGTTGATAGGAGTATAGTTCTACATGGGAAACTCCAGTTTCATGTCAGGATCTGAAGCTAGACTTGACCATAAATTGCACTTTGCCACCCTGTGAGCCCAAGGAATTTGGGACATTCAACGGGAAGAAAAAGAAACTGAGGAATGTAACCACCTTGAGCATCAAAAGTTCTCCAGTTGCAAAAAACCCTCCTGCGATCGCCTAAGGCTAATTTCTGAGGGATATTGCAGTCTTATTTACATCACAAAACTGGAATCTCAGACCTTCCTAGTTGATTGACCATTTAAGTCCCAAGAAGTTCCAAGATTTTACAGACCAACATCCTTCCTGTTCTCTCCTTCACCCCCATACATCCACCAGTTGACTACTTTCTGTTTACTTTGTGACATACGTGGGTAAGCTTTTTTTTTTTTTTTAAATGTGTGTGGCCAGCATTTTTTGTGGATCTTACTGTGGGCTTGCCAATGCCTAGTTCTGACTTCAGAAGAAATATTTTGATGCTATGTTTTCATTTATAATTTCCATCTGTTCATCCATGTGGGCTGCTTGTTCACCTTTGAACAGCTAAAATTCATCATTTGCAACTAAAATAATCCACAGATAAAATGGTCTTTGAATCCTGAAAACAAACAAACATACAGATAAGGCAAGGAAAGCAGGCAAACAAAACAACCAACCTGATATTTGGAGGCTTAAATTTGGCAAAGGATAAAATTAAGCTCAAAAAGTTTTCAAGAATAATCATATATTCTAGTAGTTTTGTAAGTAATGAATTAACTGCTAATATTAATTGATTAGACTTAAAACAAAGGCCTAGGAAACAAAAATGGGGGAATATCATGAGATACCTTAATGAAGGATCGCTAAATACAACAGCTGTCTGCTGATTAAGATCCATTTATATTATCAACATTTAATTGTAGGTACTTGTGCTATTTCTGTAGAACAATGACTCACTTCCCTGAGTTCTTCAGACTTTGAGAAAAATTCAAGTATTAGAGATTTTTAATATAACATTAGGCATTAAGATACAAGGAAAAGATGGGGTGCGTGGGTGCGTCAGTGGGTTAAGCGTCCAACTTCAGGTCAGGTCATGATCTCACGGCTCGAGAGTTCGACCCCCACGTCTGGCTCTGTGCTGATAGCTCAGAGCCTGGAACCTGCTTCAGGTTCTGTGTCTCCTCTCTCTCCCCCTCCCCCACTCATGCTCTGTCTTTCTCTCTCTCTCTCTCTCTCAAAAACAATAAACATTAAAAAAAACTTTTTTGAAAGATATGAAGAGAAGGGAGCCTTTCAACAGAAAAGTGCTCTACCTGTGACTGATCTCTGTTAAGAGATAATTACATCCTAGGGATTGATCACCCAGCACAGCAAAAAGGTATATAATGAAGTCAAATCCCTGACTGTATTAATGAAAGTGTTTTACATTTCAAAATTCTTCAGAAGTAAGGATTTCTTAAGGAGAAAGACATGAGTAAAACAGAACTTTATAACAGAACAAGGTCAGAGGTGTGGTTTCTTCTCATTTACAAGATCTCTTTTGCCTGTTAGGGCATCGTTTTGTGCTTAGAAATATAACCAGAAGCCTGTCATCTGTTAGCTCTCCCTCGGTGGGGTTCGGAAGCATAACTAACCCTGCACATGTCTCCTCATTATGGTAGTCCCTGGATTCTGTCATTACTGAACTGGAAAATTCGATACTCACTAGGTATTAGCAATGCCTGTTTGAGCAGAACTAGCAATGCAGATTCCCGCTAGACATATTGTTTGGCATTGCTAAGTGTTGGACTTCTTGAAAGCTTTTGGGTAAGTGACAAATCTCACTGAAGACATTTGACTCCTCTCCAGGAATTGTGTGTAGATGTGAGGGATTAAATTGGCAAAGTGGGCCTGCTTTAGGATCTGGGTTTGCCCGCGTGGAGTTTTAGGCAGTTTTGTAGAGCTCTGGTTCCCTTACAGCTGATACACGGAACAGCCATGATTCCCTGCTTTAAGCTGTTTTCCTAAGCAGTGTTGGGGTATGAAGCACCTTAGTGACAGATGGAAAGAACAACGATCTATATTAGTCACATACCTGCAGCATCTACAAAAATGGTTTATGATTTAAAAGGGGGAAGACCTAAGCCATTCTGAATTATTATAGCTGCAGGATATGGAGGTGTTTTATTAGGCCATATATACAGATATCACCACCAAGAAAAACTAATAAATTATAACTAAGATGCTATGGATGGACCTTCTTAAAATTCTCTGTTTCTGGCAGTACAGGGAAATAGCCAAGCAGGTCTAGATAGGACTCTGACCTCTTACTCTACCTTTTTTTAATGATGTGCTTCAACAATGCCCTTGTCGGTTTCACTATAGGCAGGATGAGTTCCACTGAGTTTTTCCAAATGGTGTATACATATGCACATATAACATATACACACACATACATATATATATATATATATATATATATATGTATATCTAAAGTCATATGTGTGTGTGTATGTGAATACAACAGGTAGACAAGATGATGATAGTAAGACACTGAACACATTGCTCTGGTTTTTAGAGATATCATGTACCTTGGAAAAAGAGTTCAATGTGTGCACCTATTTCCTTTCCATTGAACAACAACAATCAATGCCCGCAGCAGAAAAACAGGTACCTGTTACACTGGAAGGTAGAGGCCCAGAAATTAAAAACAAAACAAAAAACTTCCGAGGCTTTCAGGAAAGCCTCTTTAGTTCACAATGGAGTCAGGGTTAATTTATCATTTTGCCCAGTTTGTATAAAGGCATAGAATTTGCCTGTAATATTAGCTCTTTCACTGCTCCCATCTGTAACCTAAAAAATATATGCTCTTTAGAAAAACAAGACCTGGGGCGCCTGGGTGGCGCAGTCGGTTAAGTGTCCGACTTCAGCCAGGTCACGATCTCGCGGTCCGTGAGTTCGAGCCCCGCGTCAGGCTCTGGGCTGATGGCTCAGAGCCTGGAGCCTGTTTCCGATTCTGTGTCTCCCTCTCTCTCTGCCCCTCCCCTGTTCATGCTCTGTCTCTCTCTGTCCCCCCAAAAATGAATAAAATTAAAAAAAAAAAAAAAAAACAAAAAAAAAAAAAAAACAAAAAAACAAGACCTGCTATGAACTGTTATGGGACCAGCCAGTCCTTTTGGACTCAGGACAGAAAGGTTTCTTGAGGTGAAGCATTTCAACTTATGTGTTTTTGGAAACATTTTATTCCTCTTCAGATTGGTCATGTATGAATGACAATAATACTATTGAAAATTGTTAAGATTTCCGTATGTTATTTGGTTATGTAGAATTTGTGCTGGGAACCTAAACACTGCAGCTACACAGTTGAACACATCATGTTACAGAGAGGGGTGTTTTGCTAATCTGATCACCAACCCTGGGAACAAGGTGCCCCTGGGAATTCTGGGAAAATATATCCACTGAAATTAGCCAGGTGTTACAGAGCAAGATTCATATATTCAAACATGCGTTCACTGCTTAATTCTTTTATGTGCAGCACCCTTTTAACCCCGGTGAGGAAACTGTGGTGCTTATAGAAACAGAATCTGGCGATTTGTGTTTACAGTCATGACGCAAATGCAGAATGGCTGTGATTTGGCTAAATGGTATGTAGCAATGTGCAGTCGGGGGCTTAAGGCTGCACAGGTGCCACCTAAGGGATTATCCAGGCTTCTTGTGTTCCAGAGCCACTCATCACAAGGGCCTGGCTCAAACCTGAAACACTCAGAAGGTTATGTTTGCATGGCCCAGACCCCATCTTCTTTTTATACTCTTGTGGAGGCTCCTTTAACTGAAAGTTTAGATTACTTAAAACTTTTGTCAGGAATCCGTTCCCATCGTGAAGGTGCTTCCATAACTTTGAGGAACCTTACTGCCTTGTGCATCTGTGTAACATACAATTTTTTTTTAATTTTTTAATGTTTATTTAATTTTGAGAGAGAGCTGGGGAGAGGCAGAAAGAGAGGGAGACAGACTCCGAAGCAGGCTTCAGGCTCCGAGCTGTCAGCGCAGAGCCCAATGCGGGGCTTGGACTCATGAACCAGGAGATCACGACCTGAGCCAAAGTCAGACCTTAACCGACTGAGCCACCCAGGCACCCCTGTGTAACATAATTTTAGGCCAGCTGTTATACTCTCTATTCTTAATGGGTTGTTTCATATTAACAGACATATGGTATGGTCAGATTAGAAAAGCATCAGTCCTATATTCTTGGCTACAACTCTTTTTACTTTACCAATGACTATCGAATAATGATTATTTCACTTTCTCATGTCCTCCAGTTATACTACAATTTTTTTTATTCCTGGCTTATTGCATTGGTTAGAACTTTCAGAGCAATGTTAAATTACAGCATTGGTAGTCAACAAACTTAGCTTGTACTTTACATTAATGGAAAGCTTTCCTAGAGTCTCAGCATTTAGTATGATTTAAGTTGTTTGCAAAAAGTAGACACTTGTCGGGGTGCCTGGATCAGTTAAGTGTCCAACTCTTAATATCGGCTCAGGTCATGATCTTGCAGTTCATGAGTTTGAGCCCAGCTTCAGGCTCTGAGCTGGCAGTGCAGAGCCTGCTTGGGATTCTCTCTCTCCCCCATCTCTCTGTACCCCTCCCCTGCTCATGTGCACACACTCTCTCAAAATATATAATAAACTTTAAAAAAAAAAAGTAGATATTTGTAGACGATATAGAGTACCATACCAATTCTGCTTTATGAAGACATATTTCGAAAAGACTGAAATTGATATTTTTTGCATTTTTAATTTTAAACGTATATATGTATCTTTAAACATATACATGTAAACATATGCTAAACATGAAAATACAAGGAATAGTGTAATGAATCTCCATGTAGCCATCATCTGCTTCATCAGTTATCAGGTTTGTTTCATTTTGCTCCCAGTCACTTTTCTTCCTGTTATTTCAAAGCAAATTCCAGACATGTTATCATTTAATATATAAATATTTCAGTATGCATCTGTAAGAGAGAAGGACTGTTTTTTTTTTTCTTTTTTTTTCTTTTTTTTATTTTTTTCTTTTTTTTTTTAAATTTTTTTTTTCAACGTTTATTTATTTTTGGGACAGAGAGAGACAGAGCATGAACGGGGGAGGGGCAGAGAGAGAGGGAGACACAGAATCGGAAACAGGCTCCAGGCTCCGAGCCATCAGCCCAGAGCCTGACGCGGGGCTGGAACTCCCGGACCGCGAGATCATGACCTGGCTGAAGTCGGACGCTTAACCGACTGCGCCACCCAGGCGCCCCATGAGAAGGACTGTTTTTAAACATAACCACAGTATATTTGACACATACCAATTAATGATAACCCTGTAGAAATATTAATTATCTAATCAGTGATCAGATTTCCTGATTCGATATCAGACATTTATAACTGTTTGAATCAGGATCCACTTAAGTGTCACGCATGGTGAGTGGTTTATATGTCTCTTAACTCTCTTTTAAATGTGTCTGTATTTTAGATTTTTCTTTTCTTTCACCTTATTGGTCTGCCTCTAATTCTAGCTGTCTTTGTCTCTTTTTGCTCCTTTAGTTTAGCTTGGAAGAAACTGGGTTATTTGCCCTGTGGAGTTCTCCATGGTCTGGGTTTTGCTAATTGCATGCCATGGTATCTTTTAATGTGTTCCTCTGACCTGTGTACTTCCTGCAACTTAGTAACTGTATGTGGATGACTGATTAAATTCAGGTTTGATTTGGGGAATAAGAATATTTGATAGTTCTATAGAAATTGATTGTTAATCTCATCAAATATTGATTCAGTATCTATTGCAATGACCATATGGGTTTTATTTTCTGATATGCCATGATTTTTTTAATTGTTGAATACGATAATGAACTTGCCTCCTAGTTTCTATCTTCTGACCTTTCATCTACTTTCATTTCTAAATGTATTTTAGTTGATGAATAAATTAACCTATGTCATTTAAATGTCACATGGTAATTTCAGCAGCTTACTGAATAACCGAATCCTTGATCAGTCCTCTTTGTTCTGATTTGTTTTGTTGGCGCTCAAAACTTTGATTAATTTTAAAATTGACAGGTTAACATTTTCTATATTGACATGACCTTCTCCCAACCAAGTTGATACTAGTAGAAAATGCAGAGTACAGTTAAGAATGTGTGCCTTCTGCATTTAGCCTGAGGAGATCTATAGATGTATCAAATTAAGCCAGTCAGATGGACTGCTGATATTTGCTTTGCAGGATACGTGGATTTTACTCCTTTAGAATAGGTATTGATGGAAAAACGTTCAAGGGACAGTTCAAAGCTTTGTCAACTCCCAGCTATGGAAATCTTCTATAAAACCATGAGTGATTAGTAGAAAATATATTTCTGGAGAGATTATTGTTGGCTTTGTAAGGAAGAAAATGTAGCTCCCTTGTGACTCCAACCAGCCAATGATCCACTGTGGGAAGAGACTCACCCTCCCTCCTCTTTAGAAAAATCTATGACATCCTATAAAGTATTTGTCATTGAGATGTTGCTCTAAGAAGTAGTAGCCTGTGATTACATTGTATCATGAGTGAAAGGCACTGTCAGAAAAAAGGAAAAAAAGATAGCAACTTGTATGTTTGAAAATAACCTTTCTTGACAATTTTATTTTTCTAAGGATAACACTATCTCATGACACCAAATCATTTGCTCAGCAACTGCTGGGAACTTAGAATCTGCTTTCTGTTTAGCTACAAATGAGATCAGTGTTACAACAAAAATTATAATTTTGTTTTATGAAGAGAAACACCCAAAGGTCACTTTTCATTCTGCTGAAGAAGGAAGAAATAATATTAGGGTCTGCTCAGAGAGCTTGTAAGACAGAGAGGAATTAAAGGCAATCTTATTAACCTACTTAGGCCTCAGTATGCATTTAACAAAACAGAAAGGAAGCATTTCCTAATTCACTTGTGTGACCTTGGGTAGCCTTCCCCCGTCCACCTCTGAACTCTTTGTTATAGGTATTTTATTCAAGACCACAGAACCATTCTTTTGATTTGATTTGTACCCTCTTTTTAAATATGGGATAAATTATATAAGATATGGTAAAGTTCTTTCTTGTCTACCATTCTGTGTGTGTTTAAATGATACCAAAGCCCAACCAAGTTCATCATTTATAACAATTAATCTCCATTGTCCCTTGGCATCAACTTGTTCCTTGGACAAACTCTTAACCTTATGGGTAGTCTGTGAACCTCTAAGTACTTCTAGCTTATCAGCTAAGTTCCCAGGTCCATAAAGTGAGATGCCCTACTTCTACTGTAGAAAGTTCTGGGTTCATTTATGGTCTCATGATGCTCCTTCTCTGGCTGCCATTTTTGTTTCTTTAGCAGAGTTCGGTAGAGGAGAGGCCAAGGACGTGGTTCGCTACTTTAAATCACTGTATTGGCTCTGGGAACCTCCAAGCCAGTACAGGGTGGGTTTTTTTGGGGTTTGTTTTTTTTTTATCTCCTCTTGTCATTTTTTCCTTTTCAAGAATTTATTTGCCATTCAGCAAAGGATTGAATTACTACCCAGAAAAACATGCCAACCCAGAATGACGGTGCTTCAGTAGTTCTGAGTCTGGCTCTCCTCTTTTCCTTTGGAAAACCAGGGACTCTCCCTTCAGTCCCTTGTCATCTGCAGAAGCTGTAGTAGGTAGCACCGCTTTTCCTGCTCCCCTTCTGTTCCAGAACTTCATTTTCAGGAGCCCCACATAAGCTTTTTTCCCCTAGTGGGACTTTGAAGTGGTTCTAGCACTCAATTGCAAGGAGCTGTATTCCGAGCAAGAATAATAATAATTTTCAGGATTTTTTTTTTAAAAACTGGGAGTTCACAGAGCACAAAAAGCATGCAGATTTCTAAATTCAGAGCCATTGAAGATATCACAGGTAAGGTTTTCTTTAAAAAAAAAAAAGGAAGAAGAAGAAAAGAAAAACAAACCTGTAATGCAGTGATTGACAGTTTCATATTAGAATATAAAAATTGTTAAAATTTGTGTATTTTATTGAGGAAACTGCATAGAATTATTTCGTTTAATTTCCTGCAAGTAAAGTTTTTAGGACAATTCAGAATTGTCCTAAAATCTGCTAATAAGGATTCATTCACTCAGGGAAGACAGGGTCTAAATGATTGCTCCTTGGGGTAAACCCTACATCTCCCTAATCCCTGCTAATTGTCAAAGAAGAATAGAGTGGCTTCTTATCAGCAATTTGCATTTGTGTAATGGCCCTGGTCTGTTGGTGCTGTCTACTTCACTGATAAGGAAAACACCACATAAAACAAGCAAGAAAGTAAGCCATCCTTTCCAGCATTATTTTCTTTTCAGCCTGCCTTGAGCAAAAAGAGCCTGACGTTCTACAGGAAATACTGTGTGATTCTGTGGGAAAATATTTAGTGATGAACAGAGAACACTTAATTAGTCCTCAGATTTTTATTGTGTATTTATAAAAATGTGCAATAATGTGTGATTTCCAAAATGTGAAGTTATAAACAGTTTATATCATGTCCTACATACTATGATCATCACACTATTTCTTTTATATTTTATAATTTTAAACTGTTATAATAACAATATCATAAGTACATTTAATTCAGTAACTTAGAAGTTGGGTCAGAAATATTAAAGAATTTTAAGAGTCTTAAAAGTTGAAAATAATCATACATTTAAGATGGTTTTCTTTTAGCTCAAATTGTTCTTCAACTTAATTTATGGGCAAATTTGGTGGTTATAAGTTATTAATAAGCAGTTATGATACAGTTAAAGTAGATTATTGATATTTACTTAATGCCTTACAATTATGCAATGGTTGCCTCTGCAAATTAGACAATCTCTCTTCATATTTTGTACAAGAATAATTTACTAAGAACATTTGAGGCTTGATTATATATCCTGAGTCTGGACTTTTTGTTTTTCCACATAGATATTAACAGTATCATATATTTGCATGCAGCGTTGCAGCTGACAAAGTACTTTATCACACTTTCCAACAGTCCTGTGATAGCACATTTTACAGCTGAGTTTACTGAGGCAGGTTAGCTAGACAAGAGTCACACAGCTAGTAACTGGTAAAATTGAGCCTGGGATCTGATTCTTCTCAGCTAACGCCAGTGTTCGTTTCGTTTCATTTTCTCTATAAAGGTATCCTTTTAGGGAGAATTGTTCACAATCTTACAGTTTTTAACCCCAGTAACTCTAGTTGTTATCTCTGTGTCTTGTGCATAATAGACAATCATTAAAGAATTGTAGAAGAGATGAAGGAAGAAAGGTAGGAAGGAGAGAGGAAGGAAGGAAGGGAGGGACGGAGGGAGGGAGGGAGGGAGGGGCGAGGAAGGAAGAAAGAGAGAGAGGGGAAAGGAAGTGAGGAAAGTAGGGAAGAAGGAAGGCGGGCTAGAAAAAAGGGAGCCCTATTATGAGGGGCAGGATTTGAGGAGTCTGTAAATGGTGATCTTAGTCCGCAAATTCTTGGCTAAGTCTGAGAACTGTCCAGCCTCCCTGGGGATGGTCATTAGTCCTGACCTATAGGCCAGGGGAGACCAGGTCAAGAGTGAAACACTCCAAAGTACATTCTCTGGTAACAAGTTACTGCTTTATTTATACTTTCTTCCTTATAGTATTGCAGTTGCTAACATCCCAAGCAAAGTGTGTTTGGGATAAAGTGTTCATATAAACGGCAAGCATAAAAGTAGTAGATGCATATTTTGCAGTGTTCCTAATTGCGGTTCATTGTGATAAACTCCCAGTTACAACAAACTAGTCACAAACTGGTGAGAGGCAGGATTTTTTTTCTTTTTTTTTCCAACTTTTTATTTAAATTCTTGTTAGTTAACATACAGTGCAATATTGGTTTCAGGAGTAGAATTCAGTGACTCATCACTCGCATAGAACACCCAGGGCTCATAGTAACAAGTAGAGGCAGGGTTTATTAAGTACCGAATAGGTGAGATGTACCTTCATTTACTTCCAGGAGGAACTATGAGGGTCTTCTTTTTTATACCAAAACACATTCTATCTGCAAAACTTTTTTAGCTTAACCTCTGATACAGTCCTCCCAGCTCCCCCAGAAAGGAGGTTGTTTCCATAGCTAGGTTTAAGAACCTCCTTTGTTGCATTAATTTCTGGCAGAATTACTAAATGGAAACTGACTTAGCAATACAGCGTATGTGAGCCAAGGAGAAAGGATATCACTGCAGAATTTATAGATCTGCTTAAGACTGGCTGTGCACTGTATTGAACTAAAAATAATGGAAGGAAACCTGGCAAAAATGTGAAGGGTTCATATATCACCATCTCCATCCCAGATTCTTCTGACAATTACATCTTATTCCTGTGTTTGGCTGTTGGTTCAGAACAGCTGTACCCAGTCGGCTGACACTTAGCATCACCCAGGAGTTAATTACTGCTTTACAATTCCATGATCATTTTTGTTCCTGCTTCGGCTAAAGGATAGAAGTGCTAAACATAATAATCCATGATCATATAAGCTAGTTGCTACTTCATTTTCTCCCAGAATTATTTAACCATCAAATATCCCAGCTTCAAGTAATGACCTAAGAATTTTTCAAATGAATGTGTCATACATAACTTGGTGCTGCGGGATAATCGTTTCACGGGGGAAATATTTTTGAAAAAACAAAAAGGGGTGTTATTTCTGATTTTAACATACATTTATTAATCTTATTTATCTTAAAGTCCAAGGAATATGTGTGAGGTATCTGTCTCTTGCTTATGTCACTGCTCATCTTTATTGTTAGTTTTCTAATTAATATGGAGTGTCTGCTCTTGGGGGGCTATGACGGGTTAGTTGTCGTTAATAAAAGCCTCAAGAGCCTGGTGCTTGGGTGAGGGGTAATCCTTAGCAACCTGTCAGGGACCACGCAGATCAGCTGGAGGCTCAGAATTTCTTGGTGGGAATGACTGGTGACAGCAGACTGCAGGTGGTCCATTGAGTACTGTCACCTGGGGCAGCAAGGAAACCAGGCCCAATTTGTCATCCCACAGGATCCTGTCAGCAGTTGAAAGTCTTAAGCACAAAACCTTTAGCATTTAAGGCAAATTTCCTCCTTGTATCTTTTAAAAGTAATTGCCACGGATGGAAATATTAATACGTCACATGCAAGCGAACAGTTGTTCACTTGAAGATACAGTATTAGATTAAAATTATGTTATGTGATGTATAGAAATGTTGTCTACTCTATGACTTTACTAGACGAAATGATGCCAGTTACATCCCCCTCTACCTGACAAAGATGTGAGAGTATAGCTGATAATACAGGGTAAAATCATTCTCCTTGGTTCCTTTTGTTTGGTGAAGGATACCTTGAAATGCATTTTGAAAGGCCTTTTTGTTGGAGTAATTAAAAAATTGACGCAGTTCTTAATTATTCATAATAATGATCCAAGAGTACCATGGATGTTTGAAATCCCCAGATTTCCACTGGTGAGATGCTCATCTGATTGATAAACACCTTCCCTACTTACCCAGTAATAATACCTGCTGTTACTCATTGTGTGCCCGTGCTATGCCAATTCCTCTACCTAGGTTATTTATGATCCCTATGACAATCCTGTAAGAGTGCCATTACCATTGTTTTCAAAATGGGAAAATTGCATTCTGGGTGGCTAAGTGACTTGCTCAAGGACACAAAACTAGTATGAGATGGGATTTGAACCAGATCTGTCTCCAAAGGGCAAATCTGACTGTTCTTTGCTGTTTACTCCTAAAAACCATGCTGACAGTAGAGAAATGGTCCAAAAACATGCCCTAGATGGGAGGATGCAGGGGAACAAAGGCCTTGCATGATTTGGAAACTGAATAATCAGACGTTGAGTATTTCTATCAGATAGAGTAAAAATCAGAATTGGAGAAGTCAAAACCAAAACGAAGCAAAATGGGGACTTACAACGGAAATGAAGAAGAAAAATCAAAGAAAGTGGAAAACTAATACATGAGAAGTGAAATAAAAGCAAATAAGGGCATCTGAGTTTCACATGCAAATGATAAAATGGAAAGTGATAAGGAAGTCAAAGAATCACTGAGAATGAGTCAGTAGACAAGGAAAAATTTTTGTCTAAAGATACATATATATTTTTTCTTTTTCCTGAAAGAGTCAATAGGATCTTTGTTGGCTTACCATAATGCTTCTGCTTGTCACCCTGATAATGTCAGTCATGAACATTACATAAATTAGACTGTTTGGGGTTGAGACTGAGCACTGCATGTAGTGTTCCTGATGGTGTGAGTGGGGAGAAGTTCTGGTACTAAATGCTCTTGAATCTGAGGACCAAGAGCTTGGGCTTCATTTACTCCATATGCTGAATGGTGGTGGCATCATTTTCACATCACTTTCACATAACTGAAGCTTGACAGGTGGATATCAAGCTTACCACAGCTGTAAACCTGTGTAAAAATTAAGACTACGGTGTCTACTCCTGATTCAAAATGGATAGATTTTGTAGTGCCATTATTGTCCTTTGCAGTAATACTAGAGTGTCTTTCCATTTCCTTAAAAGTATGGTGGCAGACATTCAACAGTCTTCTTCTGAGTGGAACGGAGACTTTGAATAGAATGGCTCCTATCTGTATGTTAATATACATACAACTAATAACATATAATTTTTTTTATTAGAAACAAATAAGCCACCTTGTATTCTTCTTTGATACATATATCTAAAAACTATAAGGTCAATATGCATATAAAATGTAATTTCCAAATTAAATAAGTAGATGCCATTCAAAAATGATATTGAACATCAGTTGCCCTGACATGACTTTATATCATTACCTTTGAGCCTTCCTGGAAAATATATTTTATTTGTGATAGGTCTTTTCTCTTCCAACTTCCTTAGAAGATAAAATATTGGTTATAAAAAATGTTAAACATTTTTTCTATTTCATTCTAATTAAATTAATTAACTGCAGTTACCCTTTGATAATTCTATTCCATTTAATTACACCCAGAAAGTACCTTTCTTTTTTGCTGTCGTTTGTTAAACCTGAAAGTGACGTCCGTCACACTTTCTGCGAACTCTTCCTTTTAAGAGAATTTAAGAGTAAAGGCTGTTTAGAAGAGGGAAAGACACATGTAAACCTTCCCCTTCTTTATCTTCTATCCAGCTACATCTACGTCAACAACCGGAACAAGCCATCTTGTAAAGTGTGCAGAGAAGGAGAAAACTTTCTGTGTGAATGGAGGCGAGTGCTTCATGGTGAAAGACCTTTCAAACCCCTCAAGATACTTGTGCAAGTAAGAACGAGAAATCCTCTGTGTGGCTTATGTCCGTAATGACTGCTTTCAGACAACTCCATGTCTCATGTCTTGTTTCTTTTCCCAATTTTGTTGTGTTTTGTTGAATAATGCTGTTTTATTTGTAGAGCGTTTTTGAAAAGTTCACACCATTTGTCATCTCCCGTGTTACATCCAGAGTTGTTGTTTGCTTTTTTTCAATTTTCTTTGTGCCTTTATATTTATAAAGTTGCTTTCCTCGTGGTTCTCCTCACTGTTACCTAGAAGAGATGTGCAAATATCATAGAGGCCAATAACTTTTGAAACCACCTTCTCCATCCAGTGTATGAATTAAGCTGTAAGACCATGTTCCTTTTGACCCCAGTGATCACCTGCAAAATGAATAGGACAGCTAAAAGAAGAAGGGCAAAAGATTCACTACTTACACATCTGTTACACTTGGCATTAGCTTGTTGTTTTATAACTACTTTAAAAATGGAATTTAGCTTGATCTCACTAATGGGAAAAAAAATTACATGTGTTTGGAAATGCATTTAGTGTGTGTAGCATCACTGTGTGTAGAAGGCAGAGTTCTTTCATGCTGCCCTTGTGTGTAGATAAATTTAGAATGGTGCTCCTTCCAATGACCTGAAGAATGTGATGCACCATTAACAAGAATGACAGTTATTCTCTCTCAACAGGCAGAATGAAACAATGATATTAGCAGTATATTAAATATTTAAACCCTATAGCTAAAATTAGTAGGTCTCCTTAAAACCCATGTTTACTGTGCAGTACGTTTTAAGTCTACTCTTTTTTTTTTTAATGTTTTTATTTTCTTTTTGAGAGAGAGAGAGAGAGAGAGAGAGAGAGAGAGAGAGAGAGACAAAGCATGAGCTGAGGAGGGGCAGAGAGAGGGAGACAGAATCAGAAACAGGCTCCAGGCTCTGAGCTGTCGGCACAGAGCCTGACACAGGGCTCGAACTCACTGATGGTAAGATCATGACCTGAGCCTAAGTCAGACACTTAACCGACTGAGTCACCCAGGCACCCCAAGTCTACTCTTGATATTTAGGCTGTATGTGGGACGTGGACTCATATAGTTTGATGTGGGAAAAAATGTGTCATGTCCCATTGAAATGATGAGAGATGCATATTTATTTTGCATAAAAATGATCTCGTGCTCCAGCATATGAGCTTGTGACTTGAATGTTGACGAAGAAGAACAAGTTTGTCAGAGAGACAGCTGAGCTAATAGAAGGAGCAATTAGCAAAATTAAAAAAGAGGCACAAGAAATAATTAAGAAGGCCATGTCCCCTTTATGTCATATAAATAGCATACAAATATTTATGTGATGATGGTTCTAAGAAAACCTTTAATTTTTATAAGTAACAAAGCACATCTTAAAAGACACACCTTTTAGGGGTGCCTGGGTGGTTCAGTCGGTTGAGTGACCAACTTCGGCTCAGGTCACGATCTCACAGTTTTTGGGTTCGAGCCCCACGTCAGGCTCTGTGCTGACGGCTCAGAGCCTGGAGCCTGCTTCAGAGTCTGTGTCTCCTTGTCTCTCTGCCTCTCCCCTGCTCACACTCTGTCTGTCTCTCTCTCTCTCTCTCTCTCTCTCTCTCTCAAAAATAAATAAAACATTAAAAAAAAAAGACACACCTTTTAAAATCATAACATCAAACAAAGATGCCATTTTGTGGGAAATGTTTTGCTGCTCCCTGTGCTGTTCTAGACATGGGCTATACATGTAGGGTGTCTCATGGGACCTGAAGTACTAAGTTCAAGTAGACAAATATCTCCTAGAACTGTGTTCCTGCCCTCAAAGCTCTTGTGTTTTTTGTTTTTTGGTTTTTAAGTTCTTGTAAAAGAGAAGAAGTGGTTCCAAGAGAAAACAAGTTTGGGTAGTTGTATAGCTGATTTTACCAGTGAGGACAGACAACTTATAAAATTAAATATAGGCTTTTAGAGTGAATAAAAGACTAAGAATCACAAAAATGGGATTCTGATCTCAATTGCTAAGCATCTCTTTCATAGAGATAGGTAATAGCCATTAGCCAAGACACAACTAACAGGTAAAAAAAAAAAACCTTTTCAAAATTTTAAAGCCAGGTAAGAATGAAAGAGTATGTAGAAAACTATTTTGTCCGGGTCCAGATTGCTTCATATGACTATCAATGTTTGTTGTTTTAAAAATAATTTTAGAGATTCACTTTTTGATCACCAGTATATTCAAACCTACATACCTGTAGCAAAGAATAAAAGTTGGTTAATTGTGATCCTTGGTTTGCTGACCTGCTGTGAAACAGCACAAATATGGCACCCCCATAGTTACCGTACTGAATTGGGATGCATAAATCTTATAATTTCCTACAAGGTTTTCTGTGATCGAAAAAAACCCCAACCTGACGCTGAGAATTATAATCTGTAAAATGAGAGGTTCATTTATTATATGGGGAAACTTTGTTATTCCATCCTAAGTGCAAACAACCTAATTATGTTTTAATAAATCTCCTTGAAAAATAACATAAAATTATAGTTCCTTAAATTCTCCTTCTTTTTAAACAACTATACTCATATTATCTATGTCTCAGACAATTACTTCTTAAGAAAAGCATCTGAGACCACTGTGTTTTAATTATAATAATGAAACATGATCACTTTTCATCATAGCCTTTGCAAAGATTTACAAGCTGAGTGAGTGCATATGATAGTTTCTGAATACCTCCAAGGAACCAGTGCAGTTATTTTCCACATATTAATTTCAGCTATTCTGCAGCCCTCCCACGTCCTACACAAAACATGCAATCACATAAGTGCTGTTCATTTGTTCCATTTTGGTATTGTGCCAACAACTGTAATTTTTTTCACCCACCAGTTTTTCATTAAATGTTAAGCCCAATCCAGGAAAAAAAAAATTACTGTATATTTTTTTAAATCTTGAAGTGAAATGTGTGTTATTCCTCTAATAATTATTAAAGCAGCAAGCCATGAATGAAAACTCTCTATCCTCCAGGCTAATTGTCTAGTGAGTTATGCGTGTCTTCCACTTCTCAGCAAATTGGTATCATAATTTTATTGGGTTTTTTTTTTTGGTGGGGGGGAGTAATTATAATCTTTCAGAAAAGTCTTAAAAAGCTTATCACTGGATCTTGTTGGAAAGATCTTTGACATCGATGATTTTCTTAACTGTTTACCCCTTTTTGCACCATGTCTTTACTGATGCATCAAAAGCAAGCTGGTACCTTGAGGGAAGAATTGGAGTATATTTAACATCCAAAATATTTCAGGCCTTTTTCATTAAATGAAAGGTTTGTCGTTTTGTTTTGTTTTGTTTTGTTTGATCCTTGTATTGAAAACGTCTTTAACATAAAAAGTAAGCACTACTCAGAACTGAAACGAAGACACATAATATACCGTGTCTTTCGATAATATACTGTTCACTAGGCCACTTGAATAGAGACAGAAAACATAAAAATGCTTCATTGGCTCATCATGGTCCTGTGTACGAAGCTAGTTCATAGTTTCCATATGGTCCATCTGTTTAAAGCAAAACATTGCTGAAGCATGAGCCACATCATTCAAAATCAGCTTTATCTCATGATTCAGAAACAACCACAGGCATGGAAGTTTCCAAGTAGTCTCTCTGGTCACCTAATCCATGGTTGTCTTCTTGGGAGTTGAAGTAGAAAACTGGACAGCGGATCTCTTTTGTGTCTCCATTTTGAATAAGGTGTTCCAAATGGATTAACCGTGTAACAGTTAAACACTTCTCTGAGGAGAGGTTTGCTGGTTACTTGGACATCCCCCTAAGGACCACGTGGGAATTTCTGCAGTGGCTCTCATCTTTTATATTGCCCTTCTCTCCATAGTAATTTAAAATTTATCCCAGGGAAAAAATAGTTACTATTCCAGACCTCATAAAGGCAAGAAAGAAACGAATCATTCCATCTTTCACCATCTGATGCCCTATGTAATCACATGGTTCAAAGAAATAAGACAATTTGAAATGACATCCAGATTTGCCTCTTTGTTTGTCTCCTTGTTCTTATATATCAGTTCTTCTGAACAGTTTTAGTAAAGAACGATTTTGGAAGATGTTGATGTGATTTTTTTTTTAATCTAAAAATGATTTTATACCAGATCGTATTTATAAACCCATTATGTTGTCCCACGGACAGATGTGGCTTTCTCATGAGGGGATTAGAGTCTTAACCACCAATTTTAGTGAACAGTCTTGATCCCTTTCCCTTCAACTCTCTGGACGATATCTTTATGTGTAATATGGAGTTAATATGTTCTCCAAATTTCTTTCCAGGGAGTCCATGAAATTAAATGAATTCATTTCTGCTAAAGTATTTCTAACTCTGGGGAAGCAAGATTTTTTCCCCCTTATAATACAAAGTAAATGGTAGTATTACATTTTCTCTGTAGACATTAGAAAAATATATACACCTGTCTTTTTTTTTTTTTTTTTAAATTTTTTTTTTCAACGTTTATTTATTTTTGGGACAGAGAGAGACAGAGCATGAACGGGGGAGGGGCAGAGAGAGAGGGAGAAACAGAATCGGAAACAGGCTCCAGGCTCTGAGCCATCAGCCCAGAGCCTGACGCGGGGCTCGAACTCACGGACCGCGAGATCGTGACCTGGCTGAAGTCGGACGCTTAACCGACTGCGCCACCCAGGCGCCCCTACACCTGTCTTAATAGACTACATGCTAGGATGTTTGAAAAACCCCATTCCTTCATTTTATTTAACATTAGCAGTTTTACTTGGTTTGGTCGGGCTCCCGGCTAGCTTTATAACTTTGCATTTGACAGATCAATTAATATCGCTGACCATTATCTTCCTTATCCACAAAAACAAAAAACAAAAACAAGGAAACAAAACAAAACAAGGAAGATGCGAGTTGTCTTCAAACATGAACTTACGATTTTGTGTCATTTTTATGAAACTGTGCAGTATATATAAGGGCCTATAAAAATATGTAACTGTAGGAGATAAACACAGGGCAATTGTGTTATAATAAATTATACTCAAAAATGAAATATTAAACATTTGTTTGTAGAACAGCTTTCTATTTATCTATACCAGGCATTTTTGAAAACACAGAGAAAATGGAAGGCACGGTCTCTGGTCCCTGGAAACTTAGTCTGTTTAGGAAAATGAAGTAGCTAAAATAGTAAATCAATTAGAGTCAGTATATCCCAAGTGGTGCAATGCTGATTATCATGTAATGAAAATCAAAAGAAAGAAAAAGAAAAGACCGGAATGACTTGGAGAAGGCTTTATAAACATTGCCATCATTTATGGAGTCTTTTCCATATACCAGGCAGGCACTGAGGCTGCAGTAATAGTTTCCGTGAGACACAGTGACGTGAATATCTAGACCAGCAGCTCCATTGTGGGAAGCAAAACAGACCAAACAAAACTTAGACGTGAGGGCCAGTTCAAGAGCTCTGAAGGCCAGGTAGGTGACCTTGGACATTGCGATACCTAATAGGGAGTATTAGTAACGGCTGGAGCAGGAGAGTGGTACAGTAAACATAGCAGATATTTAGGGAAGACAGACTTAGACACAGGCTAGAGAAATTTGGGGACTAGGTTAGATTGGGAGAGAAAGCCAGAGACACTAGCTGAGGTTAAAGTTTTATAAAATCCTGGCATAAAATGATGATGATTATACTTCTGACACTTTCTGGTAGCTGGGTTAACATAATTAAATAAGGGAATGATGGCTCAGATTCATGGTTGTGTCCTGTGGCTTCATTATCATGGCTGTAGAAGGAGAAATTTGGAATAGAAAAAAAGGAATATGTATTGGGTTAGAGCCTCCAGTCCATAAGAATAGACTGCTAACTGCACTCTTTTTCTAGCCCTGGAAGAGTTCATTCTTCAGAGTGGGTGTGACCCTTGCCTATAGCACATCTGTTCTTAAGAGATGACAGGCTTAACAGATGGAAAAGCATTTATGAGACAGTGAGTGCAACTCTTGTGGCTCAGATCCGTGATCAGCTCCTCAGATGACCATGTCTTCTATTTCTTCTATGTTTGCCATGCATTGGGAATCCGGCTTAACTAGGGGTTTATTAACTCATTTTTGGCTTTCACTCTCTAAGGTAGATTGAAGGAAGTCCTTTTGTCCTCATAGACAACAATTGAGGTGTAGTTTTACCTAAAATCAGGGGCAATGACATTGTCTTCTTAATAGTTTGCGTGCTTTTTTCTCCTGAAATCAGGTAGGCAGCCCTAAAGATTTACTGATCTCCTATGAGGCAGGCTGTGCTCATTCTCGGTAGAAAGTACTGAACAAAACCATGCTGGTTTCTGCATGGAGTCTATTAGGCTGTCGAGAGTAGCAAACATATTTCAAGTAATTAATTTAATCATAAATTGTAGGTGTGCCAAGTGCTGTGATGGATATTTAGGGAGCTAATGAAATGTCTAATGGGGGACCCCAACTTGTCAAAGGCAGAGAGTCTGGGAAAAAAATATGCAGCAAACGGTCCATTTAAAGCAAAACACAATTTTGAAACATTTTTATTGAGTTATTTAAGTAAAAAGTGGATATTTAGCTGTTTCATTATAAAATGAGGCTCGCAGTGTAGATAGAACTGTAAAGTTCTGAATCTCCAGGCTCTTTGACAAGACAGGGGAAGGCATCCTCGAGAGAGGAAGACCAAACCACAAAGTAGCACTCAGTATGTCATCGTGTGACAGGGACATGGAGATGCATGGGATGTAGATTGATCCCATATCCGATTAAATTGTTTGACCCCCAAACTTACAAAGATACATCATGTAGAGTAAACAGCAGTGAGAATTTTAGTCTACAGATGAGCATTTCAGAACAAGCTGTGCAAACAGAGCTTTGGGAAGGGCATGAAGGTTCAAACAGGGACAGGTTAATTCATAAACACTGCCACCCTCATTATTGGGATTGTATGTCTTAGACATTGAAAAACATCACTGGAGACCCAGGACAACTTCGATTTTTGGTTTCCTCAGTATTTACCCATGAATCCAATGTGGCCACTATATGTATCCAATTATCTCCTGGATTGAGAACAAGTCCACAGATCATAATAATAAATAAAAAAAAAGGAAAAGGGGTGATTCAGACTAGCTGCACAGTATTGGGGAGGTATATAGGGTTGGATCTGAAGGAAATGTTGTGGGAACCTTTTATATTTAATGTTTTCTTTAATGACGTTGAAGAAGGCATTCCCTTGAGAAAATACACATCTTTTGCAGATGATGCTGTAAAAAGGGTGAAACACAAATGAGAAAAGCATATACAAATCTCAAGAAGTCTCTCTCAAAGGTAGATAACAGAATGAGGTTCATCTCGGGAAAATACACACCAACAGTAACAACACATTTGGGAAAGAATAATCCACAACACAGATATTCCAGCAGTGAGTGGGCGAGTTCTAGCCAGAATGCCGAGCAGGGGAAGGGTTGGAAGAGTCAGCACTTGCAACGTGACACTCTAGAAAAACAGACAAGCACTGTTTGAGCTAGTGTATACACCACTAACTCTAGCTTACATGGAATGAGAGCAAAAGGCCTTAATATCTAACACTCAAACTCACTGATATTCCTTAAGATGTTATTTGTGGGCATTTCCACTACTTGATATTTGTTTTTTTTAATTTTTTTTTTCAACGTTTATTTTTATTTTTGGGACAGAGAGAGACAGAGCATGAACAGGGGAGGGGCAGAGAGAGAGGGAGACACAGAATCGGAAACAGGCTCCAGGCTCTGAGCCATCAGCCCAGAGCCCGACGCGGGGCTCGAACTCACAGACCGGGAGATCGTGACCTGGCTGAAGTCGGACGCTTAACCGACTGCGCCACCCAGGCGCCCCTCCACTACTTGATATTTGTAAACATTAAACACCAAAGAAATCATTCCAGAGGTTATACAATATGAAGGAAATACCACAACTAGTATTGAGGTAGAGCAAAAAGACAGTAGGGACTCCTCTTTTTGAGGCAAGGTATTTTAAAATTGTCCAAATATATCATTGTGATGACTAAGAATGAGGAAATATCAGGTGTAGACCTTGTTTCCCTTTTGCTGCCGGATTAAGGAGGACCTGATGAAAATTAATGAAACCAAGAAATAAATGATGTCTAAGGATGGTTTAAAATTTGACCATCAATTGATAAAAACATAAAACCATTTATAATGGTTTATTAAATTAGCAAATGCTAAATAACCAGAAGTTTCTTGGGGGTATGTAATATCTTTGAATATGCCTAGTGCCTCCACCAAAAAAAAAAAAAAAGGAAATATCCAATTAGAATATAAAAACTACACCAAGCACTAAATTGATTCTCAAAATACATTAATGTATTACCGATTACATAGTAAACATATCAGGATAGTCACCAAGTACTAAGGTTATTACTAGAAAAGAACTAAGGTTATTACCAATGCTATGTGCAAGTCTTGGTCACTAGATTGTACTACTTTATTCAATCCAAGTAAACTGGTATTTCAGCAACAGTATTTAAATTTGACATAATAACTCATTATTAAAGAGTTACAGAGCCCTTTCCAATTCCAAACACAATGTTAAAGGTTTCTATTTAGGGAAGCGAGCCCGTGAGGGCAGCACTGGGAGCTCCTATTAAGAAGAAATTATGTAGGAGTTTACAGAGGAGAGTCTGTCATAAACTATACAAATAAAAGCCAGAAGTTCAATATTGACCTATACCTGACAAATCAATTGACTATATGAAAGTCTCTTTGATACAGTTCATTATTGGACGCTGCCGTCCAATACTATCTTGGGCTCAGTTTAACAAACATTTTATGAGAGCTTTTTACAAGGCAGACACTGTGTTAAAATTAGAGATACAGTGGGGCCCCTGGGTGGCTCAGTCGATTGAGCGTCCGACTTCAGCTCAGGTCATGATCTCGCAGTCCATGAGTTCAAGCCCCACTTCGGACTCTGTGCTGACAGCTCAGAGCCTGGAGCCTGCTTCGGATTCTGTGTCTCCCTCTCTCTCTGCCCATCCCCTGCTCGTGCTCTGTCTCTCTGTCTGTCTCTCAAAAATGAATAAATGTTTTTTAAAAAAAATTTTTTTAATTAGAGATTCAGAACGATCAAAATATGGTCACTATCCTCACCACAGAGAATTCCAACCCAGACAGGTGAGGGCTGTGAAAGAGATCAGGACAGGGTGCAGTGTGAGAGGCAAAGACAGACTCCTCAGCCAGGGCAGGGAAGTGGGAGATGGAGAGGTGGAGGTCAGGGAAGGGTCAGTTGGGAGAGGGGATACCTAAGTTCGGACAAAACGATCTGCGAATTTTCATCGCATTAAGAACAAATGTAAAACAAAGATCATTGCTCATGTTAAGAGCACATACTAAAACAATATATATAGAAGCTACAATAGAGGCTTGATTATTATTCAAACAGATTGTCCTAAGAGACAAAATTCTTGGAATTTGCCCAGACTCGTGCCAAAGCATATTGTTCAAAATGAGATTAAATTTACCATACTCTTATCTCCAAAGAAAGTGATAGATTGGATGCTTAATGTACAGTGCTAATTTAGAAACATGTCAGAAGCCAGACAGACTCCCTATTCTTTTAGAAGTAATTCCATAGAATTTAATCAGAGCTTATCGATCAGATGAGCTTCCATTTGCATATGCCTTCTCTCCATAGTCAATGCGGTCTGCAGTGTTGCACAGGCAAAATCTGTTTCTGCTTCTTTCAATTTGATTTGGCAACAACTCTAGAGGTCCCCAAAAGTTCCATAATAACAGTTGTTGCTGAACACTTAAATTGCTTAGGAATAGGTATTTGCAGTTTGTTTTACCTCCATGATTGTCTTAAAAATCCATTGTATCAAAAATGTTTTTTAAAAGTCCTTGAGTCCTCCTCCACGACTGGTAACACATTCAGAAGAAATGCTGTCAGTTTCCACACAGTGGTTCCATGTGTTAGGATGAGCACTGATTTCCAGAACCTTTGTGGTGAAAGGAACCGTTGAGAACCGCTTAGTCAAATCCCTTCATCTTATCCCTGTGGCCCCATGAAGTCAAATGGGCTGCCCACATCGAGGCAGCAAGATACTGTGGTGCCAGGATAGACGGGCTTAGTCTCCGTTTTCCAAGGTCAGGGTCTCTGACATCTTGAACGTTAGTGTACATGCAGATCTCTTGGGGATCTTGTTAAAAACGCAGATTCTTAGTTAGCAGTTATAAACTGGGGGCCTGGAATTCTGCATTTCTACTAACGAGATCCCAGGAGATGCTGGTGCCATTCGTCCATGAGCCACACTTTGAATAATAATGTTTCACCCTAAGAAAATGTATCTGAGGATAAACATTACCACAAGAATAGTCCTGGTGCAGATACAGCTGATAGTTCCAAAAAAGATTGGCATATTTTAAGCATATCTAGTGTTAGTGTACCAAGTATCCATGTCATTTTATGATAGAGATAAACCACCATGCCATAGGCCAATTCCCTAGGAAACATCACCTTAGAAGTTCGTACTAATTAGAAAATTGATTGGATAAGATTTTTGATCTGCATCGCCTCCTTGTCCTGTGCCTTCTCATCCCCAAACTGGCATCCAAGATGCATAAGTGACAATTTTCTATAAATGCATTCCTTTTCTTAAGCGACTCATGATTCTTCAACTATATGTTCATTTTATGATCCTTACTTAAATCAATGCACTGCTTACCTCAAATGGTTCTCCCCCTTCTGCACCTCTACCCCCCAATACACACACACACACACACACACACACATGCATACAGTGTTCACATGTCTTCTACCATGTTCATTGTATGAAACAAGTGGATTACTGTGTGATCAATAAGAGAATTATAATTGTTATCAATAATGCCAACAGGTAAGAGAAAATGGTCATTGTAGAATATGCCCTTAATTCTGGAGTACCTGCTTAATCGTAGGCTATGTCCATGTGGATTTTAGTCCTTGTTCAGAAACAAATACACAAACAAAAATCCTGTATATTTCAGAAGTCATTATGTTAAATACATTATATGAAAAATAGATTTCCATGTATTTTCCTTATATATCTGTGAAGACATTCTTATTGAAGCATGTGACATCTTTATGAAAAAATGACCCAGCTTCACAGGCTATCATTCTTATTTCTGTATTTCTATTTCTCTAGGTAGATCTTCCTCTATTCACTGCTGCAAAAATATTCTAACCAAAGAAACCAATTCAATTATATAGATAGATAGAATTTGTTCAAATTTTATATATATATCTGTGTGTGTGTATGTGTGTGTGTGTGTGTGTGTGTGTATAAAGTGTTTTGAAGAGTTAAAAGGGCTGTATCAATATAAGATATTCATTGTTAAGTTTATTGATAATACCAGTGATCATAATTATATTTAAGTTACACAAGAACTCATAGTAATAAAAATCCAGAACTTTAGTATTTTATCTTGCAGGCCATTCTTCATGAAATAGAATTAGATATACCAAATCACTTGATAACACTTTTTTGGCATGGAATTTGGTTTTAAGGGGAATGAGAAAAATATCCTTGGTTTTATTCACATTGCTTTGATGCCAAAAAGATAATATTTATTCTTATTTACTATGGAGAAGAAAGGGCCGGTCATGTGTAAATCATGAGGTATGTGCTGTCACAACCACATTTTATTAGGGGCTTTGCATGATGGTTATGGTATAGATGAACTATGGATAGTAACCATGACTGTGGGTGTTGAGCATCTATAAGCTAATTTGCTTCCTAGAACCTTTTGATGGCCCTCTTGACTAGAGCATGTTACTGCGTAAAATGGATCCAATATGAAATGCTTTCATTACTGGTATAATAGCAACAAAAACAGCACCTAGAAAGGACTTCCATATTTAGGCACATCCCCACTGCATGACCTTACAAACGATATTTATTATATCAAGATTCTAGAATTTGGATAGGTGAGTGTATGTGAGTAAAACGAAAATTTGATGCAGTTTAAAAATAGTTTCACCTTAAATGCGAAATGACACCTATTAAGTACTACAGTAGAACCACCCTTTGAATTTTAAAAATGCATTTGTCTTTGGGGATCACTGGATGAAGTGAAGTTTGTGCTAATAAATGTCTGCTTCTTTCTGTCTTTCAGTATTAAAAAGGAGACCTAATTTGTCATACCTTTAAAAAAAATAGGGCATATAGTTTTTCTGGTCAGTAATCACTGGAGTGTGTAAGCGCTTGACTTCTATTGTAGTTTGGTGATTGAACTTACAACATAAAGGTACCTATGAAAGCACAAAATTGAGTGTCTATAAAGGGAAAAGCTCAGGACCCTTTAAATAATAAAAGATTATGGATGGAACCATGCAAGACCTTATCAAAACTAGTGTTTTAACAAGATAGGAGTCCTTGCTCAGTGGCAGATAAGGAAATGCCAGAGGGAAAGTGACTTAGCTACACAGGCCTTGCCAGCCCTATGTAACTTGTCAACCTCCCTGGGAGTTAAATTTCATTTATCATTAAATGCCTTATGAAGACTGAAGCAAACAACAACAAAAATATGTGCCCCGCAGTTTCCATGGAACATGGTTTTCTAAATGTGTTCTTTTCCTTTTCTTTATGTTGTTCAGCCACCAGGTCATTGTAGGAATCTCCATATTCCATAGGAGGAAAATTGCCAGTCTGAAAATTCAGTGTCTTTAGCATTCTATTGCTTATCACATTTTTGCCCTCTAGGTGCCAACCTGGATTCACTGGAGCAAGATGTACTGAGAATGTGCCCATGAAAGTCCAAAACCAAGAAAGTATGTTAAAATAATCTGAAATTTGCTTTCTCCCCCAAACTACAGCAACAATTACTACCACTTGGTGCTTTTACAGTTCAGTTGTAACTGATTCCTTTTGTCCTAACGATGGTTTAGCCACTCGGGGCATCAACTCATTCAGTGTGAGTTTGTTTCACTGTCTCTCAGCTTGGGCCCCAAAGATCATAGGGGTGAATTAGAATGACCAGTCCCGATGGCCAGGGATTCTGGTGACCATGGCAGGCAGGCCAACCAAAAACCATTTCTTTCCGGCACTTTTGACCAAAGATGTCCCGTGGAAAACGGAGATAAAGAAACCATCAGATGCGATTTTCAGCGAGTCCCTCTGAAAGAAAGCAGCCACTTCAAATGCTGCCATCTTCCTTTCTGTCATACGAACCCTAGGACCCCATTTTGTGCCGATTTTTAATCCTTTGAGGGAAATGCCAGAGTCTGAAAACCATGGTTAGGACAAAGACTCAGTTCCTGAGGGTGAACTCGCCAAGTTCAGTCAAATGACACTGAAGGAGCTTCTTTCTAGCATATATTCACCTCTTCTCTTTTTCTCTGTTTTTTCTACCATTGTTTTTTGTTTCTTCTCTCAGGTGCCCAAATGAGTTTACTGGTGATCGCTGCCAAAACTACGTAATGGCCAGCTTCTACAGTACGTCCACTCCCTTTCTGTCTCTGCCTGAGTAGGAGCATGCTCAGTCGCTGCCGCTTTCTTGTTGCATCTCCCCTCAGATTTCACCTAGACATAGATGTGTTTTACCAGGTCTAACATTGACTGCCTCTGCCTGTCGCATGAGAACATTAACACAAGCGATTGTATTACTTCCTCTGTTCGTGACTAGTGGGCTCTGAGATACTAATAGGTGTGTGAGGCTCCGGATGCTTCTGAAATGGATACTGAATAATGTGATACAAAATGATAGCCAATATCACACAGTGCAATTATAATAAAAGCATTTAAAAGTCTCACTGTTATTGATAAAATAAAATCATTCTGCTAAACAGTCCATCTTCTTTATAAAATGGCAGCGTCCTGCAAAGGATGTTGCTAAATTGTAATCAGTATGCACTTGAAATGATGGTAAGTTAATTTCGGCTCAGAATGTGTTATTTATAACAAATAAACATGCTAAAAAGAGTTCAGATGTTTCTCTTCATTAACAGTTTGCATTTAGGTGTAAAAAGAGCACTGAGTAGGAAATTACAAACATTTCACAGCAAATGAGATATCCTGGCTTCTCTTTATGTTGCTTAGGAAACAGGTGATTCAGGATTAGTTTAAACAATCATTTCTTTATATTTGCATTTCTTTATGCTAGTTTCAATGACAATTTTAGGGACAAATAGGGTTTTTTTGATATTCGTTACTTACTTTGAAATATAATAGTTTGCATCCAGATATATATTTTTAATGCAGAACTGGGAAATTTTGATGGATTTCTATGGCTTCCTGAAGGGTTGAACATCATCCTTAAAAGACCCAATCCACATGTATATAATTTGCACGGGTAACTAGATCATGTCATTTGTCCTTCTGCTGTGAACTGGGCTATCGCTTCTAATTCTGGAGCTTTCAAAGCATTGTATTTAAAATGGATTCCATATAGTTATTCATTGAGATGAAAGGGTGACAATTTTTTTTTCCCCGTGAAAGATCAGATAGTAAATACTTCAGGATTTGCAGGTGATAACCGTCACCTGCACAACCACGAACTCTGCACAAAGCAGCCATAGCCAATGCATAAACTGATAGGCATGGCCGTGTGCTACTAAAACTTTATTCACAAAAGCAGGCAGTGGGCTGGATTTATCAATCCCTGATTCGGATTGTCAGTTGCTCACCCTGAAAAATACTGGACATAGCCGATCAATGTAAATTCATGTAACACAATGAATAGTGATACGAGCCGGTCATTTGGGGGCCCTCAAAGAATCAGAGATTTACCCTTACTTGTAGGCATGCAAAGAATAAGATCCTGTTCCTCCTGTTAACAGTCGTGGAAGAATAAATTTCATGGAAAAGTTAATTTCATATTCATTGAGGGGAGGCCATTTCCATAATATTCAATCATTTATTTAGTGAGGTGGTGCTTATGGCATATTTACACAGGCTACATATCAAAGATTATGTTATTAATCTTTTTAAAGGTAGATAAGATGGAGAATAAAAAATAGAAGAGGAATAGTAGAATTTTACTGAATATTTTAAAGCCATTCCTTTCAGAAATCAGTTTGTATTCAAATAACATAGATTTAGCAAATCATGTGACTGTATAAATATGATAACATATCGTAGAATTGAGTGAAAATTCTGAACATGTGTATCACACTTAAATGTTTGGTGTTATACCGAGTTTCATTGTGCACTGAAGGCAACGTTAGGGCACTATATAGAGAATCGCATTTTTAAAATGAAGCTATTTCCCCAAATAATGATGCAGTTAGATCTGACAGCAGTAGGCAAAGAAGATGTTTTGAACTTCTATTTTAGGCCATTTTCTTTTTCAGAAGATATTCTTTCAAAATAGCCACTATGTATTTAATCAGAGTGTGATTCCTTAAATAAAATCTTTAGTAAGCTTTCGATCGCACTTTTGGAAGACATTCAAGAAAGCAGCCTTCATATTTACCCTGATGTAACAAAGATTGATAGGAAGTGAATTTATGAGCAGTCTGTGATGACTGTGCGTCAGGGCTCCCTCGGATCTGGAAAAGCAAGAGCTTCCCTTCAGAAACTGCTTTCCAAAGTTGTCTCGCCCAGCGTTAATTTTCTGACCTCTATAGCTTAAATTTTCAATTTTCGTTTCTGCAGACTCTCATATAGAAGGCAGGAAAATACACTTTGCTGTTTTAAGAACTTTATGTTCAAGTATCAGTGTAGTCTGCACAAAGGATAAAAAATGTTGCCACAGTGGTAATGATTAAATTTAATTGTTTGTGTTCATAAAGTCTGAAACACATAACATAAATTTTGAAGGAAAAGATATTCCCCAGGTTCAAAGAGAAACATTTTTTCGACTTACTAAACCACATTTTGAATAGAAGAATGACATTATAAAAGAATGTACAGCTTTTAAAATGCTTATTAGCACATAACTTACATTATTAGGATTTGATGCAGTTTTTCTGGTCAGAGTATTCTATGGGGACATTTATTGATTTATAAAAATGGATTTAAAGTATGAAAGAAAAGAACAAATGTATATTTTATATGGCTTTCTTGAAGGCAGCCATTTGCCTTGAAATAAAACATATTTATAATACTTTCTAGGAAAATATTGTCAAGGTTAGCTTCAAATTTGACCTACCTTGACAGAGTTCCTACTTTCAAGCATTGTATTGATCATTGTTGGGGGTGGGGGGGGGAGAATGTGCATATATAGGCAATTCATAATTGATACATAGACTTCCTGGGCAGAAAAAAAAAAAAACACAGCTTCAATAGTTAGAGGCAGTATACAGCAAGTATATCATATACAAACTAATATATAATAATAAGTTATTATAGAATAGCCCAAATCATAGAATATTTTTACAGAATACAATTTTAGAACTTTTAGGCATATTGTCAGCATGAGTAATCCCAATAGATCTCCTTAAATGTAATTTTGAATCAGAGGTTACTAGTGCATAAATTACTTGTGTTGATTCTAAATGCTTTAAAAACCATTGAAATTACTAATTTATCCAACGTGTATCTGGATGACAGTAGAATAAAGACACAATCTATGACATAAATTATCATAAATTCTAACTGAGTGTTAGACTTTCTTGTGTGTGTGTTGGTGAATGTGCTTCTGTGCACATGGAAACTTGGGAGTGCGGAGAAAGCCTCCTATTACATTCCAAAAGGCTCAATGGCAATATGGATTTGTATATGTGAAAATAAAAAGTATCTGCATTTGTAAAGGTAAGTCAAAAATGAAAAGTCAGACACTAAATACGTCCCACTTAGCACTGGCATTGACAGAGCTCCTTTAGAAATCTCAAAGGTGCAGAAAGGACTATACATATGTCTTTGATATTGTTTGCATAAGGAGGCCCAAAGTATTAAAGAGTAAAATCTTGAATGTCTTCAGATTTTATCAGAAGCCGTAAATGCATGGATGGATAATTTTGGTAAAAGAAAGTTGTTTAATTGTTCTTTTCTCTGATGCAATTGAAAATTTTAAATTAACCTACAGGTTAATCAGTTCCCTTCAAACAATTATAAAATCCTCAAGCAAAGGAATAGTGAGTCAATATTTAATAGTTTCTGAAGACTCTTAGATTTAAATTAATTTTTTATATTGCTTACTGCACAGCAGGAAATCACATGTAGAAAAGGAAACTAAATTGTTTACAGCAACCTTTGTGTTTTTGAATTATTAATTTAATTTGAAAAATGTAGTGGCGAGACAGAAGTTCAATAGGAAGCGTATGATACATAATGAGCCTAAGCCAACATTAGATTAAATAGAACAGATAGAAAGTAATAACTTCTTCATCAAATGAAAAGTGTTTGTGTATTCTGCTTTTCTTGACTCACAATGAAAGAAATGTAGCCACCAATAGTAAAAATAAATTAGAGCAGTATTTGCTCCAGGTCAAGAATGATGCATGTTACCTCTGCTTGTTTCCTTGTTAGGGCTTATGGCCAGAAGAGATTCCAATTTTAAGTACCAATTTCCCTTTGAATTATTTGAAATTGGAGCTGCCTGATATGAATGACTTCCCATGAAATGAAATTATAGTTAGGCTCACAGACTTACCTATAAAACTGTAAATGCAGTAATATGTATGCATGGGCATGCTACTAATTTTATTGAAGACTTAACCAAGCTTTCTACGCAACTAATATAGATCATTAGCAGTGTTCATGTAGGCATGGAATAATGATTCTCTGAAAAGAGTTTCTGTAGATATCTCGGCTTTAACCCTTAAATTATTACTGACCGGTAGGAGGAAAAGGCATATGATGGAAGGGGTTCTAGGGAGAAAAACTGAGTCACATCTTCAAGGAAATGTGTAAGGAAATTTATTATCACTTCCTTGGAAAATGAATTCTTATCCTTGGTGTTCCAAAGTTTATATAAAGGAAGCAAATGAGGGGGAAATATTTTGTCAAATTGAGTGTTGCACAGAGACAAGAGAAGTTCGTTTGGATTGGAATAAATTGTTAACTTTTGCTGTGGACATTGTGCAACCAAATTAATCCTGAATCCTGTGGCTTTTAACTTATGATAAGTTTAGGCTATTCACCTGAGTACCCCGGGCCAACCAAGGCAGACTGATCTATTGTCCACACTACCTCTCGTTATTACTGTTACTCAATGTCCTCTCTGATTTATTTTTTAATCTGGAAGCTCCGTTTCCTCAAGAGGTAGAAAGTTTTTAAAGTCTCACTTCTTGGGTATATCCCAGCAGCTTTCAGAGTTTTCCCGGCCATGAATTAGGTAAAAGGAAACCTACATGTGATAAGGGGCCCAAGGTAGATCTCCAGATAAGTCCACTCTCCAAGCTCTTAAACCCTTCTGCTGTTGGCCGACATATTTCCTGGCTCCTTTATTCCACAGGGTCTCCCTGTGGCGCATGTGTTAGTATCATAAGCATTTTGTCAATGAGAAATTAACGTCCAAAGTCACTGAACAGGCAAATGGCAGAGGCAGGACCTGAAAACAGGAGGACTTAAGCACACGACCCTCCTTATTTTCTCCTCTCTACTTGAGGATGCTTTGTCCATGCCCAGACTGATGTTTTTGTGAGAGGAGTACCCCTCAACCACATGTTTTCAAAGTTAAGAGATCGATGCCTTGTCATGTTTCTTGGACCACCGTGGTATCTCTCGAGTCGGTGATCAAGGGAAGAAATGGAGACCTCTGAATCTCCATGTGCCTTCTGCCCTTCCTTCCCATGTGCCTCTCCACCATCCACGCACAAATAAGCAATCCTAAGGGGTCCCCCGCCACCACCAGCACCACCCCCGATAAAATTTGATTAACAATTTTTGCTTCAGCCTGAAAAGCATCTTTTCTGGAAGGTTTTTGTTTCTATTTTTAATTTGCCCATGTCGCCCATTTCCTTGCTTGAACCTGTGCAGTTTCTGCTAGTCCTTTAGTCCTGAGTCTCTGCACTCACATCTGCCGGGACTGTGGCCTGTGAGCTCACACCTTGGGGTTCCCTCCCGGAACCCTGCGCTCTCATCTGGCCGTCGGAGCTCAGCACCGTGGAGTGATCATCTGATTGGCTCTCTGTTATTTGAGGAAGTAATCCATTGAACTGAGGACCCCAGGAATTGGATCCTTCTCCCACACAACCCCCTTTTCTTTTTACAATTTGAAAAAGCAAGGCATCGAGAGTTATCCTATGCCATGCAGGAGTTCTTCGAAAAAACTAGATGCAGGCTCTGTTCCCCAATTTCGTCTCTGGTTTTTTGGGCAGAAGCATTTGTTGCTTTCTGTGAATGGAACATGTAAGTGGTGGAGAGCGGAGAAGGTTAGGAACAGAGGAGATATATATATATATATTTTAATAACCAAAACAACGAGAAATATTAGAGCATAACTAGCCACAAACTACAAAAACTGTAAATCCAGCATGACAAAATTTTCAGACCTGAGTGCTGTCCTCTTGGCTTCCACCCCTGGCTCTGCCAACCATGTGCCTTTGGGCAAAAAAAATCACCTCCCTGGAACTGCACTTCTGCCTTTTAAAGAGAGGAAGGAAATAATACTGAATGCCTTTCTTTATTATCATAAATACAATATTTCTATTCCCAAATGAGGACAACTTCTCCCTCAGTAAGCTCTTTTAAGGGTTAATAAAGACACGGTGTGCTGGTATTTGCACACCTCTTTAACAAGACGAGTCCCCTACGCGGACTCACGGAGGCGTACCTGAGCACTGCTTGTGTTAACCACCCACCATTCGTCCTGTTCCGTGTGCACGCACAGAGAGCCGTAATAGTCATGTGTAATGTGTTTTGGAGCGCAGTGTATTGCTCTTTTCTGAAACTTGTTTCCTTTCTTTCTTTTTTTTGTCAACTTTCTGCATTGGCAGAGCATCTTGGGATTGAATTTATGGGTATGGACCAATCATCATTCCTTTTAGCCTGCAGAATTTAGAACCTCTGAGCTGAATTCTTTTCCTTTTCTGCTCTTACCTTTCAATTCCTAACTAATTTCCTTTTCCTTCAGAAGGGATCATACAGCTATAACAATGATTTTTCCGCGTCCCATCTATGATTAGTTTACCGAAATGTCACTGAGTGCAGCAGTTTCTAGATTTCCAAACTTCACTTAGAGTTTAAAATCACCTCACCTGCTGCAAATTCACACATGTCCCACGTACCTTGACCCTCTGGATCTGACCATGCTGTTATTTCAGAGCTGGGGTAAGTTGGAGAGGTGTGGAAGGCTATGGGAAGAACCAAACCAGGCCTGAGAACAAAAGAAGCTCTAAATGCATCGACTTAAAAGCACGCCACGTCTTAGGCCGATGGGAACTTGACATACACTGTAAAAATCACCCATTTAATATAGTAACATAGAAAGCCCTGACATTGCAACACAATATTGTAGGCATAGACTGATTTTCTGGGAATGTTCAAGCACTGCTGTAGTCAACTTCATTATCTTATGAGCAAGGAAATAGAAAACAGAAAGAAAAAAGCCTTGTGCTATTTTCAGTGGAAATTCTAGCACTAATGGAATTAACCTTGAGTCACTAAGATCATCCAGACAAGTAATCAAATAGACATGTTCACACTGTAAACACAAAATATCTCTTAGCAGCATATGAAATTGGGGCATAGTCCCTTTGAAAGCCTTTGTCCTAAATTATTGGAAGCAAGGGCCAGTCCTGGGAGGAGAGGGAAACCATTCTGTCATCCCAGAGGCTCCACAGCGCAGGTACCCGGGCTTTCTGGACAGCACCAGCAGCCCTGGAATGTGGCCATGGGTCAACCAAGCAATGTCCTCATTAACAGAATATCTGATCTCCATGCAGCTGGTGTCAGTGACATCATGCAGTGAGGGCACCCTGTAGCATAACTGCTGCTCTCGTTTGGATGATAACGTCACCATCTATACCTAATATACTTTCCATAATTCGTGGAGAATAAGACTTTTGCAAGTTCTGTCAGTTACAGGTTTAGAAACTCAATTGGTTGACCATTCCTCCTGTAAAAACTCCCAAGAGAAAACGATTCCTGTGATGAGAAAACCCCCACTTATATGTGAGTGGCCCTTTGCAGATCAGAGAATCTCTCCCAAGCGTGAGAATCTCAAGAGGTCCCATGATCAGCATTGGGTGGCAGATTATCTACGTAGAGAGAGAGGGATCTATTCAAGTAACCTCCCTCTGGATAAAAATAGTTCCACTACTAAAAAGGCTTACAGGCCTTTCCTACAGGGAGAAAACAAATCCATTATCGCCTGCTCCTTTTCCCTAAGGGCACCTTTCTCCCACTTTATCACTTCAGGGTCTAACTAGAATTTAATACTCCTATTCCCAATGAGGTAGGGCAATGGATAGTTCAGATATACGACTTCTCCCTCAGTAAGACCTGAAAGAGCAGTAGAGACACCATATGCTGGTATCTGCACACCTCTTACAGGCAAACGGTCTAAAACTCCAAAGTCTCAGGACAGCCAGTGTACTGAGCCAGAATGTTCCATCCTTAAGGGAAATCAGACCTTAAAGATCAATTGCAATTGAGAAAGACAAGGCTTCTGTCTCTTAGCCTGGCCAGATCAGACAGAAAAACATGCTCGATCTGATTCACTGCAAAGCGTTCAGCCAAACCATAGAGTAAGGACTGGGAAGCGTTTCCATTCATTAAGGCACATCCGCCAACTGGACTGATGGATTCTCTTTTTCAGCGCTGCCTCTAATTTGCTTTTGCCCTATTGACCCTGTCACGCTAGGAAAAAAAATAATAATAATAAGGAAAAAGGGGGGGGGGTCAAAAGAACCCATTGTTTTCATTATTGTTCATCAAGTATTTCCCTTTTAACACATTCATAATGTGGGGGTTCCCTGCTCTAGTAAATCATTGGAAAATGGAATAGAAACTGAACTGGGAAACATTTAATGTATTCGGGAAATGCCGTTGTGAATACAGAATCTTAATCCTCTTTCTGTATTCCATGGTCCTTGTCTTTAGTTGGTTCATCTTAGCACTTTGCTTCTTGACCCTTTGGCCTTTACTGAGCTGCCTTTTCATTTCCATGACCAATTTCGCTGGAAAACGCGTGTCTTCCCGTATCACGTAGGGCAGAGTGGTGAATCATCATACCACATTTGCTGACAAACTGAGGTCAGTCTATTCTTTCCTAACGAACAACCGCCGAAAAACTTCTCAACGGAATCCCTGGGAGTAGTGGGATGCCTTTTCCCCCTTGGGTCCCTGTATACATCCCATTTTCACGGTGTGCGGATGTAATCTCCCAGCTTTTTCTAAAAATAGAACGTTAAGATGCCAGCGCCACCAAGCCCTCCTCCTTTCAAAAGAAGAAAAAAAGAGAGTGAGGGAAAGAGGGCAGGGTAAAGCAGGGTCAAGGACACGTCTACACTCCTGTTTCCGAACCAACTTATCACACCGGCAGGAACCCTGCCTCCTGTCCCGGGCCCCACCTCTCCTTCTTAGACATAGTGCTAAAAACTGATCCAGATGCCAGGTCAAGGAGGAAGCTCCCGTGGCACCAGCTCACAGATTAACACCTCATAAAATTTGATTCCCTGTCCTGTGGCTGTGGGGGAGGGGAGGCAGCAGACACAGCAATTAACAAAGAAGCATTCACCTTCCACCTCATCATCTGACTTTTGCGGCCAAAGTATGTGCCACCACTCTGTCTCCTGGTTCATTGTTTCCTTGCAATGCACCAGCTGCTTTGCTTTCTAATTGTGGCTTCCACGTGACCGCCAGCCTAGGGTAGGAGTTATGCTGTATGGGTTCACCCTTCCAACTTTACATCCACCTTCTCTTCCCGCCCAGCATTTCCTCCCTCTGGTTTTCTTTTATTTATTTTTCTTCCCTTAGTATCGGGCATGCTGTGCCAGGGACTTCAGATGGCTCCTTCACTTTCAACCTTGTTTTCCCTCGTACCCGACTTCCTCCCTCTCTCCGTCATTCTGTCAGTCTGTCTGTCCTCTTGGTTTGTTTTTTCCTTCCCACTTCCCACCCTTTTGGTTTGTTTTTGTAGAATTTCTGTAGCATTCTAGTCTTTTACCCGCTGACTTCTATTCTCCTTCTCCTCCTGTTAATAATCAGTGCTCTATTAATTTGATTTGACAATGTTCCTGATCTGTTAACTGGAATTTGATTACCATGGGCTTGGCTTGTAGGAAATGTTTTTTTGTTTAATGGTAAGGTCTACTGTATCACAGAAAATAAAACGCACTTTTTCATTTCGAGAAGACCTTTCTGCGACTTGCCCTCTCTCAGCAGAGAAGAAGGTGTGGTGGCTAAGACTGAGAATGTAAACCAAAAATGTTCCCTAAGGCCCCATGTCGACGTCCAGATAAGAGACCGTCATTTGCACAACATCCTCCAGTTTTTGACCAGCTTATTAATCAATTTGGCAAGTTCCACTTACATTGCTTATTCTACACTGGTTGAGTTCTCTTTCTCAGTGAATATCTTCCAATAAATATAATTAGACTAGTTGGAAACTCAGTTCCTAAGGGATCAGGTTCACCATGAAATCTGCCAATCTCATTAAAAGCCTGACCCACCAACGTATAATCAAATGATCCCTCCCAAAAACAGATTTGCAAATAGAAAGACTTCCATGAATAAGATACTGGTCACATTGGGGGTACAGTGATGCTCTTAACCCAAAGTTCTAAGGGGGTACAGTGATGCTCTTAACCCAAAGTTCTAAGCACCAGACTCCCTTAGTGTAACCTACCTTAGCTAATTTGCCAAGCTGGTCACCACGGCAATGCATTACAATCTATTCCAAGTCGCATATCATGGATGCTAGTGGTTTCTTTACACAGATACATTAGGTGTCTAAGTACAACTGGTGGGGTAATAATAATTGTCTTTCAAAGGACAAATCTCCATCTTGGCCCAGGACTATCTTACCCACCATATTGGGCTTTCTCTGATACAGTAGGCTGCTACCCCCACCGTGTGGCTTATGTTTACATTTTACAGTTTAATCGTAGGGTTCCTGCCTCATTTTTGTTGCTAACTACAAGTCAAGCTCATGTTTGCAAATGTCTTTGAGTTTATTTTTTTTAATTTAGAAATGGCTCCTTGTAAAGACCGCCGGAATATAACATAGATGGGAAATAAAAAGAGGCTTGGGAGGGCGGGGGGGGAGATGGAGAAGAGGGAGGAGGGGAGGATGGCCCCAGTGATTCCAACCCCAACTCGTTTTATTGGCATTGATTCCTGTTGTCTTTGCAAGATATGGGTTTTTTTTTATTTAATTAAAAACTACAGTTTTGACTAAATAATTATTTTATAATTAATGTTGATGATTTGCCAGTTTAATACATATATACCTGCAGCTTATACGTAAAGTAACTTAATAGTGTAATTTTTTTTTATCGCACATGGCCCCAGCTGGCTTTGCTGTTTATGCTCAAAGTACAATGCAGAGTATGCTGTACCTTAAGTATGTCTGCAAAAGTAATGAATTGTCTCGTATTTACTTTCTTGTGAACATGGACAATGCCAACGCAGCATGCCAACTGTTCAGTTGTTAAGTCCCGGCACGTGTAAGGGGGCCTTGGTGACGTCTGCTCTCATCCCTTTCCAGAAGCGGAGGAGCTCTACCAGAAGAGAGTGCTGACCATCACCGGCATCTGCATCGCCCTGCTTGTGGTCGGCATCATGTGTGTGGTGGCATACTGCAAAACCAAGTAAAGTTTCCTCCTCCGTGCCTCTCTCCCCTTCACTCAGAGACGGCCTAGCCGGCGGGGCTTTGCACAAAACAGATTCAACGGCCTGGTCTTGAGAAGGGGGAGTGGGGAGGCAGGGGGATGTTTCTTCTCATGTTTCTCCCCAGAATAATCTCTCTGGAGGACCTTTTCTAATCACATAACTAGAAAGCTCTGCCTGTTTGTGCGAAAATGTTCAGAAGATTTCTGGTCATTGACCACGGCCCGTGATCAAAAGGGGTGGAGGGACGGGCCTGTGGGGCACATGCGTGTGCGTGTGGACGTGCACCACATCCTGAGAGGACAGCAGTCGGTGACCAAGGCGCACTTGTCCTATCCCTGCTGAGGACGTGTTCTGCTTTGCACTCAGACTTAGGAGATAAAGGAAACATTTGGTGGTGTTGGGAATGCAGGTTTTTAAAAACATCATTGGGATTGATTTTCTGTTCCATCTAATGAGCTTACTGGTTCAAATGCTCTCAAATCGTGAGATGTACAAAAGGAATCTCATGGGAGGAAAATCAAGCAAATCTTGCTTTGAAAGAATTAGAGAAAACACTAAAGTAGATGTGTGTTCACTGTGTCTGGCCCTTGAAGCTGGGTCCCTATGAACAAACACAATTACCGTGTGGCATGAAGTCCCTTCACTTTTCTCTCTTACGTAGAATATCCACTTAAAGTAGGAAATAACGTTAACAGTTTTGTTTTGTTTTGGTGCTTCATCACATAAACTCCCTTGCCAAAACTAGTCATGGGGATATTATCATGGCCTGAATGTTGCATGGAAGAACAAAGACAATATGCTTTTATACCATAAAATTAAGGGCATGGATGGCATTTCCTTAATACCCCAGGGTTTTGTTTAAAAATTTTGTAATGTTTATTTATTTTTGAGAGAGAGACAGACAGAGACAGAGCACGAGCAGGGGAGGGACAGAGAGAGAGAGATACAGAATCCGAAGCAGGCTCCAGGCGCTGAGCTATTAGAACAGAGACCAACGTGGGGCTCAAACTCACGAACTATGAGAGCCACCCAGGCGCCCCAGTACCCCAGGATTTAATGTGTTGACAGAATTGAGTGATAGAGATAAGCCTTACTAGAATCTACCTTATGAATCCTACTAGATTCAACTTCAATATTTCAATACTCATTGCCTAGTTACACAAAAAAAGCGTTACCGGAGTGAGATCATGTTATAACTGCGCTAAATCTACTGGCAAAATATGTACCTGTCTGCGCTCATGTACGATGCTATACATGCTCACACACTGTGTATGAGCACAGATTCAAAATTAACTGCATTTCCTTAAGAGACCCACAGACAAAATTATACATGAAATCAGAATCAGCCTCGTCAATTGCACGGCACAAATTGTTACCTAAGACAAATGACCATGTGTAAGACTTAGGCAAAGATGGATTGATGACCAAAGTTGGGGTTTGAGCCAAATATCAACTCGATGTATCTTCTCCTTTTTTTTTTTTTCTTATCTCTCAGCAGTCCGGTTCAATTTCTGTAAGAATCCCACCCAACTTCTTAAATCTATTTACTAAGAATGTGGGATTCCACTTCTGTCCATAGGCAGACTCTGAGATGGAGTGATACACCCTCTCCTGTCACCACCACTAATCTCCTACCTGAGTTACATGTTGGTAGTATAAAAAATTGACTGTACCAAATAACAGAAAAAAATAATAAATGCTCCCTCTTTTTCATATCCAGGAAACAACGGAAAAAGCTGCATGACCGGCTTCGGCAGAGTCTTCGGTCTGAGCGAAACAACATGGTGAACATAGCAAACGGGCCTCACCACCCCAACCCACCCCCCGAGAACGTCCAGCTGGTGAATGTATGTTGACTCTGGCCAGTGGAAAAGCTGAGCGTCTCTCCTCTGTTCAGGCACCTTGAAGTTTATTTTCTAAAGCTCTTAGGCTCTTAGCTACTGCCATTAATCACCACAGCTTCCAGGAATCCAGGGTTTCTCCAGGAGAAAAGAATGGGAACATTTTTTAAAGTGAATTTGGTTCCTGTAACACCAGCACATTTCCCCTTACAAAGTGTTCATTAAGGGGTTGGCATAATAATATTGGGTTTGTTCTGCAGGGAGACGAGGACCGGAAGAAAGGAAAGAAAAACAGAAAGAAAAATTATGAAATGAATGATACAAGAATCAGGGGGAAATATTTTATTTTATTTTATTTTTATGATTTGGAAATGAAGGCTATTCCAGTCTATAACTGATTAGTGCTAATAACTGAGCTAAGGGCTTTAGACTCATTTTTATTAGAGGCATTTCCCAGCGCCCGATGATTTACTGATTCTGACTTACCAAGGGAAAAATTAGGGCGTGGAAGGGCCAAGTGACTTATCAAACTCGCTCTCAGTGGCAAAACTGAAAGAACGATGCCTCCTCTTCCCTGACTCTTTCTATAGGATGTCAAACCCTCCAGAGGAAATAGATCCTCAATCACTCAAACATTCTGTTTAAAATTTACCAAGCACTAGGCTTTTAGATAGAAATAGGTCATACATTCTGAAGAGTCTTTAGATACAATCTTTCCAGCCTCTTAGAGCCGGACTCAGCTTTCCTGCCTTTTGGAGTGTTTCTCCATATTTTTTGCACCATAATTTTTTCCTGTTCACTTCATTTCCCTCTGATGCGTGGCTTTTTGTAGGCAAAGCTTGAAGACTACATTCAGTACCACTCTCTATCCTATAGGAAAATGTGTCTTTTGTTTGGAGCAAATCTATCCTAGAATCCTGTTCAGCCTTGGTGGTTACTACCAGCAAGACCTGTAGCGAAGACCTTCCAGGGACAGAGGAAAGGCTGATATATTAGTATATTTTGCTGCTTTCCTCCCCCCACCAGTGTTCACTGGAATGTTCTACACAGTTGATAAATGCATTCACTACATACAGGCACACCTCCAATCTGTCACTGTGTCTAAGTGGCTGCGTGATTCCAATTATGTCTTGGGCTGTGTTGCTTTAGGCTTTAATCTGTCTAAACCCTGTTTCCTCATGATGACAACAGGCCTAAAAATAATACCTACTTCAGAAAGTTCTGTGAGCATTAAATAAGACAATCCATATAAAACACTTAGCCCAGTGACATTCAGTGAGTGTTCAATAATTGTTAAGTATCATTTTCATTAGATTCACTAAGGTTACATTGCTTTTCAAGGACCAAGAGTGAAATGGTACACAGACTAGGAAGAGCTCATTATTTATGACATCACCATCTTTGCCTTAAAACAAGCTAACTTTACATCCCAGAAAGAGCCACACGGAATAATAGCCTTTCCGCTAAAAGAACCAGCCAGAGTTTCAAACATCACTCGAGCTGTATATTTTGGGGGTTTCCGTAAACACATCAGGTTCTTTTAAAGCCCACAGCCCATTGCTTATAAAGTGCCCATTTCAACTGAGAATATTCCTTTACATGCCTTTTTCTGTTATTTTACTCAATGTGGTGTCTTTAAAAGACAACTTCAAAGTGTGCTTCTTTCATTGACTGCAGTGGATATTGAATCTACTGAAGTAATAGCTAGGGTGATTTGGTGATGAAAATAAAGTAGGATCTATTTGCACCATGGATATGCCCCCTATACGTTATGTGCTTTGTCAAGATGTGTGATCTCGACAGCTTCTGTACGTCCTTCAGATCGCTTGGTGGCTGTGTTAGTCTTACCACTGATAAGTTAAAAATTTCAGTGATATCATTAGGGCAACATGGGCGCTGGGAAACTGAAAAAGAAAGGTAGATCCCAAATGCAGATATTGTAAAAAAAACAAAAAAACAAAAAACTTCCTCCACTGACTTGAAACTTGAAATAAGACAAACCATCTCTACGTTTTTGTTTCAGTCAACTATCTGTTCATCTTCTTTCACTTATAACAACGATGACAAAAATGGATATCGGGCAGAGATTTGTATTGAATTCCAGTTACATTTTCAGTTAGAAATAAGATAGAAGGAATAGGTCTGTTTCTGATAATACGCAGTTAAGACTATAGAATCTATGCCGTGTGCACATCCAAAGGATAATTTATTAATTTCATTTATTGAATTTAAAGGCCATGTAGCCAGGGTATGACTTGCCATCTGACCATTGGAGAAATGGAATTTATTAGGAAGCATATGTACTTAGAATAGATTTGTGTGTGTGATGCTGATGTTACTGTTTTGATTAATATGAATCTTCAAGTTGTGTCTCTTTGTTTATCCAGCAATACGTCTCTAAAAACGTCATCTCTAGTGAGCATATTGTTGAGAGAGAAGCGGAGACATCTTTCTCGACCAGTCACTATACCTCTACAGCTCACCACTCCACCACTGTCACTCAGACTCCTAGTCACAGGTATGAGAAGGAAAAATAAAATTATAAGGCACTCCTCCAAGAGTAAATTTGTATATATTGCCTTTTGCTGTCACTGCCGAAGAAAGGAACAGGAGATACTCACTTATGAGTCAGGGACACACGGTTAAATGTATGGTTTAGGACAAAAACAGACTTTGGACATCAACTGGCTCTGCCATTTAATTGCTGTTTAAATTTGAGCCTCAAGTTTTTCATTACTGAAAATGAAAAGAATGCCTACTCACAGGATCTTCGTTCCCCATTTTAGAGATTGTCTTTACTCAGGCCCGACCCCTCACTGAATTGCTACAGTGGAAAAAGTCTGGCTTAGATGCTCTATAATGCTTAAAAGTTGGCTTCTTCCAATGATTGGGTTGCCTTTGGAAATGCACGTGCGAACTGGTTTAATAACTGAACTCTAAATTCTCAGATGTCTTGCTGATCCAGTTCATGCTACCAAGGGCAACACTGGACTGCAAAATGCAGCTCACAGGCCAAGTATTTCCTTAACGTAAGCTGCTTAAGAACAGAGAGATTGTACGAATACGTAGTACATAGCGACATTTGGAAAATAATGTGTCAAATGGGTGAGCAAATACATAAGCTGTATCCTTACAAAGCCATTCTAAATCCTTGCTAGAGCGAGTATCTTTCTGACGATTCTATTCTGAGACAAGTAATGTTGTAGTGAACTGCCGATACACCAATAATTTGAAATAGTTACCAGATCACGTCCTTTCATTTCCATTTTGGCATGTAATTAAGAAATGCATAAGTATATCTCTTCGCCTCTCACGTTTCCCCTCTAGCTGGAGTAATGGGCACACTGAAAGCATCATTTCGGAAAGCCACTCTGTAATCATGATGTCATCAGTAGAGAACAGTAGGCACAGCAGCCCCTCTGGGGGCCCAAGAGGACGACTTAATGGCGTGGGAGGCCCTCGCGAGTGTAACAGCTTCCTCAGGCATGCCAGAGAAACCCCTGACTCCTACCGAGACTCTCCTCATAGTGAAAGGTAAACCCCAAGGGCACAGCTACTGCAGAGGACAAAGAGACGCAGTAGGGGAATCCCCGTGAGCACCTGCGGTCTCACCTACGGAAATCTACTCTAATGAGAATAAGGGGCAGCAGTTGCCTGTGCTAGGAGTTTCCTAGCTGAGGAAGTCATCTTTTTGTCTGAGCTCACTTCTCCTGAGCTTCTCGCGTCATCCCAGCGGCTGACAGGCAGCAGACCCTTAAAGAGCGGGAACGATTTGATGTGGAAGGTGCGGCAAACCTGGAGTTCCTAGCTCTGGCCTTAGGCTCAGACCCACCCGGGATCTCAGTTTTCTCGGCTGTAACTTTAGAGAGATGGCACCAATGGTTGATAAGGACCCTTTCTGTAATTCTAATTTGCCAGTTACCCAAACTCTGGTCGAGCTGCTCTCGTGTTCTCGTGTGCTAACTCTTTCTTACCTTCCAGCCTCGGTTAAATCAAATCAAGGGCTGTGTCACTGCTGACTGTCGTGGGGAATGACCGCTTGTGTTCCACCACATAGTATCCCTTTTATGAAATTCGAAGAAGGGATGAATAAATAAATGTTTTGTCTGCTGTGTCTGGCAGTCTTCACAGCTGGTTTCCAAACCAATATTGCTTTTGACATCGTCCTTTATTCCAGAATGTTTTGGCTTTCTTCTGGGGATCTCGGATTGGGCTGGGGGAGTTACACACAAGGTAAAATAAAGAGTAGAAGAAAGCAAACTAAGAGATGCTTACTAGGGATACTGAATTCATAGGTTCTCTTTATTCATTTTCACTTAAATTGGGAGAGTTATATCCAACCAGCATTGGCAGCATATCAGTACGCTATTGCTTGTTTGTTTGCAAACCCAAAATGGTGTCATTTGTTTGTTTATATATCACCATCTCAGTGTGATCTTTGACCACTTGCTGAAAGGTTTATGTGATGTTGCCTTGGTACGTGTCCATACCTATTTGGTAGTTACATGGGCGGAGATAACTCTGATAGACTCTGTCCACTCATGGACTGACTGGGCAGTCCTTAAAACAAAAGATGACTAGTTTGGGGCCAACAGGTCATGTAGAGCTTGCTGACCACTCCTCAAGGGTCTTTGCCCCAAAATGGTATTTCAGAATTCTATGGAATTAAAGGCTGCTCTGTCATTCATCTGTGAAAAAGTAGGCATGGTCCCAAACTGGTTTAAAACATGAGTCTTAAATTCATATAATTGTGTCTTTATGTATTAAGACATTCTATCTGTCTTAATTCATTATTTTTTGAGACCTGAAAAAGACCTCAGGGACAAATTCTTTCTTCATCACTACGTGTGATATTTCTCTTTAAAGGCTGACATTTCCCTGCTGTGGTGGGCTTCCACACATACCACAGATATTATCTAGGACTGCAAAATATACCGGGACCTACAGAGCATGGAGAGAAAAGATCCATTGCCTGTACGCATTGGTTGAATTTGGATTAGCGTTTCTCAGAGAGCTTAATTTAAGTATCCCCAGAACGAAAGTTGAAGCCTTGAGCCCCAAGTATTTCAATCTCTAAGACGCCTTCCCAGTTTAGACACAGCTAGACCTCACATCCATGTGACTCTGAATCATGGCTGAAAAGCAGGAAAGTTAATAGCCTTCCTGTTCCTGTTAGCTAGAGTTCAGATAATGGTGTCCTGTGTCATCACAAGTTAATGTCAAATTAGTCTCTGTGAATGCCAATGTGAAGAAAAGAGTCCTTGGTGCTGTGCATTGGCAACATTTTTATAGAAGTTGAGAAATGTGACTCTGAATAAGCCCCATTTTCCTCAGTAGTTAGTCAGGTCTCTTGTTCTGGTGGAGAAAAACGTGATATGGAAAAAAAAAAAACGAAAGAAAGAAAGAAAGAAAGAAAGAAAGAAAGAAAACAATAAAGAATGCACTCAGTGTAGTCACAGTGAGATTTACCGAGCACCATTGGACATAACAGGACCTAAGGTAACATGGTACAGCCACCCCTTGAGCAGTCACCAAATATAAGCCAAAGATTGATACAGCCTTGGGTTTTTGAAGAGAGGTGGACTGGAGATTGGACATAGCCAGGGAGCCAACATAAGGTTCTCCCAGGCTTATTTCTGAATGTCTTGGTCACTGAGATGGATAGTTGCAAATTGAATGTGAAGAGGTAGCATTTCATGGAAAAACTAAAAGCACACAAATGTGTTACACTGTTATCAGGAATAAATCTAAGTTACTATGCTCTTTTTTTTTCATAAGACATAACCTTATAGCTGAGCTAAGGAGAAACAAGGCACACAGATCCAAATGCATTCAGATCCAGCTATCAGCAACTCATCTTAGATCTTCTTCCATTCCCCATTTGGGCTTCATTCTCTAAGACCCCTTGGCCTTTAGGAAGGTATAGTATTTAAGTAATACTTGTTTCCCTTCCAAATCCCCGCGCCTTGGTCCTCGTAAACTGAAAGGCTTCCGGGACCTAGTGCCCTCTTATCCTGACTCACAGGCTTTTATTTAAAACCATGATGAGATTGAAAATCCCCAAAGTTTCCACGAGTTAGGCCACTTAGCTGATCTTTGCATGCACTCCTGTGAGGAAACTCTTGGCTACATAATGTTAGACTCCAAGGGTGCTGAATGTCCTTAGCGTTAAAAATCCAGATGTATCCAATGAATCGACCGTCTTTGTTTTCTGATTCTATAATATCGTGAATTCTGTCCCCGTCCCCTCCCTGCTTGGATGCCTCTTATTCCACCACACTCACGCAGGGTATTCTGTGCTCACACAGGTATGTGTCAGCAATGACCACCCCGGCTCGTATGTCACCTGTAGATTTCCACACGCCAAGCTCCCCCAAATCGCCCCCTTCGGAAATGTCTCCACCTGTGTCCGGCACGACGGTATCCATGCCCTCCATGGCAGTCAGCCCCTTCGTGGAAGAAGAAAGACCTCTGCTTCTCGTGACACCACCGAGGCTGCGGGAGAAGTATGACCGCCACCCCCCGCAGTTCACCTCCTACCACCATAACCCCGCGCATGAGAGCAACAGCCTGCCCCCTAGCCCCTTGAGGATAGTGGAGGACGAGGAGTATGAAACCACCCAGGAGTACGAGCCAGCTCAAGAGCCTGTTAAGAAACTCACCAGTAGCCGGCGGCCCAAAAGAACCAAGCCCAATGGCCACATTGCCAACAGGTTGGAAATGGACAGCAACGCAAGTGCGGAAGGCACTCACTCAGAGAGTGAGACAGAAGATGAGAGAGTAGGGGAAGATACCCCCTTCCTGGGCATTCAGAACCCCCTGGCCGCCAGTCTTGAGGCAGCACCTGCCTTCCGCCTGGCGGACAGCAGGACTAACCCAGCAGGCCGCTTCTCTCCGCAGGAAGAATTGCAGGCCAGGCTGACGAGTGTAATCGCTAACCAAGACCCTATCGCTGTATAAAACCTAAATAAACACATAGATTCACCTGTAAAACTTTATTTTATATAATAAAGTATTCCACCTTAAATTAAACAATTTATTTTATTTTAGCAGTTCTGCAAATAGAAAACAGGAAAAAAACTTTTATAAATTAAATATATGTATGTAAAAATGTGTTATGTGCCATATGTAGCAATTTTTTACAGTATTTCAAAACGAGAAAGATATCAATGGTGCCTTTATGTTCTGTTACGTTGAGAGCAAGTTTTGTACAGTTACTGTGATTGCTTTTCCACAGTATTTCAGCAAAACCTCCCATATATTCAGTTCTCGCTGGCTTCTTGTGCATTGCGTTATGATGTTGACAGGATGTATGATTTGTGAGACTTGCAACTTCCCCTCCGTTTGCTTCTAGTAACGCCCGATCAGTATGTCTTGTAATGGCACATCCATCCAAATACTCTTCTCTTTTGTACGAAGTTTTCTTTTGCTTTCGGTATACGAAATGAGTTGTGTCTACTCCGCCAGCCAAAGGTTCGCTTCACTGGGCTCTGAGATAATAGTAGATCCAACAGCATGCTACTATTAATTACAGCAGGAAACTGCATTAAGTAATGTTAAATATTAGGAAGAAAGTAATCTTGTGATTTTTTTTTAAAACTATATTCTTCATCAGAAGACAGCTGGCTCTCACTAGAAAAGAGCAGCCATTTGCTTTCTTTTGGTTTCTTTTTCTTGACAAAGAGCAACAGTTTGGGGAGGAGCATAGAACTCGGGCTCTGGCTTGCTATCAGGGTACATCCATCACTTTATAAGAGGACTCGCCTCACCTTCTGGGGGAATGACACAACAGGTCATCTAGCTGAAGATCAAACCATGGCTGAAAAAGGTGCAATCGTTCCTGACTTGGGTTGTCCACTGATTTTGGAGCCAGTGATTGGTTGTGTCCTAACAGCTGGAGAATAGACGTGTCATGGCACAAGCAAACCAGCTGAAACAGCACACTCAGCAGTTGGTCTGCAATGCTTCTGCAGTGAAATGTGCCTGCTGTATGTGGTGGTGATTAGTCACCATAGGCAATATTTCTGTTGTAGTGTGTCTAGAAACAGTGAATGTATAGAAGGCGCAGGTGGAGAACAGCTGTGTGACATGATTGCAGTTTTAAACAGTTTTGTTGACCACTCCCTTCTCCTCATGATTTTTCTCTTGTTTTTCGATGTTGCCTTGATTAGGTCACAACTATGCATGAACATTTTTGTCAGGAATGGCCAATGTGCATGTGATTTGTGATTAGCGAGAACCTTCCACGAGCGATGATTCATCAGGAAATGTTGGTAGTGTTGAAAAGATTGCACCTTTCCTTGCAGAAGTGACCCCCACCTGTGTACTGACCTCTCCATCTGCAGCCCTTATCATCCACCCCCTGCCCCACTTCTTACTTTCTGCTTTACTGTCACAAAACAGGATGAAGACAGGTCTGAACTTTGCATGTTCTCTGTGATTGCAAGTCCAAAGAAGGCCTAGAGGTGTTACCATTGGAGATAACTGCTGATTCAGGAAAACAAGGCAATTAAAAAAAAAAAAAACAACAACGAGACCCCATTTCATGCCCTGCCAGGTATCTGTCAAAGCTGGCTAGAGCTCTACTTAGATTCCCAGTGACCTCCTAGGATCCATGGGAAAAAATGGGAAGCATGTTGGCAGGGGGCTCAGAATACCAGGCGTGAAGTCAGCGAAAGCAACGGCTCCTTGTTTGCAGGTGAACTGCATTTAGTTCCTCATCAAATTTCTATATGAACATTAACGAGGAGACGTGACAGGCAAGGAGGTCTTGGGGAAACGTGGGCTGGGCATGAGTCATGTCATTAAGCTCCTTACATGTTTCTGCAACCCACAGAGGTGTCTGTCTGCAGGTCCTGGCAGTTACTTTTAGTATTTGGTATCCTAACCTGTCCTTCCTTATTCACAAGCCGCTTTCTCTGTGCTCAGCAGTGTCCTCACTGCTCCTGTCAGGCTGCACAAGTCACTCTGATTGCCCAGTTCTGTAGAAATGAGTAAGCTCATGGCAGGGGAAGAAGACAGTCGACCCAAAGAGCTTCTCTCACTTATGCCAATATTGCCTTTGAAGGCCTTGGCTCATCCAGAGGCTATGTCAATAAAGAAATTTCTACCGTGAATTCAAAGTCCAAAATCTCTGTTTCAGAAATGTTCAGGCATTGGAGTACCCAAAGGCCCCACGGTGGAGAATTCCAGGAATAAATCAAATCTCCTGTTGAGAGCAATGAACATATTCCCCAGTGTGAAGACAGCTCTAAATGTTTCAGGTCACAAATACATATGAACAGTTAGGACAAGAGGAAATTTTATTTCCGACTTGATTCTGGTCACTCAGAGAAGTGGCATGTTAGCTGGGACAGCCTTTCCATCTATAGGACCAGAGCTCCCCCTGAGAAGAAAGGACGGCTGGTTCCTCAGGGTTGTGCATTGCAACCACGAGCTTTGTGTTCGCAAGGACTCCTCTGTGGTAGTTACCACATCGCTCTCAACCAGCTCTGTCCATAAACTCAGTGCAGTGGCAATGCAAAGAAGGAGCGTGAACCGATATTCCCAGCATGTGGCAAGTTTTCGTGGCTTTTCAGGTGGGGGAGGCCACCTGGGAGTTTGACAGCAGCTTTGTCTCCCCGGGGTCTGACGTCATATCCCATGAGGGGTAGTGCAGCGGACGCAAAACTTCTTTCCGTCACTCAAGATTCCTTTCCCGGCCTACTCTCCCTTCTTGGCTGGTATGACCTTTTTATTTTCCCCCCCAAGATTGCCTGGATGGCCTCATGCTGTCTACAAAATGGCACTCTGCCTGAGTATATGTGAATGTGTCCCAGACACCGACATACCGTATCTTCCGTGTTTTGGTGCGACTGTCGTGATGTAGATGGAGTTTATCCAGGGTAACTAGCTCATAACTATTTTTTTTTTTTTTTTTTTTGGCCTGGGTTAAAAAGGTGCATGGCTCACATTAGTGGAAATAAGGAAGGCCTTGTTTTATCTTTTAGCACTGGCTCCATTTCACCACCCACAGAGATTTCTATCTGCAAGGACCCATGAAACACTGCAGAGAAATGCAGGCAAAGGGAAATGGCCACATATCACGAGTTCTATTATATATTCTTTTGTAAATACACATTGTACGTTACTTGGATGTTTTCCTAAATCATTTACTGTCTTTATGAGTTAATGTCAGTTTTTTTACTCTCTCAACTTACTGTGTAACATTGTAAATAACATAATGTCCTTTATTATTTATATTTAAGCATCTAACATAGAGTTGTTTTCATATAAGTTTAAGACAAATGTCAAAAATATATGTTTTTTTTGTTTTTCTTTGCTTTAAAATTATGTATCTTTTCCTTTTACTTTTTTTTTTTAAAGAATAATTTATTGTTCAGGAGAAAGAATGTATATGTAATTGAAACTATTTGAAGAATGCACATTTGAAGGCCCTGAGGTACTGATAAACTAAAGAATTTATTATCCAAAATACTAAGCAATAAGTAATTGTGATTTATTTAAAATTTTGTTCATTTTCCATGAAGGACATACTGCAATAAAAATGCTACTCTGTGGAGGCGTGGGAGTGTTGCTCAGCAGACTAATGTTTGAGTCTGTTAGACCAGCACCTTCCATCTGACTGCGACAGTTGTATTAATTTAGGAATGTGTCTGATGGACCCCATGATCATCTCGTCTGTCTGTTGCTTTTGCCTGTTCTTTCATCACCTTCTGCCTGTTGGTTTTGCTTACGACTGTATTCCTTGTCAAAAGGGCCATAAGCAAGCAATACAATGTCTTCTTCCCCTTCTCGCACAACCCCCTGCCTCCCCCCGCCCACCCCCCCACCCACCCCGGCCCCATACACAGTAACATAGCAGAGAGGACGTCTTAGGACATGATTGCCTGGGTGCTGGTTGTTAACATGTTCTGTAGTGACTGCAAGAAACTTCTCCGGGCTAATGGAAATGTCAATGTGACAATACCTGCAGTTGTGAAAAGAAAACCTGTTATTGGGGTTCAAGTAATCTGATGGCCAGCAGGGCCCAAAAGGCAGCCAGTCAGAACCTGACCATGCTAAGCTTTCTTATAGCTTCAGTAAATTTATTTTCCATCAGGCCCATGATTTATTGATTCAGTTTTAAGAGAAGATAAGGCTAAGTTGGATTCTTTCCCCTCATTCTATCAATAAATCAAACTAGATGCCCATCTTACTGCTCAGGGAAGGGCCGATGCATGAGAAATTTCCCACATTCTAAAAGAGTCATAGAAATGAGGCTATTACTTTTCTTATTGAGATTAGCCTAAACAAAAGCCATATTTTAACAAATAGGTATTTGCATGGGTGATACTTTTTATATAATTCAAGCATTTTACTCATTATTCTAGATAAGATTAGGGCTTCTGAAGTGTATGAGATAGAGTTCAGCAATCCTTTGAGGGTACACAGGGGCCTCTGTTGGAGTTTGTGGGTACCTCGATGCCTGCCATCAACGTCCACCTCCATATACGTACGTGACACCTTGTCGTTAGTCGTAGCTCCTCTGGCATAATTTCCAAAACAGTCTGGATGTCTAAGAGATTCAAATAGTGGCCTTTGACTGTACCAGTCTTTATTATTTATATCGTGAACTTTTTAAAACAATTCAGATTCCTCATATTTGTGATTTATGTTCCCACACACACACACTCCTAACACACACGATCCTGAAGCCACCGCATTGGCTTACTTGTCCATTGCAGCCAACCAGCCATTCAGCAAATCAAGAAGTGCTTGGAATATTTGAAAAATTACAGACGGAGACACTTCCCTGTGTCTTCAGGTTTCAGCTGAGGCTTTGTCCACCCGACAAACTGAAAACTACAAGCAGTTGTCTTAGTAATTTAGGTTACAATCAGATACCTGACATACACGGATTATGGGAGCAGAAGCCTATATGGTAGAGCATGGTCCAGAGAGAATGTAGAGTATCTGACTATCTAGACGGTTATTACAATTCTCCATTCACTTCAACAGTGTCGACTCTGGAATGTCAAACCCAGGTCAACAATGTCTTTCCAACTACTGTCTGGGGAAGACATCATTAGATTTCCCTGCTCTCTGCCCTGACGATGAATGAAAAAAGCACCTGATGTTAGGGATTTGGGGTTCAGTGAGGCAGTTCTGAAATCTAGAGATTTGGGATGCTGGAAGGAGTGGACAATTTTGATGACCTCATATGAATTGCTTTCTTCTCTATCTTGGGCTTGCCCTTTCTGAAACAGAATAAAATAAATTTATGGAAACTATTACTTCAAAAGATTGGCCTGGTAGGCAATAGAAATGTTTTCAGTTTATGTAAGACAGGACTATCCTGCTGCAATATTACTCACCTTTGGGACTGTTGTTGGATAGAGAAGTCAGGCCCAGTCCTGCAAGTTCCTGTTGGTTCCTGTTGACATCCTGAGACTGTCATTGTTGGACCACTCTGGTGGGCCATTGTGTTGGATGTTCAATAAGCTTCAAGAGATCACTCAGCAGGGTGGATTTTGTTACCTGGAGGAAACTCATCATAATCTACCTGATCTATTTAAAAGCAGACGAGGAGAGGGAAACCAGTAATTCATAAGAGGAGACAGAGAATGGGGTAGCAGCTCTATCCATTCCCCGCCCCACTTCAAATGTACTTACAGGGACAGAATTTGATGGAGGAAGTGACTCTGTTCCCACCCCATGACTTTCCAAAGAGGCCAGAGGCTTACCTTCATAGACACAAAAATCTTTAATAGCTTATGTACAGGTTTGCTCATATGCAACAACTATTAAACAGAAATAACATTTTATGGCTTAAAACATCCCTTATCATTTTTAATCCTCTTAAACTCATGAGATGTTGATGTGATAAATGACGAACAAATTTTAGGTTCAGGAAAGTTAAAAATGTTACACATCTAGTGAGTTGCAGAGATAATACTACAACTCCTATTTCTACCCATTTCACTCCCCCCCTCCCTGTTCCAGACTCAAATAACCTTGCCATTTTCAGCCTGTCATTACATCAGTGCAAGTTCTATCCAAAACCAATTCTTTCTATTTGAAAGAATATAAGCTCCTCTGGCTTTGGTTTAGAGTTACTGTAGAACCCAACTTGCTTGACTTAGTGACTCTATGCACTTTTTTCTCAACATACCTTTCTAAATGAACTGTAACCACGGGAATGAAGTCACAATTTCAAGGTGCAGATAGCATCCTGCAGTGAAAAGAGGAGGGGGCTTTGCAGTCAGAACACTGTCCCCACCACTTAGTAGCTTGGCCAATTTGGTCAATTTCCTCCTCCAAGCTTATTTCCTGATCACTAATATGGGAATCCAAGTGACTTTAGAAGGCTCTGGTGGTAATGAGCATTACACTTGAACATATGTAAGGAAGCCATAAACATCTAGTACATAGCGAATATCCAAGCACTACCTTCTTTTTGGTCCTTCCTCTTGGAGCCCCCGTTCCTCAGTTCCAAATGACACACTCCACATTGCACAAACTCATCACATTTCATCATTTCTCCAATCTCATGCCAATGAGAAAATTCCTTTTTAATTTTTTTTTTACATTTTTATTTTGGAGAGACAGAGAGAGACAGAGCACAAGTCAGGGAGGGGCAGAGAGAGAATGAGACCCAGAATCTGAAGCAGGGTCCAGGCTCTGAGCTGTCAGCACAGAGCCTGATGTGGGGCTCAAACTCCCAAACCGTGAGATCACGATCTGAGCCGAAGTTGGACGCTTAACTGACTGAGCCACTCAGGTGCCCCGAGAAAATTCTTTTTTTTTTTTTTTTTTTTTTTTTTTTTTTTTTTAAATTTTTTTTTCAACATTTATTTATTTTTGGGACAGAGAGAGACAGAGCATGAACGGGGGAGGGGCAGAGAGAGAGGGAGACACAGAATCGGAAACAGGCTCCAGGCTCCGAGCCATCAGCCCAGAGCCTGACGCGGGGCTCGAACTCACGGGCCGCGAGATCGTGACCTGGCTGAAGTCGGACGCTTAACCGACTGCGCCACCCAGGCGCCCCGAGAAAATTATTTTTTAATAACAACTGTACTTTAAGCAGCATAATCACCGAATAAGTTCTTTATTTTATGTTTGCTTCTTATGTAGCCACACTGTTTCACATAAAGCCTGTAATTTTTAAGGGATTATTGCATTAGTGTTTCATTACAACTTCACAGAAATTTACCGAGACATAACTCTTTGTAGAGTTTTCACAATACCATTTTCAAACTTCCTTGCAAACATGTACCACAACAAACAAAACATGCTCCTAAATTGATAAGATATCTGTACACACCCATTTTCTTTCGTTGGTATCCAGGATGTCCTGACACGTTTCATTAAAATATATGTGTGTGTATATATATACATATTTTATATATATACATATTATATATATATACATATATTAATATATATACATATATATTATATATATGTATATATATAATATATATGTATATTATATATATATATAATCTAGGTAAAGTTCTGCAGCCTGACAAAGGTAGAGGAATCAGGTCTCAGATTGACTTTTAAATGTTAGAAACCACATTGCTTATGGATGTTTCTCACTCCCTCCCATTATCTATCCAATAAGTAATTTTTCCAGTTCTACTCACTCTTTATGCATAAAATAGGATTCTTTTATGAATAATTTTTAGATTTCAGCTTTTTGGATTCAATACTTTAAAATTTCATCCTACATTTAAGATGGTGGGTGACTTAGTCTCATGATATTCATCTTCGGGCTTGTGATGTAGTTAATATAGTTCTACTGTTAATGGCAAGAGAGTCTAATATAATTGCCCACACATTACCCTCATTTAAACAAAAGTGTTATTTTATTGGAAATAATCCTAACTCTAGCTCCCTATAAAAATAATAAATAAGGAACCTTTCTTGTTTTTTTAAATAAGCTAGATGTAAACATTGTATCATATTAATTATTATTTATCATCATAGTTAAGCAAACACCTGTCTTCCATTCTGTGACTTTCACCCAGAGGTTCCTTCTTGCTGCCCTTGAACCTTTCTCTTGAAGAGGGTTGGGGGCCTCAGGCTGGGCAGGTTTTCTAGAACCCTTCTGATTTCTCACAGTGAGGCTAAAGTACACGTTCCTTCTTCTTTAGATGAAGGGTCTTCATTGGTGTGCCCTTTAGCAGGTAATAAGATAGCAAAACAATTTCCCCTTACATTTTAGACCCTCTCCAGCATGAATAGGGGGGACAGAAAATGCTGTGTGTAAGACCCCCTCATTCCGAGCTCCTTGATTCCTGGTACTCAGCTTCCTTCCAATTATGAGATCATTCTGCCCTCATGCAAAAATGTCTCTGTGAAGATCCCATCCTTCCTTCAGAATAGCCTTATTTTTGCAAAATAGAGACCTCCCTTAGCAACTTCTTAGTTTAGAGCCCTTCTCTTCCCTGTGCTGATACCTGTGATTTTGAAAGATCTGAAATCATAGGACAATAGAACTTCACATTTGATACAGAAATTAGTCAGAAATTATGGGGTTTAGAATTTAGAGTTTTTTTTTTTTTAAAACTAAGAATTCTTTCTTGATTTGTAGTAGACCCTTTTAGAAAATTTTAGGGTGGAGTCGAAGAGCATTATATCTTTTCCAGTATTTGCTTGACCAAAAGCTCTTTCACAACATGAAAAGATGCTAATTCCCCACACATTCCAAGTTCTGCCCTATTTACCTGAGGAGTTAGATCTCTAGCCATGAGTGTGAGGGGAAGGACCGTGGGCCCTTCCTATTAAGCTGTTGATGCAGAGTTAATGGGATTTAGGGTTCCTCTCGGGGTCAAACTCATATGGATTATGAAGCAAGGGGAGAACTAAGGGGAAACATCCCCTCACCTGATTAGAAGAGTCACATGGCACCCACTAAGCAAGCCAGAACCTGAGCAATAGTCTACATTTCCTTCTCCATATCTAACTGACAGTGGTGTTCGCACCACTGATCTGCCAAACAAATCCGTCCCCTCTTTCCCAGCCCCATCGCTTCTACCATTGGTGCCCTCTTCCTCTCCCACTAGACTCCATTAGCCTCCTTACTGATCTGCTTCCTTCAGCTCCTCTGGGACATCCTTCGCATTTTGCTGAAAGTTTCTCTAACTCAAAAACCTTGCTGTGCATGCTCCTTGTTTTAACCCTTCTGTGACTCCTCATGAAGCTAAGTTCCTCAGCAGCCAAACTCTTGAAGCGTCTCCCACTTCACCCTCCACTCCGTCTTATGATTTTCTATTTTCCAAGTATGCCATACCAGTGTTTGTCAAAGTCTCCCCATCAGCGTTCCAACTTCACGACTCTTACCATATTCACGTACCACCTGTTATTTTTTGCATATTGTTTTTTTCAATTGATTGCATTTTTAACTGAAATAAAGTCCTTTCAAATGAAACTTGTATCAATGCTGTGAGTGGAAGCCTGCAACCAGTTGTCATAATGAAAATGAACCTTATAAGTAAATATAACAAAAAAGGAAACAATGTAACTACATCCTAACACGACAGTGTTGCCTGCTAAAGTATCTGAGCTGAATCCTGTTCTCTGACAAAAGGGGAGATCAGCAAGTGTTCGAGAAATTGGAAATGTATTCAGAAACATAGAAGGATTCATTCCTTGACTTAACCAGGATTGAGAGGGAGTTGACAGGAAGCTACTTCTACTGTTTCGTTCAATGTTATTTAATTCTAGATCCTGGTATCATTTTGGATGCGCCATTCAGTCACCCACAGATCTTACATAGCCACACAGCACTGGGCTTGTTATAGCCCCCTGCCCTTGTGCAGCCTGTTTCCTTTTGCAGGAACGACGTCTCCATTCATCCTTCTAACAAACTTCTTTTACGCTTTCTCTGGATGGGGAGAGTATCTTTGCTTAGGAATCCTTCCATGACAAGTATCTGCCTTTGGCAGATGAGAAGTGCTTCTCTCCTTTGCTTTCTCATGGTATCTATGCCATGCAACCGTTTATGTAGCATTTTCCATCCAGCTCACAACTTCTACTGAACTGAAATTCCTCTCTGAGGGCAGAGATGCTGTCCTCTATGTGGTTATCCAGGTCCTTGCATGGTGCTTGGAACACGATCGATGCCTAGAGAATAAATCACTGGCAACTGGAGACAGGATATTTACATGGGTTGGCAAAGCAGGTGAGGAATCTAAGTGATCATAGGCATTTTGAAAAGTCAAGATCAAGAAAAGAGTAACCCGACTGACTTATTTCAGTTAGCATCTGTGTTGTTGCAAATGGCAAGTTTTCATTCTTTTAATATTCCATTTTATACATTATATATATATATATATACATATATATACACATATATATATATATCACATCTACATATACAATATCCAAATATATCCCATTATATAGAATATATTTACGTATAAATCTATATATAGATAGATAAATAGACCTCGCATCTTCTTTATCCATTTTTCTATGGAGAGACATCTGGGTTGCTTCCGTATAATAACAAAAAAAAAAAAGTTAAGAAAAAAGAAAAAGTAAAGAGTGATCTGTAAGTAGCTAGGACAAAATCAGAAACATACGGGGGGTGGAACCAAATTTGCTGAATTATGATTTAAAAAAAACAAAACCAAAACAAAAAACAACCAGAGGTCACAGTCTAAGGGACAGAAGATCCACGGCTCAGACGAGATTTGACTACCTTTGCGTTTGGTTTTAGCTCCTTGTCCACTCAAGACCTCTGGCTTAAAATGAACTTTTCATGTCTCTTCTCCCTTCATCACTCCCGCTGCTTAGCAAGGTCCTGAAAATAAAGCCTTTTAATTGAATATTGTTCAATGAGATCATTCTTAGAAAGAAGACTTCCATACTGACCATTGCATGTAAAACCAACATAAGTCTCCAATCCTTTGAAAAGGTACAAAGGGAGCCTTGCACCTAACAAGCTTTCCAAAGGTTTTTTTTTTGTTTTGTTTTTTGTTTTAATGCACAAGTGGAGTAAAACATAAAATCAGCATGCTATAGAAGTCAATGGAATACATAATTTTCCATTCTGGATAGAACGATGATTTGTAAGACTGAGCATTCAGTGATATTTCCTAGATATTTATATGTCATAGTTATGTATAGTATAACAATTGTGAGGGAGAGGAAGGACATACCTTTTACCACTCAAGACTTCCTTCCCCAAGAGTTTATCTCGTCTAGAAGTACAGTTTTCTTTACTGATTAAAAAGAAAGATCTGTTGGGGTGCCTGGGTGGCTCAGTTGGTTAAGTGACCAACCCTTGATTTTGGCTCAGATCATGATCTCAGGGTTGTAAGATCAAGCCCTATGTCAGACTCCACACTGAATGTGGAACATGCTTAAGATTCTTTTTGCCTCTCTTTCTCTCTCTCTCTGCCCCTCCCCCCTCAAAGAAAAGATCTCTCAAATTGTCTATTTAAAGTCTAAGGGGCGCCTGGGTGGCGCAGTCGGTTAAGCGTCCGACTTCGGCCAGGTCACGATCTCGCGGTCTGTGAGTTCGAGCCCCGCGTCAGGCTCTGGGCTGATGGCTCGGAGCCTGGAGCCTGTTTCCAATTCTGTGTCTCCCTCTCTCTCTGCCCCTCCCCCGTTCATGCTCTGTCTCTCTCTGTCCCAAAAATAAATAAAAAAAAAATAAAAATAAAAAATAAAGTCTACGTATTTGTTTTGAGACACAGAGAGTGTGTGTGAGTGGGGGGAGAGCTTAACCGACTGAGTCACCCAGCTCCTCAAATTGTCTATTTAAAAGTAAAGCTTTTTTGTGTGCTGTTTAGCCTGGTGAGTGTAAAGCCGACTCCACATTTAGTTGTTCAGAGATTAAGAGAATATAATCGTGTAGTTATTTGAACCTCACGGCTGGTATACTAGCCCAATAATGTCTATCTGCTGGTCCATGGAATTGTATGCGATGTTAAACTTCGGAGGAAAAACAATTGGATTGGAAATGCCCACCAAGAGTTCTGGAAATTTCAGCGCAATGGGGTGACACTGCCGTTGGGCTGATCGTAACCGCCGCCCCTGCCAAACTCCACGCTTGTCAGACCCAGAACTAGCCTCCTCTGCTGCCCGTTCAGTGATCCCGAGGGCACCAGCCCTGTGTGCCGCCCACAGGCTAGCACCTACCACATCGCCCCCGATACTGTAATTGTCCACCTACAATGTATCAGTTTGACAAGCAAATATTTAAACATGAATAACTCAGGAGCTTGTACCTGATCGAATCTGTGAGGCCAAAATATCCTTGCTCCAAGACAAGGTTAGTGTTTTCGTTGTTGGTGGTGGTTTATTCCATATAAAATCAAGGTCCAAGAGATTGCCAGTAAGCCTCTTCGATGACTATAACTCCTCCCTTGGAATTCACAACTTGAGTACTGAGGGAGCTTGTCTGCAATCACCCAGCCAGTAAGATTAAAGCCTGAAAAGAAGAACCGATCAATCTCCAAGCTGTCATTAGGCCATGCTGCTACTCCGACTTTGAAGCCTTTGAAGAAAATTTGAAGTTTAGAAAGCTTCTGCTCTCTCTCACCCATATTCATTTATGCATATTCCGCTTTAGAAACTGAGAAATACTAGGTAGCATTTCCTAGAATCTGCCTACATTATGGTACAAGAATAACACAGTGTAAAGAACATGAACTCAGAACCAATGAGATCAGGGTCTGAGTTCTTCCTCTCTTGGGCAATCTGAGCAAGTTAACATCCCTGAGCTTCAGATTGATTATGTGGATTACATGAAATAATTATTACGCACAAGCTTAAACAAGCTGCTTCACCATGAAGTAGGTGCTCAGTAAATATCATATCTTTGGTTGCAGATTTCTTGTGCAGGAAAGCAAGTTTGTCTGACAGTGAGAAGCGGACAGTGTTCCCAAGCTTAGCAAACTAGCCAGCTCTGGTTGTCCTGCCCTGCCTGTGGACAATTGCCCCCGGGGGAAGTTAGCTGAGGATGTGTGTCATCAGAAAGCTGGATTCCAGGCCCTGCCCCCAGGATGGAGTCCCCTTTTGCTCACCCAGGTACAACAAACCACAGGAAGACAGACTTGCTCAGAACTGAGTCCGGCCTGAAGAGCAGATATCTCCTTTTCCCTGAGAAGAAAACAACTTTACAAATTCAGAAATGGAAATGATAGTTCGCTCCATCCAATTAGCAAGAAATAATTGAGATTTCAAGGTCATTGTGTATGGTGTACTCCTTCACATGCCTAGTGCTTTGGCGCCTCTCTCTCTCTCTCTCTGGTTTTGTGGCTCAGCATCCCTGCACATATTGTAAAAAACTGCAGTTTCCATTTTAGGATTTCGTCTCTTGGTGATGTGCTGCAGTTCTCATTTTTAGGAAATTGATGCTTGGCAAAAGATTAAAGGTTTCACAGATTATGAAGGTTATGGCAGAGTTTTCTCCTGCCTTATGGCTTAATTTAATTAGACATCCTATAATAGCTCAGCAGCAAGACCGTGCTGCAGAATGGGCTCCAGTTTGCCCACGGGCAACTCAAGAGCACAGCAAATATGAAATATGCTGGATGATTCATCAGCTGATGCAAAATGCAGTGAAACTTTCTCTCTTTCAACAGGATCAGGCAAGGTGACTGAGAAAGCTTCCCTGGGAATACATACCTGGTAATTCTGCATCTCCAAGTTCATTTTAAAATATGCTTGCAGTGAAGTCATCAGCAAAACCACTGTCTGACCTTGAAATTATTCTGTGGCCATTAGACCTTGAAGACACTGATGAAGGCAGCTAAATCCAGTCATCTGGGACTTTGATCAACTATGTCCCCCACAGAGCAACCAGGACCTCAGTTAGCAGAAAGTTTCTCTAAGGCATGAGGGCTAAGCAGAGAAGTGAGGAGACCAAGAGGCTCTTTCTTATCCCTACAGATGCCAAATTACCTCAGGCTTTTGCGAGATTTCAGATGTGCACAATTTCTGATATTGATTACCTTTGTTGGGGACACTGAGTTTCACTGAGTTTGTTTCTCGAACATGAAACAAACCGAGGCCCTGAAGTCGCGGATGTCTTGGCAGCTATGTTCATTCAGGCTGGATAGAAAGGCATCCCTCTGGGGGCATAGCTTTTCTCTGGTTCCATTTCACTTGCTATCTTCAGAAGGTGAAGATGGAGAGATAACTTGGGTAGGAGACATATGATAGGGATCTTCCTGTTAAGGTGGAGACGTGGAAAGCTTTAGACAAGTGACAAATGACTTCCCCAGAGACTACCTGCAACTAGTCATCCAACTATGAACAGGGCTGCAGCCTAAGACACAGCGCCAGAGGTGGCCCAGAATACAAGGCTTACTGATGTGGTCAATTGGTGTACCCACTTCCCCCTTACAGGGTTGGAAAGGGAGTCGCTCTCTGTTCCTCATCCCAGCCATGGCCACACTGCTTACCCATTAGATGTTTGAGAATCCGTCTCCAATACGGTCCTGCAACCCTTTCAGAGCCCATCCTCAAGGAAGATGGATTCAAATCTCATCCATGTACACAGAGCTCAGTCTTTCATTCAACAAATGAGTATATGCAATATGAATGATGCCAGGCTAAGAGCTGGTGATGCAAAATATAAAATACATCTCATTTGAACACATCTAATCTTAGCAATTCCACATCTCATTTGAACACATCTAATCTAAGAAAGCACATCGTAGTTCTGGAGACTGACGCGTAGGCAGCTGCAATGTGATGGGATGAGGAGGTTGTGTTTTAGTGACAGGAACATAGGACTTGGGATCTTGCATTATAAGTTTCTTGCCAACTCTGCCCCTTAGGGGCTGTGTGAATTTTGGTATAACCTCTTAGAGCTTAGCTTATTTACCAAGGAGAGTTGAATAATCTTAAAAGGATATTAGAATATCATTAGGGAGATTATATCTATATCTATATCATCTATATATATCTATCATCTCTCTATCTATCTATCATCTATCTGTATCTCCAAATTATTATCTAGCACAGAGAAACTGCTCAGTAATAGTTTTAATGGGAATTTAAAGGTGCTGTAATAATGATATCACCAAGTACTATGAGACCACAGAAAAGAGAACTACTCTCTGGGGGTTATAATTTATCTGGGTTTTAGAAGAGGTGTAGCTCACCCTGCAGAGAATTAGCTAAAGATTATTACAATTTAATTCTCATGAGAAAAGGCCCAGAGAAGTAAAAAACAAAAAAACCAAAAACAAACAAACAAACAAATGCAGGGTCTTTTCAAGTCAGTATGGAGGATGCAAATGTTAGGTGGAGGTGAATGGAAGTGGATTCCACTGTAAGGCTGGTGTGGCTAATGGACACTACATTTTGGGATCAAACAACTGCATAAGCACTGGAAGCAATTAAGAAGGAGGTTGACAAGTTCAGAAATGGGGTTTATAACTTAATCCTGGAGACCAGGGCAAGGGAGTAGAGAAAGAGAATTTAGGAGGGGACGGTAATGTGGTAGTTGAGTGAAGACGATCAGGACCCAATCTGGATTAGTGACTGGGAAGATGGCGGCTAGGAGATGGATTCAGAGGGAATTTCCGAGGTGGAGGAAAATGGACTTAATGGCTAAATGAATGTGGGACGTGAAGTGGGAAAGAATCCAAGGATGTCATTGAGCTTGGGCTTTGGAACAGTTGCTAACATCTGTTCTAAGAAGTTTGGTGAAACACTCTTCACTCACAGAAGTCCAAGAGGCAAAGGCTGAGATACGGCCAGCACCTTTCCTCAGCGTGGTCAGACCGTGACTGGAGCTGGGGGCTCCATGTGCTGGGCTGTGCTACCGTCTGCATGGCTATCCTCATTTCATCCTCCCAGCCATGCTATGAGGCAGGTGTTGTCATTCTCATGCTACAGATGGGAAAACCAAGGTGCCGCTCTGTGAAGAATCTTGCCTAATGTCAGATAGCCAGAGAATATATTGGAGCTGGAGATCAACCAAGGTTTGCCTGATGCCAAAGCTCCAGTTCTTACCCAATTCTATCTGCTCCCCCTATAGAGATGCCTACCTCATAGGATGATACTGGAAAACCACTTAAGAAGATCACCCCCTTTAAAGGAAGAGGGTGTCTCTCCACAGCAATAGATTATTTTCTGGGCTTATCACGTGAGAGGAGATTCCAACTGAAGCCAGCCTGTCTCCGTTTTCAAGCTATTTATTATAAAAGCAACATTTCACTAAGCCAGACGTGGGACTCACGCCATCCCCTATATCTGTATCCATTCACTCACTCACTTACGGTTCATCCCCCCGCCACCTATTGGTAACATTCTTCCGCTGTTTTCTACCATCCTATGCTGTGCCCAACAACGCGTCACTTGTTTGAAGATGTCTAGGATGCTTTTGGAAACCTCTCCTGTTGTTCTTCTTCCTCTTACCATCCTCCATGGAAAAGCAGCACCCCTTTGGCATTCGGACAGTTCATAGAGGAATAAACGTGTCTGTCTTACTTCTGGAATTGCTAAAAAATGCGACAGATCATTTTTAACCTGATATTTAAGGAACTAGGTTGGGATCTGCCCCATTGGTCTTCCAGGAAATAAACTATTTTAATTATCTAACTTAACGCGGTCTTCACAAATAGTAGTAAACCTTCTACGTCAGGGAGAACTAGGCTGGCCGACCAGTGGGTTGGAATGCCTCAAATGTGAGTTTCATCTGTGGGAAATTGGGGCTTGCAAAATTAGTGCTGTTGGATGATTCTGGTCACCCAGGTATTCATGTTTATTTTGAAAATTAAGGGATCTGGTCTCAATGTGAACAGAGCAACGGAAAGCAGTTTGTATGGTTATCAAAATATTGTCAGTACTACAGACAATAGGGTAAGCCTGGCCACCATGAAGGAGAATTCCAAGCCTCAAGGTTGAAGATAAGAGGGAGAGCTTGATTTTTGAGTCTCTATAAATCGGTGCAACTTCTAGAAAGACTGAATCACTGGTTTTCAGGTTATCAACAGCAGCATGTACCACATCATTTTGGACATAAGGTTTGTGGCTGACAAACCAATTAGTTGTGAGCTCCTAGGTGTTAGGGATTGTGCTAGACTCACTTTCAGCCCTAGCGTTTAGCACAGCACCTGAAACATAGAAAGTCCTTAATAAATACTGTTCAGAGCTACTGCTTGAGACACAACTGTCAACAGGGACAATCATAAAGCTCTACAGAAGCAAGTAATTTAGTTCACTCAAGATTCTTCTCCCTACCAGTCTTACCCAAGATGAATAGCAAAGGAGTATTTTGATTGGGGGAGGGTGAAAGTGTGGATGGTTTTATAAATGAAGACAGATCAATAATATTATAGCGATGGTCGTTTCTTATGCATCTAATATTTCATAAAGGAAAAAAATTCAGAAGAAGAAAGAGTAGAAAGAGGAATCTGTGATCTTTTCAATTAATGTAATGGAGATCTCAATTTAGCTCGAACAGCCCAACATGCCTGGGCCTGTCTATTGAATTGGTGGGAGCAGCTGCCAGATGCCTGTTTGCTTATGGATTGAGGGTCCTCTTGGGAGAGTTCTCATTCTGAAGGAAGAAGTTGCCTGGCAACAAGTCTGACCCCTGGAGACTGACTTACCCAACGGAGGAGCAAGGAAGCCTGAGTACAGTGTGGTATCTGTCATCTAGATCCATCTCCCAGCTGGATAACTTGAATGTATGTCTAAGTGCCACCTAGACTGGGGAGTCTAAATGTACAAAGTAGAGAAAAATAAACTTCCTTGTTAATATCCTTTTAAAATACGGGAGTACAATACAGTGCTTCAGGATCCATCTGATAGACTAAAACCTAAATACGGGTATGGATATGTCACCAAAGCATTCGTTACAATGCATGGCAAAGAAGCGATAGAACCAGGAAGAAGACTTTGAAGTCCAGTGAAGCATTCAGAATCAGTACCTGTACGATGTGATAATATCAGCATAAAACTCATGGGAATATGTCTGCACCTGCTCTATAGCAGCAGTGACAAAGTGGCACTCGGCAGAGGGCTGATGGGAAATGGTTGCAACTAATAGACCTTTAATTTCTTTTTAAATTTACTTATTTTGAGAGAGAGAGAGAGAGAGAGAGAGATGAGTAGGGAAGTGGGGGGGGGGGGGAGAGAAAGGGAGAGAGAGAATCCCAAGCAGACTCAGCACTGTGAGTGCGGAGCTCCACATGGGACTCTAACCCATAAACCGTGAGATCATGACCTGAGCAGAAATCAAGAGTTAGATGCTCAACTGACTGAACCACCCAGGCACCCTGACCCTTTAATTTTTTAATGGGATCACTATGCTCTTCCATGTTTCCCCAGGGAAATCCTCAATCCCCTACACAAATTACAGGGTGAAAATAGATGCTTGCAGAGGTGAGAACAAGGATGCGGCCCATTTCCATCTCCAGCCCCACCATGGATCCAAAAGGAAATGTATGTGTTAAGTAAAAAAGTAATGCCAATCCTTTTATATAAGGCCCATAGTAAAAATAATATTTACAATTAATTTAGTCTATTTTTATACTTCTCAAAATTTATATAATGAGAGACATTTATTTTATTTTTTTAAAAGAAAACCTGTTCTAATTATAAGATGAATGCATTCTGGGGATTTAATATACAGCACGGTGATTATAGTTAATGCGCTATTGTATACTTGAAAGCTGCTAAGAGAGTGGATCTTAAGTGTTCTTATCATGCACAAAAGATGCTGTGTGGTGATGGAGGTGTGAACTAACCTTACAGTGGTGTAATCACTTTGAGATATATCTAGATAGACAGAGATATCTAGATACATATTTTATATATATTTTTATACATAGAAAATCATGTTGTACACTCAACACTTACACAATGTTTTATGTCAATTATATCTCAATAAAGCTGAAGAAAGAAAAAAGAAAAATGGACCATCAGACCATGGCTTCCACTTTTTGCTTACAAAATATGTTCATAATACATATGTGACTTGCCTAGCATTTTCCCTGTGATACCAAGTGGAGGTAGGGGAAAGGAAAGAATATGCACTCCCAGGCAAAGCTTTGGCACATGAAAATTTAACTTGAAGACCTCACCATCCCTTTTCTGCTACCTTTCCCCAACCATGATGTGTCCCTCTCCCTGAGAGCTCCTGTCCCTTATGACTCCATGCCTCTTGAGGCTCTGCTCCAGAAAGCCTTTAACAAGTTTACTTACAGGGTTTATTGTGTGTGTTTCTTTTTCTCCCCCCCCCCTTTTTTTGTATCTATCAAAATAATTTAGCAGCAAATTCAAATGTAAAGAAAATTTGTGGGTCCTACAAGAGAGCCCTACAGACGGCCCCTTTGGTCACTTCATATTGTAGTTGTTCACCTTATTTACCTTTAAGGAAAGGCAGGAGAAAAGTAAATCTGACCCAGATGTCTTCGTGTTAGTAGAGGAATTCAATAGTACTGTCACAAGGATTGCTTCAGAGGAGGACTTCTCAGGACTCATTTAGCCGTGAACGACTCTGTAACCCACAGTGACTCCTAGGCCTTTGAGTGTGTCCATTGCATCGTGCCCCGGTGGCTCATGGGAGTGCATTAAGGGCAATCTGGAAAGCTGGAGTGACTAGGTGAGAGGAGTCTTCACCGTATCTTTCTTGCCCACAGGAGAATCCTCTCATGGGCCTTCCTTCTCTCCTGGGACATGAAGTGTTTTGCCTCATCAGCTCCCGAACCTTTCTAATACACATCAGGATCTGAGGAAACAGAGAGGCCAGCAGAAGGCAAACAGCGACCGACCGTAGGAAGAGAAAAGGCATGAAGAGAGGAAAAGGGTGAGAGACAGGAGAGCCTTCCAGGTCTGAGTTTGTAAAACAAGGTCTTTTTGGAGTCGGGGATGAAAGAGAATTTGGGGTCCCAGCCATAGGTACAAAGAAGGAGAGAGCAAAATGGAAAAAAAAGAGAGAAAGAATGCAAGATTTTTGTGTGCATACATTATTAGCTAGAATTGTTCTTCGGCATAACTAAAAAAAAAAGATGTAATTTACTTTTCTATTACTTTCTAGTCCCAAAATGGTGCTTCTTTGAACACAACTGTGATCGTACTGAGGGGTGGCTCAAGTTTATGCGGTTTGTACTTGGAAACTGTAAAAGCGTGTGATTCTTTGGTAAGGTACATCCGAACTTTAAGAAATGTTGAAAGGACACCATTGCCGCATTAAAGTAAAAGTAACCCCCGTATGGGACTCTGTGGTAGTGACCCCCTGACCCCAGTTGTTAGGCCCAAATGCTAGGAAACAGTTGTGTTACTCATTAATGAAACCTCGGGCTCTCTTCTCAGGACGTGCTTAATCTCCCTGAGGTTGGAGAAGTCTTCTGCTGAGATATTTTAAGGTCGTTAGTGGGACAGCTTTTAGAAAGATGTCCTGCAATCCAGCACATGAATCATAGGCATATATAAATTCTGAGTCACCAGATAATGAGAGAAATCTCCAGGAAATTAGAAGAGGGTTGGGGTTCCCATCAGTTAGGTAGGTATCTGGTCCTATAGAAGGAGCATACTCATGGAGGAAGCACAGACTGATTAGGAGTGAACTTCCTCTACCAGCAGAGAACAGGACAGCAGACAGCAGCAGTTTCTGATTTGGAATGTGTAATAGACACCCTTGATTTTTGTCCAAATTCCCTCCCAAATCTTTGTCCAGCTCTGTGCTCTCATGTCCCAGCCTCTGCTGGTAATGGCTGGTGGCCAATGGTCTCCTACTGGCAACCTCCAGAGAACCATTCTGTGCCTGAGAGTTTACATCCAGCCCCGATCCCCACCTTGTGTTGGTCCATAGCCAATGACTGAGTGACATGGGAGTGTGAGATCCCAGTTTCTCCACCTCATGGTGGAACAGCAGTCTCCAACGCCCTACCTATCCCAGCATTCTCTGTGAGAGCAGGTTGAGGCTGGAACTTCATCAAGATCAGACCTTGCTTGTTTCTTCTTTTCTTATTCTACTTGTCTTGCCTGCTTACTGATTTCTTCTGGGAGCTCTTCCTTAATAAATTTCTGAACCTAAATCTTTGGCTCAATGTATGCTTCTGGGAGAGCATAACTATAACAAATGGTAAATGACCTGGAGATATTGAAAAAAGGCAAAAAACATTACCTGTTCACTGCTCTCCCTGTATTGGTATCTCATGGACAGTGCTGGGCCATCCAAAAGGGTGGCTCTTCAAAGTTTCCATGGAGACTCTGTTCAAGAGAAATATCAAATGGCCCACAATGAACCTGGCTCTGCCATGTAAGCTTGGCCTTTCTGTAACATAAGGATGTCTACCGTTTCAATTTCTAAAAGCATAGATTATGCAACACGTGATTTCAGAGGAAAGAGACTGAACTAAAATGACAAAATCTATTATATTCTAGAATTACAAAGCCAGAAAATATAAAAATCCATTAAAGATGTGATGTCTAAGACTTAGCAGATTCTAGGTGTTACTCTGTTATTTGGGGGGAAGCATGTGATCTCTCTGTGCTGCACTACTTCTCTACCTGCCCTAGACAGTCGTCATTAGAATAAGATAATGTGTAGAAAAGTCCTTTATAAATGATGGAATGCTAATAAAAGTTGAAAAAAGGCCCTTTAATGATGATTTATCTTTGTATTAGGATTAAATAATATTGAGATTCACAAAGCTCTTTTTGTGGATACACGTAAATTCAAGGAATAATGATTAGAAATATATTACTGTTAGCAGGGTAATCCAGGACAGTAGTTTTAACACTAGAACCCTTTGTCAAAATATAAGTTCTCTAGAGGTATTTTTATACCTGGTTGAAGTAAGAGAAATATTGAGAGAATCTCCAGGCCAAAAAATTATTTCTACCAATAATTCTAAATGCTCTGAACTGTTTTCTGAAAAGCAAATGCAGATTTTCTTGTTTTATTCAATCTAGTGAATTGTTACCACCTCCCTGAATGTGTTTTCTGATTCATCTTTGACTACAAATCAATGAAGAGAGAAGTCCTGCTTGAAAAATTTACGGGTTCATCATACATATGGGAAAATATAGGCAGGGAACCTAAGGATGCTTAGTTTAATTTTGAGAGCCTAATTGCCTATCAGGTGATGAACTGAAAAAAGATTCAGTTCAGTTAAAATACAGTTACTTTTGGGACACCTGGGTGGCTGTGTTGTTTGAGCTTCGGATTCTTGATTTTGGTTCAGGTCATGATCCCAGGGTCATGGGATCATAAAATTTTTTTTTAATTTATTTATTTATTTATTTATTTATTTATTTCCAAGTTAGGTAGCATATTGTGCAATAATGATTTCAGGAGTAGAATCCAGTGATTCATCCCCTCCATACAATACCCAGTGCTCATCCCAACAAGTGTCCTCCTTAATGCCCGTGGCCATTTAGCCCATCCCCCTACCTACAACCCCTCCAGCAACCCCCGGTTTGTTCTCTATATTTAAGAGTCTCTTATGGTTTCTCTCCCTCCCTGTTTTTATATTCTTTTTGCTTCCCTTCCCTTCTGTTCATCTGTTTTGTATCTTAAAGTCCTCATCTGAGTGAAGTCATGATATTTGTCTTTCTCTGACTAATTTTGCTTAGCATCGTGCACTCTAGTTCCATCCACATTGTTGCAAATGGCAAGATTTAATAAATAAAAATTAAAAAAATAAAAAATGGATCTAAATTTTTTTAATTTTAAAAAATTAATTAATACAATTTTCTTGGCAGATGTGTAGGTTTATGACTTTATGACATTTCTTAGTATCATTCTTCAGTTGCCTAACATATAGGAAATATTTTTACAAGAGTAATTGTATTTTATTTATTATTATTTTTTACAATTTTTTTAAAGATTGGGAGCATATTTATTTATTTATTTATTTATTATTTGAGAGAGAGAGAGTGGGTGAGGGGTAGAGGGAGAGGGAGAGAGAGAGAGCAACATAGAGAATCCCAAGTAGGCTCCATGTTCAGTGTGGAGACTAATACAGTGTTTGATCCCATGACCCTGGGATCATGACCTGAGCTGAAATCAAGAGTCAGATGCTCAACCGACTGAGCCACCCTGGCACCCAAGAAGTTTAATGTTCAAAATATATTAAGATTTTAATATCAGATGCTTTAATATCAAAAAATGTCTATATGATATACTTCCCAATCTTATATGTGTTTTTTTCTATATGCATAAAAAAATATGGTAATAATACTTGAGAGCAAGCATAACAGGTATTCCTGGATAGCAGAATTATAGGTGATATTTATTTTCTTCCTTATGCTTTTGTGTATGTTTCAAAGTTTCCATAATGAATAGACACTCTTAAAATTATAAAAGTAGTCATTTTCATTGAAACACCCAGGCCTGTCAGAACACTTTGAGACTGGTTTGAGGCTTGAGTAGAACCGGGGCAAGACTATTTATTTTTCTCTCCCATTTTGTAATGGTATCTCCTCTGTTAGGATCTAAGATCCAACGGTGCAGAGACTTCTGGTCTTTTCTCGTTCATCGCCGCGTGGCTAATGGCGTAGCGCAGAGACCTGCACACAGCAGGCAGTTGATAGATAAGCAGTCGATGAAGGAATGCACACAAGGGCGGGCTCCCAAGCCAAAGAAGCAACATGAACAGATAAATGAGACAGGCACTGCTCAGCGCGACGTGAACGACAGCGGGTAATTCAGCAAGGCGGAGGTACCAGGGGCTGAAGGGCAGTGATGGGAGCTAGAAACAGCTCTAGCATGTGCTGCACTTCACTGTGTGCCAGTCCCTGTCTGAGCTTCTACAGGTGCAGCGTCCCATTACCCTCATGGTGTCCTGTAAGGCATATTATTGTTTCCCATTCATAGATGAGAACCCTGAAGCTCCCTAAGCTTCCGTGAGTTGATCAAAGCGGCAGTACTATAAGGGAGGTTGCGATTTGAAGCCAGTGCTATCCTGCCCCCACAGAGCCTTCTCAATCTTTGCACCACCTCAAAGGCAGCAGCCTTAAAGACCTGTCTCAGCAGATGGACAGACTCTCAAAGGCCACAGAACACCATGAAGTTTGAGAAGAAGACCGATGTGATCTTTAGGGCCCGGAGCTGCAGCAAGTGGCAGATCAGTCCTCTTATCCGTCCCTGCATCCCTCTTATGGAGCATCTTCTCTGGAGCCCCACTATGTGCCAGGCATTGCCTGGGCACTTGATATGCATCATGAAAAAGACAGATACTGTCTCTGTCTTGTTAGAATTGTACCTCAGGAAACAGACAGGCTCGTTTTTATTGCAGGTGGGAGAAGGTAGACCAAAAGGTTGAAAATGGAAAGTCACGCAAAGCAGAGTGCTTATGGTGAAGAAAGCAGGATGGGAGCCAAGGCATTTAGGAGCTATCACGGGGTGACATGACAGTAGGGAGGAACACAGACGGACAGCGTGCAGGTCCCAGTTTTCACAGTGAGGTGGCTTCCCATCCCTAGAGCAGGACCACAACATCGTATTTCCTTTCCGGTACCTGCAGTCTAGGAAAGGGATTATCACGGTAAAACTTCAGCATAAATCTCACTTGCCTGAGAAAAATGAGCTTTGAATCATTAACAAGGCAATTGCTGCTACATACTAATGATACCATTTCCCGCTCCTGGTCTTTTTAGCATTAATGTGCCCTGTGGTGTGGACTGAATGATATAAAAATGATTATACGCTTTGGAGATATTTCTGGGTTTGATTGTTTTATGTCATGCACCACTTGTTTAGATTATGAATTAACTAATAAATCTACGTTACTCCCTAAGTTTTAGAATTGAAACTCCTTACTCCTTTTTCCAATACCAAGTTAATGTAACCATCTCTGGTGACAGCAAATGAAGACTAAGCCATGGCTATTAGTGTGATTTACTTCCCACCCACCTGGTCCCCTAAACGACCACTCATCTTTCCTAGTGATTGAGAGATTATGTCTCTAGTATTATGAATAATTTATCCTCAATGAAATGCCATTTATCTCAGCTCATACCACCCTGCTTTGTGCACACTAGACCCGATAAATATGTATTTCAACCTAACCAATGATTCATATGCGTTGACCCATATTTAAAAAAAAATTGTGTTTATTTATTTTTGAGAGATTGAGTGCAAATGGGGGAGGGGTAAAGAGTGGGGGATCCAAAGCAGGCTCTCTGCTGAGCCCGATGTAAGGCTCAAACTCACAAACCGTGAGATTATTACCTGAGCTGAAGTTGGATGCTTAACTGACTGAGCCACCTGGGTACCCCTATTTTGACCCATATTTAGGACTCTATCCTAACAAAATAATTCTAAATATAACAAAAAACCAAAAATATGCCAAAGAATGTTCACCATAGCATTGTATATTATAAAAAAATCTAAATATACTAATGTACGAAATTATGCAAACAAGTAATACACAGCCATGCAATTTTTTTGTAGTAACAGGGAAAGATTCTTCTGCCAAAATATTATGTGAAAAACTCAGGCAAATTGTATAAACAGTATTATTACAATTATGTAAAACACATATAGAAAAAAATCCAGAAAAATATTCTAAAATGAAAATAGTGGTTTGCTCAAGGTGATGATACTATTAGCGCTATTTTCCTTTCTTTAGTTGGCATATGCAGAAAATTTTTAACTGCAGAAAATTTTTTTTGAAAAAATTCAAAAATTTCTTCAAAAGTCAACCATACTTTTTTGGGAAGAATTATACAAATTCCTCTGAAAGTCTGTTATTGTTCCTATAAAAGCCCAACCACCTGATGGAATCCCTGGGGAAGTGGCAAATTACTGCTAATCCCTCTTCCTAGCTAGAAAATGTCTAAACCACGGGTCTTTCTGGTTGAAGCAGCAAGGATAGATTTTACTCAGTAATACCCTATTGCAATAGGGAAGGGTCCAGCATGAATTGAACTGAATTTCAATTTGTACACAGGTGACTGGGTATTTTGAAGGGAGAGTGAAGTATCCAGAAGAGAGAGAATGAAAGCTCACATGACTTCATACATATGTTAATTCATGGAGCACAGTTACAAAGAATATATGTGTAAAATGCAGGGATTATAGTCCTTTCTTTTTTTTTTTTTTTACTGTTGTACTTACATTACCCAAGTTTCAATAAATATTTTGGTGAAAGAAAAAATAAATAAATAAAGGGAGAATGAAGGAATATGGAAGAGAGGGGAACAAAGTTTCTGTAGAATCCATTTGGTCAAGTCTAAGCTAATAATAGAAAGGCCACCCAATAAAAAGTGAGCAAAAGACTTGAACAGACATTCCATCAAAGAAGACGTACAAATTACTAATAAACTTATGAAAAGGTGCTCAACATCATTTGTTAGTAGGGAAATGTATTTTAAAACCACAATGAAATACCAGTTTACATATACACAAATGACACTAATCAAAAAGACAGCCAAAAGCAAGTGTTGGCAAAGATGCAAAAAAACTGGTATGAATGTAAAATTCCCACTTTGGAAATGTTTGGCAATTTCTTGAGAAGTTTACTCATAAACTTACCATATGATCCAGCAATTCTGTTATTAAGAATATAGATAAAGATCATGAAGACAGGTGTCCACACGCAGACTTATGCATGACTGTTCACAGCAGGGTTATTCAGAAGCGTAAAAACTGAAAGCAATCCAAATGTCCGTAAATTAGTGAGCTGGTAAATGAAAGGGTGTACCCTTACAACAGAATATTCTTTGGTTATTAAATGGACTTAAATACTGAAATATACTACAACATGGATGAAACTCAAAACCATTGTGATAGGCATAATATATATCCCATGCTTCTATTTAAAGAAATATTCAGAAAAGGGGGCACCTGGGTGGCTCAGTTGGTTGAACATCAGGTCATGATCCCAGGATCTTTGAAATTTTTCTGTCATTATTTTCAAAATTGTATACTTACAAATAATCCTTATAAATGTAACCATTGGCTATGTTGTCTTGGAAACAAAAAATATATTCATTTCATCATTTGCCTGATTAAACGCTACTTTTTATTGGAAGGATTAGTCTTCACTGTATCATAGATGATATGGTGTCAATAATTAAATAATAGTATGTGTATTTACAGCATCAATAGGAGGAGTTATTTTCCTAAAGAAAAAAAAATGTTTTGCAATTTATTGCAATTGAACAACAGTTCTCTGATAAATAACAATTATTTCTAAAAGACAACCAAGTGACTCTTGTGCCAACAAATATGGGAAAGCTCATTTGTCCCTGAAGGAGGCCTGCACGAGCTTGGATTTTTTTGACATCTGAATCCTGGAGGGGAGCAAGGCACTGACAAGCACACCAGTAGGGCGGGAACATCACCGTCAAAGGCAGGGGTGCGGCTAGCCGTGCGTGCTGTGGAGCCGAAATGAAAAGGATGACATATGACAGGTAAAGAAGATAGTAGGGGTAGAAAGGAGAGGCCCGGCAGGTGGCTTGCATCATCACATTTAGGAAGTTCCCGAGAAGCAGGGAGTGTTTTCCTTCCACAAGGCTGCTCTACCCTATAAAATATCACTGCTGGCTTCCAGGACCGCTTGGGATACATTCCAGGTCACAGTTGCCATTGCCACCTTCCACGTAAACAGCTGAGGGTCATGAGTGCATGCGCACAGATGTCGGTTTACACTCTTGCTGTAGAGAAGAAACATTCATGAGGAAATTCATCTGAAAGGTCCAGAGATGGGGGGAATTGCGGGTCTTTTCCAGCACACAACTCTACGGAGATAGTCCTTTAACCACCTCAGGCTCAGGATCACCCAATCTCTGCTAGGATAAAGAGTATCATTAGAATGCAGGTAATAAATGTTCGTTTGGGAAAATTTGAAAATATAACAAGGTAAAAGAGGAAATTTACGTGTAATCTTACCACTCAAAGTAGCCATTAACACTTTTATGCAGAGTCTTATTTCTTTTGTTCGTGCACTTACTCTGTGTATGTTACATACACAGTTTTTATGTACTCCTCTCTTCATTTCTTCAGAGGCATTTCCTATGGAATTGTAAATGCTTAGTAAGCAGCATTTTTCATAGTTGCCTGATGAAAATCACTTTGTTCACAGTGGTTTTTTTGGGGGGAGGAGGGGGGGGAGAATATCATAAATGCTATTGTAATGAACATTTTTGTGCATAAATGTTTTTCTACATTATTCCAGAATATTTACTTAGGGTGGATGTCCAGAAGCAGAATTACTGAGTTAAATTAGGGAAACATTAATTTTTAAGGCTTGTGATTTGTATTTTTTATTTGTTTCCCTAAAGAGTTACATGCCCACCAACAATGCTAGTGTCCTTTTCACCAGACATTCCGCTGACACTGTGTATTAACATTTAAGAGGTCATCTGCCATGGGGCACCTGTGTGGCTCAATTGGTTACGTGTCTGACTCTTGCTTTCGGCTGAGGTCATGAGTTTCATGAGTTCGAGCCCCTCATCGGGCTCTCTGCTGACAGTGCAGCACCTGCTTAGGATTCTCTGTCTCCCTCTCTCTCTGCTTCTCCCCTGCTCGCTTTCTATCTCTCTCTCTCTCTCAAAATAAATAAACATTAAAAAAAAGAAGTTATTCGCTAAAAAAAAGGAAGTTATTTGCTAATTTCATATCATCTAATTTAAAGATATTAAAGATAAGACAACAATGAAGCAAAAAACACCACAAAATTAATAAAATAGTAAAACCTAATCTTCTTGGCTTTCTTACTGTGGACTAAATGCTTTCTGTTCACTCGATTCCTCTCACCTCTGGCGGGTGGGCACTGTGTGATGCCTGGTTAACAAATGAATAAATGGAGGGGCACAGAGGTTAAGTAGCCCAAGTTTAAACCGCTGGAAAACAGACTTGTTTACTAGCCTACAATCTTATTCATCTTGTTGAAAATTAAGCTGTTTTTACTTTCTCCACTGACTTTAGCCCACTCCAGGTTTGTCTGTTTTCCTTGTATCTTTCCTGTATCTATCTACTCTTTGTTCTGCAAGGGTGGATGCCTGTTATTTATAGTCCTTTAGAGTTGCAACATCTATTCTCTGTGAGGCTTTCCCCGAGGCATCATCTTTCTTAATTCTTTCACCCTGGTGGCTCCAGAGGTTCTTGTTCAGGTAATGCAACTGCTTTGCTGGTGGGGTATGTCTTTCCCACTAAAGTCTGGGCTTCGTTAGAACAGAGAAAACGCGCTATCTATTCTCTGATTTAAGCTCATTCTAATTTTTGTCTACTGTTCTGAAGCTGCCCTTACCTCTTTTTTCTGCTACTGGGGAGTCTATTATAAGGCCTGGTTGCTACCCGCATCACCCGGATGGATGTGCACCAGCTCAGGAATGTTTGTGCTAGCCGTGGCTAAGTTTAGGCCACTCCGTCTCTCCCAGGCCTGCCTATCAACACGGACTACTGCTGCTGCTCTTTCTGCTACTTACATGCTTGTCTCCGACAGTCTATCCACCCAAATCAGAAATACTGGAGCAGGAATAATTTTTAAAGTTTCTCCAGGTGGTTTTAATGCAGCAAGAGAGAGAGGATCCCTCTTTGGATCTATCGGTCTGGCAGCTTAGTCTAAAAAATGGATGCTTTTGAGTCACTGGCTGACATGCTGTTGTGCTTTACAGAGAAAGCATTCTGATCGGTTTGATCAAAGGCCTGTCATTCCATCTCTCTGCAAGTACATACCTGGAAAAGGGAAAAGAAAATTAACACATTTAAAAAGTATTAGAGGGGCGTCTGGGTAGCTCAGGCTCTGAGCATCGGCTCTGTGCTGACAGCTCAGAGCCTGGAACCTGCTTCGGATTCTGTGTCTCCCTCTCTCTCTGCCCCTCCCCTGATGCTCGCACTCTGACGCGCGCTCTCTCTTTCTCTCTCTCTCTCAAAAACAAATAAGCATTAAAATAAATTTAAAAAGTATTCGAAATGAACCAAGCAGGATGATAATAATACTGATAATAATAAATTAGCAATAATTTAATAATAAATAATAATACTGATAAATAATAAATTAGCAATACCAAAATACCAATAATAATACCAATATTAATAATAATAAAACTAACGTTTATGAACCATATTGTATGCCAGATACTGTGCTCGTTGCTGAAAGTATTTCCATCACATCTTTTCATCTAAAGCTGTTCTTATGATATAGGGGTTATTATTTTCATTTCACAAATGGGGATCTTAATAGACACATTAATTTGACCAAGGTGACACAGCTGGTAAGTATGAAACCAGGATTTTAAACAGGCAGCCTGACTCCCTAATCCGCATAATTAACCATGACAGAATGTAGGGTGGGAAATTTATGGGGAGAACTTAGCCTAAACCTAAAGCATTAATGTTTAAATAGCAAATATAAACAAGAAGCAGAGGATTGGTATAACTTAATTAATAAACTTTGTTTCCCTATATCCACGTCTGAAGAAAGAACTCATCTTCTTTTCAAACCACCGTGAAACATTCAGAGAATGGATTCCGTTCTGACCCCAAAATTGAAAAAGAGAAATTATGCAAGCCATATTTACTGCTGAAAATAAAGTTAAAAATTCACAGATTTTAATAATATAAACAAGTATACAATTCTTCCCCAACCCAGTCTCTTACCAAAAAGTACATAATCCCACATAAATCCCAAATAAGAAAGGAAATCATAAGTAGAATTATGATTCTATGTAATATAAGAACAGTGGAAGTTATACATTTAAAAAATACTTTGATATGCAGTCAGATAAGTACTTCTTATCTCAAGATGGGCAAAACCCCATCTTAAGAGTCTTCTGTTTTAACAAGAAAGAATTATGAAAAAGTCACACTTCTTCTAAGAAGGTGAAAATAAAGAAAACAAAGCTGCCTTTGGATACATTAGGTGTTTGTGTGTGACCTTCATCCATATCCTTCTAATGGAATGGAATAGAAAGGAAATATTGTGTAGACTAATACCTAAAATCTAATTATCACACCATAAGATTATATATTTTCTTTTGTTTCCTCCTTATTGACGTGACAGGCTATTTCCTTATAAAAGTCACTTAAGTGGGCCTGACTCTTAGAAACCCAGGATTACCTGCCATGTGGTATTCTGTGTTCTTTGAAGTGATTGTAAATTGTACTGGTAAATTCCACGTTTCACAGGTAAAATCATCTAATCTATAAGTAGTAAGATCCCTCAACAATTCCATTTCTAACATTGTCCTAAGTGGCTATTCACTTATATTATTTTAAATATATTAATTTGTGTGTATGTACTTGAATGTGTATATACACAAAAAATGCTATATCCATATTTCATCCATTCTTGGACTGATTCTCTTTTATCTTCCATAAAATTCTATTAACTTATCATGTTTCTAATCACATTTACAATTATCTTAAGGACCCTAATGTAAAGAGTGTCAGGCACTGATAATTTCATTAATTTCTGCCAATGTGCAGAAATCATTAATTTAACATTCATGGACTCGAGTAATTGAAATAACCTCTTTTTCTACGCTCTCCAATGGTTTTCCTCCTGCTTGAATTTTTTTTCTGTCTTATTATTGCTAGCAACATTCTTTTCCTTTTCTCATCTGTAATGACCTTTTGTTAAAAGTTAATTTTTTTTTCTGCATTTTCAGGATATTACATTAATACCTTTCGGCATTCTGGTTTTCATTTCAGTGGGGGAGCATCATTTTCCTTGTTTTTGTCTGGTGCTTTAAATTACTAATTACTTTTTTTCTGAAAATTCCTATTTTCTACCTTGTGTTACAGTCATGTGTGTGTGCATGTGTATGAGTATGGGGGTGAGTGCTTAATCTCCACTCCTAAAGTGTGCGCTCCTCAGAGAAGATTCCATGTTTGCCTTATTTGGGTGTTCTCCTGGGCATACAAAATATATATGTATATATACATATAGTACAGGACTTTGCACATATTAGTTGCTAAATAAGCATGTTAAATGAAATACACATGATGCTTTTGATCTTTTTATGTTTAAAGTTTATTGATTTTGAGAGACAGAGAGAGAGAGAGAGAGAGAAAGAGAGAGAGAGAGCTGGGGGCAGGGCCAAGAGAGAAGGAGAGAGAGAATCCCAACTCGGCACTCAATCACACAACCCTGGGATCATGACTTGAGCCCAAGTCAAGTCCAACCCTCAATCAACTGAGCCACCCAGGTGCCCCGATGCCTGTTATCTTCTGCAACTTCCTCATTCTCATTTTGCTTTCCTTGACTTCTCTGCATATAGCATGCCTAATTCAGACACCTTTGTGGAAGATGTGTTCTCTACAGGGACTGACCACTCAGTACCAGAAGGAATACAAATATTATTCCTTGATGAAAGCTAAGTTGTTGTTGTTGTTGTTTAATTAAAGCTGGGACTTTGTAAAATCAATGGAGGAATTTGCAAATAATCCTATCTAGTTCCCTGAACAACGAACTTAAACTTCTCTCCCTAGCCCACCTGCCACTTCAGTTTAGGTTTTACAAATGTTTTATATAGTTCAATGCTAATCAGTGATTTTCTAGAAAGACTTAGCCAGATGTGTGATTTCTTTAGCTTTATGATGTCTTGCTTGACTTGAAAGTACCTTTTCATCCATTGAAGTGGCTGTAAGCTGGACTCGGAAATGTCGAGGGAAAAGTTGTCTTAAAAAAACACAATGGACCAACCCACAAAGTACATAAAATCTGATCTTGTAACATGATGGTAGCATCCATATATCCACAGGGGCTGAGCGTTTGGTTTTTGGATGCACTGATGTGATGCTATAATCTGTAATGCCAAAGAATATGACTCTTATGGCTACATAGTCATGTTTGGGCAAGGCCCGTCCAAGTTTCCATCCTCTGAAGAGGTGGAAAAATAAACTTGTTTTATCTCTTTACACTCTGCTTTGTTCTAAGGCTCTTGGAGATTTACCACAAGCCTTGCCTGATTAATGTACGGTTTTAACCAAGCTGACATTCTGATGTTAACCTCAGTACTTGCTTGCTCGGAAATATTGTGACAACTTTATACAGAAAGACTATTCAGAGACAGCCATATAACTTCCCTAACCATGGGATTAATCTTTTTGTAACTTCATGAGTTCTTTCTGCAGAATATTTCTGCTCTAATTCTTCTGGGCACATCCAACCTTGGGGTCTCAAATAAACCTAGTCTAGTTCCCTGGGAATTACCTACTTTTTCATTAAGGCAGCACAGGTAGAGAAGGAATTACAGATTACCTTATTGAATTTATTTGAATTTGTGTGAAATTCATCTGTATCCTTCTGTCTCTTGCCTTTTTTTATTGGTAATTTGAACTGATTCCCAATTCTCTGTTGAACTGTACATTTTTCAGCTCTGTGTACAAAGCGGAATTTATGTACTCCTAGGTACTTCCCCTTTATGTTTATTCAGTGGGTAAGTATCACTTATTCTTGTGCTTATAAATTAATTTACATGAAGAACATGTAACTACTCACTGGGGTCTTCCGATATTAGGAAAGATTACTTACACTGGGCCCCTTTGGAGAAGGAAAAATTCTCTAAAACATATCTCATTCTTTGTAGAGTCTATTATTGTTTAGCCAATATTTTCTCCCCCTCCTCCTGCCATAGAAGGAGTATAATATTAATTCTGGACTTGGACACATCACTTGGCTAATGAAATGTGGGCAGTTACGATGGTATCTATATTTCTACTAGTCCTCTTGTATTCCTGCCCACCATGATGAAACAGGATGTCCCAGATGATAGCTGCTCTTCTACGCCGGGCTTTGACTAAGAAGATGGGAGACAGTTCTGACCCTGATTTGCTCCCTGAAAAGAGTTGACATAGCTGACCTGCAGACCACTGTGTGAGAAAGATGTTGGTGGTTATAAGCGGCTGAGATCTGAGATTGTTTCTTATGAAGCATGTTCACAAGGCACATGTGCCCAGAGGGAATTCAGAATTGTTACGGACCAGCAACTGCCCTGTGCCTCCCTTTTTCCACTTTTCCCAATGAGATTATTTATTGCTTTCATCCTGGTCTTGTTTTATCTTTATATGATGTGGGGTGTGTGTGTGTGTGTGTGTGTGTGTGTGTATGTGCGTGTGCGCACGCTCAAAAGAAGATACAAATAACTTTTCTTTTAGCTCACAGGCATGTAGTTCAAGAGAAATCATAATTGGACTTTCTGTAGAGGCTAGTACAAGATCCTGGACTTCAGGTCTGATGTCTTCAGGAGTGTTCTCCTCAAGGAAGGTATGAGTTTATTTTAAAAGCAGAGGGTAGGTGTATCAATATTTGAAATAAAAAAGGATGGATTGCTGTAGATTACATTATTAATCAGCAAATATTTATTCTTTTCTCCCCACCATGGGACATAACTACCATTGACTCCCATCCGTGTTTGGTTTGACCATTTGGCCACATGACTTACTATGAACAGTGGGACATGGCGAGGAGTGAGTACTCTGCCGGTTCCAAAGGAAGGCTGTAAGAGGCATTGAAAGTTTCAACCAGCCTTCTTGCACTCCTCATAAGAATAGTGCACACTGGATAGAAGCCACTTCGACCTTAGTGCTGTGGGTCAGAAAGCACACAAAGCAGACCTAAATCAGCCGAGAGGCCATAGCCAACTCACAAAACTGTGAGTGAGGGGGAAAAAAAAGTGTTGTTGCAATCAACTGAGATTGAGATCTTTTTCAAAGAGGTACTATTGCAGCAAACGGTTGCCTACGTAAACTTTTGCTTAGAGAAGGGCTAATGCCCACAGGTAGTTAGCATTTGAGCTAACCACATATCTGTCCAGACAGTTACATGTAGAATATATCAAATTCAAAGAAGGATTATTCTGGAAAGCATTAAGTAAATTAAGAACTAAGAAGCTAGTTCCAAACACATTCTGCTATTCACCAGGCACGGGGGATGCTTGCCAGAAGTCTGACTCAGGTCCATTGGTAATTTTTCCATGTGTATAACATGCAGTGGAATGCAGGGTGCACCTAGCTCACAGGGCAATGGGCGCCAGTCCAGGTAGGGGTAACCTGCGCTTCCAGCATATTTCTGGAAGTAGATCCAAAGCATTAATAACTCATGACCTTGTAAACATAATATGGTTGGGATAGGCACCACATTGTTTTGTGAAAAATGACCACAAATTTCTTTTTTAGGATATTTATCTCCAGCCTCAACCTCATCCTTCACTCTGTAATCATTTATAACTCAATATATAAAATCTAAGTGTGTGTCTAATGGACATAATTCACTACAAACTAAATATGTATAAACATCTCATTGTTTGCCCTAAATTTCACATTATTATCTCTGGTACTGTTATTGAATTAAACTGTCAACACTTAAAAATGTTTAAAAGTAGCAAGAGTTTAAGAATGCAGGAGGTCTGTGAATGTGAGCGTGCTCTGGCTACAGTATCTGTCACTGATTGATTGCCAAGGTTGATCTGGCTGATCTGGCTGGCTAAGAGGTTACCCTCTTCCGCCCTCATCACTTCATGTGCATCGCTCCTGAAACTGTGCTCTCAGTGGAAAAGGGTCATCTCCCCCATGGGGAAGGACCTTTCTTCCACCAAGGGTTTATGAGTAGCTGTGGTCCCCTGTTAGAGCCTACAAATAAGCTCTCAAGGATGCATGTGGTCTAAATGATTATTTTATAATGTACATATAATAATATAATATAATATAATATAATATAATATAATATAATACATAGTCCCCAGAGATGCCTGGGTGGCTCATTCAGTTAAGTGTCTGACTCTTGGTTGTGGCTCAGGTCATGATCTCATAGTTCATGAGATAGAGCCCCGAGTCAGGCTTTGTGTTAAGCATGGAGTCTGCTTGGGATTCTCTGTCTCTCCCTGTCTCTATGCCCCTTACCTGCTCTCTTTCTCTCTCTCAAAAATAAAAAAATAAACGTTAAAAAAATATATACAGTTCCCAACTCACAGTCCTTCGACTTTTGATGATGTGAAAACAATGCCCATTTGGTAGAAACTACTTGGAATTTTGAACGTAGACCTTTTCCTGGGCTGGCAATATGCAGGATGTCTCTCTCCCTCTCATGATGCTAGGCAGTGGCCACCGTAGTGCCCCATTAGCCCCATGATCACAAGGGTGAACAACGAATACATGTGCAACCATTCTGTACCCATACAGTTATTCTGTTTCTCATGTTCAATACATGCCCAATAAATTACATGAGATATTCAACACTTTATTATAAACTAGGCTTTGTGTTAGATGATTTTGCCCAACTGTAAGCTAATATAAGCATTCTAAGTACGTTTAGAGTAAGCTAGGCTAAAATACGATGTTCAACAGGTTAGGTGTATTGAATGCATTTTCAGCTTTTGATCTTTTCCATTTATTATGGGTTTTTTTACATTTTTTAAATGTTTATTTATTTTTGAGAGAGAGAGAGGGCAAAGTGTGAGTGGAGGAGGGGCAGAGAGAGAGAGACACAGAGCTGAAGCAGCCTCCAGGCTCCAAGCTGTCAGCACAGACACAGAGCCCGACACAGGGCTCGAACTCACAGACCATGAGATCATGACCTGATCTCTAAAGTCGGACGCTTAACTGACTGAGCCACCCAGATGCCCTGCATTTATTATGCATTTATTGGGGTGTAACCCCATGGTAAGTCCAGGAAGATTTGTGTGTGTGTGTGTGTGTGTGTGTGTATGTAACTGTTTCTCAAACGAGAATAAGAACATACAAATTTCAATAGTAACAGAAGCCTGAGTCTAATCTCATAACAGAGGTGGAAAATATTGAAAAGGAATTGAGGCAGGAGTAAAAAGAAACAAGTTCCTTATCTCATATAAGCAAGGAATCAAGTATCATATTGTTGTCCAATTTGATAACAGAGGCCCAAGTACGTGTGGTGAGGTTCTCTGTATTTTCCAACCCCATCTCGACCCCATGCACAAAAAATATACTTAATGATCAATCAATGGTCAGAGTTGAGTATTGAACTGTGTGAATTACTTTTTCTACACTTGCAGAATCCCAAGGCTTGAGCCTACCCCAATCACATTTTAGAGGAGAGAGGGAATAGGTAGCATATGCAAGCTGAAGAGGTTCGAGAAAGAAAACAGGGAGAAAGGATGATCATGACTGGGCGAGTGCCGGTGGTTTCAAAGACAGAAGTCCTATGGAAAGAAAAAGTCATTCAAGTAGGATTTTCTAAAATCTTGGTTGTTATAGTTGTAACGTAGTATTTTCTTTCACCTTACTGAAACACTTCAGTAAAATCCATAGTCCTTATCAAAATCCTGCTGGATCTAAAGCCATACTTTTGAGAAGATATTCAGGTGGGTGGAAGTGGGACAACAAAAGTACACCCAGAAACATGTATGTTGCTTGTTTTTTAACTTAAAGAAAATTACTAATAAAATTAAGAGCAAGACATTAGGAAAAATGAAATTAAATAATATGTGGTCTGTATGAGGCAGAAAACAAGTCAAATGTCAAGGAAGGATAAAAAGCAAGATGACAGAAGTAAGTCCCAATGTATCACTTATGACAACAACTAATAACCAGGTTAAAATACAAAGAAACTTAAAGTGACTTATGAAAACAAACAAAATAACCTACAAAGGGACATAAAAAGGATGAACAAAGGGGCACCTGGGTGGCTTAGTCGGTTAAGTGTCATGATGGACAGGATCGTCATGATCGGCTCAGGTCATGAAGGGCTCAGGTCATGATCTCGTAGTTCATGAGTTCAAGCCCTGTGTTAGGCTCTGTGCTGACAGCTAGAGCCTGGAGGCTGCTACAGATTCTGTGTCTCCTTCTCTCTCTGCCCCTCCCTCGCTCACGCTCTGTCTCTCTCTCTCAAAAAAAAAAAAAAAAAAAAGATTAAAAAAAATTAAAAAAAAATTTTTTTTTCAACGTTTATTTATTTTTGGGACAGAGAGAGACAGAGCATGAATGGGGGAGGGGCAGAGAGAGAGGGAGACACAGAATCGGAAACAGGCTCCAGGCTCCGAGCCATCAGCCCAGAGCCTGACGCGGGGCTCGTACTCCCGGACCGCGAGATCGTGACCTGGCTGAAGTCGGACGCTCAACCGACTGCGCCACCCAGGCGCCCCTAAAAAAAATTTTTTTAAAGGATGAACAAATGTGACAGACACAACATATCAAACAGAAATAAATGGGAGTTAAAAATAATTGCATCCAAAGCACAGAACATAAAATGGACGTAAAATTTCGTAAGGCTATTATGCCCAGTCTGTAAATAATCACACACTGTATAACATATAATCGAAGTGTATAAATAAAAGTATTGGAAATGAAGGGAACATGAGAATAATACCTATAATGAAATTAATGTCTATTGAGCATATCATGTCCCACTGTACCAATTGCTGTATCACCATTACCTCTTAACCTGATGAAGCTGGAGATTATTTTTGTTTTGTAAATGGAAACACTAAACTTTAGAGACATAAATTAACTGGACGGAAGTGACAGAACTGGTATATGGATAGATAAATAGAGGGTAGGTAGATAGAAAAATATAGACACAGGTCTGCATACATATTATAGATATATATGTGAACATATATGCAAAAATTCTAAAATATACTAACAAGTTTAAGTATGACGAAGGTGCATGAAGCCTTGGTTGGCCCTGGAATGAATGTCCCGCCTCACCTTTCAGTAGTTTAGCAAGAAGCCGCCTAGCAAGTGCGAGTTGTTTCAATGAAAGATCAGGGGGCCTCTGGCTCATTCCCAAGGCTGGGCTCCAAAGCTCTCCTTTTTCTTACAGAGCTTCTTACGCTCGCCTTCAAGGTCTCTGTTGCACAGGCCATTGGGCATTTTCTGTCCCTACTAATGCCCCATGAAGAGGTAGAGCAGCCAGTGTTGGAGCCCCTCTCCTAGGGTGTCCAGCCACATCACACGCAGGCCCTCCTCTCAGCAGGCTCAGAGAGTCGAGGAGATGGTGAATGTTTTGCTGCTTCTCTGATTCTCAGTGTCCATTCAGCATCAGTGGTGCCAGTCCACAGCCCTTTGGGTGACAAAGAATTACTCTGTTGTCCACCATAACCAAGGAGAGTTGATCGTAGAAGTGCTAAGATGCTTTTAGAAAATACGTTTTACAAATCATTGTATTGCACTGATGGAGAACAATAATGTCAGGGGGTGCCCGAATATAGCTAAGGCCTATTGTTCGCGATAAATCAGAAGCCAGTGAATATTTTCTCAATATAACAAAGAAATCATTTAAGGGCCATCAGCGAGCATCATAATAGTGGAAGGTGGATGCCTTCCATTTAAAATAAGAAACAAGGCAAAGATTTTCATTGTTGTTGTTTTTTTAAAGATGCTCATTGTTATTTACATTATTTTGCTCATTGTTATTTACATTATTTAAGCTTGTTTGGGAAATTCTAGCCAACCTATATGAAGCAGAATAAAATAAAATGTGAAACAGAATTTAATTATGACCATTTGTCAATAACATGATTTTGCGGAAAAGCTAGATTTCAAGTTCTTTAATTCATCCTTGTCTAAAATTAAAGGAAAAATCAGAGGCCACACAATTTTTGATAGTTGAATCTTTCAGAGATTAATACATTTTGACCTACAGATCCCAGTGTTTCAGATTCTACAGCGCTGAGCCCGCTAGTCCATTTCATAATATAGACAAGAAGTGCTAGAAAAGATTTCGACACGGTTACCTTGAATCTACACCATATAGACATGAAGGATGTTGGGGTGAAGGCCCTTTCTATCAGGTTTTTATTTATTCTGTATCTTGTCATCAGAGTATTAAAGCATGGCCAGTTTGTTTGCAAGAAGCTGTCCTGTGTGAATCTACTTGAAATGCAATGAATAATTATCATAGAACCATTAACCTTGAAACCGTAATTCTTGTTTACTTGCTTGCTATAGAAAACTCTTGTCTTTTCTTTTGTATTATATACGTGTCACATGAAGTCAAACTTTTGATGGCTAACATACACTTTAGCTTCAATGTTCTTGTTACAACAATTAATTAATTTAACTAATTCATTAATTCAACTAGTAGAAGACTTGCATCAATTACAGGACAAGAAAACAAAATGGTGATTATAGGAGAAAAAATTTTAAAATGCAAAGTAGAACCTTAAAAGATTCCTTAAAATCCTTAGCATTGATAAGATTCCTAAAGGTCTAAGAGTTAAGTACAATGATAAATTTAAATTCAAGTTAGTTAACATACAGTGTAGTGTTGGTTTCACGAGTAGAACCCAGTGATTCATCTCTTACATAAGACACCCAGTGCTCATCCCAGAAAGTGCCCATTCATTCAAGTACATTTTTAAAGTATTTTCTAGAGACCAGATGTATCCATTAATAATTTATTTTAAAATTCTTTATTCTTACAATAGTTGCCAAAATTATTAAATAACTAGAATCAACTTTAAAAATATGTATGCAAGAACTAACAGCAAAATCTTTAAAGTTTTATTGATGGAATTAAAAGGAGAATTGAGTAAATGGAAAGGTAAAACATGTCCTTGCATTGGTAAGTTGAAATAATTTAAAAGTTTTTTCAGATTAATTTTTCCATGGAAATCCCAAAGTTTGTTTTTTTCTCCTGAAATTTGACAATGTAGAGTAATAAGGTGACATAAATACCCAAGAAAGTTTTGAAGACGAAGAACAATATAAGACATGGATGTACATTATAAAACTATAATAACTAATAACTAATATGATGCTTTTCTAGAACAAAAATCATCAGATGGATCAATGCAGTAGAATAAAAGGCACAGAAACTGCTTCTATATATACAAGTTCATTGTCTGATAAAGAAATCATTTCAGACTACTGGACATTAAAGAAATAAATGCTGCTGGGAGAAAAAAACTGAAAACTCCATTATGTTAAGAAAAATTTGTAGGTAGATTAAAATGTTACATGTGAAAAGAAAATAAGAATCTATAAAAGCAAAGACCATTTATGTATGTTATTTTAGAACAAGGATTTTCTGAGCACAAGGCAATGGATAAGATTTGGCCACATGAAGACAAAAATGGACATGTCAAAAACTGAAAAATATAATGTAAAAAGTATAGGCAACAAGTATGGCATTTAATATACTATCATAATAAGGTTGTTCAAATAAAAAAGGAAACACCCCAAAAATGTAGGAAGGAGGTTTCACATATCTCAAGTTGCTAATAAACATAATAAAAATATTCAGCTTCAATATGAAGCCAAAAATATAAACTAAAACAAAAATTAGATACTATCTAGTATCTAATAGATACTATCAAGTTTTTTTTCAGATTTGGAAATGCTTTCTATTGCAATGGTGCCTTGGAAAAGGCGCTTGCTCACATGCTGCTTCTGACAGTGAAATTGGTATGGACTTTCAAGAAATACATTGCTAAACCTAACAAGAGATTAAAATAAATTCATGTCTTTTCATTCAGTGGTTTCAGCTTGAAGAATTGAAGGTAAATATTGCCAAATATGTGGAAAAGATCTACATATCAAGTCACTGCAGCATTGTTTATAATAGTAAGGGTAAATAAACTAGTGGTCACCAATAATAAAATGGCCAAATAAATCATGGTCTCTCCAGATTATTGGCTGCCATTAAACTATTAACAATTATTTTTAAAAACGTGATCTAGTTCTACAATCATCATATGTGAAAGTCAAGATACAGAACAGTATAGAGAGCTTAGCTACATATATACGATATCTATTTATCATCAATCTATCTGTGATCTAAACAAAATATTGATAATATTTATCACTGGAGGTAGAAATATTATACTTCTATTTACTCTTCTATGATTTCTAAGTCCACTAGTGAAGTACCTGGTAGTGAGTGGGTAGACGTTTTCATCACTACTTAGATGGGGAAAAATCAAGTGAAACAAATTTTATTTTCATTCAGTCACTCATACATTTCTTTTATTATTTCTTTATTAGTACATCTTCTTACTTACAAGCTCTCCTTCCTACTGGGTAGTTGAGGAACTTAACTTTGTCAGTGGACAATGTCTCAGTGTCTTCTTTTTTAAACGATTTTCTTTCAGTTCAAGTTTTTAGAGTTGAACCTACATCACTCTCCTTCCAGGATGAGTCTTGGTGTATGGGGAAGGGTCTTGTGCCCTCAGAAGGATGGAGAAGGGTTCTGTTGCTTCAGACTAGTGTCGTACTCTCTATGAAGTGATGATTAGGTGAGTCTCTGTCAATAATAGTCTCTGGAAGATGGCGCAGGTGGGCATCTCAGCTGACATCTGTTGTTACTGTCTGTCGCTGGTAAACACGTGGTCTGTTTTCTCCTCGTTGATTGGAGGGCTGTTCTGAGTTATATAAACCTTAAAATCCGCTCAGATTTACCATTTGTCACCTATTCCTTAGCTACAGCATCTCTCCTGGGTCCTTAGTCCTGGGATGCACACCCCACTTCTAAGACAACCAGTATCATCAGCTACTTTCCACATCCCTTTACAAAGCGAACAGGATTTTCCAGATGATTTCCAGGCTATGCAGGAGCCCATCAAGTCTCTGAGAAGATCTGTTCTGGCCCTCTCTTTGCTGAACTTTGTCATAGCATTTATTTTCCTATTTGTTAGGTAGGTATGGGGTCCACCTGGAGAAATGGTCTAATCCCCAAATCCCAAGTGGGCAGGTGGAATTCAGAAAAACAGAGAACACTCTGAGAACATACATTGCATAGCATTTCATAAATATAGTAATACTCATTATACTTTAATGTGGGGTGCTGTCACTTTTGTTCATGTTTAAACTACACTATGAGTTAATCTCCTTATAGACCGTCATCTAAACAGTCTGTGTATTGGAGTAGCTAAACTCAAAGTTTCTGTCCAGGTACCAAATTCTATGAGAGGCACGCATATTTCAGTGACAGTGATCAACTTGTCCTGGTTTTGACTGGGACTTTACCATTTTTAACTCTGAAAAGTTCAGAACCAGGCAACCTGGGATGGTTGTCACGTCTGCCTCTATTTAAATATCCATTCAGTAATCTCATAATTTCATGTTCTAAGTTTCAAGTTGGGAATCTAGAATATTGACAACGCATTCTCATCAGCGCCTTCTCCAAAGTTTCATGATGAATTCATCTGTCCTTTCCATGCACAGTAAGAAGGAACAAAAGATCCCTGACCTTTGATGGGCAAGATCTAAGGTTGCATGACAAAACATCATTTCGAGATATCTCAGAGTCTTCAGGACGTGAGGATCATCGTCTGAAACCGATATGTGAGGGTTATAAATATGTAATAGACTTAGCTTTTATAAAGCTTTATTTTCAACTTTCTTTTCCAATTGTATCGGGGGTACCACTGACAAATAAAATGGCAATATAGTTAAAGTCTATAACATGATGATTCGACATAGCTATAACTAAGCAGGATATTTTCATAAAAATTTTAAACACATGCTTCTTATTTACCTTGTTTCAAAAGGACAGGTAGGAAAGAACTCTGTTTAGTTGCTGGGAGGCAATGTGGTGTAGGGGAAGCCATATCAGCTTTAGATTAAATATTCCTAGTTCTAATCCCACCTGTGGTATTTTCTGTGAACATTTAAGAAGCCACAATCTCTTAGAACATAATTTATTTCATCTATAAAGTGTCCTTTATAGCTTGCTATGAATAATTGCTAGAAAACTGGAAATAATATATGTAAACTGCCTAGCTCAGTGCCCGGCAAATACTATGTACTTAATAAAAGTGGGGACATTTGTTTGTAATGCTGAATTCTTGTTTAGGTTTTGGCAGTTCTCCCCTTCCAGACTTTACTCAAGGTAAGGTCTGTATCTTCAATATACTCTGGAAGGAAACTCCACACCTGTTCAAGTGCTGGGTAGTCAGTAAGTGTGGTGTTTCACACATCGACCCCAGTGTTGGCTTCCTTTTCAGAACTATTTCTATTACGCAAGTGGTTACTGAGAATTAACAAGGGCAAGTTTTTCAAAAGGAAGAGTAGCATACTCTTCAAAGATCAGTATTATTAGTTCACCACCGTAGTTGGTGCGAGCCAACCTGCTGGACAGAATTCTCCTTTAGACCCCATGTTTTGGTAAAAAAAACAAAGCAGAGTAAGTATGTAAGTAGTGGCACATCAAGGAAGCCTTTTCGTTGTTGTTGCTATGGGAGGGACTCCTGAGTGCTGATTGAAGTTGTTAGGAAGCTCACATGTGGGCTAAAAGGTATAAATGCCCATAAATCCATAGATCCAGGTTGCTCACCTGCAGGTAATGAGGTAAGTAGTGTGCCTTGGGGACGTGCTAAGGGAGGAAGTATTGGGCACCTGTGTTCCCTCACCTGTGTCTTTGACCTTGGGTATATCTTTTGCCTCCTTATTGTGTTTTGCTTGTTTGCTTGCTTGCTTTGGGGTTTGTTTGTTTGTTTTTGTTTTTGTTTTTGTATTAGAACAAAGATGAAGCCAGGGACTTTCTCCACTCTTAAAATCTGGGCCAAACTATGGGATCTAGTTCAACCACATATTAAGACTGTTAGCCACCTGTTAAGAAAAAAAAACTGTCAATGTGTCATTAATATTTACCAAAAAGAGTACTAATAAATGAAACCAAAAAACAAGTTAGTATCATTAGCTCTTAAGATAATAAATTATTTTAATAATTCACTTGCTAGGCAATCACATATGTCTAGAATATCTTTTTTTTTTTTAATTTTTTTTTTCAACGTTTATTTTTATTTTTGGGACAGAGAGAGACAGAGAATGAACGGGGGAGGGGCAGAGAGAGAGGGAGACACAGAATCGGAAACAGGCTCCAGGCTCTGAGCCATCAGCCCAGAGCCCGACGCGGGGCTCGAACTCCCGGACTGCGAGATCGTGACCTGGCTGAAGTCGGACGCTTAACCGACTGCGCCACCCAGGCGCCCCTAGAATATCTTAATTGCAGGGCCATCATAATATTTTCAGAAATGTAGAAGGAACTCTGAGGGAGGAGGGCATTTTTCTGCACTTCTTCCTACTCAGAATGTAAAAATGTTCAGAACTAAAAGGAATGATTCTTGAAATCTGAGCTTGAGACTTTATTTTATTACATAATTTAGGAGAGTGACATGGTTGACTCAGTCTGGGAAAGCTTTCAGAATTCTGGTATGAAGATCCTCTCAAATCCCCCTCCCCCCCCCCCCCCAAGACCTAGTGTCTGTGCATTCATATTGGGGCACTTGGCAAAAGAGGATGATCTAGAAGCAATCAAGGAAAGTGGCTATTAAGAGCTCACAGGCTTACTAGAGGGAGAAAAATGACTTTTGCTAAAAGCTAAATCTCTAAATATCCCCGAAGCTATTTCCCTCTTGGCCTATACAAGTGGCCCTACGTATGCATATTCATACTTTACCCCTGATGTGTGTGTGTGCGTGTGTGTTTTGTAACAATCTTCACACACATTTAAATTTAGCACTTGATGAGCACTCGAATGGCTGAGTTAACAAGAAGTCACTGGAGCAATTTTGGCTCCTTGCCATTCTTTGGGATTTCATCCGTCGGGGAATAATGTGCAGGACAGAAGCCAACCCCTAATTGTTTTGTTTAATTAGACCACTTAGATGGCTACGCCAGCCTGGAGACCCCGTTTCTCTGCTCCCCCTCCTCCAGGTAGGATGGCTTTTGTCGGAGCCTCTTTCTCCAGAACCTTTATAATTTTGGACCCTAGAATTGAGAGGAGGGTACAGTTAGGGCTTTTGCACCACTTAGCTTTGATTTCAGCATTTTGGGGAGCATTTCTCAAGCTGCTCCTCATTTTCCCTTTTGTTCTGCTCCATGGTATGTGAAAAACTGATCTTCTTTTCCCTTCTGCTGTCAAGCAGAAGGTTAGCAGTCACTATGAGTCTGTAAAAAGTTTGCTGCCTTTCAGTGGTGGTGCCTTTGTAGATATTTTCTGAGGGCCTAATATTGGTCAATTCTCCTCTCTGCCACCTGTTAGATGAGGAAGTGTACGACTGTCAGATTACCATAAACTTGAGATGACAATGGAAAACAGAATTTTGTGGCACGTTAAAATTACACGTGGAATTGCTCGGATAGACTGAATATTCTGGAAGTCATTGGGTAATAACTGCCCTGCATGTTCAGGGACCACAGTGTTTGCCTTCCTCTCACGCCAGGGATCACATTACAGGGGTGATGCGAGCCCATGCCTGCTCTGAGCTCCAATAAGAGGTGCAAATGAACAGTTGGAATACTTGCAACTTGGCTTGGTCAAATGCGATGAGTTCTTTTTATCACCATTTTAAAATAGCTCCTCAATATTCAACCAAATGTAACCTAAATGCGTTTGAATATTGGAAAGGGAGCAATGGGTGACTCAGGCCAAATCCTCAGGCAGGTTGCTAATGGGATTAGGGAGTCCAAGATCCCTTATAAATTGGACTGGCTTCTCTGTGGTGGAAACACAGATTTGGATCTCAGGCCAGGGAAGGCTGGGGAGTTGACAGGAGTTCTCCAACAAGCCTGCCCCACCGTGTCCATAGAAACTGAGGTTTTACCTTCTAACTTGAGTGCATGCTCCCTGCGTACACAATCTTCATAAGATGTCAGATTCAGAAGCTACCTTTCCCACCATGTGGCTCAACTCCTGCATCTTGGAGAGGTCACAAGATGTGCCCAAGTGCATATGATAGAGAAAGTTCATGGCAGGGTTGGCACTCTGTTTTCACCCACCCCACTGATGCAGTATCACGTTGATTTTTTTTAATGTTTATTTAGTTTTGAGAGAAAGGGAGGCAGAGAGCGAGTGGGGTAGGGGCAGAGAGAGAGAGGGAGGCCCAGAATCCGAAGCAGGCTTCAGGCTCTGAGCTGTCAGCACAGAGCCTGACGCGGGGCTCGAACTCACAACCCGTGAGATCATGATCTGAGCCGAAGTCATACGCTTCACCGACGGAGCCACCCAGGTGCCCCATGTTGACTTTGTTTTGTGTGTCCTTTTCCCATCCCCACTGTGATGCCGAATTAACTGCCAGTTACCTCTGTGATTTTGCACAAGCCAGGAAGGACCTGTGGGTAAAAGGTCCGTGAGTGTTTGGGTCCTGATCCGTGCATTTATTCGCACAGATCCTTCAAGCAGTGACTGCAACAGCCACAGTGTTCTCCAGAGTGCGCCAGCTTCATGATTGTTTTATTACCCAACCTTACTACTGTCACATGAGGAGCTGACATTCCTTAGCTCGTAAATTAAATTCCTTATAAATCTGGGTGTTTTACTACTATGGGGGGTGGCACAAAACTGATTTCCCCAGAGGGCAGGCAGTAGACAGAGAGTAACTCCTCCTTCATCAGGAAAGATATATGAAGCTTTTTTTTTTTTAATTTGAAAATTTCATTTTATTTTTCAGAGTAATCTCTACACCCTATGTGGGGCTTGAACTCACAATGCCGATATAAAGAGTTGCACGTTCTACTGACTGAGCCAGCCAGGTGTCCTTAAGAAGCTTTTAACTATCTCCGGGGATGGGGAAATGGGACCATGGTCCAGTCAATCACAATTCCAGTTTCTCTCCTGCTGGAGGACAGGACCACATTGGAGTCGGTACAGGGCTCTATATATACCCTTAGATACATAACAGATTGATAATAACTTGTGTTTGTTGAGCCTTTAAGAAGCCAAGTATTGTGCTAACCATTTAAAATATATTATCATATTTTAAAATCTTCACCATAGCCCAAGAGACGAGTATTATTATAATCACCATTTTGCAGGTGAGAAAACAAGGCTCAAAAAAGTTGGTTCTCCTGTTAAAGGTCTTTCAGAAACAGAGGAGCTGGCATTCAACACAGGCTGTGTGACCTCAAATCCTACATTTGTGACCATCACGAACTCTTCCTTGAGAAAGTACTGATCTGGGCTCCAGTTTCACAACTCGAGACACAGAAATCCAGAAAGACAGCATAGTTAAAGCAAACTGGTACCACACTGTGGGGAGGGTGTCCTGCCTTCCTGTTCGGGGTTACCCCACACTGGCTCTCGTCAGTCTTGGGCAAATCATCTGTGCCCTGTGGCCTTGGCATCTCACCTGTAGAACTGAATCGTTAGATCATTTGATTTTTCTAGGATCCCTTCCAATTCTAACTTTCTGGAGTTAATTTGTAACTGAGCCAAGGGCAGAAGGCAGATCACTAGGCTGACTGCTTATACGGAGTCTTAGCAGTCTTGGAATGTGGGTCTTAGAATAGATTGTGAGAAAATGCTTTTAAAGAGCATTTAATTAAATCTCATATTACTCTTTCTTGTTATATGATACTTATTGAGTAAAAATATACTAAAAATTTTTAAAAACACAAGTCACCTATAATTCTACACAATTCAAATATACCACACTTAATAGTTTGGTGAATATATTTCCAGGAAGAATATCTCCTCCCCTCTTTTGGTATTCACATATATGCAGAATTTTTTAATGTTTGAAACAAATATGGGATATTATATAACCTGTTTTCAATTCCCAATATACAGTACAGTTTTCCTATTAATACCCTAAAAGATAGAAAATACAGTCGCAATTGCTGTAGAGTATTCCACTGCATGAATGCAGAATCATTGATGTAACCTCTGTTTGCTTCCATTAAAAAAAATTATCTGGGGCACCTGGGTGGCTCAGTCGGTTAAGTGTCTGACTCCCGCTCAGGTCATGATCTCATGGTTCATGGGTTTGACCCCTGCGTTGGGCTCTGTGCTGACAGCTCAGAGTCTGGAGCCTGTTTTGGATTCTGTGTCTCCCTCTCTCTGCCTCTCCCCACTCACACTCTGTCTCTCTCGCGCTCGCTCTCTCTCTCTCTCAGGAATAAATAAACATTGAAAAAAAATTTTTTTTAAATATATTTTTATTAGGAGTAACTTGATAGATATTCTTAGAACTAAATATTTCTACAAACACTGTTTTCCCTGGGATAAAAGAACATGAAAGACATGTTACATAAAAGATTATGTACTTCAAAGAAGATTTTAGATGCAAACGGTTAAAACGTCGCAGAAAGATATATTTGTTTCCATTTTCATCAGTGGCTTAGGGGAGTACCTGTGTTCCCAAACCCTCCTCAACGCTGGGTAGTCCTTGAACACGGACTAACGAACCACCGGTGACGTCTCAGCGTGTCTTCAAGCCACGAGAGCACTGCCTCCCTACCTGCACAGACCCGGACTCTGCCACTTGCCACTTTGTGACCTTTCGCAACTAACTTAACCTCTCTGGGTCAGTAAAATGGAGCCCATGACAGGACCTAACCCTAAGATTCCAATCTTTAGCCCATTTTTGTAGTCAAATATTCTTCTTTTTCTTTTCCTACTTTTCGAGAAGTTTTTCCATGTTAGGAATATTACTCCTTTGCCTCTCATGTACTGCAAATAATTACCGTATTTTCAAAGGAGAACGTGGAGTCTCCAAGAAACACCTTGTCTTCTAAGCTCTCGACTGTGTCTCGTTTTCATTCCTTCATCCTAACAAAGCTTTTTTCCTCTCTCCTTCCCCTTCTTCTTCTTCTACTGCTTTTTCATTCTTGGTGAGTCGTCCATTTCATGCCTCTTTTCGTGCTCAGTGCACGCCTGACCTAAATAAAATCATAGCTTGTGAACACAGGCCTCTGGTGAGAAAAATAATTTCAAAAAAATTATTAAAACACTCGCCTCAGGTGTTTACCTCTATCTTTTAAAAAAAAATACTTATTTATTTTTGAGAGAGAGAGAGAGAGAGAGGACAGAGGAGGAGCAGAGAGAGAAGAAGACAGAGAATCTCAAGCCTAAATACAGGGCTCAAACTACAAACGGTGAGATCATTACCTAAACGAAAATCAAGAGTCAGATGCTCACCTGGTCAACCCACTCAACCTCAACCAACTGAGCCACCCAGGCACCCCACCTTAATTGTCTTTTATGATTCAATTCATACTTTCTGAAACCTGTTGGAATTCTACCCCTCTGCTCTCCCCTTGAGGGAGGCAGCATTCTAGGTTAGGTCCCAGGATTTTTGTCCCAATGTATCAGACCTTTTCCTTGAGTGTGGGTGGGGCCTCTGACAATGATGGGATTTCACTCCTGTGATCAGGTCACGTCGTGTCCCAAATGTGAAGAGATTTGGTAGATGAAACTGAGGTCCCAAATCATCTGATTTGGGATTAATCAAAAGGGAGATTATCCCGGATGGGCCTGAGTTAATCAGTAAAAGCTCTTTAGAAGAGGGACTGGGCCTGTTATGCCCAGAATTCGTGATCCCCAAAGACCACCAGGGAGCCGAGTCTGATGCAAAAGCAAAGAGGCTTTATTCGAGCTAGCTCGAGCTCAATCCCCTACCTGCACCGATGCAGCCGTGAGATACCGGAGAGAGAAAGAGCGAGTTTCATAAGCACAAAGGTTTTATAGGGATCATGGCCTTAGCCGATTGGCTGGGGAAGGGTCGTGGACTCAGCCAATTGGCTCCCAAAGTGTGGTCCCAGATCAGCAATTATCAGTGTCACCTGGAACTTGTTAAAAATGCAAATGTTGGGCCTGGTGGTCACAGACCTACTGAATCAGAAACTCCGGGGGTGGGGCTCAGCAATCTGTGTTTGAACAAGTCTTCCAGGAGATTCTGATGCACCTGAAGTTTAAGAACCACTGTGTCTGAGGATATCTAACATGTTTGGCCTCAGTGTATACAGAATGTTTCTCACTGGTCACCTATGAACCATTGGCTGTCAGCCTTGCTGTGCTATATAAATACCTAGCACCAAACACCATCCCCAGAGACTCTGATTAATTGGTTTGGGGAAGGGTAAAATGCTCCCAGGTCATTCTAAGCCTGGACAGGGTTGAGGGCTCCTGCCTCTGGCCCCTACCTGAGAGAAGCCCTCCCTCTTCTACTCACACTTTCCACGCCTCTCACACTCCCCTTCCTCCAACCTCAGACTTCGGAAGAATGCATCAATCGGTAGCCTGCTTTCTTAGAAAACATAAGTTACTCAAGGGGAGGAGGCGTGTTCTGAGGTTTGAGCGGGAACTTCTTTCTGTGGCCATGTCGGGGACATAGTCACTAGTCAGCCTGCCTAGGTCTGCTCTCTCAGGCCTTCCTGAAGAGAATGATTCTCCTGCTGACTCTGAGAAAGTAAGCTGCCATATTGTAGGAGGGCCACATGGCAAGGAGCTGGGCGGCGGGGGGGGCCTTCAGGAACTGAGACCAGCCCTCACTGACAGCCAGCCAGAAAGCTGTACTTCAGTCCTATGACCAGGAGGAAATGGATTCTGCCAGCAACCCCATGAGCTTGGAAGGTATCACTGAGCTTCAGAAAAGACTGAAGCTTGACCAACACCTTGACCGAATCCATGTGAGACCCTCAACTTGAGGACCTGTCTGAGACATGAAGGAGTTTCTGACCCACGGGAATAATAAATGTGTGTTTTTAGGCCACTACGTTGGAGATAATTTGTTACATAGCAATAGAAACACCACCGTGCACCCCACCGTGCAGTCTCCTTTCTCCATGCTTTTACCCAAGGTGAGTACTTTGATAACGCACTTACCTTGTTTTGTTGAAATTATCTGACTGCATGTTGGTCTCCCTTAGAAAACTGTGGGTTCTATGACTATAGAGGCCACATTTCCTTCACTTTCTGCCCTCACAGTCCGACAGGCATTTGGAAAATGCGGAACCAGATCTGCGCTGTCCTGATGAAAGTAGCAGAACTGCATATCCGTAAGCTGGTCAAGGGTCTTTGGCCAGCAGCAGCTTTCATAGAGTTAAGAACACTTTCAAGCATTCACATAGCTCTCAACTTAGCAGTGCTAAAGTAGAGGTGTTTTTGTTTTTATTCGTATCATTTTCATTGCGTAAGCCTATAGAAAGAGCACCTGACTTCCAGTGCCCTCTCCCAATTCACTGTGTGATCTCGGGTACGTCACCTGACCTCTCTGGGCCCTACTTTCCTCATCTGTAAATGAAATATTTGGACTCACTGGGTGATCGCTAAAGCCACTTAATTTCCAGCATTTTATCCTTCCATGAGGCTTCAAACTAGAGAACACATATATTTGAAAGAGAAGAGGAAAAAGTCCCAGGGAAAGGAGTTAAACACCACTCAGTAGACTTAACAATGTATACTCAGGGGAGTTTCTTCCTCGATGAAGAAGAGAAAAACAACACCAACAAAATAATTATGAGGCAACATCAAAATAGCCTTCATCCAATAGGACAGCGTGTATGATAAGAACATCTCAAGCCTTTTATTAAGTGGGTCACAACATTCGTTACTCTGGCTTTGCAGATACAGCAAACGCTGTAGAAGAACTCTGAGTTTTAAAGCAAAGGATAAGAAATCAACAGAGTGCAGCTTACAGTTACGAAGGCCAGGCCTCTGTTGTGTTCTTCTGGAGCCAGAGTCCTTCCCATTTAGCTCATTTCTGTATGAAAATGAAAGTAATCAGCCTCAGTGCATGAAACCATTAGCTCCTGCTTCAAAGCGCTGCATTTCAGAAAGGTCACAGAGGGCCGTCCCAGCGGCAACAGGAATTTCGCAAGTGATGTGTGTCACATTTGCATATGATAATTCGTTTCTCTATAAATACAATTTGTTCTGCAGATTAACGTTTTGTGTCCTCATTAGATAGCAAACATTTCCATATTAAACCCACAAAGCTGCAGAGCTGGCTCCGCCTGTGTTGCATGATAGCATTTATACCTCTGTTTATGCTGATGCCAATTAGCAGTGTTAAGTCTTGGAAGAATAAAGGACATCACTAATGCCATTGATGTAAATAGTAATAATAATGCTGAAAAGCTTCTGCAAACCTTGTTAACTTCAAAGATCATTAGCAATAAAGTACCTCTGGGTTGTAAATGACCGTGTTCTTAGGCATGTAAAGTACCAGCTTGTCTACAACACTTTGCTCTGGAGTCTGCTCCTGGCTCAGGTCATGAGTCTGTGGGCTGTTGCAAGGAACGTGCAATTAAAAGGCTGTTTCCTTTTACTAAATGCTTTAGTCCAATAAGGAAGTCAGATATGCTCTAGCCAGAAGAAATAACAATCTGCTTACCTTGTTTTCAGCTCCGTGCAATTCAGTTTGCTCTCATTCCTGAAGCCAACTTCTTAAAGGTGGTGAGGTGAGGTATTTTATGGTCCCACAAAAGGTTTTTAAAAGCAGGATGCCCCAGACTTACTCATGGGAGGATTTCGTTTTCCCTGGGCCAGAAAGAAAATTTCTCTGGTGAGGAGAACATCCAGGGACACACAAGATGGTGATGGACACAGGGGACGTGGGACAGTGTTTCTCATCTACTTCATCAGTATTGACTTGATGCTGGATGGAGGAGGCTGCTTCAGAGCAATAGCCACTGAGGAAGTGTTAGTTCTGTAGCTGATAGGGCTGCACTGACGTGGGGACTGATGGTCACTTATTCTCGCTCGGTGACATGGAATAGACGATCCTGTTGTCACCGTTGATAAGAACAGTTCCTTGCAAGGGTGCCTGGGTGGCTCAGTCAGCTCTTGGTTTTGGCTGAGATCATGATCTCAGGGTTTGTGGGTTCAAGTCCTGCATCAGAGTCTGCCTTGACAGTGGGGAGCCTGCTTGGGATTCTCTCTCTCTCTCTCTCTCTCTCTCTCTCTCTCTCCCCCTTCCCTGCTTGTGCTCCCACCACAAAAAATAAATAAATAACTTAAAAAAAAAAAGAAGAGTTCCTGCAGGAATCAAGTAACTTCACTTCTTTGCATAAGTTTTTTCCTTTTTTTTTTCTTTGTATGATGTGCTATATATACTTAGGTTCGGCATTTTTTTTTTTAAAGCATTGGTTAAGGCACCAAACATATTCAACTCAAATGTAAATACTTTACGACTAACGTCTGGGCTGCAATACAAGGAAATTATACTAAAATGCATAATTGTATGTCATTTGAGAAGCCAAGCTTAAAGTTAGAAAGAAATAGCTCTATTTCACAGCCCTGCTGTTTACTAGCAGTGTGACTCTAGATATGATAGATCCACTAAATGTTAATTTTCTCATCTGTAAAAGGAGAATAAGAACTGTACCACCGGCCTCGAAGGGTTATTTTGAGGATTGAATGGGTTGCCCCAGTGTTAACGCAGTGCCGGGCCCGTAGACCCGGAAGAGAGAAGCTAGTGTGATCATTAGGACTTATAATCATGTTTCCTGATGCTGGGGAATAACAGTAACAAAAAAGCCTCTCTCTCTTAGCGGGTTCAGAGAGCTGCAGTCCTCCCCAAATGCTACCCAGAATCTCAGGCGTGCTGGATGCAGACCCTCTCCCTTTTGGCCAGCTGTCCCTCCCGGGGACATTTCCTCCCTCCCACTGTAGCTGCTCCTTAAACAAACCCTGCACCCTGCTGCTGCTCTCTCCACCAGGTCCCTGGCTTCACGTCTGCCCCCGCCCCTCCCTGGTAGGTCACTGTTGTCCCTTCTAGTGTGATACGATATTCTCCCCCACTTCTCCATCCTATGTGGTGTCCAACATCACAAGCGTTGCCTTGTATTTTCAGTGCTGACCAGAGCTTTCTGTGATCTTGGCCTTTGATCCTCAGTGTTCCTTCTCCCCAAGCTTGGCACAAGTTCCTGAGGGGAGAAAACGGGGTCCACAGAATGAGCTAAGCCCGTGTCCCTGAACATTCCTCCCTTCTCATGCTGGTTTATGCCTCTTGAAGGAGGACTTATGGTCTGTTAACTAGTTACTGATTTCCTTATGAAGCTCTTTCGTCCTCCCCGTAAACAGACACCCTGCTCATGCATTCCTGTTGTTCGTGTGTGAATCCTCGCGTGAATATACACAACACTCCCAAGCTAGAATTTCTCCTATACTTTTTCTAGGTGTAGAAAGGAACAAGGGACATTTAATGTACAGAAGAGAAAATTTAGGAGGGATGTGCTAATGTCTCAAAATACCTGAAGGGTTGGCCAGTGGAAGGAAAGATTAATTAGCTTCTGACAACTAAAACAATGGGTAAAGGCTATAGAAAAGAAGATCTTAGCTAAACTTAAGCTTGAGTATTCTAATCCTCATGACTGCACAGGATGGCTGCTTTGGGAGGAAATGAGCTGTTTCTAGAGGTATTCAAGCAAAGGCTAAATGATAACTGGTAGGATGGCCAACAAGGGGGATTCATGAATCTATTGGACTAAATGGCTTTGAATAATGGTGGCCCTAAATTTCTCTCTAAGAGGATCTGACAGGCACAAATAGGATTTGAAAGGTATATTAGAATGTGAGGGAGGCTTCAGGAAGTGTCTTGAAGCTATGCTTTGCATAAAACTTTACACAAAATTAATAAGTATCAATTATCCTCATCCAAGCATGAGGTGCTAAGCTGAAGGCAATTGTTTATTGATTCCTCAAGCAGTTCTCAAGCACTTACTATGTGGCAGGCACCTTTCTAGGCTTTGGGGTAGACTGATGACCAAAACATGGTTCTTCTGGAGTTTATGTTCAAATTGGAGACGGGGAGGGGCCTGTAGAGAAAAGAAAAAGCAGATACAAGAAAAGGTAGATCGATACGAAGACATTCTGTCAACTTTGCTTTTTTCTGCTTCCTCTAGGGTCTGTGTTTCCTTAGAGTTTCCCTCAGACACTCTTCACTAGCAGCTCTCTGACCAGATTAAAGGGGAAAGGGTTGATGGATGATGATAGACAAATCTCGGATCCTAAGAGATGTGATCCTACCAGCTGTTTATCTCCCTAGACTCAACATGATGGGAAGGGCAAGACCTCTCTCATTCACGTAGTAGATGCCGAATAAATAAATACACAATAAAAGAATGTAGACTATGTTACCAAAAGGCCTCATATAAACCCTTCTCTGTATTACTTATGAGAAAAAAGGATATAAAATTAGTTTTCTGGGTCAGATGTGGCAGACGTCCTTTTAGTTCCTGTGAATGTCTGCGACTGTTCGAGGACCACGCCTTGCATTTCCCTTGGAGTCTCTCATGGCGTTGGATCTTCTAACCCCCACTGTTTCCATCACAGAATGGATTCTTGGAAGTGAAACAGTCCTGTTAAAAAAAAACTCTTCTTTATGCAATGAAGGATGTAAGGAAACTGGAGGAGTTTCAAAGAAGAATAACAAGAATGATTAAGGGACTGAGAGCATGATTTATGTTGAATGATTAAAAGGATTAAACATGCAGAACTTGGCCAATGCTACATACTTAGCTCTAAAAAAAAAAAAAAATCAAAATTAAGTGCCAAGGCTCTCAGCTCCCATGAAAAACACAAATTTGCATATAATTTGGCACATACTTCTACACGAAGTTCAGCAGAACCTTACTGAGACAGCATTCACACGATGCCAAAACCACTAGTCTGTTTGGTCAGTTTAAAGTACAGCCTGGTCACATGGTAAAAACTTGCTATTTGACCTAATTCATAGACAGTTGAATCACAGTGTGTCCACCCAGGGCCACATTCGCATGTGACGCATCTGTATAGTATATAAAACAATGTAGTGCGTCACCATTCACCCAGAAGTCACAGACTAAAATCCCTGCGGGGGAAGACAGGTAGCCAGATGAGAGAAGTGAGCTGAGCTTGGAAGGTGCGTAGCCCATTGGAAGCGGGAAACTACTGTGTTTTCCAGCTCATTGTGGCCATGAGAAATTTTGGCCAGATCTCCTTGTCTATCAGATGAAACCAGTGATTCAGAGAGCTTTCAGCAAGTACGTAATGAGACACCAGCTCCAAGAGGAGTTGCTGGTGGAGCCAGTACCCCAGAGTGACATATCTTCAGAGTGGAAAGAAGGAGCTAGAAGGTAGTGGGGCCGGCCTTAGGAATGGAGGTGAGGAGGCAACTAAGTGGCATTCATTAGAGTTTAAAAATTCAGACTGTTACAGGAAAAAAAAAAAATCTATTGACTTAATTTGAAAAAGTAAACACTGGGGGTATCTGGGTGGCTCAGTCGGTTAAGTGTCTGTCTTAGGCCTGGGTCATGATCTCGCGGTTCGTGAGTTCGAGCCCTGCTGTGCTGTGCTGACAGCTCGGAGCCTGCAACCTGCTTCGGATTCTGTGTCTCCTTCTCTCTCTGCGCCTCCCCTGCTCGAGCTCTGTCTATCTCTGTCTCAAAAATAAATAAACATTTAAAAAAATTAATAAAAAAAAAGAAATTAAACACTGCAAGGAAAGTCATTCTGTGAATCCCAGTTTGCTACCTTTTATGTGGCTCACTTCATTTCCGACTCAGAAAACTGAAGTCCAGAGGAAGACAAAGGCATTCTCAAAGGCATAGTAGGGAAATTATCAGAATAAGATCTGAGTAAGAGCAGTAGACTGTGAGAGGATATTGGGGTCCTTTTCTGATCTTGTTGTGTGGGTAAGTTACATCTGGTCTCAGAACTTCTAAGTTTTCTGCTCTGGCTATCTATTACATAAAGCACCTGGACAACCTGGGTTTCTGATTTTCTCATGACTCTCAGCCCTGTACTGTATTAGGACCCTTGTGAGGAAAACACACCAAAGAATTTTACAGTTATGATCCCAACATGCATAGGCACGTCTATACATCAACATACATCCATGTGCAAGCTGAACTTGAATGAGGCATTACTGAATATGAGGGAAAGGTATTTTTTTTATAGGACTGTGTAGGTTTGTCGAGGTTGTGCACTGCAAAATTCTAGGAGTGTCAATGTGACGTGAGGGCTCTGTGTGTGGCCCTGAAAGGACATATTAGTCTGGCAGTGTAAGTCCTGAAACACCAAGAGGAGCTCTGGTGTTGGAATTCTGAGACATCGCTGCTCAAACAGTCTAAAATTCCATGTGCCGACGACTGAGGTTTCTTTTGTATGCTCTCTGCCCCCACCTGCAGCTATGATGGCAGAGATAAAGAAAGAGAGAGAATATCAGGGAAGAATTCTGATAAGAAGTGGGAAGTGTTTACAGCTGCAGAAGAGTATTGTCTGTTCTAACAAGTGGACACGATTTTGAGTAAAGGAGAGCAGTTGTCATGTTTACAAAAGGGACATTTGGATTAAACGCCCTGAAAAACTATGACAGAGAGAATTATGAGATTGGGGAAATATGGACTAAAGGAAGTGGTTTGAAAATCATCCCTCCATCCCTCGAGCCGTTTGAAAATCAACAGGATAAGGAACTAGAAAATCTATTCTAGGAAAGAATCCTCCACGGATTCCCCTGGGCCTGAGGGATGATATAATGGGTCTACTCCATCTCTAATTGCTAGAGTTCTTAGGCTTTATGTATTTTCCAGGGTTTTATAATGCTGCTGTTAGACCAGCACTGCACCCCCTGCAATAAAGGGAAAGAACCAAACTCCAAACAAACCCCAAACTACTTGCTCCAAGGAGCATAAAGATTCTCCCAAATGGAAAGCGTACGTAATAAAATTCTCCAGTGAGAACTTCATTATTCCCGGAGTCAGCCTACCGAGATGAGAAACATCATCATTTACTTCATTTATCTGGTTTTCTCTTTCTGGTTTATTTTCATTTCAGGGAGGAGAAAAGGCAATGGGCTGAACCTCACAGCGCTGGTTGGAAAGGATTTGTATCAGGGTGCCTGGGTGGCTCAGTGGGTTAAGCATCCAACTTCAGCTCAGGTCGTGATCTCGTGTTTGTGACTTCGAGCCCTGCGTCAGGCTCTGTGCTGACAGTCCGGAGCCGGGAGTTTGCTTCCAACGCTGTGACTCCCTCTGTCTCTCTGCCCCTCTACCACCCATACTCTGTCTCTCAAAAAATAAATGTTTAAAAACAAAAAAAAGGATGTGTATGTTTTTCATCTTCTGTTTGCTGATATTCCACCAAGAAGTGTGACTCTCTCAGTGGTGAATCCGTAAGAGGGAGATCAGGGCAGGGACAAGGAGAAATGGAGGCCTCCACAACTGCCGTCCGAATGCGGGGAATAGGGACTCCTCTGGGGCTCAAGAACTGAATTGTTGGGTTCTTTTGAGGGGAGGTCTAATGAGTCAGTGGGAATGAGGATTGGTTGTGGGGGGAAGGCTGTGGTGACTGTGGCCTTGATCCTTTATCGTCTACATCGTTGTGTTACCTGTTGTTCGGTTGTGGATGCAGAGATAGTAGAAATTTGAGTCCTACCCAGGGAATTTGGAGCTTCCTCACTTATTGCACGTAAAGTCTAGGATGCCCGGTTTCCGTAGTCCAGGGTTCTCTTTCTATGGCAGCAGCCTCAAGGGGGCTTAGGAGCATCACATGGAACCATGTCTAAAATGTGATGAGAGGAACAGATATTTCCATGAAATGCAAATGCAGAATCTGCCTTCTGGTTAAAAAAAAAAAAGTGGAAAGTCTGCTCTAACATTCACTTTAGTTTTATCTGGGTTGTAGAAATGGGTCCACAGCCCAGGCACCCTTCGATGGTAAGCAGCCATCCTGACTTTTATCTACATCGCAAGGAACTATAATTAGAAACCAACACTTTATAGACTTTTGTAATTTTTTACCCTTGCTTTATGTGCATAGTAATTTGTAAACTCTCAAGATGTCTTTTCTAGTAAATATTCCTGTAGAGACTTCCACCTTCATGTAGTAAAAAATGAAGAAACCTCACCTGTGTTGATGAAGGCCACAGGGCACCCCTCATGGCCGCAAATTCCAGAATGAAAGCGTTTAAGGCTCCCAACTCCAGAGTCAGGGAATCTAGAACAAATGGTCTGGGGAAAGGGCAGGCGCATTGAGGAAGGACCAAATTCAATTCGGTCTTGTATGATGACATTTTACTGCTAACATCTCTTCTTTATTGTTATCTTTAGGATCTGAGATAGTGAGCCTGATAAACTCTCATGTTCACCTAGTAATTTAAAATTGAAAAAACCAAGATGCCTGGGTGGCTCAGTTGGTTGAGCATCCAACTTCAGTTCAGGTCATGATCTTGTGGTTCATGAGTTTGAGCCCCGCATCTGGCTCTGTGCTGACAGCTTGAAGCCTGGAGCCTGCTTTGGGGTCTGTGTCTCCCTCACTCCCTCTGCCCCTCCCCAGCTCATTCTCTCTCTCTCTCTCCCTCTTTGTCTCTCTCTCAAAAATAAATAAACACACACAAGATTTTTTTTTCATTGGAAAAAACGTATGATTCCAACTCAGTGTTGCCTATTCAGCTCTCCTTGCCTTTCCTGCTTCTGCTCTCCTTAGGACATTTCTGGATTTGGTTTTGACTCAGGAACATTTCTCCATGCAACTTCAGAGTCTTTCCTTTCCAATCTCCAGTCCTTCCTCCAGTGCCTCCATCAATAAACATGTTCCTGTGCCTCTAGTGTAGGGCCAAAGCCTGTATTTTAAAGTGATGGTGTCACAGAATGCCTGGTGATTTCATAAAGCACTGGGAGATCTGGTAAAGCAAAGATTCTTGTTGTTATGTCCCTGGGAAATTATTGGTACCCAAAGGACCATCACGTCTTCTGTATATGCACCAGTTGTTGTAGGAATAGTTGGGGTCTAGTTAACTTTGGGCATTTACATGTTTGGCAAATTTCTATAAAATGCCGTGTACAGAATATAGATTCAAGAAGATGAAGTTATTAAAATGGGGTGGGGTGAGAGGAGACATGCCAATGAAAACAGACAATGTGGATTTTAATCCTTTCCACAGGAATTCAGGCAAAAGGGGAATAAAACAATTCTATAGGGTCACTTGTAATTCAGCTTAAACTAAGCTCAGGAAACGGAATATTTCTCAGAAGGCTGATTTATGCACTTAAAGTAACTAAGTCCCAGGTGCCATCGGAAGTAATACAACTTCAGCAATGTCCTAGCCTGCGTGCTCAAACTAACTGCCTGAATCAATTTCTAACTTCTCTTTAAAGCATTTCAGAGTCGGTTCTACTGGGACTGTTTGAGCCCTAGATTCTCTGTTAGCAGAAGCTGCTGCAGCAAGGGAAAGCCAGGAACCTAGGTAGGCTCTATATTACAAACCAACTGTGTTCCAAAGTTTGCCTGTGAAGCATTTCTTTGGAAACCTAACCACATTTTCCGTAAAGAAACAGAGGTAGACGCAGTTAGGGTCTCTGGCTCTTATAGCCCTCCGAAGCCTATTTAAACCATATGCAGGTCAAATCCCCCTTTACTGCATAAAAGCTAGAAAGCAGTCGCATAATTCTACAGAGCTGCGGGATGTGGGGGTCAGATTTATTAAACTTATTTTTGTTTTCATTTTTCCCTTCCCCCCTTATCCCTTAATGAGAAGAGGATAAGAGATGGATGGGAATTTGATGGACCTCCCGATTGAGGTTTCTCAACATTTTCAAAGATTTTAGTTTATTTATTATAATGAATTTTGCTTCGCTATGCGTAGTTTATCTTTTCTGACAGAGAAAGGAGCAAGAAAATAGATCAGCAGAGAAAGAAAACAGAAATCTCTAGCAATTTCTATGGGAAGGAGGCCCATTTTGGGGTAGCTGTTGTTGTTGCTAAGTCAGGGTATCTTGGAACTAAGTGTTTCGAAGTCAGATTTACTTGGAACCCTCAAGCTTTGGTTTGCGCCTTGGTTCCAGAGACTTCACTCACCCAGTTCTTTATTAGGCATGCCAATAAAAAGTACAATAAAAACATTTCTGGCAACCTAGGAGTCTTTTCTCTCAAAGTGCCCTAAAGTGGTGGTACAGAGTGGAACTAATACATCCCAAATGTAGGTAGTCAGAGGGAGTAGGAAGAGAAACAAACGGCCTGGATACCTCACATACTGGATAAGGAGACCTCGATAACTGAGTTGACTGTATTTGGAATTTTCCTGTTTCCTCCTGAAAGGAGGCAGGGAACTGAATGAAGCGTTTATCTAAAAAGTGTCAGAACCTTTTAACAATGTTATTACAAGGATGTTGGTAGAGTTGAGTGAAGATTTTGGCAGGTACACATGGGATTATATTTGACTGAATGTATTTTCTTGCTTCGTGTTAATCTGTACTTTTCTGGTATCGAGCTTTTAAGGAGTTCAGATAAAGGTCTACCAGAAACTCTCCGTTAACCCTCTCCTTAGAGTACGCTGTAAGGAATTCGGCATCCCAACTGCGACCTGGATGGACTAAATGATTTCAGTTGAATGTTTGGGAGAAGTTACTCTAAAGAAGGCATCCTAAGTCTGGCTAAGAAAGTCTGGCTAAGAAAGGAGGCTCCAAAACATTGCATGTGGGGCTAAGGGCTGGGGTGATGGATCGCTTCTAACAGGTTACACCCAACTTCAAGTGAAAGTCACTTGAAAGAATCCCAATTGGGCTTCACAGGCCCCTAATGAGAGAGAATGATGAAGCCAGAAGCGTATCCACATGAAAAAGTTTAATGCAGGGGAGAGGACTCTAAGAAGGTCTAGATAAAGCAGTTTGGAGTTTTGGAGGAACAATACCATTTCCACAAGGTCTTAAATCTTCTTGGCCTGCTGACAAAATTTTAAAATCTCCACTTTCCCCATGTAAGTCAGAGCAATTTTCTAGTATATAAATAATTTAAACTCAGAAGATAAAAAGAAAACCCATACAGGAGAGTAACTAAAACGGCAATAAAAGAGAAGCAGTGTTCTTCTCTATGATAATAATGTTGGTATAGCAGTTTGCAGCACCTGAAAAGCATGTCGCAGTATACCTTGCACTCAGGAGGTCTCAAATGAAGTCAGATTTTGAAAGTATGCAGATCAAAGGCAGTGGGGAGAGCACATGGTTAAGAACAAATGCAAAGGAATGACAAAGAACTGGGTAGGAACAGAATCACGAGGACAAGCCAGAGGAAGAGAAAAGTTATTGGAAAATGGGACAGCCCAAATTAGTGATGAACAGACGATAAAGAACAAGGGAAGGGTGGGTATGGTGCATTGAGAACGGATGGCAGGCGTAACACTGAGCTGCTCTACCCCCACGGGGTTCATTCGTCTCTAATAAAACTGTCTTCAGACTAGAAAGAATAAAACAAACATGGGCGAGAAGAAACTGAAGCCCAAAATAGGGGAAGCTACTCTGAAAGGTGTCTAACTTAAAACTATATCTAAAACTTTAGGTTCAGATATAATATATCTTAAGATACTGAGCTTTGCAGATGGGACTCCTTTAAAAATACCTTTATTATGAAATAATGATAGATTTATAGAAATGTGGAAAGAAATGTGTGGGGAGGCCCTGGGCACAATCCAGCCAGCCTCCCCTAATGTTTGCAGGTCGGACATTAAAACCACTGACCACACTTCTGAGAACGCATGGGGAATAAGATTGGTACCAGAAAACTGACAGATGGACAAATAATTTTAGAATGGTCAAAAATGGTGGGAAGGTAATTTTTGAGATCTATCATTGGATGAGCTTGTAATAAATCTCTTGCTAAATTCTAGGAATGGTTGATCAATGTTTCCAGTATATGTGAGGCAGTGATACTAGAAATAACACTAAGAACAAGCTGGGGCATCTTTTTTTTTTTTTTGTCTGCAGAGAATCTCTTGACTGATAAGCCAAATGACTATTTGCTTCCAATGTATGTTTTCCCTCCAGCTGTTTGAAAAAGTCCTTCAATATACGTTTGTTGACAAATTGGTTTTAACTGTAGTTTAGTTAGGGGAGCTCATTGCTCGTACTGAGAGATCAATGAATCAGTATCCAGATGGAAGGTATTTCTAGTGGCACATCACAGCACTTTGACACCAGCTTGGATGACTGAATTGAAATCTCAAAACTGACTTTGGCTTTTGGAATACTAGGTTGAAACCAAGGTGAATTCTGGTAATTTTTAAAGAATCATACCATAGAATTACAAAATGTGACAAATGTAGGGTTTATTTATTTATTTAGCACAAGTGGGGGAGAGGGACAGAGGGAGAGAGAGAGAGAAAGAGAGAGAGAGAGAGAGAGAGAGAGAGAACCCCAAGCAGGCTCCATGCTGAGCCTAACACGGGGCTCGATCCCCCGACCCTGGGATCATGACCTAAGCTGAAATCAAGAGTTGGATGCTCAACCAACTGAGCTACCCAAGCACCCCAAGAAATATGTTATAACAGCAATAATTGTGAAAAGACTCTGGAGTTCTAGTTGACATCTTAATATGAATAAAAAATGAGAAAAACCAGAGTGATTTTAAGACATTATGTAACACAGGAGATGATAGATACTTTACAGTGTCAAAACCTACTTAGAATATTGTGATCCACTCTAAGTCCCGATTGTAAGAGGGACAATGACAAGTCATTTCTCATTCAGACAAAGATGAGCATTCTGAAGACACTCGTCTTAAGAAGAGAGACTGAAGCATCTGGGTTTTTCATAGCTGTCTTCACGTATGGGAAGGGTTATCATGCGAGAAAAGGGTTGGATAAATTCTCTCTGGATATGAAAGATACAGTAAATAATCTTAAACTAATATGAGGTAAATCTTTTACTAATTAGCAACAGGGGTCAGACACACTATTTTAGTAAGTCAATCAGTTTGAGTGTTTGAAGCATAAGAGGGAGATCTTGAAGTGTGGGAATCAGCAGCCTGAAGCTTGAATGAGAGAATGCGAAAGTGGGTTAAAGCAGGCTTTCATTTCTTTGGATTCATTTCATCCTAGAGAGTCTTTTTTTCTGACTTCGGGGAAACCCGAATTTGTTTGTATGTGCAATGCTCTGGAGGTGTGGTCTTTAATAGTCCACAGACTCCCAAATATTCTATAACCTTAAAATGTAAACTTTCCTTGTATAAGATCAGAAAATAACGTTGACTAATAAGGGGACACTTTAGGGGCCCTGGGTGGCTCAGTCAGTTAGGCATCAGACTCTTGATTTCGGCTCAGTCCATAATCTCGAGGTCATGAGATCAAGCCCCATGTCCGTGCTGAGTGTGGAACCTGCTTGGGATTCTCTCTCTTCATCTCTCTCTCTCTCTCTCTCTCTCTCTCTCTCTCTCTGTCCCTCCCCTACTCTCTCGCTCTTTCTCTCTTCAAATAGATAAATAAACTTAAAAAAATTAAGGGGACACTTTAGGAGCACGCACACTTCAACTGTAGGTAGAGGAATGAGGATAAACAGTCATAGAGGCATAAAGACAACTGAGCAAATACACAGTGATCACATTCGGTGGAAGGAACTTTGAAATTGTGGGAGTCAGCAGTGATCCAAATGCTTTGGAAAGGTTTCATAAAACAAAAATCCAAACATGCCTGGAAGAGGTGTGACATACATATCGAACAAGGTAAATGATGTGCAAAGCAACAATACAAGAGCCAAGAAAAGCCAAGGGTCAGACTAATTTAGAATAAATGGTGCAGAAAAGGGCTGTGAGGTCAAATGAAGGAAAGTTTTAGTGGGGAGAGCCAGAGATTTAAGGAAAACCCTGGTGGAGAGGGTCGGACATCAGCTAGATCTGAGAGTCAAGACTCCCTTTCTTTTATTTCAACCAAAATAGCTATTTAAACTTTCTTCTTATTATGTCTCCTGGGTAAAAACACATCATTCACATAAGAAGTACCTAAGTGTTTGAAAATAACTATTAAGTCCCCCCTTGATCTTCTTGCCTCTACCTTCAAGAGTTCCCAGTCTTTAGGGAGGAGACTATCTCCAGTGAAGAGCCTCGCAGAACTTGATTAGGAGTCAGGATTTGACATGAGAGGAAATAAAGCCTCGCCAGCCTCTGATCAAGCATTGCATCATGAAAAAAAAAAATTAAGAAGAGCATTTTGAGTCACAACATTGAACGGGAATAGACTGGGGAAAGGCCAAGGCTAAGTCTCTCGTGACTGGTCTCAGGGTAGAGCAGTGCAAATGGGAAGGATGGGAGGATGAAAGAAACACCACAAAGGTTGGGTTGCAGAGCCTGGTGATACGCAGATGTGTGATGAATGAAATACCAGAGATCGAACTCTCCTTGACTTTGTGATGTACTTAGCAGCCCCAGTCCTCAGACAGGTGCAACGTGGAGAGAAGACCAGCATTCGTTTGTCACATCTTTTTATTACTTGTGAAGTACAGATGTACGATAGCCATGGAAGGAAATGCAAAAGCCCAGGGTGCTTTCCTGATGAAGCAGAGCAAGGAAGACCAAAGGTATGTCTTGACTGGATTTTGTGTTCTGGTTACTGAAATGAAAGAGGAAATGTCCAAGAGGAACGAGAGGGACTGGTGCAGAGTTGGATTCTGGAAGTCCTCTAAGGATTAGCTTGCACTCTGAGCAGAGGAAACCTGGGGCATAACATGGCAGTCCTCTCTCCCCACTCTGTATGGGGAGGGGAGGATAGAGAAGAGGATGCAAGGGAATGCTCCATCCAGGTGGGGAGGGCACCGATTACCTGGTAAAGGTAACCTAAACTAAACTGGCATTTCTTGAGCCCCTACTAGGTGCCGGGCACTTCACATACATTTCTTGTTGGTTTGTTTGTTTAAACCTTGAAATAACCCAAGAAGGAAGAATAAGACGAGGGTGGGGGGTTGTACAATGAGAATCCAGTGAGCACTCTGTTGACTGTCTCCATTGCTAATTGTCCTTGGAAAGGCTTCTTTCCAGGGACAAATAGGCAGCCTCTTTGGGCAAAAAGCATATGCCTTCTCTGAGACAAGGAGACACTCAACATAAATAATTATGAACTTTTAGGGGAAATACTTGTCTTGGAATATCATCGGTGCAGAAAGGGTGTCAGGATTAGGGTTCATGATCAAAGAATATTTGACCATAGAGCAGACAGGACCATAAGAGTTCAGGTGGTCTCCTCCCTCTGTGAAGAGAAAGTGTAATTACCATTAGACTTCCTTGTACAAAAGACTGAGGCTCAGGTAGGAGGAAAGCTAGAACAGAGGTGGTGATTTGTCCTAGGTGCCTTAATCCTATGGTTCTCTGACAGTCTGTGAACCCTGAGGACCCTGAAGTTCCCACTCTGATTTCTACATTTTGCAGGAATGTTGGCTCGATTTCCACTGTGAATACACACATTATCAACTTGCATAAACTGATTCATTTGACACCCATTTATTTGACCTTTCCTGTCCCAGCCAAGGAGACAGGACATCTACAGCCTACATTCCCTCAAGACCCAGTGGAAGATTCAGATAATGGCAAAGATTGGGTAAGCCACCTTCTCTCAGGGACGTAGCACTTGAAAGCAAAGAGGTTGCTTGCTTCCAGAGCTGGCTAGAAAATAAATGTAGCTAAATCCTTTCATGCTGGGTAGATTTAGCTGCATTCCCCAAGGGACTAATATTTCTTCAGAGGGTTTTTTTCTTGAAATCCTTATGAATGTCTGAGAAGAGGTCCCTACAGAGAAAACTACCTCAGTCACAGGCCCAACAGCCTCTGAATTATGTTGCAATTGCTAGTGTGAATGCTATGTTAATGTAGTATCATGGGTGACAGTGAAAATGCACCCAAGTCACGAAATTCAGATTTATGACTTTAGCAACAGTCTTAACTTCTCCCACTCTGGTGTGCTCAGTGTTTTATGTTGTTGTACTTCCAGTGAAATTTATGCCTCGATGTGCATTGTGAGTGACTTATGGTTACTCTGAGAACCTTAATTTTGCATTTCCTGACTTCTGTGTGTTCAAAGGGACAACCTTTCAAAAACAGCCTACAGAAAAGGCACAGCAGACCAGCTGATGTACAATTCCTGTGCCTGTGGAATGGGAGTGATGGGCCTCCATGGCTGGGGCTTCCTTGTGTCTCTTTCCGGTCTACAGTTTACAGGAACAGAGGGAGATGGCCAGGATAGAGGTGGGGCTTGGCAGCCTCTGGTGGATTTCAATCCAGGAGACAAGAGTGAGGCAATGGAAAAGAAAAAGAACATGGGGGCACCTGGGTGGCTCGGTCAGGTAAGCATCTGACTCTTGATTTCAGCTCAGGCCATGACCCAAACCAGTGGGAAGTGGAGCCCACTTGAGATTCTCTCTCTTTCTCCCTCTGCCCCTCCCCCTCCTCAAAAGAAAACAAAAAGGAAAAGAACACGGATTACTTGTTGTTGTTATGAGAGTTTTCATTCACTGAACACCTACTACATGGCAGGATGTGGTCTAAGTATTCCACCCAAGTTTTTCATGTTAACTTTTTTTTAATGTTTGTTTGTTTTGAAAGAGAGAGAGCCCATGAGGGCAAGCAGGGAAGGGGCAGAGAGAGGGGGAGAGAGAGAGGATCCCAAGCAGGCTCCACCCCATCAGTGCAGAGCCCCGAGGTGGGGCTTGAACTCATGAACCACGAGATCATGACCTGACCCAAAGTCAGATGCTTAACCAACTGAGCCATCCAGGCACCCTTTTCATGTTAGCTTTATCTTAAACCTTTAAAGTAGGTTTTATCATCCCAACCACCCATACCAGCACACTGAGTAGAATAGAAAATACGTAAATTGATCACGGTCAACTGAGCAGCACCTCCAGAGCTCAGCTCTTGTTCTGTGGACCCCAGAGTCCGTGCTCTACCCTGGGCTGCTTCTCCAGTCACCCATTCCTCAGATGTAATTCCAGCTCAGTCCCTGCTAGCTGCATAAGCTTCCCCAGGACTTTAACGTTCGTTTCCTCTTTGGTGAAACAGGGATAATAAGCAGCTAATAGACCACTGTTGGCTTAAGCAGGACCAAGTTTCTTTGCGATTTTACTGTTTTTACTGGTGCTCTCTGTGAAGAACTTCCTGCTCGTGGCATTGGTCTAGGCAAAGGGAAATGATCAAGTCAGAAAAATATACCCTTGGTTTTCGGCTACATGAGGGGCAGAATGTTTGCCTGTTTTGTTCATTGCATATATCCAATGCCCAGAAGAGTGCTTGGCACAGACAGTCACATTTGTTGACAGAAAGAGTGATTTGCATTGTGTCACCTCCTACTCCATTCTCTCTCTCCTGCCTCCTACCACCTTGGGCACAGCTGTGTGCTCTATACTTCAGACATCTTCTGTCTTCTTTCACAAACTGCCTGTCTTGCCCAATCACCGTGGCAACTTACTTTCTGATTGGCAACTTCCTTATCACACTGGAAACAATTTAGCGTGTTTCTACTCTGGGGAGTTTGCAAAGCCACAGGGTTTTTCTTAATCCTATGTCTAAACCCACCATGATTCCAATGGACTTCTTGATGCTGTGGCAGGCCTTGGGGGGGACCTTTCAGAGACCAACACTTGGTACCCCAAAAGTTAAACTAGGCCTAGATCCACCCTTGTCCCTGTCCAACGGCAATTGGGCCAAACCCACCAAAGCAGACTCTGTTGCCCACAGGAGACCCAACTGCCCCCACAAGCCATGGTTTGTAAGAAGGGCTGAGGGTTGTATGTCTCAGCACCTTTGCAATTTGTTTGGCTACTTCTTCTGCCTCACGGAGGATTTTTCTCACGTGCCCCCACCCTCCTAAAGGAGCTTTTCTGGTTTCTGATATTAGTTCCTGTGTTTCTAAGCCCTCCAGCCGCACACAGCCCAGTGCCCCACTCACTGTGTTCGTGTTGATATTCACTAGGTTTGGAGCTCGGGGCTGCTCTGTGTCTTCTACTCAGCAGGAGCAAATGATCCCAATGTCATTATCCTTCTGGCTAGGTTTCCAATTCGCTTTTCGTAAAAGGACGGCTTGGCACTTCCATAAACGATCCGTTGCCTCTAGCCCTTGAGGTCCACTGTATGCTACGTCTCCTATGAAGGCTAACTTCCTCTGAGACCGTGTTCTTGCTCCCGACTACTCCTCAACTCCCTCACCCATCCCAGTGTCCTAAGGATCCTGGCTCAATTTTCCTCTGAGATGAAAAAAAGGCAAGGTTATGGGGGTGCCTGGGTGGCTCAGTCAGTTAAGCGCCAGACTTCGGCTCAGGTCACGATCTCATGGTTTGCGAGTTCCAGCCCCGCATCGGGCTGCCAGCTCAGAGCCCACTTTGGATCCTCTGTCCCCCTGTCTCTCTGCCCCTCCCCACCTCTCTCTCTCTCTCTCAAAAATAAATAAACATCGAAACATTTTTTAAACAAGGCGAGGTTATGACCCTGGTGAAACGATCATTTGTAATGGTCAAAGCAAGCTCTTGGGGTTTGAATCGCAACCTTGCCACTTAGTATCTGTAGCAGGCTGTTGTGGTAGGCTCGTAGACCCAGTTTCTCCTCTATTGAATGGAGAACAGTGCCTTGCCTTGCAAGGGCAAGCACCCATTGAAAGTTCACTATCCCCAGGGAAGAAGAGTCACACTGCAAGTTTCCTGGAAGGAGTATTTTATTGACAGTAAAAGAAAATTTAAAAAGCGGTAAGCTAGATTTTGTGGGTTTTTTTTTTTTTTTTTATGGCAAGGAGGGGGAAATGATTACAGAAAGAAATACTATGAAAATTCTGGGAATTACTCCTTTTCTGAACTGATTTTCTTAATGATCAAGGAAGCAAAATTTTTATTTTGGTTTTGTACCTGTGTGTGTGTGTGTGTGTGTGTGTGTGTATCACCTGAGCTCAGAGTTCCTTTTTCAAGTCAGAAGCAGTGAATTCCCTCATCCCTTTCGATAAATATTTAGAGAGTGTCTATTGTGTGCTTGCTACTCTGTGAAATGCTGGCTAAAACAGAGCCCCTTATGGGCAAACCAGAAAATCGCCAATAAACGGTTATAATGCATTATGACAAGTGCCACCAGAGTGTCTCATCCGAGTTCATTTTTGTGGCCTCCTGTTCCTGTTTCAGGAAATGGAAGCATTTATGGGAGGTGTTCTGAGGGGAATTTCTCCTGGCTCTTCTCCACGTCAGAGGGGGACATTTCTTTTGAAGTGTCTCCTATTATCGGAAGACAAAGCTATCCAGAAATCAGCTTGCGGAAGCCTCGGGCAGTTGTAGGGGAGGGAAGGAGGTGAGGATTATTGTTCTGTTGTAATGAATTGAAGAACCCTCAGAAGGTTCCCTAATGCCAGAGATGCGTGGCATGAATATGAGGCAAGATTTTGGGGTTTGGGACTTTGTTTTCTCTATTAACTATAGAGAGAGATACAGCAGGGACAACTAAAGGTATGATGTCAAATAGTGTATGATATCAAACCAAAGACCTCTGTGTAACAGGCCGTGTTCTGGTCTGTCCAGCTGTTCTCAGCCAGTGTTGGTTGTTTGTCTTGGTGACTGCAGAGCTCTTTGGAGCGCGAGGTTCCGCAAGGACACATGCGTACACGCACCTTAACCGGGTGACCCTGCTCCTCAGCTGGATGCCGTCAGACATTCAGCAAGTGACTTGCAAAGAGTCTCAGCACCTGGCACGTCAGTGAATTTGGCGGATAGTCCCGGTTCCAAATATTCTGGTCCATTTTCAGACTCTGTTTCAAGCCATGTGTCCTGAGTCGGGACTCACAAATACATGGTCTCAGTAATTCTTCTCCTGGCACATGAGACACCGACTCAGTGGTGTTTCTCTGACACCCACCAGCCCTGGTTTTCCCTTTGTCCCTACTGGCGTCCACTCTACTTCATCTCTCCTGTTCAGCACACCCTTCTGCACTCTCTCTCCAGGCTGCCAGGCTGGGGTACTTCTCATCCTGATGGAACCATTTGACCCTAGAGACTGCAGGTGACGTTAGGGTGCGTGAGGACAAGGGTGTGTGACGAGAAGTGTTCTGGGCATCAGCTCAGTTACACAGCTTCAACACCCCCCATCCCATGTCCCCCGATGAGCGGAAGTTGAGTAAACAGTCTGGAAGGCAGAGGTTAGACATTCCTACAATCCTGTTTTCTGCTCCAGCTGTGAATCTCATGAGCCCTTGTGTAAGTCACTGAACTCCTCTGTGTCTCACGTTTACTCATCTGCAGCACGGGGTTAAAAGCTGTGCCAAACTCATGGGGTGGCTGTGGGGAGTAGATGCATATGTAATCAGAACAGTGACTCAAAAATAGACTGGGCACAACGTAAGTATTCGCTTTTAGTAGTGCGATGGCTACAATCACTACAATTCATTGGCGTTAGTATACATGCTCACACATTTTCAGTGTAACACACGCAGTGACATAGGCTGCAGACCCAAACCCTCTTTTCTCTACCCCATGCAGTGCAGCTTAATGAAAGGGCTGTCAGGACCCTGCTGGATCACGTGGGGCCCTTCCAGCAGCTCACATCTGTTCTAGAGTCTGTTCTTGCTTCGTCTTCTTTGTCTTGGCTTGCGTTGTCCCCGACCCCGTCAAGTTGCCAGCTATCACTCTCCACTCTGACTCAGCCAGCAGGCATCTTTCAAAGCAACACAGGGAAACCCAGAGCCAAGCATCACAACCTTATCTGATGACTTTGCTCTTCATACTCTGTGGCACGAGGTTCACTGCGGTGAAGTTGTGGGTCCTTCTCGGGTCCCCCATCTTCCGTTCCCCCATCGACTCCACAAGGAGCCATCACGTGCACACTGCAATTTTGACTTGGAATGTGAGCTCTGAGTTTTACCCAAGAAGTTATGCATTTCGAAATATTTAGTTCTACCATTTGAATCTGGATATGTTCATATACTTCCTTTCTATTCCGATTACTGGTAACTTGGGTGACTGTTTTTCAGGTTGTTTTATTTTACTTAAACTCTAACCTCCTTCTCTGACCCTTGAGTTATTTTTTTCAAGGGATCAGCCAATTTGTGTTTGGTTGTCTAGAAAAAAAAAGGTGTCTTACAGCGATTAGATAGAGGCCAACTTGCTTTCAGAAAATGTAATTTTCTTAAGATACTGGCGCATGCTGACTTCCTTTCTCTGACACAAATATTACGCCTTATCTAGACCTACTAACGAGATTAGCCTAGAAAATGGACCTGCAAAACAGAGTTTTAAACTTTGACATCTACCCAGTTTAAAGGAAAAAAATCTGTGAACTAGTTAATAAAAAAAAAATCTAGGTGGTAAAAAAGAACGACTGAATGATGTTCGGTAAATTTAGAATCCCAGGCCAAAAATACAAAAAGGAAAAACAAAACTGGAGGAAATACTAACCCAGGGTAAATAAAAGGAGTTTGCCATCAACAGTGGCTCATCTGATCAATGTGGCTGTCTGATCAAGGTGATTTTTGCCATGGTCCCTGGTCACATTAGGGCACATGAGGTGTGTATGATAAAAGTGTGCCCATTGTCAGGAATGTAGAAGTTAGGACAGAAGGTGGACAGAAAGGAAAATTTTACTCTTCTTCTGTTCCAAGGTGTGCACAATCTTTGCCTCAGTCTTCTGCTCTCCATGTATTACACGCAGCCTTCTTTCAATTCCAGACACCATCACACATAGGCATTTATCACAATTTAATCTACTATATCTCTGTCTTATTTATATTCTGTCCCCCGCCACTAGAATCTAAGCTCAGTGAAGCTGGGGATGTTTACCACTATATCTCCAGTCCATAAGCTAGCACCTGCTACACACGGGCGGTGCTCCATAAATATTCATTGAGTAATCGTGTGATGCCCTCAGCTCCCAAACCAAACACCACGCCCTCTAGCGTCCAACAGAGTAGAGATGCTCAGGCATAGATACCTTTCTCAGAGTCATGGGTCTTTTGAGCCTAAAGAAATTAGGAGGTTGCCTAGTCCAAGCCCTTAATTTTTACTGATAAAAAAGTGAAGGTACAGAATATCAGCAAATTACCCAATCACATAGAAAGTCAATAAAATAACTAGGGATAGAAATCAGGACACCTGGCCCACTGCCCCTTCTCCAAACTATCCTTTTCTACTAATTTCACTATATACTCTCTCCTGCTGGAACAGCAGTGACTTGCTCCATCCTAACAGCTCAGGGGAGTTCTCTTAAGGGCTCAGTGACGCTGAGCTGGCTAGGGATCCTTCTGGTAACCTGTTAGTCATAGTCCAAGAGAAAGGATCCTATACTGTTGAGGCCTTTGATTCAGCCTGTGGGGTTTCAGCCAGACACACATATCCTCCTCTGTCTCCCTCCACCAGGTTCTAGCTCAAACCCACCCATTCTGTGACGTTTTCTCCTGTGAATCCAGCCCATCTGTATGTCACATTTCTCTGCTGTGCTGAGATAATATCAAGTGCCTGTGGAGGCCAATGCAGTAATGTAAATGGGGAAAGAGCCCAGGGCAGAAGCAAAGGCCCAGGATTGCTAGAACTTTCTATATTTAGGGAAGCTAAAGTTTCCTGTTGTCACTGGTCTCTAACTTTTCATCTTGCCTTTCAGGAATTATCAAGAAGAGTCATCTCCAGGGGCAGACGTGCATTCTTAGTCTTAGACACCATCTCTCCTCTTGCTGCCCCACGCAGCTCATCATACAGACTGTCCACAGCACAGCTGCAGGGGTCCGACCCGAATGTTTGAGGGGGAGCGTAACAAACGTCACGCTTCGAGGTGAGTAGGTAGAGATTTCCTCACTGCCCTCCTCTCGCAGACCCATGAGCGTCTTCATCCCCCTCTGGAGACTGCCCTTTTACTGTATTTCCATCTGGCCTCCGTCAAGTGGGCCTTCCCAAATCCCTTGGAGAAGGGGGCTCTTCCCTTTCTGCAACCAGGCCTGCTTCTGTTTGTCTTCAGGATGGAACTGCTGCTCCTTCACCTCGTTTCTCACCAACTCCACTATTGTTCCTTCTTCATTCTCTGCCCATCAATAGTTAGAGATGAAATCCTGGAGAAGCCCGTATGAGGGCATGAGCCTATTGCCCTCACTGGAGCAGCTGCCCCTTTGCTTTCCCAGGCTCACATTGGGCCTTCTTGTTTGTTCTCTTGCATTCTTTCTTGCTTTGAAGGCTTTGCCATAAGCCTATTCTTTTAGCACCTCCCTCTGGATCAAGTTGTCCCTATTTCTTCAAGCTTTCTTTGGATTGGGGAGAAAAAGCCACTTTCCATTCTTTTTCTCTCCGTGAACTGAAGATGGAACTGAGGAATTCCATTTCTTTGAACTATGACTCTCCTCCTAAGGAATCCATGATAAGCATGAGCTTATGGAAAAGCTGCCTCCATCTTTCCCCGAGAAGTTCATTTGTCTCCTACCAGTGAGAGAACCGTAGGATATACACAGTCATCTTGTGAAAAATCCCTGTCCCTTGGGTAGTCGTTGCCACCTCATTTCCTTTGTAAGGACATCCGTAATGCAGCGAAATTCAGTATTTTGTCAACTAAAATTTATGATTTACTTGTCTGGAGCTTGTTCATGTTGAGGTGTGTGGACAAGGTCAGGTAATGATTACTAAAGACAAGATGGAAACTGGATTTGGCCACGTGCTAAGGACCTAGAATACCATGTAAAAGGTCCTGGAATTTATCCTGGAGAAAATATATTTATTTAGGTAGGAGCACCAAGTTTTAGACTACAATCACTGAGGTAGCAAGAGGGGAAGATGGGTTTTATAAAGAGAAGGCAGGATTAAGACAACTAGCTGTGGCCACAGAGATAGAAAAACATGACAGATTCAAGAGATGTCTCAGAAAAATCATTGGCAGCATTTGAGGTTAGTTAAGGAAAAGGGAAGAATTATGTATTATGGTGAGATTTTCAGATGTGAGAAGGAAAGGGAGTGATTTGAGGGCAGAAAGGATGTTCTCAGGTGGAAGCTGCAGATGGTTCTGGAGTCACGACTGCAGTGGACTCCATCAGCTGAGGTCCAGTGGTGTCCTCACAGATGCCTGGAAGAACAAATGGAAATTCTTGGTAGCTGAGGCCACGCCCTTTTCTCTGCTTGGCTAAGCAGAAGGAACACAAGAAGTTACCGTGGGACAACGGCTTACAAGGCTGCCTCCACCCTGTTTAGAAAAGGCTGCCTTGAGGGAGGTCTTGGTGGCTCAGTCAGTTGAGCATCTGACTCTTGATTTTGGCTCAGGTCATGATCTCACAGTTGTGGGATTAAGCCCCATATCAGGCTCTGTGCTGAGTGTGGAGCCTGCTTGGGACTCTCTCTCTCTCTCTCTCTCTCTCTCTCCCTCTGCCCCTCTTCCCCACTCATGCCCTCTCTCTCTACAATAAAAATAAATTAAAAAATTAAAATTAAAAAAAAAGAAAAGACTGCCTTGAGAGACTTTTGGAAACGTCTCTACTAGAAAGAAAGATGAGGACCTTTGCCCACCAGAATTTATGTTCTCCAGTCATAACCTGAGGGTTCAAGAGCTGTTCAAGTTTTCGAAAATAAACATGGAGCATTAAAAAAAACACAATTGTCAACTGAAGAAAGTAATACAGGAAGCAAATATGACTCCCTGTGACCAGCCCAAGATGGTATCAGGCCTTCGGCCAACCCATACCAAATTTCATAAATTTAAAAATAATTTTCTAAATGTTTATAAATTCAATTTATTAGACCTTCTCAAAAAGGAAAAGACCCTGTATCTCCTGTTATTTAAAGTGACTGAATTAGATAATCTTAAGGAAAAACACCTGTCAATAACCCTGGAGCCTTATGCATTGTGCCTTAAAAACACCAGATTTCCTTTCCTCAGTGACTGACCTTCACCCTTATGATGGCATTATTCTTACTCTTGAGAACCATCTCTTTCTGACTGAGATTCTCATCTGGGCTAAACTTAATTCTTTGTCAGCCATTGTTCCTTTAATCAATTGTTTTGGTTTTGGTTTTCTTTGTGTGCAGCACACCCACCATTCATGTACCCCTCTCTATGCCCTCATCGGACATTAGCGTCCACACTTGGCCTCCAGACTTAGGGATTTACTATGCTCGATGTTATATTTCACCTTCATTTGGGGAGGCTATACAGTGCTAGATGGGTAACTTTGTTCTTCCAGTGCTTTAAAAATGTTCTTCCATTTCTCTGGCTTGTATTATTTCTGATGAGTAGTCTGCAAATTTCCCTTTTTTGTCCCGTTTTATTATTTCTTCTTGTAAAGTCTCTTCTTTCCTCTGGCTGCTGTGAATATTTCATTTTTAACTCCTGTTTCTAAAAATTTGAATATTGATATGGTTATCTTTCTTGGGGTTTGCTGAACTTTTTGGAGCCGTCGGTTTATAGTTTTCCAAAAAGTTTAAAATTTCTTGGCCATTCTTCAAATATTTTTTTCATTCTCCATCTCTTTTTGGGCCCCAGTGATACATATGCTTGCCTGGTGATTATTGTCACATAGGTTGCTGAGCCTCTGTGTATTTTCTTTTTGTCTTTTTCGTTTCCATCCATCAGTTTCTATAGCTTTTCATCCAAATCCTTTCCTATTCTCTTCACTGATTTTGAGTGTTCTGTTTCTGTAGCTCCAGTATCCCTCTAGATCTTTAGACTCAAGTCTGGCACATCTTCTCCCCTCTTCCTCTAGCTCCTCCATACTGTTAAATTGTTTTTAAAAATGACTGAGTATAACACTCTCCAAAGAACTGAGAATACACTGAGGGTTGATGGGGGGGGGGGGTGGGAGGGAGGGGAGGGTGGGTGATGGGCATTGAGGAGGGCACCTGTTGGGATGAGCACTGGGTGCTCATAGTTCATATAATAAAATAATCAAATCAAATCAGGAAAAAATACAATCATTAAAAAAAAATGACTGATTTGAGTGTCATAGTTTCTCTCCCTTCTCTGTCCCTCTTTGGATTACTGACATCATTATCTTTGTTTAGTCTCTTGTTTCCTCAGCTAGTTTCACAATATAGGTTGCCAAAAATTAATCTTCCCAATGTAAACTCAGATCATATCACTTCCTCACTTAAAAAACCATCATGTTTCCTCAGAGCCTATGGATGAAATAAAAGCTTTACTCTTTCATTCAAGGTCCTCCCCAGTTTAGTTACAGACTTGCTCTCTTATCTTGCTTCTTACTACTTCTATTTACGTATGCTACCTTCAGGTAATTAAGAAATATTACTGAGAGCTTAAGTAAATGCAAGTCCTGAAGAGTTCTCAAATCCCTCAGATTTCTCTCTTGGCTTTGTCCATGCTGTTGCCTCTGTCTGAATGTCTATACCAATGTTTCATGTGTCCAAACACAACCTATGAATCAAAATTCACCTCAATGGCTGATTTTGTATGAGATCTTTCTTTCCTCCATTAAAAAAAAATTTTTTTTAATGTTTATTTATTTTTGAGAGAGAAAGACAGAGCAGAGCATGAGCTCAGGAAGGGCAGAGAGAGAGGGAGACACAGAATCTGAGGCAGGCTCTAGGCTCCAAGCTGCCAGCACAGAGCCTGATACAGGGCTTGAACCTACCAACCGTGAGATCATGACCTGAGCCCAAGTCACTCGCCCAACTGACTGAGCCACCCGGGCACCCCTTTCTTTCCTCCATTTTAAAGTTTTCTTTCTGGGGCACCTCGGTGGCTCGTTTGGTGTAGCCGCCGACTCTTGATTTCAGCTCAGGTCATAATTGCATGGTGGTGAGATCCAGCCCTGTGTTGGGCTCTGTGCTGAGCCTGGAGCCTGCTTGAGATTTTGTCTCTCCCTCTGCTCCTCCCCTGGTCTCACTAAGTCTCTCTCTCTCTCTCTCTCAAAACATAAAAATAAAATTAAAAAATAATAAAGCTTTCTGATCATTGACAACTTTGGCAGTTTATCCATATTGAGTTGGAACACAACACTTGTATTATAATTGCATTATAGTCATTTGCATACATATATTATATTCTTGCATGTCCTGATAGATGATTTTCCTAGAGGGAAAATTCAAGTTCAACATTCTATCCTTTACATCCCCTTGCAAAGCATGTTGTTGACTCTCGATAAATATTAACAGAATAAATATTTTACTTCTCTGAGCCCCACAATGCAATCATCTAACACTATAATTTTCATTGCAAATGAATACATTGCTTACTAATGCTATCATTTACATCTAGTATTTTTTCTTCAGTTTACTTTTTAATATTCACAAATATTCATATTTATTATGCTGACGTTATAATCTGACATTGTTCTCAATACGGTCTTGTGTATTTCAAGAAGCTTGAAATAAAAACAATTAAAAGATCTGGAAGCCTCCAGGCTTCTTAATCATGTATCTTGGCAGGGAGAGTTGCAATATGTTGCCACTTATTAATTAAATTTGTTCTCTGGTGAATTGGCCTAGAGAGAGAGCATTTTCTTAAAAACTTGAACCAAGAAGGAAGAGGAATATAAGAAGTCTAGGAAACCAACAACTCTGGTAATCAGCACCTGTGGTATAGCAATGGCGGGACCATACCATTTTCCCAATGGTTGTGGGAAAACTGCAGGGAGGCACCGAGGCCAAGAAAGAATCTACAAATTCTGGCTGGAAAATCACCATGAAAGCATTACACTGCTTCATAGCATATTAATGAATAATATTGAACCAAAAGGAGAGTCAGTTGTGAGTTTGATCAGAATGAGAGCATTAGATATATACGAAATTTTAGAAACCATCTAGATTCTAGAATATCACTATTACTGCATCACAGGTCTCTTTGAAATTCTGTTGACAGCCTTGGACTTTATCTATGGGGGAAAAATGTCCATACATTTTCCCATACATACAAAATAAGACTTAGGGCTAGACCTTTTGATTCAGAACATATTTTTCCTCATTATGGGTAAGAACAATGCATCCTTGGAAGAACTGGCTATTTGCTCAAGATAGTATAGTTAGTGACAGACAAGTCGTATCTTTGGAAAGTGCCTCCAGAATTCAAGCGCCATCTTGGGTTTTTGCCAACACATTTTCCCTCATGTGTAGTGTCCAACAAACAAAGTAATTAATTTCATTTGAATAAAAATTACTTTTCTTTTTGCTCTCTAGGAAGGAAAATGAAATAAAACTCGAATGCCTTTCGTGTCAGACCCATACCAGGTCCTTTCACATGCACGATTTTACCTCTACAACAACCAAAGATATTATTCTTATTTTATATTTTTAAAATGAAGAGTAAGAAGGGTGCCTCAGTCAGTTAAGCGGCCGACTTAGGCTCAGGTCATGATCTCACAGCTCGAAGGCTCGTGAGTTGGAGCCCCACATCGGGCTCTGTGCTGACAGCTCAGAGCCTGGAGCCTGCTTCTGATTCTGTGCCTCCCTCTCTCTCTGCCCCGCCCCTGCTCGTGCTCTCTCTCTCTCTCTCTCTCAAAAATAAATAAACACTAAAAATTTTTTTTTAATAAAAATTAAAAAAATGAAGAGTAAGAGAAATCAAGTGACTGACCCAAATTCATACAGGTACAAAACAGGGCTTGGATATGAATCCACAACTCTTACCTCAACTTAGCGTTCTATGTCTACTTACCTTGCATTATGCTAGGCTAACTCTGGGAAAACATCGTTTAATCTGGAAAATGAAAGCAGGCTTATTGATATACTACAGCAACTATGATTAAGTACATTTTACGAAAAAAAAAACAAACTTTATGAAGAAAACCTACCAGCTGAATCGATCAGGAAGGTTCTGGATCTGTCCTCACCTCTTTTGGTGCAATTTTTCCGGTTATTATTCCAATCGAGTTTACCTACGTTTCCTCTCCTTGGTTGAAACACCAGCCCCAAAGCTGACCACATGGCTGGTAGAACCACTTTGGAGAGTCACCTGTTAATACAGATCAAAATCCTTGATATTTCACCCGCACTTTGTCTCGATAATTCTAGGTCTATCAGTTTATCCTGAGGAAATTGTTACACAACATCAGAAAGTGTACGAAGACTTATGTCTAAAATTGTATATTATGACCTAAAAGTTATAATACGAGATAAACTAGCAATAGAAAAGTATGTATGCATGTTTATACAATGTAATATATGCAGCCATAAGAAATGGTGTTGTAGACATATTTTTATTGGCACAGAAATAGTTCATGGTATACTTTTTGAGCTGAACGTGATTGTAATGATCGACTTATTTTTCTCATGCTTTTAAAGTCTATGTATTATATATTAGAGTATATTTTATGCACTTTCTTACACATGTCAGTTTTTTCCTTTATTTTTTCTTTTTATTTCTTTTTATTTCTTTTTTTTTAATTTTTTTTTTCAACGTTTATTTATTTTTGGGACAGAGAGAGACAGAGCATGAACGGGGGAGGGGCAGAGAGAGAGGGAGACACAGAATCGGAAACAGGCTCCAGGCTCCGAGCCGTCAGCCCAGAGCCTGACGCGGGGCTCGAACTCACAGACCGCGAGATCGTGACCTGGCTGAAGTCGGACGCTTAACCGACTGCGCCACCCAGGCGCCCCTCTTTTTATTTCTTTTTAAAGTTTATTTATTTAGTTAGAGAGAGAGAGAGAGAGAGGGAGAGAGCATGAGCAGGGGAGGGGCAGAGAGAGAGAGGGAGAAAGAGAATCCCAAGCAGACTCTGTGCTCTCAGCACAGAGCCTGATGTGAGACTTGAACTCCTGAATGGTGAGGTCATGACCTGAGCCAAAGTCAAGAGTCAGATGCTTAACTGACTGAGCCACCCAGGCACCCCTCGTTTTACTTTTTGATAATATTATGATGTTTATGTCCTTTTAGGAGTCCAGACAGCATCTCTGTGTTAGATACTTCTCTGCCAAATCTTTCTTCTTCCTCCCGAGGAGGAACACCCTATGCTTTCTTTCCATCTTTTGGGAACTTTCCTTATGTGGCTGGCATACTGCATTCTGCCTACACTACGATAATAGGAAACCCTGTGATCTAGGTCACTCAGATTTAGCTCTTGAAATGTAAAGGACAGATTTTAAAGCATAGAGACTGTTTTCCTCACTCAACAAACCTTGGCTTTCAAGACAATTGCTTTGCTGTGGAATCAAAAATTACATTTTTGGGGGCGCCTGGGTAGTAGCTCAGTTGGTAAATCATCTAACTTCGGCTCAGGTCATGATCTCGCAGTCTGTGAGTTCAAGCCCTGCGTCAGGCTCTGTGCTTACAGCTCGGAGACTGGAGCCTGCTTCAGATTCTATGTCTCTCGCTCTCTCTGCCCCTCCCCTGATCATGCTCTGTCTCTGTCTCTCAATAATAAATAATTGTTAAAAATATTGTTTTAATTGTATTTTTGAAGGCAAAATCTGGGTATTGCTTCTTTATTTCATGTTGAATTTCTGCTTTAAAATTCTAATTTTTCCCGGGGCGCCTGGGTGGCTCAGGAGGTTGAGTGTCTGACTTCAGCTCAGGTCATGATCTTGCGGTTTGTGAGTTCAAGCCCTGTGTCGGGCTCTGTGCTGACAGCTTGGAGCCTGGAACCAGCTTTGGATTCTGTGTCTCCCTTTCTCTCTGCCCCTCCCCTGCTCATGCTCTGTCTCTGTCTCAAAAATAAATAAAAACATTAAAAAATTTTTTAAAATTCTAATTTTTCCCAAGCTTAATGGAGGTCTTTGGACGAATAAAAAAAGCATATTATATATTTTAAAATGTTACCCTCATTAAATATTAACTTTATAGTTTAATTTCAAAAGAAGAAGGATCTTTGCAATGAGTTTTCCAATTCAAGAGCATGTTATATCTTTTAAATTGCTTAAGTCTTATATTTCAAAAAATGTTTTTTTCATCGACATCTTATACTTTCAGAATTATATTTATTACTAGGTAGTTCTATTTTAGCTATGATTTTTTTCATTTTGTTTTAAGATGATTGACAGTGTTTAGGAAAACAATTGATTTTGTAGGCTGAGCTTATATAAAAGCTACTTTATTATTGAAATATTTTATCTCTTCTAATCTTTTTTCTTGCAAGCGGGGAGTGATTCTTCTCATATATGTCCAAGACAGATGATGTTCTCAGCAAATTGTGACAATTTCATCTCTTCTTTATGAATATTCATTCCCCTTATTTCCTGTATGTTTTGCATTAGTTAGAATCTTAAAGAAAGTAAGCAAATGTTCAAGTATAGAACTGATATAAGATAGCTTTCTCTCTCTCTCTAATTTACTGTGAACGTTTCTAATATTTTCCCACTAAATGCAATGTTTTATATGTTACCCATTCAGGTTATAGGATTTTCTTTCTGTTCCTAGTGACTAGTGGCTTTAATTTTTTTTTTTTTTTAACCAGGAATGGGTGACATCTATCACTTTCCCTTCCATTAGTATTTTGATCTAGTGAGTTATATGGATTAATTTTCCAGTGTTGTAACCTTCTTATATTCTTCAGTAAATCCTACTTGTCATGGTATATTATTAGATTTAATTTGCAAATATTTTAGTATCATGTATCAGAGTGTTGGTTAGTGACACTAGCCTATAGTTGGGAACTTGTCCATCAATTTCTATGCTTTGGAATGGTTGTAACATAAGAATTATCTTTTCCTGGATGATGTGGCACAATATAATGCCAAGGGAGAAAAGCAATGTATAGTCCATTATGTATAATATGATCAGTTTTTGAAAGCATAGCTGTATATTTGAAAAAAAAAACCTGGATGAATATATCAGAGATGAATATACTAATATTTCCATGGAGCTAATTATAGTTGTTGTTTTTCTTTTCTTTTTGCTCAACTATAATTTTTTACTCATTTATAGCGGATGTGAATTTTGGGCGGGAAAATATGAGCATCAAATAGGATATAGGTGCAGGAGCATGTAAAAAGCGGTGACTAGAAACCAGTCAGTCTGGTAACACACTCTCAGGCCCTCTAAACAAGTACGCCTTACACGGTTGATTTGATTTCTGTGTGCTATGTCCTCCTTTTCCCAGGCAACACATCCTTATTTTTAGAACGTGCTCTCCATATCTCTACTCACCTCCAACTTTTGGCCTTGGCTTCTTCTACTCTAAGCTTTTTTTTTTTTTTAATGTTTATTTACTCCTGAGAGAGAGACAGAGTGTAAGTGGGGGAGGAGAAGAGAGAGAGGGGGAGACACAGAATCCGAAGCAGGCTCCAGGCTCTGAGCTGTCAGCACAGAGCCCAACGCGGGGCTTGAACTCACGAACTGCGAGATCATGACCTGAGCCTAAGTCGGACGCTTACTGACTGAGCCACCCAGGTGCCCCTCTACTCTAAGCTTTGCATAGACTTTAATAATATTCTTGTTAACGATACTGTAAACTGGTTCTTTCCTGATTTGGGGGCATCCTTTGCATATACAGTATCTCCCGCCCACCTTATCTTCCCAGAGCTTCGCTCACACTGTCATGCTCCTGGTTTGCCTCTGGTTTGGGAGCTGACACTTGCTCTGGCAAAGGGAACAGGGTTCATGAAGAGAGTCTCTGGGTTTCTTCTCCTGGGGTTTCTCGCAGGCTCTGTTCCAGAAACCAACTTGGCTTCATTGGGACCTAAGAAACAGGAGGATTTTGCACTGGCCACCGGCTGAAATTTACTTTTATTTTTGACTTGACAACAAACAAAGCATTTTCCCGAGTGAATCTATTGACTAGGGATGAAGTGGTTATAGAGTTCCTATTTATGCTCTTTCCAAAGTTTTCCCTTATACTTTAGAGTTAGGGTTCTCAGCAGTTTTCACAGCCTTTTAGAAATAGCCTAGGGCAGCAAATATCATCTCCTTCAAGAGGCAGAACTAGTTTAGACTCCAGCATATTATCGAGGCTTGGGGAATTCTCCTCGCCACATCTATTCCTTTCTTTATGGGCTGTGGGGACTGCATGATGCCCAGTCCCAGAATGGCCAGCTCCGCAAACACACCGCCACTGCAGAATCTCCTTGGTCAAACTGCTGTTCTTTCCCATCAGGGCATTCTCACAGGGCTAACAAAGGTGTCTGTCTGGGGGTATGGGAAATAGGTCTTTCCTTCCCTCCACCTGTCTGTCATAATAAGGACCTTCCTCTGAAATCCACCAGTCTTGACCAAGTGTTTAGGCCGTTGTGATTTCTTACGACAGTCGTCCCACCCAGGGTCATTAGCCTCACCTAGATGGGGTTCCAAACAGAATGGCCATATTGCTCAGTGGTTAGGACCATGGAAGCTGGAAGAGGTTGCCTGGGTTCCAAATGGGCTCCACTAATTGAATCATGTCTCTTTGAGCAAAGTCACCCCCTTTCCTGTTCTGTAAAATTGGAGAAGATAGTGGCGTTCTGTTGTCAAGAATAGTAAGAACGTGAATGTAAAGCTCTTAGCACAGTGTCTCGCTGTGGCAAGTCCTCAGTACGTGTTATGTTCTACTACGGTCTGCAGCGTGCCCGAGGCAGTGTTCAGAAGCAGTGGCTGCTGGCTCCGGGTTTGTTTCCCATGTTCATTGCTTCCACTGCCCAAACACGTCGTCCTTGTCCATTGAGTAACGCCACAAGTGGTCCACAGGTGCAGTTGTGTCCCCAGAGCAACTCTTGTTTTTGTTTTTTTTTAACAACTATGCAGATGACACAGATCGAACATCCTGTCCTCAGGGTTCTTCAACCCCTTCACTGGCAACAATCCTCTCTTCCCCTTTGCCTTGTTGTGTGTGCTCGGGGCCACAGACCAGCTCTCATTACCTCTTGAACTCTTCATTGATACTTACTTCTTTTTTTTTTTTTTTTCAATGTTTATTTATTTTTGGGACAGAGAGAGACAGAGCATGAACGGGCGAGGGGCAGAGAGAGAGGGAGACACAGAATCGGAAACAGGCTCCAGGCTCTGAGCCATCAGCCCAGAGCCTGACGCGGGGCTCGAACTCACGGACCGCGAGATCGTGACCTGGCTGAAGTCGGACGCTTAACCGACTGCGCCACCCAGGCGCCCCACATTGATACTTACTTCTGAATACAACCTGTGCCCTTTCTCCTAACTTTCTAATGGGCCCTCACTTCCCCAGTCCTGGGACCTCACCAAATCCTCTCCAATGCCTTGTCCTGTCGTTTTCCCTCACTGAGTTCTTCCTTTCTTCTCCCGCCTCTGTATTCAGCCTAGGGTTCGTGATCTCTCATTACAGGCTTGCCCTTGTCCATCTTTTCTCCCATTGCACTTCCTTCCAAAAATGCCAGCTCATAGACCTATCCAACCTCCAATCGTCAGTGCTCAGAAAACCTTTATGGAAAGAAAGCAAGCTGAGATAACTAGCATGAACAAGAGAAAGCAAAACTCTCTCCTTATGAGGGAGGGTATTTCAGATGATATTGCTGCAGGTTTTTCAGGGATATACGCATATCCCCTGAACAACCTAAGTTACCATTTCTTCCTGAAACCTGACCAAAAGGGTTGATTTGTGCCTGATTGTCCATTTGTTTATGTATGCTCTGATTTACATTTTCAAATGTGGCCATGTGGAATAAGCCAGGCAAAATTGACGTCAGTTAGGGAGTTGTGTATTTTTATCTTCTTTAGAATTATTGTTTTTCTTTGTTTAGCTTCTGTATAGAAGAGAATTTGTACCTTAATATTAGGGCAATATTAATGCTTATATATCAAACATGTATATGTATTCTAGTAATCTAGCACGATAGTCTTAAGGTTGCTGATTCATAGCATTACTTGGAAACGAATTTGAATCTTGGAAAATTATGAAATTCAGTTTGCCATTTTCTAAACCTCTGGGGCTAAAATTTTAAATGTAAATTTTATATGATTAGACTTGAAAAGACTTTATTGCCATATACTACTTATCAATTACATAATGTTTTTCATAATTACATCTTAGTTCCTTTTCAAATATTCCAAAAAGCCATTTGAAAGTGTTTATGTGTGTGCGTGTGTGTGTGTGTGTGTGTAGACAGTATTAAGGAAGAGGTCAGAATATTTCTTATGGGAAAAAAAAAGAAATAAGAACATAAATAAATTCAGAGCAGCAAATAGTATTTATTGCATGCTGTGTGCCTGGTCCAGATTTCTCACTAAATTTTGAAAAAAGCTAGACCTAGCATTTTGTTTTCATAAAGGAGATAAGGCTCAAGTTCTTTTTCTTTCCATACAAGCTTGCTTTCTAAATCCCAGTCATGATTTTTTAAAAAAAAAAATTTTTTTTTTCAACGTTTATTTATTTTTGGGACAGAGGGAGACAGAGCATGAACGGGGGAGGGGCAGAGAGAGAGGGAGACACAGAATCGGAAACAGGCTCCAGGCTCTGAGCCATCAGCCCAGAGCCCGATGCGGGGCTCAAACTCACGGACCGCGAGATCGTGACCTGGCTGAAGTCGGACGCTTAACCGACTGCGCCACCCAGGCGCCCCCCCAGTCATGATTTTTTTAAGGCACTTTTCAGATACTGCATAAATGGCTCACTCCTGAACTGAGTTGTAGAATGAGGGCAGGTTCAGCAGGAGACCTGTGTTTGGCAGAACTCAAATCAATCCACCTGCCGTTGTTCAAGACTTTTATTATCCACAAAATTTATCTTTGGCACTTTCCTTTCCAGGCAAATTCATCGCTCTGCTTACTTAAGAAGCGAAAAGGCTGAAACAATATTCTTGGCCAGCTTTTGTCTTTTATGAATATGGTTAGTACTTTTCACAGAAAAGAATTTCATTTGAGGTGCTTCCATCACTTCCAGTAAGGAGAACAAGAGAGGGGGAGATTAAGGGAAAGAGAGGCAAGAGAAGAAATGAGTGCAAAAGGGAACAGCAATACGGCCTCTAGCGTAGCTCCCCCTTGTCCACAGAGGATGTCTTCTGAGACCCCCAGCGGATGCCCGAAACTGCAGATTAAGTAGAGTCCTATATATACGGTTTTCTCCTCTACTCACATACCCATGACAAAGCTTAATTTCTAAATTAGGCACAGTAAGGGGCACCCGGGTGGCTCAGTCGGTTGAGTGTCCAATTCTTGATTTCGACTCATGAGGTCAGGATCTCAAGGTTCACGGGATCGGGCCCCATGTCAGGCTCTGTGTGGCAAGGTGGAGCCTGCTTGGGATTCTCGCTCTTCCTCTCCCTCCGCCCCTCCCCTCTGCCCCTCGCCCGCTTAGGCTCTCTCTCTCTCTCTCAAAATAAATCAATACACGTTTAAATTAGGCACAGTAAGAGATTAACAACCATAAGTAATAACATAAAACAATTATAACAATATACTGAATACAAATATATGAATTTGGTCTTTCTCTGTCTCAAAAAAAAATGTTTTATTAGCAAACGCACATTTCTTCTTATGATTCTGTGAGATGATAAAATGCCCACGTGCTAAGACCAGCGAGGTGAGTGCCCTTGGCGCTCTGACGTAGCGTGAGGTGACCATGGATGTTGTGACGGCCTAATGACTCGTCAGGAGTAGGTGCATCTGCTCCGGGACCATGGTTGACCGTGGGTAACTGAAATCTCCGAAGGAGACACCCAAACTGCAGATTGGAGGGAACGGCTGTTATCGTGTGCCTAGCGTCAGGCTCAGAGCCTTCGCGAACGTGGAAGAAATAAAGTACGACACTTGCAAGCCCGATAGACGTTTCATCTCCTGTGGCCACCACGCGCAGGCAAGCAATGAGACCGTGCCTCTGATGATTCTTGGTTTGGTTTGATTTGGTTTCATCAGTGCAGTTTTTGCCCACAGGCTCCTGCAGCTTCTCCATCCAGTCGAGCCAGGGACTATCACTGCTTTGTTCACCACTGTGTCCCCAGCACCTCACCTGATGGGTCGGCTCAAATGTTTGTTGAATCACAGATTGATAAATGAAACAACCATAAATATCTGAGTGGAGGCTGGTTGGTGGTCGGGAGTCAGATCAACAGATGGGGAATTTAAAAGCGATCCGGGTTAAAGAGGTGAGTTTCGGAGTCTGTCAGGATTTTGCAGTGTGAATTAATTTCTAAGTGTGGTGCTGATGCAGACTGAAGGCAATGCTGGTACCTCCGATCTGACTTCATTCTCCGCTGCCCTTCGTGATGGTCGTCAATGTTGTTTGCCAGTTATTCAAATTCTTCTCATTTGGGAATATGCCATGTGATTATCCCAGCCGGTGAGTTTAAGTGGAGGTGATATATGTCACTTTCGAGCACCGCAGTTAACTCGTAAGGTAGGACTCTCCAGAGCGTTGTGTTTCCTTTAGCCACAGTTACTGACAGTGTTCTCAATAGTGGCTAATCTATCAACCTGGGCCCCCAAGCAGACACTGGCAAGTACAACGGAGATCCCACGTGACTTTCGATGACGTGTAAAATGAGCCAGAAATAAGCTTTGTTATTCTAAAGCTCTGAAATATTGGTGGTGATTTATTATAAGACAATGCAGCCTATCTTAACTGATATACTTCCCCACCTGAAATACGTAAGTAAGCCTACCTTCATCCTTGTTCTCCATCCTTGTTCTTTCTCCTTACCTGATTTATTCTTTCCTTTCTCTCCACTCACTAAAATCATTACCCTTCTTTAAAGACCCAACTTGAGAGAGTCCTACCTCCTGCAAAACTCCTCATGACCATTTTAGTACTAAAGGCTGGATCCTTCCACTGCATTACTGAAGTCTTGATTGTAACTGCTGTTTGTTTCTTATCTGTTGCTTTGTATGATCATTTTTTAAATGAGTGCATATTTCCTCGCTTAAGTAGAAAACCTTGAAACCATCAGAAACCATGTTTGGGGCGCAAAGGTTGTTCAGTCGGTTGAGAGCTGGACTTCTGCTCAGGTCATGATCTCACGGTTTGTGGGTTCGAACCCCGTACCAGGCTGTGCTGGCAGCTCAGAGCCTGGAGCCTGCTTCGGTTTCTGTGTCTCCCTCTCTCTCTGCCCCACCCCTGCTTGTGCTCTGTCTCCCTCTGTCTCAAAAATAAATAAACATTAAAAAAAAAAAGAAAGAAACCATGTTTATCGTTCATTGAATCCCTCAAAATCCCTCTTAACTTGAATGGATTAATCACAGCGTTGATGTGTTCATTGTCAACAGATATCTAATAAGTGCCTACTATGTGTGTGGAAGAGACTGGTTAGTTGTTAAACTAACTTTTTGCTTTTCCTCCTGTGCACATAGCTAGACCACATCTCTCAGTCTCTCTGCTAGTTACATATAATCATGTGACTGAGTTTGGGCCAATGAAATGGGGGTAGGATGATGTTGAGTAAGTTCTCTCTTGACACGTGAAAGTCTCTTGCCTTGACTATCTCTTTATTGATTCAGGGACATGCTTGGAATCGACATGATAATGATAGGAAGAGACTCCTTCAGTATGAGTCGCTGAACGGTTGTGTGGGAAAGTGCCACCATCTGTCCCACCAATCTACCATTTGGACTTTTGAGTGAATAAAACTTTTATTGTCGTAAACCATTGAGAGGTAGGGTTTTATCTGTTATAGCTGCTAGCATTATCTTAACAAAGAGATTTGAGAGTGAGGGATTCTCATGTCAACACTATGGTCAGGGTGTTCTTATTGAGAAGGTAACGTCTGAGCAACGGGTGGGAGCCGTGTGGATACGTGGAGAAAGAATGGTCTGGGCAGAAGAAAATAATGTGTGCAAATGCCCTTGGTTTTGCCTGGCATGGTCAAAGGATAGCAATTACCTCCGTGTGATTGGAGCAAAGAATGGTGGATGAACTAAACGAGAGGAGGTATTACCAGATTTTTGAGGGCTTGAGGGCTTTATGATACTATTCTAGGCAATGAACCCACTCTTGTGCCTCAAATGCCCATTATCTTCTTTTTCCAAGCACTTGTTAAGTGGTACAGCTGCCCTTGACTATCTTATACTGAAGCAACTATAATATAAATGAAATGTCCTGAGTATAATCCTCTCTACCACACTTTTAAACTGTAAACTTCATCTTGATATTCCTTTGCAGATACAGCAAAATTCATGTGCCCTGTGGAGGTCCAGAGGAGAGAGTTTTTGCAGCTTGCCATTCCTCATAAATCAGGCCATATGCACAACGAAATCTCGACTTTCTCTCCCAGAGCACAGAAGAACTTAAAATCACTCCATGCTTCACACAAACTCCTAGGATGTTAGTGGTTTCTGTCAGCTACCAGTGCAAAGGGAGGTCAACCTGAAATGTATCAATATTTTATAGTACTCTGGAATTTCTTCCAACGATTGTCTCTCCAGGTGAGTTTCAGGTCAAAGAGATAACCAAATAGCTTTTCTTTCATTCGCAAATATAATTAAGCCATGAGGTTTGCTAGACATGGCTATTAGTATGTTCATTTTCTGTTACCTTAATATCTGAAGAGTGTATGTTTAAACACTTTCTTTTACTGTAGTTAGTAAGTGAGCAGTAGTAGAAAAATGAATGAGCACATGCCACAAGGAGAAAACTTAGGAAAGGAGAAAGTAAAATGCATAGTGGATATATGGAAAATATTTACTTGACACAGTAATAAAAATTGCACAGGTATACGATTTTTTTTAGAATTTATCACATTGGTAAAGTTACAATAAAATAAATCATAATGATCCTTGTTGACAAACATACAGGAAAACTTGCTCTATCATACATTAGTGGTACGATGCAAGCTAGATAAAAAAGGAAAATGTTGCAATATATATTGGAATCCTTAAAAGTATATGGATTGACTAGCTCTGCCCATGAGAAAGTCTAAGGTTAGTAATACCCTCGTGGCAAGAAGCACACCGAGGGCACAGATCTTGGTTACTGAATACAATTCTCCAGTTAAAGGAATCAAGGCTCCTTAGAGAAATGATTATTATAGGGCTGGGCATGGGAAATATAAAATAAGAACCATGAGCCATCTTGTAGTGCCAAAGGTAAGGAATGATAAACAAAAAACATAGGATCCAGACAAAGAAGGTAAATACTACATGTAGAACCTTAAAAAAAAAAAAAGTCAAATTCACAGAAACAGTAAATTGGTGGTTGCCAGGGGCTAGAGGGTGGGGAAATGGGAGAAGGTTGATAAAAGACTTTCAGTTTTAAGTTGAATAAGGTCTGAGGATCTTATTTATGGCATGGTGACTATAGCTGGTGATATTGTATTATATAATTGAAATTCTCTAAGAGAGTAAATCTTAAGTGTCTTCACCGCCTTCCCCCCAAAAAGCTACTATGCGAGCTGATAGATGTGTTAATTAACTTGGTAGAAATCTTTCACTGTGTATATGTATATCAAATCATCATGTTGTACATGCTAAATATATTACAATTTTACTGGTGAATTATACCTCAATAAAGCTGCAAAAACATAGGAACCAATCTGAAAGAGTCGGCCAAAGCTAGAATACTATGAGCAAGAAATAAATAAATGCTGCATTGAATTATAACCCAAAGAATAAAACAAGTGTCCGCGAATCCATACTGATGTAAATCAATCAGCCAATCAATCAGTGGGGGAGAGGAAATCTTTGAACAATGCCAAAGAATTTATGGAGGTCCTATCCCCTTTGGGAGGTAGCCCTTAACGTACCTTCCCTTGAGTGCTGACTGGACTCTGTGATTTGCTTACAAAGCATGAAGTATGAAAAGGAAAAATAGTAACTTTACAACAGAGAAATCTGGCAGACACCATTCTAACCAAGTGGTCAAGGTTAACATCACCAGTGGTAAATCACGAGGATATCACATACCCTCTGATAGACTGGAATGAAAAGGGAACCTCACCTCTCTGGTACTGTTTCCTGAAACTCATAACCCCAATCTAATAATCATGAGAAAACCCCAGATGAGGCACACTCAACAAAATACTTCACAAATATCCTTTAAAAATATCAAGGTCTTGCAAAACAAGGAAAGCCTAAAAAATTGTCACAGACCCGAGGCGACAAAGGAGACAGGATGACTAAATGTAATCTGGGACCTTGTATTGGATCCTGGCGCAGAAAAGAACATTAGTGGAAAAACTGGTGCCATCTAAACAAGGTCTATGGTTCAGTGAAAGTATTAATGATGATAATAACAATAAACCAAAAAGCACAAAATCCTTTTTGAGCAAACACTATCGCTCATAGGTACTTACCCTGTGGAAACAATTCTGACGTGTGTCAGTGGCTCTCAAAGTTTAGCATACAATAGAATCACCTGGAGGGACTGTTTTAGCCAGATTGCTGCCCCCCCCCCCCCCAGCATCTTATTCAGTGTGTCTGGAAGGTGGAGTGAAGAAGGGGGGGGCAGAGGGGCAGGGGAGAGGGGCGGGGGTTGGTCTTGCCACTCATTCCCAGGTGTGGTGGCTGCCCTGGTCTGGAAACCACACACTGAGAACACTGACGTCTGCAGATGCTTCCTACAAGGATGTTTGCTGTAATTATCTCATGGATTATATAATTTTTATTTTATTATCTTTTCATTGATATCTTCAAATCTTTAAAAAGGGTCCTCGATGGTTCGAACATCTCTATGATGTGTGTGTGTTGCTTTTGTAATAGGAGAAAAATTGAACTTTAAGTTAAAAATGTAGCTCTTTTTCACATGGTATTCTTAGTATTGAAATGAGACTTTTGCATTCTTGAGGGCAGACTGCTGCACGAGAAATGCTATTGGTGGCTGCTTTTTTTAAAATTAATGTTCAATTTATTAAGGTGACAAATTGAAAAATTTAGCTTTCCTTTAAGCTTTTTAAATTCGACCTAAAAATGGTGTTATAGTTATAAATCTCTTAACATTTAATAATCACTTCCAAGGAAACTTTGATTAATATTTTTACACTCTCCTAAATATTCCGTCCCATTTACAAACTTGGCTAAACTCTCATAAAATGTTTTAAACTTCATTTATAAATGTAACATAATAGATTCTATTTTCACATATTTTAAATAAATGTTCAGCAAGCAAAACTTTCCCATATACTTTGACGTTGTAAATCTATTAAATTATACTTTAAAAATATAAAGAATCTAAGTTCTTTAAAACATTCTACTATTATTTACAAACTTAGCCAAAAACTCATACCATCCAACTTAAAATTCCAAATCTAAAATCAATGACTCAGTTATATGTTTTTGCATTTTACTTATAAGACTAATCTTGCAGAATTTCAAAATGTCAAGTTTTTGAAAGGATGACAATTATTTTAAATGCCAAAAACCCAAAAACAAAAATGCTTGTTCCTAAACCTAACATAAATGATCTATGTTCTATGGGTCTAATTTACTTCTTCCTGGATGTCCTGTTATGGGCTGAATTATATCACCTCCAAATTGATATACTGATGTTATACCTTTTAGCACCTCAGAAGGTGACCTCACTTGGAGATAGTGTTTACAGAGGAGACTAAGTTAAAATGGGGCCAGGGTGGGGGGTGATCCCGTAAGAAGGCAGAAGACCGCATGGACTACTTCACAAGTTAGGGAGAGGCGATGAGCTGAAAGCTAATAACTGAAAGGAAAACAATGTGACAAGGTGAAAATAACTTATCTCCAGCTCCACTGGGAGCCGTGACTGTGTTAACAGGGAAACAGCCTAGAGAAGTTAATATGTTCATCCTTTTTTATTTTTTAATTTTTTTAATTTTTGAGACAGAGAGAGACAGAGCATGAACGGGGAGGGTCAGAGAGAGGGAGACACAGAATCTGAAACAGGCTCCAGGCTCTGAGCCGTCAGCCCAGAGCCCGACGCAGGGCTCGAGCCCACAGACCACGAGATCACAACCTGAGCCGAAGTCGGCCGCTTAACCGACTGAGCCACCCAGGTGCCCCATGTTCATCCTTTCTAAGCATTAGAAACACATTCCTTGGGGACAAGTGATACTGCCGATTAGTCACTTCATTATCCTTGAGTACGAGGGGCAAGACACTTAGCTTCTCTGGTCCTCAGTTACCACATTTATAAAATGAAGACAATAATTGTAGCAAACACAGTGCATCTTTGCCCCCACCCCCCATATCTTTGTGGGACTCACTATTCTCCCAGGATTTCAGCAGGCAAGCATGTTCAGCTTTTTGCCTGAGAGTTTTCTGTGGCCACTCGACTATGAGAGCTGGGGAGTTAAGGCTTCGAGGAACAGCTTTCAACTATTCACTCACAGGAGTTAGTGGGTAGACACCCCAGTAGGTCACCCCGGCTCAGATGTGCTTGATGCAGTCTCCCACAAACTCCCATGGAATGAACCCCAGTTGCCTCCAGTGGTAATGCACTCATCAATGTGCCTTATATTGCTTTCCTTGCCTTTTCTATTTTATTCCCTACTTCCCGGAGGATCCTGCCTAGAAGTACCTCCCGAAGAAACAATGCACTTCAAATCTTTTTTTTTTTAATTTTTTTAATGGTTATTAATTTTTGAGAGAGAGTGTGTGTGTGTGAGCAGGGGAGGGGCAGAGAGAGGGAAAGACACAGAACCCGAAGCAGGCTCCAGGCTCTGAGCTGTCGGCACAGAGCCCGACGCGGGTCTCCAACGTGTGAACCGCAAGATCATGACCTGAGCTGAAGTTGGACGCTAAACTGAGCCACCCAGGTGCCCCTGTGCACTTCAGTTCTTGATATGAGGTCTGCATTGAGGAGAACCCAATCTAAAACAATAAAGTACAATTTACGAGATTATGTCAGAAGAGAGAAAACTAAACTTGGATATTTTGGGGGAGTTGGGAAGGCAGTCTTCTTTTGTGTGGTAGAAAGAACAGTGAATTGAGAGTCAGAACACTTGGATAGTAACCCTGGCTCTATCCCATATTAAATGAGTAAATTTTGAAAAATGCAGGTAATAACTGATAATGAAACGAGAAAATCCATGCCAAAGTGTCTAGTACTTAGTAGGTACTCAAGAAATAGTAATTCTACTTCTCTTTGTTCTTATCTTCATGTTATTAATACATAGTTGGAAAGACAGTGAGATGTCATAGAGAGATAAAAGCTTTGTCTGGCTTAAGTCTGACTCCAAGGAATATATGATCTTGGGTCAGATACTCAATAAAAGAAATAGTAGCTTTTCTCTCTCCCACAATGAGGAATATAAAAAGCTTTTGTATTAAAGAGATGAGGAGGATCTTATCCTCACTAACAGATGCCCTCAAATTTATGATATAATCAGAACCATAATCTGGGACTAAAATTATATAACATGACTCTGACTCATCTTCAATTAAAAACCACTTTAAAATTGTGGGAAATTTAGAGATCAAGTCTTGGGACATAAATCCATTGCAATCTGTTAGTGTGAATTTGAATGTTAGCTGCCATAGGTCATTCTTTTGAAACAGACTTGTATCTCAGCGGTCAATCAACTATACTGGATAATGTTGAGTTAATACACACACACACACACACACACACACACACACATGTTTGCTTATTGAACATGCATATGATTGTTTCTCAAACAGTTTTTATTGGTCACTTTGGCCCCAAAGAATCAAAGAACTTTGCTCAGTTAACCAGAACTTAATTATATTTGTCACTTATCTCCACTGGAGACAGAATTGTTATTTTTTTTCCCCTGAATTATTTTAGCATATTCTTTTTTTAATGTTTATTTTTGAGAGAGAAAGAGAGGAGAGAGCATATGTGAGCAGGGAAGGGGCAGAGAAAGAGAGAGAGAGAGAGAGAGGGACAGAGGATCTGAAGTGGACTTTGTGCTGACAGCAGAGAGCCCGATGTGGGGCTTGATATTATGAAAAGTGAGATCATGACCTGAGCCAAAGTCAGATGCTTAACTGACTGAGCCACCCAGGTGCCCCTGTATATTCTCTCTCTCTTCTTTTTATCACTCAGTGCTCATCACAAGTGCACTCCTTAATCCCCCCCATCACCTATTTCACCCATACCCCAGCACATCCACCTCCCCTCCGGTAACCATTAGTTTGATAGAATTATTAGTAACGTTCAATTTTAAAATAGTCCGTTCATTGAGATTAGCTGTGTGTTCATAATAAAGAAAGATCATTAATTTTACCTATTAAACCAATTTTAATATGGATGTAGAATTTGAAGCCTTAACTTTGTTTACCATATTTTCCATTAACTGGTGGACTTTGAAGGCATCAGAACTTTAATGTGACAACGATCTCGTTGAATTCAGTGTTGACGCATCACCCACACATGGAAAAGGAAAATAAGGAAACAATAATAAGAGACATTTATGAAAGAGCACTTATCCTATGTCATGGTACTAAGTACTTTCTGTACAATGTACCATTACATTCTCATAACCAGCATATAGTATAAGGTCACCCCCCTTTTCTAGTTGAGGAAAGTGAGCCTTAGGGAAGAGAAATAATTTAATGATAGCCTTGTGCTAATATGTGTTAGAATGGGGATTTGGAACTGACGCCTGACTTCGAGATTTGTGCCCTTAGCTAATAGGCTGTGATGATGCACAACCACACGAAATTTTACCTAAAATGTCAAGGGTCTCACAACCTCCTGTTCTTGTGCCTGGGCTCATGGCTCTGGGTCCAGGACTCTTTCCTATGGTTTCTGCCACCCGTTTAAGCCTCCAGCTTCTTCCCTTCCCCCGAGTTTTATTCCTTCATTAAAAACTGCTGCTCCCTTTCATCAACAAATCTGAGAGGGACTTGTTCAGTTTGACGTCAAAGACCCTGGGTAAGGACCTCGTCTCCTTTGCAGCTTCGTTCCCTATGGTCCTTATTCTGCACGTCACACCTGCACAGGCGCCCAAACAGAACATCTTACCACTCCACCTGTGTTCGTTTCCTAATGTTGTCTTCACAAAGTACCACAACACAGCACAAATGTATCGTCTCACAGTCCTGGGGGCTGGAAGTCGAGACCTAGGTCCCGTTAGGGCGGTCACAAGCCTGAGGGCCGGGAGGGAGAATCTGACCTAGGCCTCCCCGAGCTTCTGTGGTTGCTGGCAATCCTTGGTCTGCCTTGGTTCCTGCTGCGACTCCCCGATCTCTGCCTTCATCTCCACGTGGCGTTCTCCCCGGGTGATGACTGTTTTGTCCAAATAGCCCCATTTTATAATGTCTATCCTATTAGAATGTCTACCAATTAAGGTCACATTCTGTGGTGCTGGGGGTTAAGACTTCAACATGTGAATGTGGGGCGGGGGGGACACAGTTCAACCTATGACACTTGCCAATATGCCAGGTGCTTCTGTGCTTTCAACCCCAGAGAATGCTATTCTAGACTCTTCTTCCCCTGATTCTTTATAGTGAATTCTCAACCTTTGAGCCATCTCAGATGTAAATTATTTGATGGAGATTAACTCTCCCGTGTAGTCGGTTATTATCCTCCAACCTAGAGACTGTTCTTTCTGTTGTGTACAGCCCTCCTTACAGGTGGGGTTGTTATTTATCTGCCTCTGTTCACACAGTAAGCCCTTCAAGGGCTGCATTTATGTCTTAATTCACTTTATCTCTCCAGCACTGTTGTGGTGTCTGAGGCCCAATAAGGGCTCGGTCACAGCTGCTAATTGAGTGAAGAAGGCTCACATTCTCCTATACTCTGTTATGGTCTTCCTCATTTGCTAGCAAGAGAGAACTGGACTGAGGCTATTAATCTTACAAAAAATAAGGCTTTATGTTGAAAGGTTTGGGTATTGAAAACTTTTGATTTTCTTAAGAAAATAAAAGGGAGAGCTCACATGATTTTACTGATAGAACTGGTTGTTGGCACTTTTTATGTCCGGTGTCTAAAGGGAACCAAGTATCGGTTCTGTGCAGCCTGCTACTCTCTCTCTGGCCAGTGTTTCACCATTCCAGAGGTCAACCAGATGCTCGCGCGGCAGCCTGTAGGCTCCGGCACGTTCTTGACACTTTCCAAGTTAGCCTTGGCGTCGGGCATGGGAAGCTGTGGGTTTTCCGTGTAATTCTCCTGAGGCCTGCCATCTCAATATATTTGCCTTGCCTGCTGGGTTTCCATATCCTCCGACCAGCTAGAATCTGAAGGCAAACCTAGTTAAGCACCTCTTCAGGGGTGAAACTGTAATGATAAATACATCAGAGTCTCCTGAGCAGAATGCCTGGTGGAAATGCGTGGGCGAATGCAATTCCGATACATCTCAGTCCTACCAGGATGCAAGTCATTTAGCAGTTACAAATGACTTCCCCATAGCGCGGGTAGCATTCCCAGAGTAGCGCGTTTCTACTCCCGCCAAAGGATGTGGTACAAGGGCTAAATGAGCCGCTACAAGAGAGAGAATGGAAATAGCTCCTTAAACACTGTACTGGAGCAGTTGTTTAGAACCCTTACCTTGACTGTCTTTGTCACAGGCAGCTGTTTTATTTGCTGACTTTAATACCGATGGTTTGCATTCACAGAGTAAGAACTCGGAATTACTTTACAAATATTCTCATTAAAACTTACACTGCTGTTGTGGAATAAATACATGGCTAATTTTATTTCATTAATTTGGGAGGGGCAGGATCATGAGGCATTGAGTTTGATTTACCTAGGAAATACAATGATTTAATAATACACAAGATAGATAAAGGGATAAAGGGACTACAAAGTAACAGTCTCTTTACTTAACAAAAACTGTAGAAATCCCATATTACTATCCAAAATACAAGTTAAATATCTTATTCGAATGCTAGTGTCACTTTCAGAACTGAGTTTTGGACAGTCTCAGTGGTAGAAAAATAGAAATTTGTACTTCTAAGTTTCTTTTTAGAAATAGCCAAGAACCTTCCAGAAACACATCTAGTGACTACAGTGGGAAAAAAAACCCTGCCCCGCAGAGGTTGGGGTAAAAAGCAAAGCAATAATTTATTTTCATGTATATCTTCTAATTTGGCTTTCTGGAAGTTTCCAGCTTCCAAATATGTTTTTAAATATAGCAGCATCACTGAAAAATGTATATAGCCCCTTAAGAGATACAATGTTAAGTCAGTATTTGAATATGTAGGTTTGGGTTGTATTTTCTTCCCTACCCCCAAGTTCATTCAGATATAGTTGACTTAGAACACTGTGTAAGTTTAAAGCATACAGGTGGTAATTTGATACACATATATATTGTGAAATGACCACAATAAAATTAGTTAACACATCCGTTTATCATCCATCACGTAGCTACCAGTTTCTGTAGTAGAAACATTTACTAACCACTTTCTTAGCATCTCACCCCTTTCCCCTCCCATCAGCCCGTGGCAACCACCATTCCACTCTTTGTTTCTGAGTTTGGCCTTTTTTTTTTTTTTTTTAAGATTCCACATATAAGTGAGATAATACAGTATTTGTCTTTCTCCGTCTGAGTTATTTCACTTAGAAATACCCTGAGGTCCATCCATGTTGTTGCAAATGGTAGGATTTCCTTCTTCTTCTTTTTTCTTTTTTTTTTTTTATGGCTGAATGACATTCCACATGTATCTATACTATGCTTTATCCATTCATCTGTCAATGGACACTTAGGTTGTTTCCATGTCTTGGCTATTGTGGATAATACTGGGTGCAGATATCTCTTCAAGATAGTGATTGTATTTCCTTCAGATATTGGGTATGTTTTCTCTTAACGGCCCCCAACCCTTGACCTCCACCTCACCCTGCCACTGCCAGTGATATTGTCCTGATTCTTCCTGTACCCACGAAAGGCTTTGTATGTCCATCTTAGTGTTCCCTGCTTTCAGAAGAGTGCACCTTCTGCCTAATTTAATTAACTACTTTTTTTTTTCTTATATCACACTTTGGCATGGTTATCTTTTATGGACTCAGAGCCCGACTAAGGAATGGGCCAACCAAGCAGATGTCCAAAATGCTAATTTATGTGAAGCAACAAACATTACTTGAGTGACTGAACATTTCTGAAAATGAAAGGAGATTGGGAAAATTGCAATTACCTAAATTCTTCTTCCTAGTCTACTAAGAATAGAAAATGCTCATTTGTAGCTCCATCTGTGCCAGGCACTGTTCTAAATGTATTAAGTGTATTAACTTCTCTAAATCTCAAAATAACCCTCTGATATAGACAGCATTATTATTGCCATTTTACAGATTTGGAAATTGAAGCACGGAGACGTGAAATAATTGTCCAAAGTCACACAGCTCGAAAGTGCCAGAGCCTTTATCTCTTATGGAGAAACTCTAGATGCTAGATGATACCCACTTTTCTAAGATGTTTTTGAGACTCCCTCACCCCTAGGGTTATGGTTCAGAAACATAAAATGTTCATTTAGCTTCTTAACAGGAGGTTGGCCCAGAGAACAGTAAGGGCTTTTGCTGAGGGTGTGTGTAACTGTCTAGGACTAGAATAAGGAGAAGAGTCTGAGCATAGTTGCCTGCTGCTAGGATCCTTCTTAGTCCTTCCCCCAGGCTCCTCTCAACCTCTCTTCTAAAATATGTGAACAAAGGATCCAAGAATACAAGTTTGAAGGGGCAAGTGTATTAGCCTTCTTGGGATGTGAAATTATCAGCCTGCATGAGGGGCCTATATATCTCTGTCAGAGGTGGCCCAGATTGAGTGTATTTTAATGGAACAGGCCTCCTGACGTGATTTAAAAGGAGAAAGAAGAAAAAGAAGAGAAGAAGCCTCTGAGTGAAAGTGATGTGGGTGCTAGCGTCCTGTTCTGATCGTAGGATGGGTCCGGCCCCTGAATCTAGGAGAGTCTCCCTAATCCAGGAGACTCCTGCCAGGAGGCCAGTGGACTTGGTCTATTTGGTTTTGTCCTGCTGGGAAAGGACCAGGGTTGTTGCTGTATTGTCTCATGTTCAGCCAGAGTTGTTGCTGAAGCAGCGAAATTGTCTTCATCTTTCAATAAGATGCAAGTTGTTCGCATCAAGAATCTCACGGAAGCTTGTCTACTTGTAGCCAAGCCATCATTAGGCAAGAGAACACAGAAACAGAGTTTTGTGTTAAGAAGAGCCAGTCTTGCCTGCATTGAGAAACTTGACTCCTGGGGAGTCAACGAACCGATTTTTAGAGATGTACCATTAGAAACGTGCTACAATTAGGTTGTCTGCTTTCAACCCCTGTTCCTTCCAACTTACCCTGCTTTTTGGATAAAAAGCTATTCCTTAAAGTTCTGTTTCTGTTTAGGAAATGATCATGAATACCAGTTGACTATTTAATATACCCTATGGTATATATTTCCAAACTTCCATCAAATGTACTACCCTTTCATCTTCATTCCCCAAAAACTCAACTCTGATTCCTAACCAGACAAATGTTTGTTGGTCCCATCAGGGCCAGGTTAGCCATAGATGAGGTTACCAATTAGGTAGTATGATTTCAGGTGGGCCCTGTAAGAGTTGTAGTCCCCAGATATTCTCTCATCCACTTGGATGCAGGCTGCAATGTCATTATTAGAATTTATTTATTCAGTCACAGATTTTCATATTGTTAAGAGTTGCTCCTTCACTAAGAGATATGCTTTTCAAACCGTTAGCAGTTTACTCCGGCGTGAAGGATTTTTCCAAGAGCGGGTGTAATGAAAGAAAAGATCCAGAGAACACGAGGAGCTTGAGGTGAAACCATCACCGTATACAGGGCACCGTGTGTGTGTGTGTGTGTGTGTGTGTGTGTGTGTGTGTGTTTCACATAGTCTAAAGCAAAACAAAACAAAATCAGTCTATTTTCCAACTTACTCAAAAATCGTAGGTTGATAAATTTCAGTAAACTAATTCATGAAGACCAAGAATCCAGGGGACAGTCTGTAAGCCAGATTGCTCTCTTATTTATGTTCAAAGGGAGGAGTACTTGGCCAGAGAGCTGTGATCTGTTATCTGTGCGAGTTTAGTAACTGGACAGCCTGGACTTTCAAGGATTATACTGAATTTCAAAGAGTCTGTCACATTTTCCCTACAAATACACTCGTATTTGTGGAACTACAGATGTCCGCATGTGGAGACTGTTGAGATACAATATGTGGAAAATGCCAACACTACACTTGGATAACCCTTTTAGTTATTTATCATCTACTCAGGAAGGCACATCATATACAGAGGTTTGTCTGCTGATCCTAGAGTCAGAGAAGGAGAAATGTTCTTCACTAGGGATGTGGAGAATGCACCATCTTTTTCTTCTATGCTTTCGCTCTTAGAGAAGAGTTCTATGAACCTTGTATCATGCTGTTTCTTAAAATCAAATTCCTTTGTCCTTGACCTTTGCCTGGGATCATATTCCAGAAAATTCTGATAGTCATTCCTATGCTGTGAATAATCTTATTTCGATCGAATACAATCTCTCTTTCCTATTTCTTGCTAGTTTCACTCATCTATAATTCACAGTAGGTAATAACATTTCACATTCATAAATGCAGGTGTGCAAAGATGTGATTTTTTTTTTTAAACTGAACTTAATGTAGCTGGTAAGTACCCATTGCTATTAGGTAGGCAAAACCTACAGGATACGAATTCAAACTCATTAATTCACTTCCAGTTAAAAACTGCATCTTTCTGCATCTGTTGACTCAATCCAGAAACTACTCTACTTTACTGTCTTTCCCTGGATGTTATGTACATTTCAAGATGGTTGACTTATTCTGACTTATTGTCCTGGGATCAGATGAAGCTGTCTGGCCCACCTGCTACACTGTCCTCTTTGACCATCTCTGAGATGTAGCGTGTCTCATGTGGTCTTGGTAATGAATTTCTGACCCTGTTACATCTGCTGTAGTTATCTGAGACCCTGGCCTGGACCCCAGATGGCATTCTCATCACCTCAACCCAACAGAAAAGATAATTCTGTGCTCTTCTTTGGGGACTGGGGAATTCTTAGCAGCATCACTAATTTTTCCACCCCACGTTGGGGTGCTCACATCGATGTCCTCACTCCCAGATACCTCCCTCAGCTTCCACTGGACTCCCTCAGCTCTTCTCTGAGGCCGTCAGTTCCTCAGGCTACACCCTGGGAGGCCAGGCAATGTGTTTTCTCTTCTAGAATGTCGGGTTTCTACCAATGTGTACAGAAATCCATCTTTAACTGTGAATTCATTCTAAGGTACCAACCAATTATTCCTGACCCTCTGATTCTTTCTTCCCATGAAGAATGAACCTTTGGATGAATCTTTGTAACTTGGGAGTAGGACACTGCTCTTTGATCATTACTTGTAATTTCTTTTTCTGTAGTTCATGACTTAAAGGGTCTGCTGTCAGTCTTTCCTGCCCTTTGGAGCTTAATAAAGCTCTATTAAAAAATTCTAGCTCCTACAGTAGAAGGACTTGCATTGATGGCTACTCTTCCAGCTATTTTCCAAAATGTCTGATTTGGTATGAGAAATCCAGTAATAATTTCTTTGTTTCTAACTGTTTCTGACCTCCCCTGGGGGTGGTGCACACAGAGGAGAATTAGGGTTTTTTTGTGGCTACCATCAATAGGCTAAACTTCCTCTTCCCCTCCTCTCTTTCAAATCTTTTTCCAAGGCTCATTTCCATAAAAGTCACCATAAAATAGATCATTTTGTCACCTCGTATTTCTTATATGCATTGCTTGTTACATTTATTAATTTGCCAAGGTCACTTAATTTAAAGATTATAGCCCTGTGAAAGGCAGAATGCCCTGGATGATTAAGGAGATGGTTTTATTCAGACTATTGCATGAGTGAGACCATTCACTAATAAAGATTATCTCAAAATAGAGGAAGAAAACCTGGGGTTTACAGGTAAACAAAAGAGTCAGGAGGAAGGAAGGACAGACAGTGAGTCTTACTAGACTGGAGAAGAGGGTGGAGACCATTCTTATCTTGGAATAAGGGAAAGCATGGTAGTCATTTGTGGTTAGCCATTTCCCAGAACACAAAGGAGTGGAGGACTAAAGTTCAACGTTATCAGTCCCCATTTACTGCTCACAAAGAAGACCACTCCCCTTCATTCTATCAGATTACCCAGTTTAAAAAAAAAAAAAAAGCCTTTTACAATCTTTTAGTAAAGCAGACAAATGTAAACATAAGCTCTTCTTTGAAAATCTTATAAATAAGCCCATTAAACCTTAGCTAGCGTTGACCAAGGTGAATAAAATTTCCTTTCCGTGAACTTTCTACATCCATTCTGTCATTTTGCCTTAGAACAAAATCACTCTCTTTTTCTTTCACAGAAACGTGTCCTGCCCACCTTGCACACAAAGGTGTACGTTTCTGCTGCTTCCACTCCTGTTAGAGTCTCACTCACATATTATTTACCCTCAGTAACTTGCATTTCACAGAGAAAACTAGGAGGCAGAGAACTGTGAACTGTGTGTCACACACCAATACTTTTCAGCAGATGAGCTGAGCTCATGAATATACATTCCACAGCTTCTCATAGCCATACACATCCTTATAATACAATTGCTCAAAATGAACATGGTCATTGGCAGACTCAAATGCATAGCTCCTCTTTCCCTCTGTAACACATGAAATAAAAGACAAAAAGTATATACACTTAAAATTATGCTTACATGTTAATGTTTCAGTGTTCCATCTTTGAAATGATCTAGGCATTCAATTAATATCTATTAGTTAACTCAATTTAGTATAAATCTAAGCTTTTGGGCTTCCTAAAGATCTTGGAAATTATCTTCCTGCTGACATACTCTAAAACACAATGACTATTAAAATAAAGTTTGTTATTACGATGACTTTATTTGGTTAAACACAAATGTACAATTTTTCATATTTTAAACATTAACAATCTTAAATATTACTGGTACTGGCTTAATCAATCAGCAAACCTGTGTGAGTTCATGTAGGACACTTCCAAGTGGAACAAAAATCTATGTACGTATTATTCTTAACCCTAATCAGAGAAGACATGCTGTTTTTATTAAACCAAAAATATTAAACCAGTCTTGTTTGCCAAAGCTTTATCTAAATTATGTGAACTTCAATTCCTAAAGCATATCCAAGTTGGTTTCTATAAAGATAATTTTTTAAGTGTTTATTTATTTTTGAGAGAGAGACAAAGTGCGAGTGGGGGAGGGGCAGAGAACGAGAGAGACACAGAATCGGAAGCAGGCTCAGCACAGAGCCCGACGCGGGGCTCGACCGGACCCACAAACCATAAGATCATGACCTGAGCCAAAGTCGGGTGCTTAACCAACTGAGCCACCCAGGCGCCCCTATAAAGATAATTTTTAATTCTAGCACATTAAAGTATTTGAGACTCAATTTCCTTAGTTTCTGGAAATATTAGGAATATTCAATGTACATAAGTGCTAACTTATTGCTAAGCTATCAGAATCGAGCTCCTTTAAGAAATTTTATTTATAATCTGATTTAGTAATACCATCTTTAGGTAGAGAAATATTACATATCACACAATGAAAGATAAAAGCCTTTCTGAATTACAGATGCATAATCCTACAGGCATAGAGAGACTTCGTAGCTTCAATTCTAAAATTTCAGCCATGAGTCAAGCATAAACACATAATTACAAAACTCACTGGTTCATATCAACGAGCTGTTTTCTTCACAGTGGGTATGAATCTTTAATTTATTTGAGCTCTATATAGACAGGCAGACAAAGAAAAGACTAACAAACCAGATTATTTGTTGTCTCTCACCCCAGAGAGGGATCTCTATAAACCATTGATCTGTTTACAGAGATCACCAAATGGTCAAAACATGAAACCAAAGAAGCCAGAACCAGAAATCACCTAATACTCAAAAGGAATCGAAGTCAAATTCTTGCCATACTGCCAATGGACAGGAGTGCAGAAGAAGGCATCAGTCAGACTCACTGGCCTCTTGTTCTGGGTGAAGCAAATGAGGATATAAAAGCAGGGTGCATGACTATCCAAGGACATGGCACCCAAACTGTGAAAAACAAATGTACTACAAAAATAAGACATGATTTTTTTTCAAGCTATTGCAATAGGGATAACTGTCAGTAATGAGGAACATTTCAAAGATGTTCTGGAGAGAAAATCTGTGAGGAAATGTGGGGTTTCATAGAGGTGAGTGAGTGAAGGAATCAGGAGGAGAGATGGACAGTAGGTCTTATGGGATTCATGAGGTCAGGACGTTCTTATCTTGGAATATGCAAAGGCAGCATGGTCCTTTGTGGTTAGCCACTTCCCAGAATATAAAGGAATAGGGAGATTGCTTGACTGTCCAACCCCAGGGCTCAGATAAAGTTCAATACTATCACCACCTCATCTTCTGGTAGATCTAAACTGGTATGGGGGTTTAGGGATTAGGATGGGTGTGAGGAGGCAGAGCTATGTGATTTGGAAACAACACTCAAGTGATTTTGATTATAATACCTCCTGATGAAAATCTCATCCTGTAATTTCCCTCAGGTCAGAAACACATGGTCATCTCCCTTTGTGACAGTGGGAAAGTTATTGAATTTCCTTCCACATCTCTCTCCTAGTCAGCAAAATTAGAAGGTTGTAAACAAACACGCACAGTGATGTTCACCGTGTATTTATCCAAAGGAATAAAAGGTTGAAAACAACCTAAATGTGTGTCAGTGGGGTAATGAATATCTAAAATGTTTTGTATTCGCATGGGATGCAGCATGGCAGTTTAGATATCTTAATTTGATTTACATACATCATCACAAATAGATCTTAAATTTATAATGTTAAATAAAGAAGAGAATGACACCAGCAGCGTATTACTTACATAAATGTAAACTCACAATTCAGAAATAATACTATGTATAGTGAGTGTAAATATATACATATAACTGAGAAACCATTTTTAAAATAGATGGGAGCTGGGCCGGCCAATTCCTAGCCACTAGCCACATATGGCAAGCAAGCACTTGGAATTCCACTAATCTGATTGGAGATGTGTTATACCTATAAACTGCATACTGGTTTTGAAGACTTATTTTATCTAATTTTTAATTTTCTTAAATGTTTATTTATGAGAGAGAGAAAGAGAGAGAGAGAGAGAGAGAGTGAGCAGGGGAGGGGCAGAGAGAGAGAGAGAGAGAGGGAGACACAGAATCCGAAGCAGGTTCCAGGCTCCGAGCTGTCAACACAGAGCACCATGTGGGGCTCAAACTCGGGAACCGTGAGATCATGACCTGAGCTGAAGTCAGACACTTAACTAACTGGGCCACCCAGGAACCCCTTGAAGACTTATTTTTAAAAAAGGAAGTAAAAATAGCACATTAAAATTGTTTTATGTTGATTTCCTATTGAAATGATATTTGGGATATATTGGGTAACAATTTAAGATATATTATTAAAATTCATTCCACTTTTTTGTATTTTTTTTTCTTTTTAAAATTTGACCTGTAGACATTTAAAATTACATTTGTGGGGGTGCCTGGGTGGCTCAGTCAGTTAAGCATCTGACCTAGGCTTAGGTCATGATCTTGCAGTTTGTGGGTTTGAGCCCCGCGTCGGGCTCTGTGCTGACCGCTCAGAGCCTGGAGCCTGCTTCGGATTCTGTGTTTCCCTCTCTCTCTCTGCCCCTCCCCCGCTCACACTCTGTCTCTCTCTCTCTCAAAAATAAATAAACATTAAAATAATAATAAAATTACATATGTGGCTCACATTATATTTCTAGCAGACAGTACTGGACTAGAAATTTACATCTCAAGCCCAGCACTGGTTACTCCTGGGAGAAGGGGAAGCAAGAATCCCTTGGGGTGATATTTAACAAGGTCTTTCTTTGAGTAAGTTTAATTGTATTAAAGATAAATTGGGATGAGCACTGGGTGTTGTATGGAAACCAATTTGACAATAAACTTCATATATTGAAAAAAAAAAGATAAATAGACTTAGAAGCACATATGAAAAAAAATATTGCTAATTCTGAAGTATGAGAGTAAAGATGATTGCTACTCATGCCATTTTGTCTATGATGTCATTTTAATTTCTAAAGAGAAAAAAAAAATGTTGGACTAAGTCTCCAAAATCTTGCATAGCTCCCACTTCTATGTTTGACTAGATAAAAAGAACAGTGCACTGAAGTTTATTCAAAACTAGCTATGTAGCCTTAGGTAAGTCACCTAATACCTTTGTCCCTCATTTTTCTTTTCTATAAAATTGAGTGGTTGAAGAGAATCTTCAAAGTCTCAAAAAACCCTGGTTTATTCTTTGTGCATGATTACAGGAGCCTTGCATGGCAAATATGTAATAAGTTATTGTGAAAATCCTTGTGTTTGTCAAAACAAATGTTTTTAATAGTGGCCATGACATTGACCTACCATATTCCGTCTAACTAGCTTGACGGATTTGGTATAAGCGTGATTTAATCACCCTGAAAATGTTGGGTTCTTTTTCATTTCTTTATTTTTCTGCAAAGAAATTTGCATCAGGAAACTCAGTGCAACAGACTAGTCTGCAGAAGTTGTTGATATTATGTTAATGCCATATAATGTTGATGACAGTACTTAGGGGTAAGTATGTATTCACCTTTCCCTTGACTCTCCATAAAGTATTTGGGCATGGCTAAACGTTTGAAAAAGATGCTTTCACATATGTATTGACTAAAGAAATGTATAGTATCATTGCTTATTATTGTTTTTAAGCTGTTTCAAAACACAGGTAGGTTCTCTTTATATGTAATAATTATTTTTCTTTATAATATGTCTTTCCCAAAGCTACTAATTATAGCTTCATATCTAAATGGGAGAGAGAGAAAATGACACCTCCCGCTTTTGTTGCTTTTTCTCCTTATATTTCCTAATTAATCACTTTTTCTTATTTTTATTTATTCTTTTCTATTTTTTAAAGTTTATTTATTTATTTTGAGAGAGACAGAGGGAGCATGAGTGGGACAGGGGCAGAGGGAGAGGGAGAGAGGGACAATCCTGTGTGGGCTCCGTGCAATGTGCAGAGCATCACGCAGGGCTTGAACTCACAAAACTGTGAGATCATGACCTGAACTGAAATCAAGAGTCAGATGCTTAACCGACTGAGCACCCAGGCACCCACATTCTTTACTGTTTAATGAGTATTCGGCTTGGCGATACTGGGTCACTGTTCAAAGATATGTAAATATGAAAGCTAGACAAGAGTAGAAAACTTAAATACAGCTCATCTTATAATAATTTTTATCAAAATATGTTCAAAGGAGACTATCTGGCGAGATACGGAGTCTATGTCTTCTGGGCAGTTCACACAAAAAGTAAAGAATAACTTTTTGTTAAGAGCTCTAAGACAAGTTTATCTTTTTAACAGACAGAAAATCAAATTATAACTTTTCATAAATATACTTGACAGTAAAGAATACACAGAAAAATTTTCTTGTGGATAAACCCATCAATACCAACGCAACTTTCATAAAAATTTTAGGACATTTTATTTCCTCTTTTCAGACTCAGGTATTACAAAGCAAGGGAAATAAAAGTATCTTCTCTGTAAACTTTCTACACCTTTCTGCATCCATGTAATATTTGTCTTTTACCATCCTCTTCAGGTTTTGAATTCTGGAATAACCAGATAACTTAAGGAAAAAAGTATATATGTGTGTATGTGTGTGTGTGTGTGTGTGTGTGTGTGTGTAAGTATATATATGGAGGGTTTTTTCTTAAATATATATATATACTTAAATATATAAATAATATGTATTTGTATATTAATATACATTTATATATTAATATAATAAATATAACTATAGAAATAAATATATATTTAAGTAATAAATATATATTCTTAAATATATAAATATATATATATATATATATATACTTAATGTTAATTACTTCGAGAGAGTGTGAGAGTGAGTGCACAAGCGGGGAGGAGCAGAAAGAGAGGAAGAAAGAGAATTCCAGGCAGGCTCTGCATAAGGCTCAATCCCACAACTGTGAGATCATGACCTGAGCTGAAATCAAGAATCCGAGGTTTAATAGACTGAGCCACCCAGGTGCCCCAAAACTCTTTATCTTGATAAACAAAAACACAGTCCATTACTTTGCCTACAGAGGGTAAATAAGAGCTGTCTGTCATATATAAGCATTTTGGCGAACTAGCAAAGCTCATGAATACACATAACACACATTTCACAGCCAATACTTCCCTTCTACCTGTTCCTACGGTGGAAAAACTAAACATATTTTTTTTTTAATTTTTTTTTCAACGTTTATTTATTTTTGGGACAGAGAGAGACAGAGCATGAACGGGGGAGGGGCAGAGAGAGAGGGAGACACAGAATCGGAAGCAGGCTCCAGGCTCTGAGCCATCAGCCCAGAGCCCGACGCGGGGCTCGAACTCCCGGACCGCGAGATCGTGACCTGGCTGAAGTCGGACGCTTAACCGACTGCGCCACCCAGGCGCCCCTAAACATATTTTTTAATGTGACCCAAAGATATAGGAATTCCACATCGCACAAACACAGAAGCAAAGTATATACACTTACAATTATGTCTAATATCTGCACTTTAAAAAAAAATTTTTTTTTTTTTTTTTTATTGATCATTTTTTTTTATTTTTTTTAATTTATTTTTGGGACAGAGAGAGACAGAGCATGAACGGGGGAGGGGCAGAGAGAGAGGGAGACACAGAATCGGAAACAGGCTCCAGGCTCTGAGCCATCAGCCCAGAGCCCGACGCGGGGCTCGAACCCACAGACCGCGAGATCGTGACCTGGCTGAAGTCGGACGCTTAACCGACTGCGCCACCCAGGCGCCCCCAAAAAAAATTTTTAAGGTTGTATTTATTTTTGAGACAGAGAGAGACAGAGCATGAACGGGGGAGGGGCAGAGAGAGAGGGAGACACAGAAACGGAAGCAGGCTCCGAGCCATCAGCCCAGAGCCCGATGCGGGGCTCAAACTCACGGACCGGGAGATCATGACCCGGCAAGATGGTGACCTGAGCTGAAGTTGGACGCTTAACCGACTGAGCCACCCAGGCCGCCCCAATATCTGCCCTTTAAAATGTAGACATACTAGAGGCGCCCGGGTGGCTCAGTCGGTTAAGCGTCCAACTCTTGATTTCGGCTCAGGTTGTGGTCTCGTGGTTTGTGGGTTTGAGCCCCACATCGGGCTCTGCGCTGACAGTGTGGAGCCTGCTTAGGAATCTCTCTCTCTTCCTCTTTCTCCCCCCACTCACGCTTTTTTTCTCTCCCTCTCTCAAAATAAAATTAATTAAAAATGAGATAAAATGTAGACCTACTTAAAATTATCTGGGTGACCAGTGATTATTCATTAATTAATTTAATATCAGTCTAAAGTTTTATGTTATCTAAGAGTTTTGGATATTATGTTCAAGCTAATACACTATAAATATGATTCCTGATGATATGAAAATTTCAGAATAAAGACTCAAATTAATTGAACACAAAGTAACATTTTTATAGTCTTAAGTATTATGTAGGAGTAATATTAGCTTTTTCTTGATAAATAGTCCAATATAAAATATTTAGAACTATCAGATTAACAGAAAACACACTTTAATCTTACAAAAACAAAATAGTCTCTTGTATTTTATGCTGATAAAATTTGGGGGAAAGCTATATAGGTGAATGGTTTTCTTTCTTAAACCTGAATTATTAAACCAAGGATTCATTTTAATTGTGTTAACTTGTAATTCTTATATAAAAATATTTTTGAGCTGGTGTTTTCTGTAAGAATTTTTTTCTTAAAATTCCAGCATATTTTAAATTTAAAAGATCAATTTCCTCATTTTCTGGGTATTTTAGAAATATTGTCTCTATGAATCAATATAAACAGAGCTCCTTTAATTCAAGATACATTATAACCTAATTTATTCAACCCTTTGGAGGTAGAAAAAAGTTTCATACCAACAACAAGAATTAAAAGTCTTCCTGAATTACAGACATACACACACACAGAGTGTTTCTCATTTCAGGTATAGGTCAACGTCAACACTGAAACACAAAAATTCACTGTCTGGAGTTTTTCTCTTCCTCAGTGGCCACAAAATTCTTAATTGGTTTGAACTCACAAACAGACAAACAAGTGACTAAGATTGGAGTCTATGTTGTTTCTCATGTAACAGCAAAAAGATCTATATCATCCATTCAACAGAGATCACCAAATGGCCAGATCATAAAACCAAATTCCCAATCATGGCTGCCGCCAAATATTGAATAACTTGTGAGCTGTGTGTGTGGTAGAGAAAAAAAACCAAACCATGAAATTAATAGAAAATGGGGAGAAAACCTAGAAAGTCAGCAAGTTCAAAAATCTATTGCCCCCTGGAAGGAGCAAAAATGGAAAATAAAGATCCAATTTCCATGCTTAAACAGCTCACTTCTCCAGGAATGCGTTTTACTTGGCTCTGGCAGTGAGACCCCTTGGATATCTTGGTGTGGCAAAATCAGTGTACTAAATAGCTTTGTTGGTTGACTCTTTTTTAAGTTTATTTTTATTTATTTTGAGAGAGAGAGAGAACACAGAAGCCAGGGAGGGGCAGAGAGAGAGAGAGGGACAGAGAGAGAATCCCAAGCAGGCTCTGTGCTGTTAGAATGGAGCCTAACACGGGGTTTGAACCCATCAACCAAGAGATCATTATCTGGGCAGAAACCAAGAGTCGGATGCTTAACCAACTGAGGCACCCAGGTGCCCTGGTCAGTTGACTTTTTAAATTTTTTTTTTTTAACGTTTATTTATTTTTGAGACAGAGAGAGACAGAGCATGAACGGAGAGGGTCAGAGAGAGGGAGACACAGAATCTGAAACAAGCTCCAGGCTCGGAGCTGTCAGCACAGAGCCCGACGCAGGGCTCGAACTCACGGACCGTGAGATCATGACCTGAGCCGAAGTCGGCCGCCTAACCGACTGAGCCACCCAGGCGCCCCCAGTTGATTTTTTTAAAAAGCTTTTTATTGTGGAATATTTCTTTTTTTTTTTTTTTTTTTTTGCTGTGTTTTAAATTTTTTTTTTTCAACGTTTATTTATTTTTGGGACAGAGAGAGACAGAGCATGAGCGGGGGAGGGGCAGAGAGAGAGGGAGACACAGAATCGGAAACAGGCTCCAGGCTCTGAGCCATCAGCCCAGAGCCCAACGCAGGGCTCGAACTCCCGGACCGCGAGATCGTGACCTGGCTGAAGTCGGACGCTTAACCGACTGCGCCACCCAGGTGCCCCAATTGTGGAATATTTCAAACATATACAATGTGGAAAAGATAGTATAATGATATCTATGTACCATCACTGAGCTTTGGAAATTATCGTGACAATATTCTTTCACCTAAATCCACACCCACTTTCCCCTACCCTCTTGATTATTTTGAAGGAAATCTTATACATATTTCATTGTTCTTCATATGTCATATCTCAGTGTGTATCTGAAAAAAATAATTCTTTAAACACACACACACACACACACACACGCACACACACACACACACACACATTAACATTACTGAATCCTACCTCTGCCCCTATAATTTGCCAGGTACTGTATCATCAAGTATCCAGCAGCCTTTAAAGGTCACTAATGGGGCTTCAACTATGTCTTATACATAGTTTATTTGGATCAGAATTTAAACCAGGTCCACACATTACATTTGGTTGATACATCTCTAGTCTCATTGAATCTATAGATTCATCTTCTATTTCTTTTTTTCTTTTTCTTTTCCCTTTTATTTGTTGAAGAAACTGAGTCATTGATCCTTTAAATTTTTCCATATTCTGGATTGTGTTTAATATAGTTCCCCTCGATTTTCTATAAACTATTAATTATAGCTAGATATTTGATTAAATTCAGTTTGGATTTATTGGCAAGAATTCTTCAAAGTTAAATTGTGTTCTTCCATCAGGATGTGCTTTGTCCCTTTTTTTTTTTGTCCTGCTAAAACCGATCAGTGGGTTCAGATGTCTGCTTGAAACTCTCATTATTAAGCTACCTTTTAGCTCTTTATCTAATGATTTTAAGTTGATCAATGCTAAATACATTATTTCATTAAGGATTGCAAAATGGTGGTACTCTAACATACCTTTACGATTTATTAGCTGGAATAGTTCTAATAGGAATAAGGGTTTTTTGAACAAGGAAGTGACGTAATCAAAGTTGTGCCTTAGGAGAATAAATCTGATGTTGGTATGAAAAATGGATAGAAAGGTGAGGTACTAGGGACAAAGGTAGAATTCAGGATTCTTATGAGTCGTCGCTGTAAGGGGCAATGGGTGATGTGAAAAAGGTACACAGGAAGGACGAAACTGACAAAAGAAATTAGAACTGGCCACTGGCTGACCAGTGAGAAGGAAGCTGGTACCTGGAGAGGTGTCGGTGCCACCAACAGTGACAAGGAGGACTAGCAGTTTGGAGAGGGGAGAGACAATGCATATAACTGAGTCTGTTTTCATCTCTGTTAACACAGGCCCTCTCCCCCGCTGCATTTTCTGTTGCTTTGGGCAGTCTGATTTTTAAGAGCTGCGCGGTGATTTCTGTCAATTCCCTCAAGGACCTCCTTCATGATCTAATATTCCTCACCATCTGGAAGTGGAAAGATTTCCAACATTTAACCAGAATTTTTATTCTCTGCTTTTTCCTCTCTGAGCTGCAAACACAACCATTTCGGGGGTTTATGGCTCGGCATTTTGATCTTTTCAAGTTTGAGGGACCCCTATGATGACTCAGCTAATTTGGAATTCAGAAGGTTGTCTCGGAGGGTCTTTTAAATATATAAACAAGGGCCTTTTATTCCATTCCACTGCCCCTACTTAACCTTTTTTTCTACCCCCTTAAAAGATTCTTCTCCCTCCTGTGTTCTTCAGTTACTGAGCTGTCACTTCCAAGCTTGGCTTCCTGCTCAAGTAACCTATGTGGACAGTATTTAGTTCTGTGGGTCTTTGCCCATAAATCACTCTCCTTACTTTCTAATCATATACGTTCCTGTTCTTTTAACTCCCTTGAGTTAATCTATATTGTTCTGGCATCAGTGTGCCCAGCCTTATATTCAGGATTCCTGAGCACTTATCAGAGACACTGAAAAAGAGATTTTTTTTTTTCTTTTTCCTCCATTTGATCACTGTTCCATTGGCCTCTGTTGCATCGCTTGCCAATCCATTAATTCTTTAATGTTTATCAGTCTTCTTCCCTGATAGTGGGAAAGTCACACTCAACCTAAGAGCAGAGAATTCAGAAATGAAGAAGGAGTTTACGCCTGCTTTATTCTGTTTGTACCGCTGCTTGGTTGAGACATTCAATTCACAGAAATGTCATTCCAGTTGGATCACAACATAAACAATAGACATTTTTTCTTAAATGCTGGATAGACACTGAATTTTTTTTTTAAGTGGAACCTTTGAAAAGTTACAATAGTGGAGCTGGATACATAAAATTCTTATTTAGAGACTCTCTTGAAAAGAAACCCTTTTTAATAATGAATAATAAATCCCAAACCAATCTATCTAACCAATCTACCAACCCACATTGAATTTTATTTAAATGGGATGGGAGTCTGGAAGACAGCCCTATTTTTATTTCTAATACCTTTTTTTTTTTTAAAGTAACATTCAAACCATAGAGGAGTATGAATTAATGCCCATCCGTGGGATTTTTAAGAATGAAGGACAGAGCATGAAATAAATTGGCTATTTACCTTTCACGGGACATCGCTGCTTTTGAAGAGAAAAAGTATCAATAGCATGGTAGACGTGGCTTACGTTTTCGCGCAGTCAGTGTGGTGCCCTGTCCTTTGTCCCTCACAACTAGCAGAGAAAGGCAGTCACTGAGAAAGATGGCTTTTATTATTTGGAACTGGCCCAGAGCTCAGAAATGGTGAGGAATTATGGGACGTATTTCATGATTGCTCAAACTGTGAAGGAACAATTTGTGTGTCATCATATCCATCTTTGGGGGAGTCTATAAAGTAGACTGAGTAACTTTTGAAACCTCTGAAAAAAATGTGGTGGCCCCTTCTATCCCACAATCTCTGAGAGAAGCCAGACCATCCACAGCAGTTTACAGCTAAAAGCTCAGCCCATGGGATGCGTCAGGCGGGAGCTGGCCCCACCTGACCTCCGGGATGGAGATGGGACACTGTGTCTCTAGTTCCTGTTTGGGACAATCAACATGTTACAATGAGTCAGATCGTAGAACAAACACTGAGTCAAGGTTTTCTGTACTCCCGGCCAAGTGAGGCCACCACCGAGGCAGCAGGGCTGATCTGAAGCCTCACGTGCTGTGTGCAGCACCCTGGCGTTCAAAGCTGGAAGTCTTGCTGATGCGTGGTTGAGTCCACTATAATTTGTGCCCTGATAATATTTTGGAAATCGCCCAGGGAAAGCACTCCTTGCCAAGGTCACAGGAGAATGCATGCTCAAAGTTAGAGTAACCTCTGAACTATCCAGTTCTGCTCATTCAAAAAGATACTTGAGGGGCACCTGGCTGGCTCGGTCAGAGAGCATGCAACCTTGATCTCGAGGCTGTACGTTTGAGCTGCACGTTGGGTGTAGAGATTACTTTAAAAAAAAAAAGATATTTGAGTGTTATTAAATTAGACTTCAGAACTTCCACTTTATAATATATGTGTATATAGTTCTTAATTTACCTAAGCTCTCTAGAGTTGACTGACCCAGTTAATGAAGAGCAGTTATTTGGTTGGTGGGGAATTCATTTTTCTGCCTGGTATGTGTTAGTAAGTTGTGAACCTAACAAGGTGATCTTTCTGAAATGTGTGCTGGGTGGCTCATGTTTTTCTTGCTAAATCCAAAGCTGAACAGGGCCACATGTAAGATGAGAAGCTCCAAACAGGTCTTATAGAATGAAACGTCCCACCGCCTATCCGTTGAAATCCAGTGAAATCTGGCTAAAATGCACCCCCCAGGAAGCCGATAAGGGGTGAAGAAATCTCTTGAGGAGTGCATATGGAGGAGTAGATAATATGTTGTGAACAAGTAGCAATGGGTGGTTTTAGCTCCATCTTGTTGCTGGAAATCAGGAAGGAGGGAGACAGTATGAGGTGGAGCCATTTTCCTCTCCTCCATTCCCGTGCTTGTCACTTCAGATCTCCACCAGATTGTCCCACAGAACCCAAGGCTATTTCCCTGATTTGCCACTAGAAACCCATACTAAAAGCATAGAAAAACTCCTGTTCCTTGAGTGAGAAACCTCCAACAGCCCAGCTATTCTCTCCCTTGAAATAAACTTTCCAACTCAATCACTGACCGATAATGATTGATTTTACTCTTATCCCACTTGCTTTTTCTGAGATGATAAGTCCTATGAGGCTGAATCTGAAACTCTCACAAAATCCTCTCATCCTTCAGTCTTAAAGGCCTAAATGAATTGAAGAAATGAGATGATCATGTGAGTAACCCAGATGATGACTTTGTGGTTAGGCCAGGAATGATGGTATGGGATGTATCATAGAACCCTAAAAGGGGGGGGGGGGAGGAGGAAAAGATCAGATTAGTGGCCTGAGTGTTAATTTTGCTTTTCATAGTGTAGCTGGACAAAAAGCCCATGATGAGAAGGATGGCCTTCCAGGACTTTTCATGACCTGCTTAGCAAAATGGTCTGGAAATATAGTCTGGCCCCAGCAGGTACCTGTTAAAAAGATATCCCAGAGTCTGAAAATGCCAGAAATATGTTAAGTTCGTGACTCATCAGTAATGAACTGCAGAGACAATTAGCCAAATTCATCTAATTTGTTGAAATTCACAGCTCGGATTTTAATTTGCAAGTAGAGTATAGCTGCCGCTGTGCTGCCTTTCGGTGTCTGTGAAACCTTTAGCATAATCTCTTCTCTGTAATAATTTTGAAAGCACTGTGTTGAGACAAAAGGCCTGCCATTTCAGTGGGCGGTTGCATTCCATGCTCAATACCATGCTCATAAAATAATGGAAGATCCAGGCAAACAAAAGGACCCTGCAGACCACTGGGAATAGCTTCACTCCATCTGAGAGTGACCACGTCAGGCCACGCTGGGTTAAAATGCAGTGCAGACATTCAGTTAGGTTACTGGCAAGCGATGCTTGTGCGTTAGGACCTACACTGTCCACGCTACAAAATGACAAGTTCTCCAAGGCTCAGCCGTGACACCTCAGAAGAAGCATTCTTCTTTGAAAATGTACTCTCTTAGCATTGCTTTTGCCTTTCTCTGTAATTCTTTTGGAAGTTTCAGCACCACGCAAATAATCACTATGCAAGGGAAAAGGCAAGGCAAATTGTATTTTTTTCCTTACGTTAAATATAAAAAGGGAGATTCTTCATGTTCTAAGAAACCAAACTGTATATTACTATCTTTGTTTCAGTCATTTTTTTATTTTTCACATTTAATTTTAAAGCCAGTATAGTTGACATGCAATGATATATTAGTTTCAGGTGTACATTACAGTGATTCGATAGAATCTATAGATTATTCTCTACATTAGTAAGTGCTCGTCATGGTAAGTGTAGTCTCGTAAATGTACACCTGGGTGAAGGGGTTTTCAGTCATTTCGACAATTCTCAAGATCTTGCTTGGTGTGACCCTTGAAGTTTCCCTCCATGTACAGACTTTTTATAATATAAATTTATAATATAAACTTTTTAGAATATAAAACTTTTTATAAATACAATATAATATAAAGAGTTAAGGTTTTGATGGCTGCTAGCCACAAGATCATAAGATAATTTTTGCCTCTTTCTTACAGGTTATGTATATGTATGTTTTTGCATTTTGTTTGTTTGTGTTTGAGTGTGTAGGGTTTCATTTATATGACTTTATAGGTACACAAATATCCAGACCAGTATGACGTCAAATGTGTTCTCCACCCCTCTCAATCTGTTGCATATGCCCCTAGGTCAATTCGGCCACAAAACCACTAGGTTTTTAAAAAATATACTGGTTGCACCAAGAGTGAGGAATAGGTGTTATAAATATAAGGTTTCCCTCAACGAACTTATCAGGTAATTTGTAAAATTAAAACAATTGTCAGACCAAATTCTCACACACAGATCATCATTTACTAGCAAACAGGCAACCTAGCAATTCACAGAACCGCAGAGTAAGGTACCAATGGTCCCAGCTTGCTCAGGATTGTCCTCGGTCCAGGCAGCATGGAACTCATCAGTCCAGGAAACTTCTCAGTCCCAGGCAAACCAGGACCTTCGGTCCTCCTAGATATCCTCTCTCCTTTTAGATGCCGTGACCACACCCTGAATGACCGATTTACTTGTGGCTGATGAAAGAATTCTGAAGCGAGATTCATCAAGCTTATAACTGACTCGTCTGGATGCAGGACAACTTGAGAATACATGCTCAGGTGCCCTTTCAAGGGTAAATTTAAAGAATCTGCAATATTCCTGTGCCCTTCTTATGCAAATGTGGAGTGTCCCTAAACTATTTTAGCCTAACCATGAAGCTTGAAAACCATTCATTTCGTCATGGAGAACTTATTTCTGGCACCTATTATGCTAGGTGATTAGTCATTACTTTAACCAAAGAAATCCATTTCTAATACTCAGTTGTTCTATTTCAAAAAACCTGTACTATTGATCACCAGAGCGGTTGTAGCTTCTGGTTTTCTAGTTACAAGTTTGCTGACTGCCGAGAGGGTGGATTAAAACTGACACTGTGCATTTATATGACACTGTATATGATCAAATATTTTAGGGTAAAGAACAGTTATCAAAATATCTCATGTGTCAAGAAAACTGAAGGAAACCTGTAGACTGAAAAACTTAGGAAAGCATGCTTTCTAAGAACAGGAAATCTGAAGAACACTTCGCTAATGACTTTTTCAGAACATCGAGGTTATCTCTGTAACAATATCAAACTTCAACAAAAAGAAAGTGAAGACCCTTTCCCTGGAAGTTATGTGATTAAAGTAAAATGCACACCATTCTAGTAAAAAGTCGACCTACTAGACAAAGTTTGGGGACCAGGACTTGAATTCGAGTCCTTTCCTTACCTCTTGGCAAGCTCTTTACCTTGGACAAGTTAACTTCAGTTTTTTTGCGGGGCACGTATTTCTTTTGTCATAACAAGTAGTTGATCTATAAGTCTCTTCTAAAGTCGAGATTATAATTCTAAGCGTTTGGATTTTTCATTTGAACTTTGAAGGAGATCATGAGCTTCTCTCGTGTTTTGCCAGTGTTAAGTAGAAATTTGGCTGACCTTCCTGCTGTTAGCTCTTCAACCACCGTCTTTGATGTCATTGGAAATGGCAGATGATTTCTCTGAGACAAGAATATAGCTATGAACATAGTGGTGTTTTGCAGATGCCACACATCTTTAAGTTGTCTGAGTCCTTTTGACTCCTAGGAATAGTGAGCATATCTTGGCCATTGAAAGAACCTCATACAAACATTCTCAGTGTGTGTTTACTTCATATTCAAAGACAATGCCCTAAATAGTCATTCTCTAGGAATGCAGATCTTACAGCTTTGGCATTAAATTTCTCTAAATGGAATTTTCTGTACAGATAAAGCACAAAACACAGCAAGCTTTGACTCTGAGGACATTTCCTTTGATAAAACACCCTCAAAAAAGTCTATGGGAATAATATTATTTAGCCCCTTGTTTACACGAGAGCAATGATCTTTACAATGCAAGGTGAAGCTATCCAGACCAATTTTTTTAAGAATGTTTCAGCTGATTTCTCAAACTGAGTGCTGCCTCATTCTGACATCTAAATCAAGTGTGGCTGCACACTTCAGGGCACAAATTAGAGAACTGGCACCAGACTACAGCAGTTAGACTGCCGGAGGATCGATACAGGCCATTTAAGCACCAGGGCCGACTATGTTTCATTTTTGACACTCAAGTTTATGCTTATTGAGTGGGGGAGCTTTAACTCCACAGCAGCAATAAACTCATTAGGAAGTGTCAGCTGGGATTACAGTGCACGTTAAATAAATACCACCAGTGCTAAGACACAGTCTTCATTAACTCTTTAGTCGAGTATCGGAATGTGAAAGCAGTCTAAACCGTTTTGGGTATGGCAGGCTTCGAGAACAATTTCTCTCTCTCATAGACTTGTCACAGTGCTTGAATTCCAATATTAGGAAAGAATGTCTCTGAATTTAGTAGACTTTTCTCTTCTCTAGAAACCTCTAACAAGATGATATGCCAACTAACACCTTTAAGAGGATTTGCTCAATGTGGTCTGAAAGCCAGCTCTTGGAATGAAATTCTAATGAGGCATCTGGGAAGCCTGCATTGGACAAACAGACCGACAGAAGGTTGTTTTAAAGAAGTATGATCTCTCCCTCAGAGCACATTCTTCAAAAGAGATGCTTTACCACAAGTTTTAAAGGCAACAGATTGATCTAACCCCTGGTAAGGCGATGATGAATGCAGTCAGAGGAAGCAAAAGGCTGGAGAGCAAATGCTGCAGAACTGCCCTGTGTGGGTTGTACTTGTGTTCCTTCTGATCGATGGCTCAGCTCGGCCCCACCCCGGGTGCCCAGTCCCAGTCCTCACTTTTCCTGGCTACGTCTTTTTGATCCACAAGCGAAATGGGGTCACTGCAGAGGAAAGTGGTTGTTGCCCGAGATGAGCCTTGCCTGACTCATTACCTCCACGAGTACTGCTTATTTTCCCATCCACAATGTTCCAGAGGAGTCCACGGAGAGCCACCTATAGCCTGGACTTTAGCCTCTGGGCCAAAATAAGTAAATCTCCCTCTTCTGAGTGGGAAATCCGTTAGTATTTGTTGGTTACCTTTTAATCAATAGCTCCAAAATGTGACCCAGATTATCTTTGGTGCTCCATCTTTGCCAGATGGAACTCTTCATCTGCCTCTTTCCAGCCAGTTGTCCTCTCCTGCCTGTTTCCTCAAACGTCCTGCCTGTTTTCTCAGAACTGTTGTTAATTATATCAAAATATATCTTACAACAGAGAACACTTATAAATATCGTCGGTCTTGTCGACTTCTTCATGTAGTTCACGTAAAACGCCTTAGAATTCTGGCAGGATCTGCAGCTTGGGGGCCCTCTGTGTCTTTCTCTATCATGTTTTCCTAAGACAAATTAGAAAGCTGGGTCATTAGGACAAAAGCAAGTTGTTTCATTATCCAGATTTTATTTCTATAACCAAGTGATTACCAAGAATCTACTAGGGGCCTAGAGAATGTGCCTGCTGAGCTCTGGGCTTCAGCCTTACTACTGAAGAATAATTCAAAGCACTCTTCTGGTGATAGTGTGCATGAAAACTTTGAAATATTTAACTGTCTCCCATAATTAATTGACCTGGAACATATCCCTTGTTCAATAAAAAAGTACTGAATTCTAATGAAAAAAGAATGAAGCCACTTACTAAAATGTTAATACACTTGGAAGCACTTGGAAGAGAGCTGGTCCATAGTAAGTGCTTGGGGTGATTATTCTCCATTTGACCCCCGGCAACCCCCTGCCTCCCACTACTCATTCTCCCACCTTCTTCCTCCTGGTCCCTTTCCAGGAAAGAAAGGACGACATCACGCAGGTTCCCTTGCCTGCCAGCTTCAGTTTGGGGCCAGCCAATGGGAGGAAGTGTCCAGAAAGCAGAAGGTAGGAAGAGAGAGAGAGAATGGAGAATTTCCTTCCTGCCCTCCTCTGCTCACTTCTCTGGCAGTAACCCAGTCCCTCCATTATGAAACTCCACCTGGCGGCCCTTCCTTCGCTGCTGCAGTGACCCCGTTTGCTCCCCTTGTCTCTGCAGCCCAGGAAGGTTAATGTCTTCCCTCTGTTTCTGCTCCCTGAGTGCGTGAACATCCCATTTTTGTTTCCTTAACTCTGCCCAAATCTCTGTAAGTAGTCCCTTCATTAAAATCTACTCACTTAAAGCAGTGGTTCTCGGCTCTTACTGCACATTATCATCACCAAGGGAGCTTTTGAAAACTACAAATGCCTGGGCCCCTATCCCCAGAGATTGATGTAACAGGCCTGGGTTGGGGCCTGGGCGCTCGTGTTGTTTAAGACCTCTGCAGGTAATGAAGCCAGAGTTGAGAACCGCTTATTGAAACCATGTGAGTGAATTCTGTTTCCTGCCAAGACTTCAACAGATAAAGCACTCAGTGAATGTTACTGATTGTTATTACAACTACTAACACAACCCCCTTTATTTCTACTAGACTAATATTAATAGTTCTCCCCAATTTACAGACGAGGAAACCTATACACGGAGGTTAAGTAACATTCTGAAAATCACCTGATTTCTAAATGGCAGAGTTAGAATTCAGTTTATTTGGACCAAAAGCTCACGCTTGTTCCACTATGACTGTCAAGACCAGAGTTTCTCAAATTTTAATGTGCATGTGAAACGCTTTGGGATCCTGTTAAGATGCCAAGACTATTGGCCCGAGGACCTCACTTTAAGCATCAAAGGTATAAACAACTATATGTCACCTTCTCCTTTCTTCAAACCTTCAAAAATTTCTCCCCTCTCCTTATAATGTTGACCTGATAACCTTGCTTCTTACTTCACTCAGAAAACAGAGGCATTCAAAAGACTCACATGACTACCTCTCCCCACTAATCCACATCTGCCCCCACCTACTCTGTCTGTCTACCTATAACCACAGATGGAAGACCTATGCTCCCATCCAAACTAATCCATCCTGTGCACCACATCTCAACGACTTTCATTTACCCCAGGGACTCCTTTAGGAATCCTCTCTTCTTCATTGCATCATTTCCCACCCCACCCCCTCTGTCCTGGATTTTTCCATCAGCATGGCATGTAAACATCATTACTTCTCTTAGGAAACAAAAAACTTATTGTGATTCCATTCCCCCCCCCCCCAATTTTTGTACTTATTTGCAAAGAAATTACACAGGCTCTCCACATCTGTTGTCACCAGCCATATTCTTATTCTTACACAGCCTATTCAAGGTCACCAATGAGACTTACATTGCTAAATCCAGTGGTCTATTTCAGTCTCTACCTTACTAATTACACATTCCTGTACATTTAGTAACTCTCGCCTTCTTGCTACAGGTTAGAACACCATGCTGTCTTGTTTTTTCTTCTTTACTGGTTCCTCTTCTTATCTCTGACATGTTTCGCATGCTCCAGGGCTCAGTCTTTTGTTCTCCGTCCACATTTATTCTTTTGGTGATGTCCTCCAGCAGTATGATTTTAATTACCATACATACCTAAAAATTATACCAAATCGGGGGGCCAGGGTGGCTCAGTAGATTAAGCGTTGGACTTTGGCTCACGTCATGATCTCTCTGTTTGTGAATTCAAGCCCTGCATAGGGCTCTCTGTGGGCATCACAGAGTCTGTTTGGGATCCTCTCTGCCCCTCTCCGGCTTGCTCACATGCACTGTCTGTCTCTAAAATAAACATTAAAAACAATTATACTGGGGTGCCTGAGTGGCTCGGTTGGTTAAGCGTCCGACTTCGGCTCAGGTCATGATCTCACGGTCCGTGGGTTCGAGCCCCGCGTCGGGCTCTGTCCTGACTGCTCAGAGCCTGGAGCCTGTTTCAGATTCTGTGTCTCCCTCTCTCTCTGCCCCTCCCCTGTTCATGCTCTGCTGTCTCTCTGTGTCTCAAAAATAAATAAACGTTAAAAAAAATAAAAAAAAACTAAAACAATAAAAACAATTATACCAAAGTTATGCCTCCACTAGATCTTCCATCTGAAATCCACATGTATAAATATAGCTGCTATGTACCATCTCCATTAGGATATCTAATAGGCATTTCAAACATAACATGTCAAGACTGAAATTATGGTATTTCCCCCCAAGTTTATTTCATCCACAATTTTCCCCATCTCAGTTGATACATCGCCATCCTTCCAGTTGCTCAAGCCAAAAATCTTGATGTCATCCTTGACTCTTTCTTTCACATCTCACATCCAACATAACATGAAATCCTGTTGATTCTTCAAAATGTATTCAGAGCTCTACACGTCTCACTACCATTATCACACTTTCCTGAGCCTCTTGCTTGGACTGTTGCAATAATCTCCTGAAACACCTCCTTGATTCCATACTTGCTTCCCGACATCCACAGTCTCTTTTAGCAAAGCAAATGGAGCGATTCTTTAAAAAATGTTTAATGTTATATATTGTTGAGAGAGAGAGAGAGAGAAAGAGTGAGTATGAGTGGGAGAGGCAGAGAGAGAGGGAGACACAGAATCTGAAGTAGACTCCAAGATCTGTCAGCACAGAGCCTGACACGGGGCTTGAACCCACAAACCGTGAGATCGAGACCTGAGCTGAAGTCAGATGCTCAACTGACTGAGCCACCCAGGTTCCCCTAGAGTGATTCTTCTAAAATGCAAGTCAGTTCATATGGCTCCATTGTTTAATATCCTGTAAAAGACTTCATTTCATTCAGAGTATAAGCCAAAGTTCTTACTACAGTCAAAAAAGTCTGCTTCTTTCTGCCTCTCAGTCTTACTTCTCTGACATTAAATCCTGCTACTTCCTTGCTTGATCACTTCCCTCCAGATATATTGAGTTCCTTGATGCTGCTTGAACTTCCCACACATGCTCTTGCCTTCTTGCCCTTCTAGCCCTGCACTGGCTTTTTCTTCTCCCTAGAATGTTCTTCCTTGAAGACCCGTATGGATAGCCCTCACACATCCATCAAACTTTTGCTCAAATGTCACCTTCTCAGTACGTTGCAATTCTGATCATTCTTCTAAAAATCCCAACTATCTTCTACTTACTACCTCTGTCTGGCTTTTCTGATTTCCATTATTCTGTTCATACTGCCCCCCACCCCCGCCAATGTGCAGTCTCCTTATTTACTGTGCTGTTATTTATTGCCTAGAATCTAAGTTTCCAGGAGGAGAGGGGTTGTTGTCTTTTGTTTCTTAACCTTTTCTTAAGTACCTGAAAGAATGTCTGCCACATATACTCAAAAAGCTTTGTTGAATAAATGAATGAATAAAAGAATAGTTTGTTTTGTTACACATATAACATGGTAAATAATAGAATAAACTTTTGTTAGTCAAGAATCAACTCTGCGTATTCTAAAAGTGATAGTAAGACTCAGACACAATACACACACATACACATGCACACACACACACACACACACACACACGACAATCCCATCTCTTTCTAGACCTTTCTACTTATCTAAGTCCAAGGAAATGACTTCTGGCTATTCAGGAGTAAAACTTATTTATATGTGAGAGTCTCTTCCCTAAGCTTTGGCCTGCTCCAATACCTCAATCAAAGTGAACAGCTAGTATCTACTTTCCGTGCTCAACAGATTTGCCAACATTTTATAGTATGAAAAAAAATGTCTCACGGCATGGAATTTGGGCTATTGACAGACTGTGTAAGGGAATCTGGAGGGCTTGGGGTAAAGTTCAGTGTTTCACTGCAAAGAGCCCCCGGGGCAATGTTCTCAAGAAGAATCAATAATTGGGAGGCCAACTATAACCGTGTTCTCCTCAAATATGAACCTGGTTACTTTATCAAGAAAACAGATGTTTATTGCTTTCAGGCAGAAAATAATAAGTCAGGCAGGTTTACAAGCCCTCGTTCCATCTTGAAAGCATTTCTGTCAGCTTCTTCATTCTAGAAGAAAATTACCTAATCAAGCCCTGAAAGGTAGATGATTAGTGGGTGTCACACTTGGCATCTCATTTCTTCTTCTCGGCCGAGGATATGAAGATGCTATTGACCTCCCACTTAGGGAAAAACATATTTTTGACAGCCGAGTTGTCTCAGGGCTTTTTCCTGGAACGAAGAAACCATGCAACTATATGCTAATGTAGAAGGCCAAGGGAACCTGGCATGAGGCTCTCAGGACAGCTCTAATCATGGTTTAGAAACAATGATCCAATAGCTGGCATTTATTATAAGGGAGAGAAGAACCTTATGTCCTCTCCTAAAAAGTAATTTGTAACAGGCTGAAGGAGTCACCCAGAAAATCTGTTTATCCTTTCTGATGATCTGAATGTTTTAGAACTAACTCCCATCTATACCTTTTGGGAAAATTCAGTAAGGAACAATGATGGTTATAAGAAATGGTCAGAGTCTCTGAGTCTAAATCCCAGGTTCAGAGAGCACTCAAACATGGGGGTGGGGGATTCCTTTGAATGCTCTAACTTTCAAGTGTTTTTTTTAATGTTTATTTATTTATTTTGAGAGAGAGAAAGAGGAGAAAGAGAGAGAGAGAGAGAGAGAGAGATTGAGAAACCGGCAGAGAGGAGAATCTCAAGCAGGCTCCACACTGTCAATGCAGAGCCAAACATGAGTCTCGATCCCATTAACCAAGAGATCATGACCTGAACCAAAATCAAGAGTTGGAGGCTTAACGGACTGAGCCACCCAGGTGCCCCACTTCCAAGCATTTCAATAACAATTTTCAAAATACATGAGGTGATGTGTGAGAAAGGGAAAGTTTGGAGATTTTGTTTACCTTTTGAGGTAGAGAACAGCCAGAACCAAAGGGGCCTGAAGAGTCTTTAGTCACACTGGGTTCATATGTTAGCCACAGTGGAAGGCAAATCCAAGCATTGCTTGCAGACTGAGTCAATACATGTTTTACAGACATATGTAACAATATTTTTCATATGGGTGTCCCACTAAATGAGGTTAAGAAGAACCTTTCAAGCTAGTCTCAGGATTGCTTCAGCGTCGGCTGCTAATAGTCAAATATGCCATCTGGATCCACCAGCTGCAGTTTGTCAGCAAAGGGAGGACACTCACCCAGTGTCCCCCTTATGTGTTCTGCTTAATTCTCTGTTATTTCACGTGGGTGCGTCGTACCTTCCCACAAGGTTGGTAACTGCCAAAGGCAGGGAAAGCGTGGTGTTTGGAGGTCACCCACCAGGGTTTGGGTCCCAGTTCTTTGCTTAGTAGCTATAAAGCAAAGGACCAGTCATTGAATATCTATCTCCGAGCCTGGGTTGTTTATTCCATCTGAAAAGTGGAAAAGTAATCAAAACAATACCCCTAGCATAGGAAGAATGTAAGGATCCAGTGTTCAAGGTAATTTGTAAATAAATATTATTAGTTTCCCAAGTGTCATGTAACTCTGTGTGCCTCACAGCATAGGCCAATTATTTACAGTTGTTCACCCGATTTTCTTGGTCTTTGCTGAAACATCTCAGTCATTTTATCTTAAGAAATCGGGTTACCCAGTGGGGAGGGAGGAAGATATGAGAAAATTAGATTTGCACCTCTACAGCACAGCCATTATTGTGCGTCTGTTGCCTCTGCTTATCTAAATGCTTTACATTCATGAGCGGGTCCTCCTTGTCATATACACACTCCCAAATAAGCTCATGAAATTCGTGGAGTTCGTTTTTAATGTAATGTCCCCAGTTCGGGGCATCTGATATGCAGATTAACCCACAGGTCTGCAGGACCACTGGCACTTCCCCCTCCTCACTCTCTGCAGCTATGCAAATTGATGCCTACAGATAGCATGGAGCATGGACATTTCATTTGGTTAATTTCCTCTAGAGAAATTCATGTCTATGGATGTTTTAATGAGCTGTGGAATGATATTTCCATGGTCTTAACACCTTGGGCTTCAATTAAGTACACTTTTTTTCCCTTGGTTCTCAATTCTTGCTTTTAATGACCAAAATACTATTTGCCACCCACAGGAGTAGAGGCAAGAGAAAGTTAGAGACATTTGTGGAATGTCTAAATGACGGCTTTCAGGAAGTATAAATCCTCTTTATTGGGGAGATGTTGCCACTGTGAACAAAACAGTAGGCAAAATGTAAAACAAGAGGGAAATGATGTTAAAAATAGGAAAGAAATCAAATAACTTTCCCAGCAGCCATGACTAGAGAACCAACCAAAAATTGCCTAGGTCATGGAGGCAGGAGTTGGGCAGGTTAGATAGAAGGGTACATAGAAAGCGATGTTAATGAACAGAAGACCGGTAGTTGGGCTGCGGGCCAATATCTTTCTCTCTTTTGAACACATTTCTTGTCAAGGTATCACATCTTTTAAATATATATTCCTTTTTTTTTTTTTACACGTAGTACTGACTCAGGGAGGGCAGTAGTAGTTCTGAAGTTACAATTATTTGCTGAATTTTATTTAAAAATTGTTCCAGAAGACCAATATTGGTGATCACAACTCATTTTCAGTAATCATGAATATATTAACTGATCATGTAAGCACTTTTTTCTTTGGATAGTCCTATGGTCAGCCAGAACCTGTCATCAACTTGTACCATTCTGGGTCATCTGCCCTAGGGAAAAAAATGATCTTTTATAATTTAAAATCGGAAATTTGCTAGAGGAGAATGAGTCAGGATTGGAACATATGAAATTTATAAAATAATACTACTAGTTTATATTTATATCGGGTTGTATTTCAGAGAAATGTAGACCTAATTTGACCTAATTCTCTTACAAAAAGTTGAATATAGTTAACATAAATACTTTTTTTATAGTTGAAGAAACTTGGTTGACAGTGGCCTGCCTAAACCTGTGACAGCACATCCTTTGCCTTGTAATAGTCGCCTTCACTTTTCTTATATAATAACTCGTCTTTTAATACGAGGTCTGTGGAAAGGAATAATAAAGCAGCTTTTTCTATTCCATTCTCCCACAGCAGGTCTCTTTCGGTGCACCTTTGATCTTACTACTGTCACTATCCTTCTCTTCTGTTTTTTTTCCCTTCCCAATGTGAGGAAAAGGTGAGCGGGAAGGTAGTACAGCGTACTTTCTGTTTTTATTCATTATAGCCATGAGTAAAAGATATTTCTTGGACTTCCCAAATCTGGAAATAATGATACTTTTAAGGAAAATTAACACTACCAATATTGATTACAGAGAATATAGAAAACCTAAATATGTGAATAAATATGACTGAAATAGGAAAACATTTAAGGTTATCCAAAATTACTGCAGCGTAGACTTAACATGGTGAAGTGTTTAAATCTTTGAAGGATAATTAACAAAATATATAGACTGTCTCAAAATATAGTAAAAAAAAATGTATGATCTCAAAATTTGACCAAGAAACAAGCAAAAGAATACTTTAAGCAAATCTCACCGAAGAACAGAGATGTAACTAAATAGAAGCAACCAGCACCAGCGAATTTCTAAACATTCATAAAACTAACTTTTATATGGACATGCAAGTTATGAAAGAGAAAAGGGATTTTTATTTATATAAATGTATTTCATATGTTTGTCTGTATAAAGTTTATTATGTAGCCAATTCTTTATGGACAAGGTGGCTTTGATGAACAAGACAATCTGAAATGGAGGGTCATGGGTTGCATAATGCAATCACCCAGCAAAGAATTGAAAACATCATGGTTCAAACGGGAAAACTACTTGCAAATGGATAAAAATTTTATACATTTTGGCTTAGGGTTCTTCGGCTGGACTAATCCGTAAGTCTGCAAAATGAAATAGAGGTATATTTTGTCTCAGTAGTCAACAAAATTTAGTGGTCAAGAGTCTTTAGTGCAATAATTGTTCATATTATTTTTATGGGAATTGTCCACTTTGGCAAGAAACATTTTTTTTTTTAATTTTTTTTCAACATTTATTTATTTTTGGGACAGAGAGAGACAGAGCATGAACGGGGGAGGGGCAGAGAGAGAGGGAGACACAGAATTGGAAGCAGGCTCCAGGCCCTGAGCCATCAGCCCAGAGCCCGACGCGGGGCTCGAACTCACGGACCGCGAGATCGTGACCTGGCTGAAGTCGGACGCTCAACCGACTGCGCCACCCAGGCGCCCCAAGAAACATTTTTTTAAGTAGGCTCCACACCCAATGTGGGGCTTGAACTCACTACCCAGAGATTAAGAGTCACGTGCTCTACCAACTGGGCCAGCCAGGCATCCCATGGAAATTGTTCACTCTGGAAACCTTTCACTCATGACTTCATTTCAATGGTTGGAGGGCTTAGTGTCCATTCTATAGTGACCACTAGAGACATTGTAGCAGGGGTTTTCCTTAACACTGCTGCTCTCACACAGATTGGTGACATATCAGCCAACTTGCTTAAGAATGAAATTAAAAACTGATACTGCTTTAAATACTTTTTTTTCCTTTAATGTGTTATCAAAGTTATTGGCCTGATAAGACATTAAAAAATTTCCCTGTTTTGTTTTTTTTTAATTTCTGGAGGATTGTTTATCCCAGGATTAAATAAAATTAAACCATAGAAGATTAAACTACAGAGCTTCTGAGCACATTTAATAAATGGGTGAATATACTCTTTGACTCTCTAACATGGGGACAGAGTATGGCATGTTTCTAAAGTTTAATTTATCATAGACTTCTTTCTTCAAGGAGGGCAATTGTTCTATAAAATACATTTCGGGAAACTCCATAAATATTTCAATTCAAGTTGAGAACAATAGAACATGTCAAGTATATCTATTTTTTAACATTATTTCTGAAGTGCTCATACAGCACAACAAAATAAGAAGTTTAACGGTTCAAATGTCGAAAAGTAGGCGGTAACCCCTTCATTTGGAAATTGTGTGATTTCCTCTTACAAAATGCAGAAGAATTAACTAAAACACTATTAAAATTGATCAAAGAAATGAGAAAGGACACTAACATAACGTATAACTTCTATAAAATGCTACAAAGTAAAATTGAAAACTTTTCTGACGCTCAGATTAGCCATTTTCAAAAAAGAATAAAAATGCACAAATGAGTGAAATTTTGATTTGGTGAGGACGCTCGCTAAAATAATTTCATGAAGTGATTTTTCTGGTTTCCATATACCCATTTGGTGGACTCCATCATATCAAGGACTTAAATCTGCCAAGTGCAACATTCCATTCCTTACGTTATTAAAAATCTCTCTTCTCTGGCTAAGAAGAAGCACTTCTTAGACTTCTTCAGTTTCATCACCAGCACTAGGAATGGTTTATTTCTCCCAGAAGAGCCATTTTTCACAAATATACTAAGGTTTTATCACTTAAGAACAGCTACTGCATCTGAGAGAAGAGAACAGGGCTAAGGTGAGCACAAGTGAAGAGAAGCTAGCTAGCTCCCCTCGGCGCTATTGAGACTGGCTTCCACATATCAGGCTCTTTGTGTATACAATTCAAATTTATGCCACCATAGAACTGCAGATTACTCTGTGACATGAGCCTCTGAGGTTGTTAATAAAGAATACAAACCATGATATTAAATCCCTGAATGCCAAAGTTTTATTGACCTACAGATAAATACAGTAATATTTATCATCCACTATGAAGATTAGGTTTATCATTTTCACAGAGCCTTAAAACATTTCAGTGTGGGTTAGCTAGGATTAACTCACTTTAGCTAAAAATATCTCGCAGCATGGAGCTTATAGCCACCTAGTAAAAAGTGTGTATAATATCTGAAATTTGTGAGACTGTATACTCTAATAATGTAAGTGCATTCAGCAATCAATAATGCATGGGCATCTTCAAAATAATATTGTGTGGCAGATTATAGATCATCTAATATTAAATAATTCATCTGTTTAGTGCCTTTACATCATAAAGGTTATGAGTCCCATTTAACACATAAGGAAGCATAGGCACTAAGAGGTTAACTGGCCTTTCCAGGACCTCATGGGAAATTGTTGGTAGATAGAGAATGAAGGATCAAAAATCCATTGCCTCAAGACATTTCTTCTGCTCCTTGGATTTTGTTTTTCTACGATTAGAACATTTTCTTATTTTAGCTCTTAGAATACTCTTGATATGCTATAAGATACTAAAGTGTAATCATACGCATAGGCATATAGCATAGGCAACGTACATACATACACAAAAGAAGAATGCAGAGAATCATTCAGGGACAGTCTAAGTGACTTGAAATGATACATAATTATTATATGTAGAAAGAGAATTCTCCTTAGCCTTGGAAATTTTAACTGGGCTTCAAAATACTGAAATCATTTTCAAGCTACAGTGTGTTTAACACCCATCTGCCTGGGAATATTGTTTTTGTTTTGTTTTATTTTATTTTATTTTATTTTATTTCATTTCATTTCATTTCATTTTAATCTTTCTACCTTTCTTTGTTTCTTTCTTTTCCTTCTACTACATCTTTATTTCTTTTTAATTTTTTTTATCTGAATGTAGTTAACACACAGCGTGACATTTGTTTTAGGTAGACAACATAGGGACTCATGTTCTCTCTATATTATGTTATGCTCACAAGTGTAACTACCATCTGTCACAGTACAATGCTATTACAATATCACTGACTATATGGGAATCTTCATTTTAAACAGTTGTCACCAGGTAATTCTAAGGCAATTATTCCATAGGCCACATTTTAAGGGACGTTGCAGGATAGCATAGGGTTTAAGAGTTCATGGGGGCTTCAGGTGAACCTAGGTTAAAAATCTCTTGCCATGAATTGGATTCCTTCAGAACCAGACCATGAGTTGGATTTGATGTCCACTTATTTGGGAGGCCATTCCAGAAGGAAAGCAATTAAGGCAATAGAACATGTTAATAACCAATCGGCCACTGTGAGCAATTAGTCCTCAGGCCCACTGATGACTGCTGGAGGACAGCCATCTCTCAAAGCTGCCCTACCCAAAAGCAAGAAAGCCTCGGTATGTGTCTACTAATTCCTGTCTGTCATTTGTTGAAGCTGCAGAAATAACTTTTACCCCCAGGTCCTCCCAGCCTGTCCTAAAGTGGGCTTAACATGTTCTGACGGCCATAAATATCGCTCAGTCAGAGTGATTTGCAAAAAAAGAAGCTATGTTTGAAGTACAAACCTGCAGGTGTGTCTGGGGACAATGAGACCTGAGAGGATAGCTGATGGGAAGCAAAGGCATCGGCTACAATCATTCTTGGTGCTTCTCGGATCTACTCATGTCCTTTGTTGAGTTCATTCGTGTTAGGAATGCATCACTGTTGTGGCCACACGAAGTTGATTAAGGAAAAAAAAGACATAGCAAGATGGTAAGTGGAGCCACCTGCAGTCCCTATGGCTTCAACGAGTCCCTATTTCATTAGTAATATTCATCCTTTTCCCCTATCATGTTTTCCAGGTCCTTTCAGCTGCTTTTGGTTGCCAGCAAGGTAACTCATTTCTGAGATTTCTAATCCCCCCATTTTTAAGATTTTTGCCAGGCTCAGTTGCTGCAACTACCCGTTCATGGTTATGACTGGGTGTCGAGTACTAACAGGCACCCGCAGTGAATCTCCTGAGTGCCAGACTTTCTTTTCTTTGATGGCATTGTACAGCAGCAACAGTATGTCCTCATAGTAGTCAAATACTCCAGTTAAGATATCTACCGGCATGAGTAGCCCCAAATGACTAAGTAGTAGCAGTAGCCTTGGGGTTAGTGAACCCTACACTCTGTCCCCTGATATCAGCCTTCCATTCCAGGAATAGAACATATAATCCAACAGAGCCTGGTGTAGAGACAGAAAGCATAAATTTCCCAACGGGGTCTCTGAAAGTGATTGTAAGAATAGTTACTCCTACCCCAATTCTTTTGTTCTTGATCCCATGCATTCTATCTACATAGACCATATAATGGCTATTTGTACATGGGTTTTACACATGTGGCTTTCATTTTGTTGAGGTAATTTCTTTCTTCCTAGTTTGTTGATAGAGTGTTTAATTTTGTCAAATACTTTTAATGCAGCAATTGAAATGATCATCTGATTTCCCCCCCTACATTCTGTTAATGTGATGTGTTACATTTATTGATTTTCACATATTGAACCATCCTTGCATTTCAGGAATAAATCCCATTTGGTCATGGTACATAATCCTTTAAAAAAATTTTTTTTATGTTTATTTATTTTTGAGAGAGAGAGAGAGATGGACCACAAGCAAGGGAGACATAGAATCGAAGCAGGCTCCAGGCTCTGAGCTGTCAGTACAGAGCCCGACATGAGGCTCGGGCTCACAAAGTGTGAGATCATGACTGAGCCGAAGTTGGACGCTTAACTGACTGAGCCATCCAGGTGCTCCAATCCTTTTAATGTGATGTTGAATTCAGTTTGCCAGTATTTTGTTGTGGATTTTTGTATCAATATTCATCAGGGATATTGGTTTGTAGCCTTTTTATTGTAGTGTTTTAATTTTTGTATTAGAGTAATTTTGGCCTCATAAAATGAATTTGGAAGTGTTTTCTCCTCTTTAATTTTTTATAAGAGTTTGAGAAGGATTGATGTTATGTTTTTAAATTTTGGTAGAATTCTCCACTGAAGGCATCTGGTCCTCATCTCTTCTTCATCGGGAAGTTTTTGAATACTGATTCAATCTTCTCACTAGTTGTGGTCCTGTTCATATCTTTTATTTCTTCATGAGCCAGTCTTTTTTCCTTAAGAGTATGCTGTTTAATTTCCACATGTACTTGAGTTTTCCAGTTTTCCATTTGCTATTGATTTCTAGTTACATTTCACTGTGATCAGAAAAGGAATTTTGTATAATTTCACTTTTACTAAATTTGTTATGATATGCTTTGTAGCCTAACATGTGACCTACCCTAGAGAATGTTCCATGTACACTTGAGAAGAGTACGTATTCTGTTGATGTTGAGTGAACCGTTCTATTTATATCTGTTGTATCCCATTGGCCTATAGTGTTATTTACATCCTCTCTTTCCTTTTTGATCTATCTAGTTATTCTGTCCATAATAGAAAATGGGGTATTGAAACCTCCACCATTATTGTTACTGTCTATTTCTTCCTTCAACTCTGGCGATGTTTGCTTCAGATGTTTGGATGTTCTGCTGTCAGATGCATATATATTTATAATTGTTAGATATTCCTAGTGAATTGACCTTTTTATGTTTTTATCCTTCTGTGGCTTTTATGAAGATTTTGACTTAAAGTCTATGTTTTCTCACATACATATACAGATACATTCACATAGATGTATTTCTTATCCTTTTGCTTTCAGCCTATATGTGTCCTTAGGTCTAAAATGAGTCTCTTGCACGTAGTATTTAGTTGGGTCTTGTCCTTTTAAAATGTATTCAGTCACTTTCTATCTTTCAGTTGGGGAGTTTAATCTATTTACATTTACATTTAACCTACTTACATTTAAAGTAATTAATGATAGGGAAGGACTTACTATTACAATTTTGTTCATTACTTTCTGTTCATCTTTTAGTTATTTTATCCCTCTTTTCCTTTCCTGCTGCTTTCATATTTTGTTGATTTTTCTTTTAGGTTTGGTTCCTTTCTCATTTTCTTTTGTGTACCTTCTATGTGTATTTCCTATGTGGTTACTGTGAGGATTATACAAAACATCTTATAGTAATACTAATCCATTTTAAATTGAAAATGCCTTAATTGCAATCGTGTGCAAAATTTTACTCCTTTAATCTCCCCTGCTTTAAGTTATTGATGTCATAGATTATATTTTTTTATATTTTGTACTCACTTAGTTTTATAGTTATAGTCACCCTTAGGCTTTTATCTTTTAAAGTTTACTACCAGGATTAAAAGTGACTTATGCACCACCATTCTATTTATCTATGCATTTATTCTTACCAAACAGCTTTCTGTTTTTTCATGCTTTTGTGTTCTTGTTTAGCATCCTTTCATTTCAACCCAAAGGACTTTCTTTAGCAACTTGCAAGGCAGGTCAGTGGTATGAACTCCCTCAGCTTTTATCCAGAAGGCCCTTATTTCTTCATTTTTGAAAGACAGTTTGCTGTATATTGTATTCTTGGCTGGTAGTTAATTTTTTTTCAACACTTTAAATGTGTCATCCACTTCCCTTCTTGCCTATAATGTTTCTGCTAAGAAATCCATTGATAATCTTGTGGGAGCTTGTATGTGATGAGTTGCTTTTCTCTTGCTGCTTTCTAGATTCTCTCTTTGTCTTTGACTTTTAACAATTTGACCATAATATGTCTTGGTATGTGTCTCTTGAGATTTATCCTAGTTCAAGTTTTTTGAAGTCTCTTGAATTTGGATGTCTATTTCCTTCCTCAGATTGGGAAGTCTGTTGCCATTATTTCTTCAAATAAGAAATTACCCTTTTTTCTTCCTCCTCTTTATACAGACTTCTATAATACTTATATTGGTTCATTTGAAAGTCCCTTAGGTTTTCTTTACTTTGCATTCTTGTTTTCTTTTTGTTCCTCTGACTCCATAATTTCAAATGACCTATCTTAAAATTGTCTGTGGCACTGCAGTTCTCCTGGTGTTGCAGGAATCTGCTGAGCTCTCCTTAGTTGTCAGTGACCCCCAGGCTTCCAAATGAGGCCAGTTCTCCATTGGTGCTCTGAGTCAGATGAGACAGAAACCAGTCCCTCAGGCAGCCCCATGGAAAGCCAGAACTTCAGACATACAGTCCACACTTGTCTCACCTCCCATGGGAAAAGCTACAGGTTGAGCATTTTCTCCTCATTGCACTGACTGGGATTAGAGCTCTTGTGGATAAAATGCAATGGCTTTTCTCATTTGTTTCAGTACAACTATTCTTGGTTTTGTGATTATTTTTGTAACTATTACTTTTTAATTGGTTTCTCTGTTTTATAAAGGCTTGCTGTACTGTATTTTACTAAGTCAGTATCTCTGTGGTAGAACAAAGTTTGGAGCTTCCTATTCCACCATCTCCCTTATTCAATTCTCTGAAGAGCTGTTTTTTAAACAGTGAATATTTCTCTTCCTCAAATGGCATGACCTCACTCTGGAACCTAAGGAGTCTGCATTGCAACCCAAGTTTTAATGCTTGGGATATATTCTACAATTCATCCTGGTCTGCTATGGAGACTTACAGCAACTTTGGATAGGCCAGGTCATATGATCCAAGTAGCAGGACCCGTGTGTCAGAACCAGAACATGATGCAGAGGCCTCCCTTGTTCTGGCCACCACCCCAAATTGGCAGATTTTCAAGTCAGTCTACAAATGTGTTGAGCAATATTCCACACTATGTTCTCTCTGATATATGAAGAGTTTTATCAAGTATTGTGCTTATTTCTTAGTAGTAAGAAGTATAAAGCGAAATAACTTGTTTTCCTTTTTTTTTTTTTTTTTACCTTGGAGAGTGTATCCCAGAATGCCCTAGACTATTGGTTACCAAAAATTTTGAAGCTCTCTAAATATGTACAGAGTATTTCTCATTCTTTATCACTCTTGTATCCCACCGGATCTTATCCAGAATTCTTTTCACTTCCTATTCACCAGATTTAATTTTCATGATGTCATCACCATAAGAGATCAGCATGATACTCTGCAGAATGTCAAGATTATCAAGGTTCCTTATGATTTTAATAAGATAGAGCGAGGAAAGTTAGCAAAATCCTAAAACAAGACTATGTATTTGTTTTGCAGTTTATTCTAGGTGAATGAAAAGACCTTTTTTTTTTATGGGCAATGAAAGAGTGCATATGCTATATCAGTAACTGTATGCCAAACTTCAGAGGTCTATTCTAGTAAAAATCCTACTCCTGACACATTGGCTGTGATTGAGGCTGCCAATTGGTAAAGTTTATGTAGTCCATCATAATCTTCCATGTTCTGTCCTATTTTCACAAGGACCAAACTGGTCAATTCAATGAGGACGTGATGAGGACTACTGCCTCTGCATTCCTTAAGTCTTTGAGGGTGACACTAATTTCTGCCCTTTTATCCTCCTGAATTCAAAGCAAGTTTTTATTCTAATAGAAAGTGTTGCTTCTTAGGGCTGTCAGCATGCTTGTTTACTCATTCATAGACATTACAAGCTTGCCTTGAACCCATTTTGAGTATTAGTGAATTCCCATGCATTGGGAGTCCCCTGAAATTGTGTGCTCATGGCAAACACTATATACAATCAGTGAGAAAAACAATGGGGTGTATGTCTCTTCTCTCTTCATTGTCCATCAAACTTTACTTACAAAACCCAAATTCAAAGAATTTCAAGAAGACTGACTATGCCAGGGCATTCAACCAAGCATGGAGCCCTTCTAAACATGGGGTTCTGGGAGACTGCAGAGGTTGCATGACCATGAGGTTGTCCCTGGCCACAACCTGACATAGTGGAGTTGTCAAGGGTGATTGCAGAACCTCACTTAATGGGAGGTCATACAAAATTTTCCCTAAGACCTAACCCGGTTTCCCTAAGAAGCATCACGTTACTAAAGAATATCTTTTTGCAAATTAGAAAATTCTTTAATACTTTTTTGTGCCTTTTTAAAAATAATTGCTCTGATTTAAATTCAAATGGCACGAAAATAATGTATTAGTTAATTTTGTTTGTTTATGGATATTTTGTATCTAGGAGTTTTACCAAACTTTTGGGCTGCAGCCAGATAAGAGCTATACTTGGGCTGACTCCCAGTTCCGAAGATTGTGGATCCAAGCCCAAAGTTTAAGGTCAAGGACTAGGGACTCTTTGGCTGCTTGGAACTATTAGAATAGAGAAAGAAAGGGCCCCAGTGACCTAAACATTGAAAAGAGAAATCTTAAAGCCCACTGATTTGTAGCACCTCATTTCCTACCACATTGAGCTCTCACAAGGGGAATCCATTAGATTTTAGAATAGAAGGAAATCCGTCACATGTATAAGTTCTTGCTTTTAAACTTCTGGTTAAATATGAAGGAGATAATGCTTGGTAGTCAAGGGTAAAGGGAAGATTAAATGATCTAGATCGACCAAAGGGAATCTGGCCATAGAACTATGAACACAGGGAGAATAGCAGATAATTATAAACTTGTGTGTTTTGTAAATGACTTTAGGTCTAATGCCAGGTCCACGAGTCTATGAGAGCCATACTGTCTTGTATTTTATTAGATTTTGCAACAGCAGTAATGGGTTGGGTTATTTAGCCACCTTCCCTCATTTGACCTAAGACTATTAGGAAAATGACCATAACATTCCCAATATCTCTGGAAGACAAGAGAAAACTGTCACTCAACTATATGAAGGGTGAGACGACAGTTTAGGTAGATAAGAATGATTACACAGTAGGCAGAGATTTGGGCAATGAAAAAGCTAAAAGTAAATTCTAAGTTTCCTGCCCTCCAAACCATGCTCTCCATTCAAATACATTTTGGTCTGTATTTTAGGTGATTTTCTCTGTGGTCTTAAATGGGTTTTTACAAGGTCTGTGGAGTTTCTACATGCTGTTACATATGTTTTAGTAATGCTGATGTTAAGTTTTGCATGTGTTTTATTTTATTCCCCTAGTAGTCTTAAAAGTAGGACAAGAATTATTTAAAGGGGAAAAGAGATTATTATTTCAGTTTAAGAGTCTCAATGGAATGGGGAAAACTTGGAAAGTGTAAAGAGTTCTATATTCCTATTAAGTGTGATTCAAAGCCACCCTTGGTTTTACACTATCTCTATCTATAATTTTACTTCTCCCTAGCATTTTTTTCAGACTTGCACAGCAGCTAATCCTCATAAAGGAAAAGCCACACATGAAATTTAAACTCCAACACTTTCGCTAAAATTCCTGTAGGAAAACATCTTCTCCCTCTCCATGACTTTATGAAATTGACTGCATGGAATATAGTCAAATTTCTCCTTTCAATATTCACTTTTGGAGGGAATCCAAGCATTAACTAAGAAATGTATAGAAAATCAGGGGTGATTGGACATAGATTATCTGGAATATGCTTTTGTGGTCTTTAGAAGTTAACACTTCATGGAGGGAAACATTATTAGGGCAAAAAAAAAAAACTCTAACAACATGCACATCAAATTTAGCTACTTATCTAGTCTAATAAATATCAGTGTATGAGAACCATACGACATGAACATCTGTACTTGTAAAGAATTCCAAAGAAGCCCTGTGAACAGGGCCACATTTTAAGTTTTGTGCAAAAAGTCATCAGATATTAGAAGGCTTCCCGAGTTTTCTCCCCAAAATAGAAATTAAAAAATAAGAATTTTATTTGTTTTATTTTTTCTTCAAATAGAAATAAAAAATAAGAATCTTACTTTCTTCCCAAATGAGAAATAAAAACAGAAATTTTCTCCCCAGATTATTTGTTAGTAGGAAGCAGAAGGGAAAGAGGAAGGCTTATGGACAAAACCCCTTTTTTGGTCTGAGTCATCAAACCCTGAAATGTTCAAGTCAAAAAGCAAGACCAGTGGATTTCACACTGTCATACTTCAGCTCTCGGGTATCTCAGAGGCCATGGTGGAGAACAAAGGAAAGACCATGGAGCGACCAGCTCATGACTCCCATTTCAGATGCCTAGGTTTTCCTGTTCATCAGTCTTACCTGGGAATCTGCATAAACTAATGGGAGAAAAAAAGAATTTTTTGAAAAGAAGTTTGAAAACTACTGATATAATAAATTCTTTCATTTTTTTTAGGTAAATAAATTGAGACCAAGAGAGGGAATGATGACTTTTTCTTATCATGTGGTTACTCATCATAGTACTATAGATAACTCTAGAAGTCTCAATGACCCACCAGCAATAGTATTTAGACCACATAAACTTGTGATGTATGAACGCTATAGTCCCATTTCATGTACTGCCTCCTCCTTCCTCATGTTCCATTTGCTTACATCCCCATTAGGTTACTAAAGCAGAGGGTTACATCCCCATTAGGTTACTAAAGTAGGTGACTGCTAGTCACCTATCCAGGATCAAGTATCCCCCCTCTCCTTAATAACAGAACCCCGGTTTTATTGCCGAACATAACATACCCAGCTGAAGCACTGCATTTCCAAGCCTCTTTTGCAGTTAGAGGTGACTTTGACACTGAGTTCGGACTAGTGAGATGAAAGCAGAATTATGGTGTGGGACAGCCGAGAAGTCTCTTTAAAGGGAGTCAGCCCAGTGTAGACGTGGGCCTTTTTTTCCCTTCCTTCTTTCTTCTCTTGAGAGTCTGGGGTGTAAACTTGACAGCTGAAGCCTACAGTGGCAGAGCAGACACAAGAGGTACCTTGGTTTCAGATGATTTCTAGAGGCCTCCATACCCGCCCTCTTTTATTTAGAAGAGTTAAATCTTTGTGTGTTTAAACCACTTAGTGACCTTCACACATACTTAACACCTTATCTATGCTGGTGCTTTCCAGAAAACAACTGGTCTTTCTTCTTATACCCATTATGAATAAAAAGTAATTACTTCTCTGTTTCATTCTCTCAGAGTCTGGGGCCTTTTAAGATTACTTAATAATATTTTCAATAATGACGGACAATTAAGATTTCTTCTTCCAGATAACATTTATCAGGGACATTCAGCACCTTTCTTTTTATTTTGTATTTATTATGTTCTTATTCAGTAAATATGGGCATGTCTTATCTAGTCACAACATTAATTGAAATATGTAATTATCAAGAATGCAACTTCCCTCCAAATAAGCAAAAGAAAATTTAAAAATAGAAAAGAAATTACATAAATGGAATTGTTCAGAGGAATCATTTGAATTACAAAAAAAATTTTCTTAAGTACAGTTGACTCACAATGTTACGCTAGTTTCAGGTATACAACATAATGATTCAACTTCTGTATATATTATGTTATGCTCACCATGAATGTAGCTACCATCTGTCACCATACAACGCTATTATGATACCACTGACTATATTTTCTATGCTACGCCTTTTATTCCTGTGACTTATTCATTCCATAACTGGAATATATTCATATTGGAATATATGGAATGTATTCCATAACTGTATATCCCATTCCCCTTCACCCATTTTGCTTATCTCCCACCTGCCCTCTCTCTGGCAAAAATCAGTTTGTTGTCTATATTTATAGGTCTCTGCCTTTTATTTATTTACTCATTTGTTGTGTTTTTTTTTATTCCACATATGAGTGAAATCATGGTATTTGTCTTTCTCAGTCTGACTTATTTCACTTAACATAATGCCCTCTATGCCCATCCATGTTGTCACATATGGCAAGAGCCATCCTTTTTTATGGCTGCATAATATTCCTGTGTGTGTGTGTGTGTGTGTGTGTGTGTGTGTGTCTTCCTTATCCTTTCATCTACTGATGAACACTTAGGTTGCTTCCATTATCTTGGTTATTGTAAATAATGCTGCAATAAACATAGGGGTGCATCTATCTTTTTGAATTAGTGTTTTTGTTGTCTTTGAGTAAATACCAGTAGTAGAATTATTAGATCATATGGTATTTCTATTTTTAGTCTTTTGAGGAAACTCCATACTATTTTCTACAGTGATTATACCAGTTTTCATTCCCACCAACAGTGGATGAAAGTTCCTTTTTCTCCACATCCTTGCCAACACTCTTGTTATTTCTTGTCTTTTCAATTTTAACCACATTTAAGATTTTGATTTATAGTTCAGAATTTTGAACAGAATGTAGGCTAAATAGAAAGATATTTTTATAGTAAGGGGATGTTTATTCTCCCCTTGGATTTTACCTCACAAACAGCCATTTGGTGAAAGTTCTTGGTTTTAAAATACAGGCTAGAGGAAAACCCAAGTGTTTTACTTTGAAATTATTAGAAACTTTGAAATTCTACCAACTATTCAGGGTGGTTATTAAAAGTTATGTTTTCAGTGCTTTCAGCTACTATCTAAATTCTGAGAATAACTTGTACCTTCAAAACTTGAAATAAACATGTAGAAACTCTTTTTTTTTTTTAATTTTTTTTCAACGTTTTTTATTTATTTTTGGGACAGAGAGAGACAGAGCATGAACAGGGGAGGGGCAGAGAGAGAGGGAGACACAGAATCGGAAACAGGCTCCAGGCTCTGAGCCATCAGCCCAGAGCCCGACGCGGGGCTCGAACTCACGGACTCCGAGATTGTGACCTGGCTGAAGTCGGCCGCTTAACCGACTGCGCCACCCAGGCGCCCCCGAAACTCTTAAAGACATAAGATCTGTCAATAAATACAACGCACACCAAAGACACTTCTGACTTTAGAATCAAGACACAGGCGGTTAAAGCTAGATATACTTGTGAGAGTGTGCAGTGCAATTTCCTCATTTCTCCTTTGTGTTAGTGGGTAGAACAAAATGAGAACCTCAGTTTTCTGCTGACTACTTTATTTTTTCCCTTATCTTAGACTATCTGCTTTTAAGCGCAAGAAGGCTATGTTGGGCACATGCCAATAGAAAATAAAGGAAAAGGAAGAAACAGATTGGACTCTAGATCCTACACTGGCTTCAGACCTTTATGAATCTTCTGATATCCGTGGCCTTTCCTGCCTTACAAGTATTCTGAGGGTTTAGTCAGTCAATAAAAGAAGGAAGGGAAGGTATGTTCTCAGCTATTAGTAGTTAGTCCTTTCTGAGTCTTATTTCACAGGGAACTTATCATTTTCTGAAATAAAATAGATGACCCTTATAAGGTGAGAGAATGACTTCCAGGTACCATCTTGAAGATCATGTGTTCTTTTCTAGCCTAGGAAGGGTAAGTTTTCCCACAACTTTGCTAGTGGAGGCAGTGGTAGAGGTAGATATTACAATATTTAATATTTGTTTTCCCTTTTATACTCTTAAGTCCCTTCAGGACAGAGAACTGACAAAATTTATCTTTGAGTCCAAGGAAATATTAACCAGCACAGTGCCTGGCACCTACCTATTGTGTGTTTCCATCATGAAAATTGTGATGTTAATCCCTAGATAGGTTTTGACATTCATTTAATCAGTTTTGTGCTAGAGTTGAGTTCTTGGTTTATGTTGTGTGTTCGATTTACCTCAGGAGACCAAGAAAAAAAATCCATTCACCTAAAAACCAACAGCTATTCCTACTGTGTCCCAGGTATGGAAGATAAAGACTAGGCCCTTCAAAGTTCCTACAGGCTAGTAAAAATGTACAGCATTTTCCACATGCACAAAATTATGGAGGTAACCTTTATAAAGTTATTTGTATAAAGGATATCCTTATAAACACTAAGTTGTCTCATGAGAAGAAGCAAGGGGACCAACTTTCTTAGAACAGAGGGCTCAGATTGGAGCCATAATGAGAAATAAATTAGAACTGACAAAGGGCTCCATTTGAGCAAAGGCCTTAACTATCAGCATGAGAGTTTGACCCTGTTCTGCTTAGCAACACCGAGCCATGGAAGACTTTTTTATTTTTTTATTTTTTTATTTAAAAAAATTTTTTTTTAACGTTTATTTATTTTTGAGACAGAGAGAGACAGAGCATGAACGGGGGAGGGTCAGAGAGAGAGGGAAACACAGAATCTGAAACAGGCTCCAGGCTCTGAACAGTCAGCACAGAGCCCGACGCGGGGCTCGAACTCACATACCGCGAGATCATGACCTGAGCCGAAGTCAGACGCTTAACCGACTGAGCCGCCCAGGCGCCCCCATGGAAGACTTTTAAACATGGAAGTGACAAAATGAATGTTGTATTTCAGACACATCCTGGAGTGTAGAATAGATAAGCAGCAGAAAGTCTCTATAGTCAGATAGACTAGGTAGTTGTTAATTTCTATCATCAGGGCCTGCATTGAATTTAAAATTGAAAAACACAAATTCATTCATTCAGAAAATATTTATTAAGCACCTTATTTGGGCTGGACCTTAAGTTAAGAATTGAGGATACACCTATGTTTCTGCCTTGTAGAACATACATACCAGTAGAAAGTAGTGGTGTGTGCGTGTGTGTGTGTGTGTGTGTGTGTAAAAGAGAGAGCAGTATTTAATTGAAGAAATGGAGAATGACATAAGGAAAGCAAATTTGGTACAGAAGATGTAAACCTTATCAAAAACATGCTTAACCTCCCTCACCTGAAATCAGAGAAGCGGGTATTAAAACCATAATGAAATAACAGACTGGCAATATCTTTAATAGGTTGACAAATAGCAGATGTTAGTAAAGATATGAAATGATAGAAACTGGAATGCATATATGAGTATATGAGTATATATTAGTATGTATTGTATGAGTATAATATATGAGTATGAGTATATATGAGAATATATTAGTATAAACACCATCATGAACAATTTGACAATGTCTTATAAAGTTGAAAGTATACATTATTTAACAAAGATGAAATCCACCAACATATCTGTTGATAAAAGAATGGAAGAATAAATGAAATACTAATCACAAATGAAAACTAATGGGCTGAAACTATATCTATCAATGTGCAGGAATCTTTATATATGATGTTGAGTGGAAAAAGCAAATTATAGAAAAATATGAGCAAAAAATCATTTATATGAAGTTTATAAACATACAAGTTAATAGTATATACTAATTTTACTCAAAGAAATGCTTGAGGATAAAAAGCATGTAATTTAGGACAGAGATACTTTCAGAGGCCTGGGGAGATAAGATTGGGGGTAATACAGACAGACTTTAATTTTATGCATTATTTTTTTATTTCTTATATTGGATAACAGACTAAGAATTCAGTGTATTTTTGTTCATTGTATTATATATCTTTCTTTATATCTTAAATGATTCCTAATAAACTTTAAAAAGCCTTACTCATAATATGATATGCACATCACAGACATCCTGCAGCAGCCTAATGGTAAGAGACTGGCTGGTAATATACTGGTTTTCAGGAAATTTCTGACAATGACAAATTTCTACAATGACAAATTTCCCTATTACTTAAGAATAATGACTATTGACTGGGCACTCTGAAATTTCCAGGGAATTAACTAGAGCTACCAAGCACTGTCCCTCTGGAAGATGATGCTTTCTTATGTAAGAATGTATTTGAGAAGTGTCTTAGAAATGGTCTATTTCTTTCTTTCTTTTTTCTAACATTTATTTATTTTTGACAGAGAGAGACAGAGCATGAATGGGACGGCCAGAGAGAGAAGGAGACACAGAATCCAAAACAGGCTCCAGGCTCTGAGCTGTCAGCACAGAGTCCGGCATAGGGCTTGAACCCGTGAACTGTGAGACCATGACCTGAGCTGAAGTTGGACACTTAACCGACTGAGCCACCCAAGAAACCCTGAAATGGTCTATTGCTTGACCACATCCATATAATAAAACATACCTAGGCAAAATATTGACTTTGATGATGCAAGCTAATGTTCTGCCTATAAACTGGCAAAGGTATTGCTAAGCCTATTTAAGGACTTAACATAGGTTCAATTTTCCTATTTCCTGACAAAATAACGATGATGGATGGGTCTGAGTCTTCCCTAGAGTGGCCCAGAGTCTCTGGAGATGGAGCTTTCACTATAAGGAATGTTCTTCCCTACCCCACTCCAAGGTCAATACAAAATCCAGCCTTGGATTTCGCATTAGGTGGCTCCTGGCTGCCTGTTTCAGGCTGTCAGTCTCCCCTTTGTATACAATATGGCTGAGTTGTCTTCTGGGTGGTGTCTCCCTCTAAAGACAGAGTCAGGTTTCTCATTAGTTTGCAAAATAGCTTACTGCACTAACTGTATTCTCAGCTGAAATTCCCAACACTGGATGAGTCACTCTGAAGATCCTGTTGAAGCCAGTTTGAGCAGCTTTCTCATGTTTACAGCACAGAAAAATCAAAAGCGTAACATTTGGAGTATGACCTGCACTTTAGATGCATCCACTTGGACCGATGGGTACTTGACCAGCCGAGGGTTTATTGGACTGCTCTCTTCTTTTAATTATAAACTATTGAAATCCACCCAAGAGTTCTGACTGAAATCCGGTGACTGGAGTTATAATAAAATCAGAATTTCTGTGTTTTTCTGGGAGGGAGGCAAGGCAGGGATGTTAGAGCCACTCAATAAGCACTAAATAAATCATGTTCCCTTGCTCTGGTGCAAAGGGACCTAGCACTTCCTCTGCTAGGCCCAGCTGATCGACCTCTATAAAAATCTTAGCAGGCACTTGCGTCCCAGCAGGAGCTGTACTGGGATGAAATCATGGAGTGCCTGAGGACAGCACCCCCCTCCCCATTCCCATGGCAACTGTCAATCTCATAGGAACAGAAAAGATGTCTTAGGTTTGGGATTTCTTTTGGAATGCTCTCTGGGATGGAAGTGCCTTATTAAATTTCAAAGATTCAAGACTCAGGGGAAAAGATCTGCTCTTCTATTGTAATGGTAGGGAAGTGTGCCATTTTCTTTTTATTGGGAAAAAAACCTTGGCCAGTTGATGGAAATTATAGGTTGGCATATTTGCTCAAAATAATACAGAGTTATTTACAGAAGTAGTACCGCTTGGTAATCGGGTGTCCTATCTCAGAAATTCAAGCATTCTCTGACATTGAAATAATGCAAGCAGAGGACGGATGTCTAATAATCAAAGATGATATAAGCAAACAAAACAAACAAACTACTGAACTGAATGAGGTCCTTGAGAACACTGAGATCATGTTAAACATAAAGCTTGAGTTGAATCTACTGGGATTCATGACTTATGAAAGTATCCCTTCATGCTTACAGATCTCTAAAAGGAATAAACTGAATATGCAGAAAATTTAGAGAACCAAAAGAAATAACATAGGGTAGGTAGAAATGCAGGGAACATTGGACAGAGGTTCTGTGATATCTGGTTTTGTCTTTGTTACTAGGTGGCTGAGTAAACTTGGACTAGTCATTTGAACATTCTTTTTTCTTAATGTTTACTTACTTATTTTGAGAGAGAGAGAGAACGAGTGGCGAGGAGGGCAGAGAGCGCAAAAGAGAATCCAAAGCAGTCTCCATGCTCACCTTGAAGCCCGACCTGGGGCTCAATCTCACAAACCGTGAGATCATGACTGAGCCCAAATCAAGGGTCACATGCTTAACCAACTGAACCACCCAGATGCCCTTGAACATTCTTAAGCCTAGGTTTCCTCATGTGGGTACAATGAGGAAACTGGACTAGAGGTTTTCAAATACCTGTCCTTACTCTCAGAACCTAGGACTTACATCCTTGACAGGACTGAGAGGAGAGAGCTACAGAGCCATGTCAGGAAGAGAAATTCAGCATTACTGATTTCTGAAGACAGGCCTCAACTAGAGAAGGTATCAGGTGGAAGGAAATGATAAAGTGATGAATTTGTCCTCTAAAAACAGAGAAACTTGATGACCACTCCAGAACTTTGACTTCTTTTCTTTTTTTTTTTTAATTTTTTTTCAATGTTTATTTATTTTTGGGACAGAGAGAGACAGAGCATGAACGGGGGAGGGGCAGAGAGAGAGGGAGACACAGAATCGGAAGCAGGCTCCAGGCTCTGAGCCATCAGCCCAGAGCCTGACGCAGGGCTCGAACTCACGGACCGCGAGATCGTGACCTGGCTGAAGTCGGACGCTCAACCGACTGCGCCACCCAGGCGCCCCAGAACTTTGACTTCTTGATGTACGCCTTTTCAAACAAAAAAAGAAACACTTAAATGCCAGTTAGTTCTGTCTTCATGTATTTTCTCTTCTGTTGTATTCTTTAAATTTTTTTAACGTTTACTTATTTTTGAGAGACAGAGTGAGACAGCGCATGAACGGGGGAGGGGCAGACAGAGAGGGAGACACAGAATCCGAAGCAGGCTCCAGGCTCTGAGCTGTCAGCACAGAGCCCGACACTGGACCTGAACTCACAAACTGTGAGATCATGACCTGAGCTAAAGTCAGAAGCTTAACGGTATGAGGCACTCAGGTGCCCCTCTTCCACTGTATTCTTGAAAGAAACTTAATATTTTTCTAGAGAAGGATAAGGTATAGATCCACACATGAATAACCGTCAGTGAAATCCTCTCCCATTTTTATTTTATTCCATATAACACAGAACAGATCGGGACATGGCATTCTGAAAATAAGTCGTCCTCCGATTGATTCTGATAGTCTCTCCTTATGTCATCATAGTCCATTATAACAACACAAGAGCAGAGAATTGCTGATACCAGTTAAGGAGGGGTTAGGAGGTCTGGTGTTGTGTGTAGGTGACTGAACCCTCCTTCAGAAGGGAGCTAAAAGTCACCTTTCATGCTTTACTCCAAAGAGCACAGGACTGTGTCTGATCTCCTAGTCCATAGATCTAACAGAGGCATGCTCACTGAGTTTAATAACCTCTCCAGGAAGGAGCTGTAGTAAAAGAATAAAATGTTTCTGCCAATGCTACAATTTTCAATGTCACAAAATCCCAGAGGTCTTCGAGGTTCAGAAAGGGTCACATTCTAGTCAAATGGAATAAATGTGAAATTGGCTTCATTTCATATCATGTAAACGTATGATAAGAAATTCAAAGATGAAATGTATGAAGCATATTGGATGAATGACAGTTTTATATTTCTAGTACATTCGATACATTTTGTCTTTATTGAACTTAGTACCACATGTGGTATCTGGACTGGAAAATTGAGCCAATTTGGTACTGTCATTTGTATTTTATAATTAGGAATGGCGTGTAATATATGGACATTTGTGCCTTTTGTTTAAGAGTCTATAATTTTGAGCCAAACAAAACCCTCAATTAGTACAGATTTAAGTCAGCAGCTTGTGAGCTAAGGAGGAAAAACTCAATGTCAAATGCCATTTCTTAATTTAACAAACATGAAATGTTTCTGCCCTGCAAGCTGTGATCTCTGGGATTTCCTGGTGTTTACATTTCACCTCGGTAAATCCCCATACTCCACATGAAAATTAGCATTACCTTTAATATTTCCAATATGATAACCTTCTCTCTGCCAAATCCAATTAGCTTTAGAAATCTAAATTTCTTCTCACATAAAAATCTTTGAAGTAATAGGGAAAAACTTGTAAATGACTAAGCAACAAACACATACTGTTTGTCATTTATAATAAGTTTACCAGAGCAAATATTGTAGGAAAAATCTTTAAAATAATTTAACTCTTAAAAAACAAGTTTGTTGTCATACATTTTTTAGTTTAGGAAAGACTATATGGCTCAAAATCCTTTTCTTTTTCTTATTTAGCGATGTGGCCTCACTGTATGTATTCATCTTTAAGATGCTCTTCATTCTTTTTCCTCTCTTCCATTTTTTAAACTTGCATTTTTCGCCTCCTACTGAGGCTTTCACTCTCCTCATCATTAGGAAATAGGAGAAATTTCATTCACTGAAAGTTGATCTCCAGCAAGGAGGGACAAAAAGAATGTTCTCCTCCATTCTCTTCCAACACCGAGGAACAAAAAGAATGTTCCTCAAATTTCTGGAGAGATTAGAGAATGGGTTATTCTTCAATAATTGGAGATTCCTTTTATAGGTCATCAGAAAACAAGACAAAGCAAATAAACACTAACAATATTGCTAAGTGACCCAATCTAAGTTCCACAAACTTAGAAAGTTTCTTGTTTCTTTGTGTTTTAAGGAGCCCAGCCTCTCCAACATGCATATGCATGCCTACCGTCCTTCAATCTCTCAATCTGTAAGCATCTAGTGCCTTATGCTCTCTTGTACGCCTGAACAAAAACCTAAAATTGTATTTTGGATTCATGCCAGAGTTGAAATGATAACAACACAAACCATTCACTATCTGGGAGTCAACTTGTATTTAATGTGGAGACAAGTTATATGTTAAAGGAATGACTTTTTCTAAGAAGATCTAATACACCCATGGGTAGGGTCATATGTCAAAGCATTGAGCCTTCTCGTTCCTTTCTCTGCCAATCTTAAAAGCCACCTATGCACGAGACCAACCACTTTTTTCTACCACAAAGACGTGGTAAACATTCAGAGAAGGTTCAAGGTCTGACCATTTACTCACAGTCATGCATTGATTCTACCAGGTAGGAAGGAGTGAGAAGTTGAAAAAAGTAGAATATTTGGAAGGGCAGGAAGAAGTCCCCTTGGCACAGTAGGATTCAACGACCCTCCCAATCAGTAGAGTAAAAACATCTAGTTTAGGTTGCAAACTACCATCCTCTGGAGTATCTTCTGATACTAGTAATGTGATTCTTTCATGGTTTGTAAAAAGGTACCCTAAAGTTAGTTTAGGAAAAAAGAGAATGGACTCTACATCATCTACTTATCACACTCCGTTTCCACTTAGGGTTGGAAGCCCCTGGAGTGACCAGCCTGGAATGTGAGGACTCATATTAACAATTTCACAGGGTTAGTTAGCCACTACTACATTCTGTCTCCTTTGCCTTAACATTCCATCTCCTAATGGTTCCATTAATTGAGACTTAATGATTCTATTATAAATGACAAAGGATGGACACTTGTTGGGTTTTCTAAAAAGACTCAACAGGGAAGATCTGTTGATTCTTTGGCAATTCCTGGAGGAAACTACTTCCTGTACCTCAACCCACTGTCAAGGCCCAAGTAAATGGAGAGACATTTTAGGCCTGTCCTGATCTTAGTTAATCTGATGTGCTCTGTGGTCACTGCTGTGTAAATGGCCTGAGGTTTAGAGGCAGAGCTACCCCATAAACCCTGCTCTCAGAAGCAGATAACAAAGATACTGTCCTTTGTGGCTTCATATCAAGTGGGAAACCATGCCAGAGAGATCAGGCCAGGGGAGGCTGGCCACTGGGAAGAATAGAAAGAAGGAATGCTTGTCACTTGATCCCTCATGGAAAAGGGGCCAAGGACACAGGCTTTCCATCACTAAGAAGGCCAGTAAAAGACCAGGTTGTTTTGGAGTGGTTAATCTCATGGAACAAGGAAAATTTCCAGCAGTCCAGGAGAAGAAGATGAAAGTATCACAGTGGAGTTTCCCAACATGACTGAGGTTTCTGTCAATGTAAACGGCATTCCTAGAATCCCCCCAGCACAGCTTCCGAATTTGACCTTTTGTGATTTGCAGCCTTAAAGCCACAAAACCAAACTGCAGTCCTTATTATACTTTGGTGCAAGAGGTCAGGAGAATTTTTATCCTTAAGGCTAATTTGCTGGATTTTGCTGGCTTAGCATTATCCATAAACTATCTGGAAAACATTTTTGATCACTCTTAATTTATTGTAAAGGTCTGGGGCTAAACCAACAGAAACTGCTCTTTGGGGGATCATTTTATGCATTGGAACCTGGAAAATTAAGAATCTGTTTAAATTAAAGTTAGTAAAACAAAGAGTCTAAAAGCAGTGGCTCTCAGGATCTTCCACGGTCTTACAATCTTCAGGCTGATGCAAAATTCAAATCATTACTGCATATTTAATGTGCAAGTGTGAATCTACACTTAAATCTTACCCAAACTTTTCAGAGAATTATCTGATGTTCACCAACCTACCCTTCAGGGTTCAGCCTCGTCCATCAAACCCTACCGTATAATCTTGCCACTCTAGCTCTTTTAAGTAGAAAAGGGTTTAGAAGCAGAGATTTGGTGCTCACAGAATTGTTCCAAGGATGAGCAGCATGGGCTTTAGGCTAAGCATCTAGGAGCACCTCTAACGACAACTCCTCACTGGCCCATCAGAGGAAAAATAGCTAACACATTCACAACACAGGCCCCCCAGGGGAGTTACGAGGCACAATACCTATCTGCAGAGCAGGAATTCAGATCTTTGGCAGACATTGCTATCACCTCCTTAGCTGTCTTTCCATGCCCACAAAATTAGTGACTGGACACTGCAAGGTGGCTACAGAAAAACCCATCTCCACCAACTGGCTTCTAACCAAAAGAAATGTGGCAGCAATCTGAAGGCTGCTATCGAACTTCTGCCTTCCAAATCTCAGGTAATTCCTCTCATTGAGGGAATCTAATGTGCATCCAGCACTCTGGTTTGAAAAGGGTTTTAAAAATGTAGTTTCTAACCTGGTACACTCTGTGGCACAGAAAAGCAACCTAGAAGTAATTTAGGACAGATGATGGTCATCAATTCAACACAGCAACCATAAACATTACTATTTTTACTAATTACTAATTACTATTAATTGGTTTTGTTTCCTACTCTCACACTGTTTTAAAAAAACATTTGGGGGGGGTGGCGCCTGGGTAGCTCAGTGGGTTAAGCGTCTGACTTTAGCTCAGGCCATGATCCCACGGTTCATGGGTTTGAGCCCCGCATCAGGCTCTGTGCTAGTAGCTTGGAGCCTGGAACCTGCTTCAGTTTCTGTGTCTCCCTCTCCCTTTGCTACTACCCCTCTTGCACTCTGTCTCTCTGTCTCTTTCTAAAAAATAAATAAACATGAAAAAAATTCTAAAAAGTATTTTGAGAATAAGGCCATATTTCCAACTTCTAAATGCCTTGACATACCTAGAAAAAATTCATGTGCAGTAAATATTTATGGGTTTATTGCTTTGCCAAATAACCCTTTTTCCCCTTAAAAACATTCCTTTGAATGTGTTTGTCAAGATATTGAATGACTTTCCTTTCTTAATAAATGGAGTATGTTCCGCATACTTTATTTAATTTACTTTTTTGGTGTATGAGCCTCTTGCAGTAATGTGAGGTCATGAGTCTGAACATTTATGATCATTGTACAGAAAAGGATGAGAGAAAGAGACAGTAGAAGGCAGACTATCTCCAGCGTGATGTGCACGGACTCCAAACCATGGTATTTCAGGAAAGGCGCATTGATCTGAATTGTCTTGGCATATTTCATCTTTCTACTAAAAGCTGAATGCATAAAAAAAATCTGAGTATTTCATTTGAATGAGTATAATGCTGGCTAATCTAAACTTAAGTTCAACAGCCTGATATCCACATATTAAACTTCTATTTCAGTATTGATTATCTGTCTAGCAAGAATTTTCCCAAAATCTTTTCTTGCAGAGGTAAGTAGGTTGCCTACAGTGGCCATTGGAAGAAGTTCATGGACCAAAAAGTCCAAGTACTATAGAAAAATTATAGTGTTAAAAGTTTTAAATTGAGGAGTCTCAACGATCCTAATTGATGTTATCCTACCCTGAATCCTGGGGACATATAGTGACTTGCCTTGGGTTACATACCTGGTTAAGTGAAAAAAACCAGAACCATTAACCCGTGTCTTCTGATTAGCTCAGGGCTCTTTTCACCACACAGTGGATTATGTACCTGTTTTTAACAGAATTGGATTTTTACTCCTGGAAAAAGAAGAAGGTTAAAGTCTACATTTATATACTAACCTTTGGGAGATTCAAGAATCTCCAAATCCATTGTCATATATGTGAACAGGTTAGCCTTTTTTTTCTTGGGATATTCCATACCCCACCCCACCCCCAGAACACACATTCCTATCTCGTTGAAGTGGTAATTTCAATATAGACATTAGCAAAGGTGTGAGAGATAACAGAAAGGGGAACGCTCAAAGTCCCTTCAGCAGCAAAATTCTGTGAATTCTAGTGTGTTCACATAATGACGCTCTCAACAAACAAGTACTTGTAGCCACATAATGGATTTCTAGCATTCACTTTGACTTAAAAATTGGGAGCCTTTTGGTGAACTCAGTTCAGTGCATGGTGACATGGACCCTCTAGAAGGGTTATCAGCACTGTCCGCTCTGATGAGGGGACTGGGGAAATGAGTGTCTTAAATATCAAGCATTGGTAGTAAATATCAGGCTAGCATAACAAATCATTTTCTGGAATTGAAAGATCATAGACTCAGCTCTTCTGGGAAGAAAGAATATACAGGAGATTTGAGGAGGGGCATGGGTGAAAGAGCCGACAAGTCAGTTAGTGGGAAACTTCCCAGGACCAGCCAAATGAGATCTTCTATTATCATCCTTCTAGTTCTTGGTGAGGCTTTTAATCTTATTTTCACTGAATTTAGTAATTATTCATATCTGCAAAGATAGAGTCCATACTGATCAATGAAACAAAGAACAATAATTAGATGATCCAATGACCTATAGAAAAGCAATTCCCCCCCAATGCCTTCTCTGCTCTCTCTCAGCATAATGTCTGAAATAATGAATGTTAGCAGCATAATAAGGTCCTTCCTTCTCTCTCAGGAGAAAATCTGATAGCAAATATATGTTGTAAACCACTGTGCTTACTAAACAGTATAAGTAAAAGTCATTAAGAAAATGCCAATTATTATGCCTTTATCAATTTAAGCTAATTTCCAGGGTTCAAAAGCCTAGTAGTCCATAATGAAAAAATACTACCAATCTCTTTTTAAAAAATTTTTTTACAATGCTTTATTTTTGAGAGAGAGACAGAGCATGAGCAGAGGAGGGGCAGAGAGAGAGACACACAAAGAAACCAAAGCAGGCTCCAGGCTCTGAGCTTTCAGCACAGAGCACCACGTGAGGCTCGAAATCACAGACCACAAGATCATGACCTGAGCAGAAGATGGATGCTTAACCAACTGAGCCACCCAGGCACCCCTCTACCAATCTCTTTTTAAAAGACTTATTAAGCATGAGATCTTTACTGGTCGGTGTTAACTTCTACAGTTAAACACTCACAACCCCATCAGGAGAGAAATAAATGGTGGCTAGTTAGAAATCTGATATTCATAGGATGGTACAAGAAAGAAAGTGGCCAACACCCATTAACCAGGAAAGTTCCTGGGAAGGAGACCTTATCTACATCAATAAATAGTATGGAGGTGAGGAATATTGAGGATTTCCGCAAAGGAAAGGCTACTTTAAAAACACACTGTACCCTAAAAGTGGAATGCTATTTTCAACAACTTTCTGGGGAGGAGAAACAATTGTCCTGAAAACACAGAAATTATATCATCGATTGAACTAATAGCAATTGAGCATTACTGTGTTAAGAACTTTACACAGAGTATTTCATCCAATCCTTACACCAAATCCAGGAGATCAGTACTGATAATAATAAAATGCACTGCTTGCTTAATATTTATAATGTGCTGGGCATTACTTTAATTATTTTATATAAATTCACTCTTTGAGCCCTCATAACAGCCCTGTGATGTAGGTAGTCATTTATCCCCATTTTATAGAGGAAAAAATGAACCATGGAGGCATTAAACAACTTATCCAAAATATCATGCCACCAAGTAGAAGAGACGGGATTTGAGCCCTAATATATCTTTGGTGATTGGATTTTCCCCCTTTTTTCCCAAACATGGATATTTATCACATCTTCATGCATTCATCTATTTAACTGATATTTGTTGAAGGCCAGTTGGACAAGCACTGGAACTGGGAAAACCTCCGTGACCAAAACTGTCCCTGTACTTACGGAGTTGTCATTCTAGCTACATCTTACTGTGCCTCATCCGAGTAAAGACTGGAATGCAGGGGACGGGGCGGCGGGGAGGATGTTAATCATGTAGAAATATACGGAAAGTGTCGTCAAGTGAAGAGACAGTTTTTACAGTCCTAGAGTAGAAGCCTGTGCTTCAGGAAGAAAATTCTGAGTGGAAGGGACAGCTTTAGCAAGTATGAGTGAAAAGGAGGACAGGGGCGCCTGGGTGGCTCAGTCGGTTAAGCATCCCACTTCCACTCAGGTCATGATCTCTCGGTTTGTGAGTTCGAGCCCTGCCTCAGGCTCTGAGCTGACAGCTCAGAGCCTAGAGCCTGCTTCGGATTCTGTGTCTCCCTCTCTCTCTGCCCCCCCCCCCCCATTTGCACTCTGTCTCTCTCTCTAAAAAATAAAAAATAGACATTAAGGAAAAAAAGAAAAGGAGGACAGACAGCTGGAGTGGAGAAACAGGGCAGGGTGGTCACAGAGGCCAGATCATCTGAGCAAGCATGTCGGTTTCACTCTGAGTAAAACGGGAAGCCATTGCAGGGTTTTGAACAACAACAACAAGAACAAAATGACATGATCATTTCCTAAAACAATCAGTCTGAGGGCAGCTGGGTGGCTCAGTTGGTTAAGCATCTGACTCTTGATCTTGGCTGAGGTCATGATCTCACAGTTTGTGGGTTCAAGCCCTACGTTGGGATCTATGCTGACAGTGGGGAGCCTGCTCGGGATTCTCTCTCTCCCCCTCTCCCCCCCCCCCAAATTAATAAATAAATTTAAAAATAATTTTAAAAAATAGAGAAAAACAGTCAGTCTGCTGAATTGAGAACAGACTGTAGAGGGACAAGGGTAGAAGAAGCATGTTCTTGACAAACTGATATGGGAAAGGGTTGTGGCGGACTAGGGATGGGAGGGGAGGTCAGGAACTCAGCTTTTGGATATCCTGACTCCAGGATGCTCCCTAGACTTCTGAGTGGAAGTGATGAGTAGGTAGTGGATAGGACTTTGGGAGAGAGATCTCGGCTAAAGACATAGCATTTGGAGTTCGCAGCGCATACCTGGAACTGAAAACCAAGTGGCTTGGGGAAATTAATAAGCTACTGGAGGGAAGGCCTGAGGACTAACTCTGGCCACTCCATCATCAGGAGGAAGAACCAGCAAGGGAAACTGAGAAGGAAAGAACAAAGCAGTGACGCAAGAAAAAATAAATGGGAGTTTGGTGCTCTGCAGGCCAGTAGAAAACATACGTCAAAGGGGATTTTTTTTCCTTTGTAACTAACCCCTTGGTAAACAGGTCTTACTCACTGTTCGATTGCTTTTTATTCATAACTGATAGCTATCATTGCCATTATGGTTGCGCTCGCTCCTGAACCTGCAGCCAGCGTGGGGCTGGCTGGTGCAGGATGACTGAGGCTTGGCTGATTCAGCTCTGCTCCACACAGTCTCTCATGATCCATAGGGCTAGCACAGACTCGTTCCCATAGCAACAGGCAGGGATCCCAGAGAGAGCGAGCAAGTCACAGAGCAAGTCACAAGGTAAACCTCTATTCAAGGTATAGTAAGTAGAGTCTGTCTCTTGATGAGATAAACTACAAATCACATGGCAGAGGGCATGGATAGAGAGGACTGAACATTTGGGGGTAGTTTGCAATCCCTACTGCTTACCACTCTGAAGCCCCAGGCTCTGCAAGAAACTCCCTGCTCAATCCCAGGAACCATACTGTGACGGCGATGCCCTCCCTGTCAAGACTGCCTTCCGCATCTTCTGTGCCTTTCTAGATCCAAGCCTTTCTCTTAACTTTTTGAGAGACACAGCATGAGCAGGGAAGGGGGAGGGAGAGGGAGACACAGAATCCAAAGCAGGCTCCAGGCTCTGAGCTGTCAGCACAGAGTCTAATGCAGCCCTCGAACTCACGAACTGCGAGATCATGACCTGAGCTGAAGTCGGACGCTCGACCAACTGAGCCACCCAGGCACCCCTAAGCCTTTCTCTTAAGTCAGCTCAGCCTCCCTCACCTTCTTTTCAGACCATTCTTGTCGATACTCCCCTCTCCCTCCCTGAGCTCCTACAGCCCTTGAAACTAGAGGCCCAGAAAATATGTTAAAGAGACTAAGTGGGAGCCTGGCATACAGCAAGCACCCAGTGAGTGGTAGTGATTGCCATTATTCTTCTTTAACACATATAAATCATCTGAAAATGTCCTCTACTTATTTTTCAACAGTCATCTTATCAGTCTCCCTAAGTAGGCCATACTCTCCTCTAATTGAAGGGAAATGTCTTATACATCGTTGTGTCCTAACAGTGATTGACACAGTGGGAGGCACATGGTAAGTACTCAGTAAAGCCTTGTTAATTGTTAAGGGTTGATTTAAAGTCTAAGGAGATTCTCATGATGTGGAGATTATCACGTAGTTAAAATGTCACGAAGCGACATTAATTCTGGACACGCTAAGAAAGACATGTATGGTAGAGAGAATTCAATTATTAGCAAAAGGATTATTCTCTCTAAGGAAATTATCTATTTTCTCATCCTTTCACATCACTTTTACTGGCTCACTAGTTGATATTAAAGGTGTGAAGTTAGGAGTTCAGGAAGCCTGATAAAAACAGGTATTAATCATTTTTAAGCATGCCTTATATTTTCAGCAAATACATCATCACGTCCATTGGGTAGGGTACTCTTCTCTGGAACTTCAAAACGGATCCTCCCCTTGCTCGTAAGCTTGAAAGAAAAGGGTACAATGCAGGCTCTCTCAAAATCAAGTGAGGGCCAGTGAAAGAAGAAAAAGCCAACATGCAACAGAAGGAAAATGTTAGCAAATAGGCTAAAAACTGCAATAATCTTAGTGCCTGACTGATTTTTGTGTTCTATAGCTGTGTTTGAACCATAGACTACATTATCCGCTGTCACAATTTAAGAGAAAAAAAATTAGTGGAGTATTACTTTGGGGTGGGTGGTAGGTTAGTAGAGGTCAAGTGAAGAATTTCCACAGACCCAGATTTTCTTAGTTCTTTGTGGTATTAAATTCTCCCTAAAAAACATGACTGTCATGGATTTCAACATGCTCTTTTAAGAAATCAAATCAAATCAGTGTCAGATAGTCTCAACTGAATAAAGTCACAGTGAAACTTCTGCTATCTAGCAATCTAGTAACTTCTCCAAACATCACATTAAACTTGGTCTCAAAGTTACAAATATGTGGTTTATTAACTTTTTTGTGTGCAGTAGAATCTAAAATAAAATTAGAATGCCAAGTATAGAAGTTGAGACATTAGAGGCATCAAGGCATTTTTTATTTTTGCGAATTTCTACAGGTTTTGATTTTCTATATTTTTTAAAGTTCTGAACATCTAGTCATTCTGTAGACACCCGATTGTGTTGACTGTTGCTGAACATGACAGTTGTGTTTTTGAGATTATAGAAGCATTTAAATTGCACAAGAATACATCTGGAGACTGAAACTATGCAATGAAAAGAATGAATTCTAGTAGCTTACCATGAAATATGTATTTTGTGGCCAATTGATCAGTCCTCCTCATCCCCGTCCACTTTTCCCATGTTCTCCTGCCACACTTTGAACTCAGGAAGTATATCCTGATGCCAAGACAGGTTATATGTCCACATTCTGGGCTGCTTTTCCCATCTCCACCCTCTTCCTCTTCCAAATTATTCCTCTCACTACCAAATTAATCTCCGCCAAGTAACAGATGCATCATATTAGCCCCTTGCATAAAACCCTTCACTGGTTCAATTAGACCTTGAGAATAAAATCCAAGAACCTTATCTTGGTACTCAAGATCTCCAAGTGCTATTTTCATAGCACAACTCAAATCCTCACAAAAACGACTTCCTCTGACCGATGGGACAGAAACCGGCATGCAGCTACCCAACAGCATTTTTCCTCCTCTTCCTTTTAATGGAAACCTAATTTTTCATAACGGCACTATATCCAGTGTAAAAAAAAAAAAAAAAAAAAAGAAAGAAAAAAGAAACCTTTCCCAATCTTGTAGTGATTTTGTTCTTTCCTATAAGAGGGTAAGTGCATGTTTCTTAATAGGTCACTGGGCAAAAATGTTTAAAAGGAGACAGACGTTTGCTTTTCCCCCAGTGTTCTTTTCCAAACAACACTGTGCCAAGCCAGTTTGTACGTGAGCATTTGTGAACGTTCTTAATTATTTTCTTAAGATATATCCATGAGGGAGAAATATTTCTTGAAGCATATCAAAACTCAAGTTAATTACCTTTCAAAAAAGTACCAATTTATACCTCCTCTCACATTGTATGACATCAATTCTACATAACTTTGCAAATGTTGGCTATTTTTCTTTTACGTCTTTTCCAATTCTTGTCCTTTTTTGAAAGGTTTGACTGTGATCAAATTTATATTGTAAAAGTATCTCCAAACTTTAAAAATGCATTTTTTGCAATGTAATAGTCCTAATTACCAATCATGAAGTCCATCCCAAATACATAATTTGTCTTCACGAAGAAACCATAAAAATTCATTTAATTCCCTCATTTTCCAGCAAATACTAAGTGACTACTAATTATTCTCAATTGTTGTGACAATACTTGTATTTTCCCTTCATTTGGGAAAAATATTTTTGCCATGTAGAATTATTCCACTCCTTTGTTGTCCCATTGTCTTCTGGCTTCTCCGTTTCTGTTAAGAAGTCAACTAAAATCTTACTGCTGCTTCCCTGATAATGTATCTTTATTTTCTGGCTGCTTTTATATTTTCCTTTTAGTCTTTGTTTCTCAGCTGTTTGACTATACTGTGTGGTTTTATCTGTATTAACTTGATATTCAGTGAGCTTCATAAATCTGTGATTTGATTTTTTAATCAGTGTTGGAAAAGCCGTGACTTATTTCTTCAAATTTTATTTCTGCACAACTTTCCCTCTTTTCTGTTAGAATTCCTAATACACATATATCTACACATAGAATTCCTACTACACAAGCTCTCTGATAGCATCCTATATGTCTCTTATGCTTTGTTCTCTTGTTGTAGTTAAAGTCTTTTTTCATTGTGTACTTCAATTTACATTTTTCTATTATCCTATCTTCCAGTTTACTGATCCTTGCTTCTGCTAAGTCTAGTCCATTATTATACCCATCCAGTGTGTTCTTAATTTTGGATATTATGTTCTCAGTTCTACAGTGTATATTTAGTTCTTTTTTGGAGATCTTAAATGTCTTAACATATTTGTAATAGTATTTTTAAGATTTTGTCTACCAATTCTAAAATCTGGGTCATTTGTGGGTCTGCTTCTACTTGCTAATTATTCTTTTGAGCACGTGTTATATTTTCCTGCTTCACATTTTCTTAATGTTGTTACCATATGCCAAAAAATATGTATATAATAAAATTCTAAGTCCTAAAGATGATGTTCTTTTCCCTCAAAAAAATACATTTTCTTTCTTTTCAGAAGTTGATCAGTTATGCCAATCAGAATTTTAGCTGAATCAGAACCAGACTGCAAGTTTTCATTAATTTTCGTTTACTTTTGGTTTAAGAGAATGGCACCTATCTTGAAATTATTCCATACCCTTCCCTCAAGCAACACCTTGACTTCTAAACACTGTGAGAGCACAGGATTTTGCTCTGTCTTTCTAGCTCGGCCCCCACATTCTCTGATTCCCAATACTCAACAAAAATCCTCTAGGGGAAAACAGGCATGTGGTAAAAACTGGCTGTGTGTTTGAGACTTCTCTAGATTTCAATCTGTCATTTCCGTTTTGCACAGCTGTTAAAAGCTGTGCTGGTTTCTCTTCTGTCTCCAAGAATCTATCTACTTTGGCAAGCGAAATTTTCTGTTCATACCCAGATATGGTTGCTTCAATTTGTCCCTGTGGGAAAGAGAACACTGGTGAATAGCTACCAATTTCTGCTCACCTAGAAAGAGCTTCTTCCTCTCTGGATTTAGTATTTTTGCCTAGTCTGCATGTGAAGCCCTCCAAATTATCCAGTTTTGTCTAGTTGTTTTCATGGGAGAAATGGTCCATCAGAAACTTTACATTCTAACTAGAAATGGAACTGCTTTGTTCCTTAATTTCGGGAGATTTCAGAAGGCATAGTTCACAAATGGCGGATAGTTCTAGAGTAGATATTAAACTTCAGACATGGCATGTTCTTGTCTACTAACATTGGAAAAAAGACACTCGAGACTGATAAATATGGTTGTACTATCTCTGCCAATGTGCCCTTTTACACCTTGTGACATGTAACTACAATGGCCGAAAATAAATTGGCCTAGTGTAATAGCTTCTAACAAAGGGTGAATTTTGTCATAAATCAAAGGTAGGTGCAGCACAGATCATCATGACATGTTGTAATGGCCTCATATGTCCTCATTTAAGTCTGCACGAGCTTGGCTGGGGCGAGGATATTATTAATAATCATTATTAGTTTTTAATGGTATCAGCTCTTTTTTCCCTTAAATATTACATTTGAATAATGAAACTTGAAAGTTTTTGTTTACTAATATTTTGTAAAACTCCATGTAAAATAATCTCTATGTTTGTTCCACTAATTCAACTTGTACTTTTCCATTAGTATGGCATTTCCAAAGACCGTACCACAGGATGCCTATTTCCATTGATAATTCATAGGAAAGCATTCCTTAGATACATGTGTCTGAGAAATACTACATACTGAATCCCCTTTTTTATATTTTCAGTGAACATTAGTATATTAGGAGATCTGAAAAGTGTTTGCAGTAACGCTTTTTACTTGAACTTAGTACTTTATGCATTTTAAAGTAACATCTATTAATATACTTTGAATCTAGTGTTCTATGGAACATCCTTTGGAAAATGTTTTTCTAGGAGCACCTGGGTGGCTCAGTCAGTTAAGTGTCTGACTCTTGATTTCAGCTTAGGTCATGATCTCACATTTCGTGAGTTTGAGGCCCACATCTGGCTGACAGCTTGGGATTCTCTGTCTCCGTCTCTCTCTCTGCACCCCCCACACTTGCTCTCCATCTCTCTCTTGCAAAAACTAATACATATTTTTTTAAAATTTTTAAAAAGGTATATGTTTTAAAAAAAAAATGTAATGAAGTGGGACACCTGGGTGGCTCAGTCAGTTAGGTGTCTGACTTCAGCTCAGGACATGATCTCACAGCTCATGTGTTTGAGTCCCCCATCGGGCTCCATACTGACAGCTCGGAGTCTGGAGCCTGCTTCGGATTCTGTCTCCGTCTCTCTTTGCCCCTCTCCCACTCACACACACACACACACTCTCTCTCTCTCAAATATAAACTTAAAAACTTGTTTTTAATAATAAAAGAAAATAATGTAATGAAGTTAATAAAGATAAGTCTACAAATTCTTCAACTTAATTGAGGGATAGATAGTTCTATTGTTATATATAATACAGCTTAGACATCTCTGTGTCTTTTGCAGAAATTTGAGATGTAACTCCACAGAATTTGGACTGTAACTGCATTCTTTATAAGACTTCTTGAGCATTTTTAAAGTTGATTTTGAATGGCAATGTAGTCCTCTTTTATAGAACGTATCAGTCTGCATGCCCTTTCATACATCTGAAAGATCTATAGATATTAATTGGGTATTTCCTTAGGTTTTCTAATTCTATTGGCAAGACTTCTATGTCTGACAATATAATCTTAAATAGAAGCTGCTGCTTTAATTTCTGTGAAATCAGATGGACAAGTCTTGCTAGAGTTTATTTTTAGCTATTATAAATGTCAAAATTTATCCAGTCAAAAGAATCACTGGAGTGTTTCATTGTGGATTCCATACACAAGGATGATCCAATTCCCTGATGTCATCTGGGAAATTTCCAATTTTTAGAAACACAATACAACAATTATCACACCTGATGGTTGTTGATTCTGTTGGTGAAACTTGAATCTCTGAGCACTACTGGTGGTGTTGACGTTTCTTCTGCCTGGATGTCTTCCCTTGAACATTCTTCTTGGTTAATTCCTATTCCTCCTTGAAGTTTTGATTTAAATGTTTCTTTCTCAGGAAGAATTTGTATGACTTCTCTCCCCAAAGCAACTCCAAATAGAAAACTAAACTTGTTCTTTTTCACAGCAGCCTGTTTTTTAATAATTGTATTTTTATTTGGGTTTGTAAATATCTAATATCTGTCTCTCCCGCAAGACCCTACAAGGGAGCATTATAAGGGCAGAGATTTTGTCTGTTTTTTCCCCCACTGGAGTGTAATCAATAACAGTTTTGACACATAGCAGTTACTTGATAAATATCTGTTAAATGAACATTTAACATTCTTTCATGTGATCATACATTTTAGTCCCTAGCAGAAACATGTTTGAACTGAACGGCCTTCCCTAGAGTATTGCCCAGTTCTGTGCAATCATCCTTTGTTTCAAGATAAAATGAAAGCTATTGATTGACTGACTGACTGTGAATCACAACAAGCAAATTTGTTGTCATAAAATTTTCCACAAACTAGTAGTTTTAAATACAAAGATTGACTCTAATGTTAATGTGGTCACATTCAATTACACACTTAAAATATTTGAGAAACATTCGGACTTCTCTTATCCAATTTTCTTTCAACAGGATCCTTTCGGTGTCATTGAAAAGTGTGTTGGTTAACAAGGAAACAGTCATGGTGATATAGATACAATTTGCATCGCCTTCTGTGCCCATAATTAGATTGATTGTCATGGGGTGGTCTTCGTACATTTAGATAAAACTACGAGAGCCTTTACCCGGAGAAAAGGATAGTACAGATTTTCAGTCAGGCTCATGTGTCCATTTGCCTTCTAAGAATTCATAATTATGCTGGTGGCTATTCAGGATAGCATGGCTTCAGTGATAGCAGGTGCTAAAACTTGCCTCGAGTGCTATAAAAAAAATAACACCAGGGAATCAGAAGAAATGCAACACTGCTAATTTGTTCTAGAAAGGTAATGGGGAAAAGGAGAAGAGAAGAGAAGAGAAAGAAGAGAAGAGAAGAGAAGAGAAGAGAAGAGAAGAGAGAAGGGAAGGGAAGGGGAAGGAAAGGAAAGGAAAGGAAAACAGAAAAGAAAAGAGAACAAAGAAAAAAGAAAAGTAATGGCTGCTGGAGAAACACTTTCTCTAATGTTTTCCTCCTACTTCTTTCAGACATCCAAGGTTGAGAGTAGTTTTTTATTGGAGGCATTCTGGACAAAGCCACATCACATATGCCACTGAGGAAATGCCAAAAGTGGTGTTAGGATGTTGGAAGAGAGATTCTCTATCTGTTCTTCCTTCCTCCTTCTCTTAGTGGAACATACTGGATGGAAATGCTCAGTGCTGGAAAAATTCAGCCCAAAGATAAGGGATTTGTTCTTATTTGACGAAAAAGGACTATCATGAGAGGGGGGAAAAATATTATATTTGTCATTGCCAGCAGAAAGAAGATGGTGCTAAGTAATGGTGGAAGAAGATTCTGAGAGTCTCTCTTCTTATTTTTTTTTTTACTTCTTCCTGCTATCTGCATCTCATAAACACAGTTTATATAGGGGAAACTATTGAATACTCCATAAACCTCAAAATTACCTTTAGGATAAAATATCCTCATCAATTATTATTGTTATTATTATTACTATTAATACTTTTGTAGTGCACTATTTATAAAGCTAAGATAAAATGCAAGACAAACTTTTTTCTTTATGGCTTGGTTTCACCAGGCTTGAATTGACATAAATTGATTCATCTGAGATCAATTTAAAGGGCTAGACCTCTATAATGAATAATTAGTTAATCGTGCAATTTTTACAGCTGGAAGTTATATAATCAAATGTGTTCATTTTATGGATGAGGATTAAGTCCTTGGCTCTACTCTGAGAAGAGCAATAAAAGTTCTTGGCTGCTTTGACAGACAACTCAAATGACCTTTCATTACCTCCTGCATTAGATGCAAGCCTGGATAGAAATATCATAAAGCCAAAAGTATTTCTGAAGTGACTTCTTGGACATTGGCATGCTTATTTCAGAAGCTGCAGTTCCTACTTCCTGAGTTGGCATTTTCTATGGATTATTTTATCTGATATTTGCATTTGAGTGATATTGCATCAAAGGCGGATAGTGTTTAAAATGCATTTAGAGCATCCTTATAAATAACATATGGATGTTATTTATAGTGCTTACTTTGTAGTCCCTTCAAATACTAAGATGATTCTTATTTGTATCCTTATTTTGGCTATTTTCTTTGGACGGTTCTCTTTAAAAACACAGAAGGTGAAATAGTAAAAAGAATATTCAGTAGAAAAGATGGAAGTTCATCAACATTTATTTAACACACATATTCTGTAAAACACTTCAGTGCATGCTTTTACATGCGTTAAATTATCTTGTTTAGTTCTTTCAACAACTCTGTGATGTAGGTAATATTCCATTTTATAGATGAAATAAACAAAGACTACGTGATGAATAATGAACAAAACTAGATGATAAGGTAATGTGCAGTGACCACATCGTCAGTAAAATACAAAACAAACTTTTTCAGATCTGTCTGATTTCAGTGCTCCTTTTATTATATCATCTTTGAAGTCTGAACTATACTGAGTAAAAATAATGTGAAAATAGGACATGTAAAAAAAAGACATAAAAAGCAGCATCCTGAGTAGGGTCTGCGGGAGAATCAAGATGGAACTTAGAACCAAAGAGTAGGACCAAAAGTCTGGATGATATGTATGCTTTCCCTATTTATATGCTCAGAAAGTTCTCCATCCAGTTGGAGAAATAATTCTATTTTTAACTGTGTGTGTGTGTGTGTGTGTGTGTGTGTGTATGAGTGTAGCTAGACTTTGAGAGTTAATGTCAACATCTAAGAACCAGCTCACTAATTAAACCTATTAACTACTGATGAGCCCAGTTACAGCTCTGGGAGAGAAGCTGATCCTTTGTTAACGAGTCCTCAAATAAAATCTGTTTCCTCAGTGGCTGAATATAACATAACCTTATAGCATCACAAAAAATGTACAATGGGCTATTTTCTTGTACCCAGGAAAACTACAATGCATCAAATGCATTGATTCCTGGATGGTTATTTAGAATCATAAACATATAATTAAAATCTAGTGGGCATATTTAGTTAGGATTACACTGGTTAACTATACTATTCGAATTACGCCTATTGTGCTCTATTTAGAAAGAACATAAAATCTTCTGCTTCTGGCTAACTGAAGTGAAAGGAACTAGGTTTATCGTCCTATCTGAAACAACTAAAAATTTGGACACATATTTGAAACAATAGTTTTCAGACATTGTCATCAGGCCACACAGGACAATAATCCATGAAAGAAGGGAAATGAAGAAGATACCTCAGTTTACTGCCTGGATAGAGTTTCCAGGCTGTGGTGCAGGAGGAGAACCCAGGTGGAGCCAGTCTGGTGGGGTTAAGAGAGTTAGGGATCCAGAGAGGCTAAACCAGTGAGTAGTCACAGAACCAAGTATCACAGAGAGGTGCACAGAAGCCAAGTTCTGGAGATGTGCAGATGACCTCCCTCAGATCTTCTGCTGAACATCGCCCAGTGCATGTGTGTAAGGAAACTACCAAAGGGGAAGAAAGAAACACCTGAAAGGAGAAGAGGGAAAAATCTCTTGAACTTACTCAGGACCAGGAATAGTTTGTGTTCTCACTAGAAAAAAAAAAAAAAAAGGAATAGCGGTGAATGCATGAAGCATTAAGTAAAACACTCAGAAGGGTAATATCTCAGTGGTGGAGCAGAGTTAGCCCTAGACTATAGGCTTCTCTGGTTCCACCTTCCAAACATTAAAAGCAAGCCTCAAAGAATCAACTACTTTCAAATAACGACATTCAAAAAAAGCTCAAAAAATATTTATAGAAACATAATCCAGCACAGTGTAAAATTCACAATGTCTGGCATCCAATCAAAAATTAGAGGCATACAAAAAGCAGAACAAAATGACCCATAATGAGGAAGAATATCAATAGAAACAGATTCTATTACATAAATGATAGAATTAGTTGAGAACATTAAAACAGTTCTACATCTTCAAGAAAGTAGTGGAATCCTGGAATAGGTTAAGTAGAGACCTGGAAAAATGTTTAAAAGACCTAAATAAAACTTCTATAAAGGAAAAATACAATATCTAGGATAAAATAGGTTCTGTTGATAGAATTAATAGCAGACACTTCACTGCACAAGAAAAGATTAATGGGTAAGAAGACATGGTAATAAAAACTATTGAGATGATCGAAAAAAGACTGAAAAAAATAAACAGAGCTTCAATGAGCTGTGTTACAATTTCTAGCAGCCTAATATGTGTGTTATTCTGAGTTTTCATTGAATTAATTAAATTTTCCACTGCTGAGAAGAATGTTGATGCTAGATATAAATTAAGTTACACAAAAATAAATAATATGTTATCCCTTGGGGGAAAAATTATAGGCAGTTATCCAGGGCTGATATGCTTATTCCTTAGTGACAAGAACTCTGCCTCTTTTTATCTTGTATCTCTATCATACTGAGCTCCCATCCCCAAGATCTCCTCAAGGTCCCAGATGCCTGCTGGAACTTTAACAATTATACCCACATTCTGGCGATCAAGAAAGAGGGCACTTCTTGGAAATGGCACAAGCTTCTGTTTGTATCCAACTGGTAAGAACCTAACCAAATGTCTTTAGCTACAAGGGATGCTGGGAAACACAATATTTATTTTGGTTGGATATATATGTATTTTACTATATATATTGTATATATATTACTATATATATAGTGTATATATATATACACTACATATATACACTATAATATATATATTACATATATACACTAAATATATATATATATAATATATAGTGTATATAGTGTGTGTGTGTATGTATATGTGTATATATATATTACTATGGTTCAAAGGGACAATAGACATTGGAGGAACAGTCCACTCCCTCTCCCACACAGAGGAATGGAAGTTTTTGTAGAAAGAAAAATATCAGACAAAAATTAGCATATATAAGTTCTGAGATGGGTAATGGACAATAAGGCTAAGAGGGGGGCTTCTTTTCATACTTGAAAGAAAACCACCCTCTCTCCAAAGGATGCAACCCAAAGTCCCATTCATTGACTATTTTAAGGTCAAGGCCCAAGATCCTTAGTTTGTGCACAGTCCTTTCCTTCAGATTTGAACGTGACTTTGTGTTTTCATGATTTATGAACTAACTGGATAAATATATGTCTCATATGCATATGCCCAATATACAGCAAAGTATCAGGAACAGGGTGGGTGACCTCCAGAAAAACTCCCATTCTAAAAATGGAAGAATAGAAGAGGCACAGCCATCACTGCTCAATGGCTGGACAAGTGTTGCTGGACAGGGCTGGGGAAAGCATCCTACTCTCTGTGGTACACAAAATTCCTTGATTAGATTCCGATTCTACTTCTTGCCAGTCATTTTCTCTTTAGTGTCTGCCTTCCTTCTCTGGAAAGTTCTTCCTTGTCCTCTACACCCACATCTGAAGTGACCATAGGGTGTATGTCTTTCTGGGGAGATTCCAACTCTCAACCTGATATGTGTTGGTAAAATTTGAAATCCCAGCCCAGGACTGCCTATTTTCTGACACTTTTTTTCATTTTATGAGCATTAAAGTTATCCACTTTTATCAATTTTAAGCTACTGTTATTTAAGACTTTTCAGTTCTAAACAAACTAAATACTTACTGAATTAATAGTATTATTTGTTTAAGAGTGTGTTTTGGCTCATATTAATAGATATTCTGGGGCACGTGGCTGGCTCAGTCGAAGGGTCTGACTCCTGATTTTGGCTCAGGTCATGATCTCATGGTTCGTGGGACTGAGCCCTGCAGTGGGCTCTGTAATGACAGCACAGAGACTGCTTGGGATTCACTCTCTCCCTCTCTCTCTGCCCCTCCCCAGCTCATGCTTTCTCTCTCAAAAGAAATAAATAAACAAGCATTAAAAAATAGATATTCTAACTTTTGATATTGCCTTGCAGTTTTTACTATTTTTCTGATATAACTTGTTCCATTTTTAAATTCTTTAAAAAATTTTTTTTAATGTTTAGTTTTGAGAGAGAGAGAAAGAGAGAGATAGAGAGGGGGGAGAGAGAGAGAGAGAGAGAGAGAGAGAGAGTGTGTGTGTGTGTGTGTGTGTGTGTGTTAGAGGGGGAGGGGCAGAGAGAGGGAGACACAGAATCCAAAGCAGGCTCCAGGGTCTGAGCTATCAGCAAAGAACTCGATGCAGGGCTCAAACTCGTGAACCACACGATCATGACCTGAGCTGAAGTTGGACGCTCAACCAACTGAGCCATCCAGGCGCCCCTCCATTTTTAAATTCTTAATGTGTAAGTATGACTTTTATAAATAGCACATAGCTGGATTTTAAAAAATCCATTATGCTAATCTGTCTTTTAACTGATAAATTTAGATGTTCACATTTATTTCAGTAACTGTGGCATTTGGATTTTTTTTAACATCATACCCAGTGTATTCTATTTACTCTGATTTTTCTGTATATTAACCCCCTCTTTTTCTATCTCCCATTGCCAATCTGGATAGGGCTAGTTGATCGAGGTAAAATCTGTGTCTGTCACTTTAGTCAAAGGTCCTAGCCCATGCCCCTAGGGTGCAAAGTGAAATGTCTTCTCCCTCTTGTACTTGAGACATCCATTGGCAATTCTCCTTATGGGACACCTGGGTGGCTCAGTCAGTTGAGCGACCTACTTTAGCTCAAGTCATGATCTCACGGTTCGTGAGTTCAAGTCCCACATTTGGCTCACTGCTGTCGGCACAGAGCCTGCTTCATTCAGCTCCTCTGTCTCCCTCTCTCTCTGCCCCTTCCCTGCTTGTGCTCTCTCAAAAATAAAAAATAACATTTAAAGAAATTCTCCTTTGCATAGGGCCCTCCTCACATCCCGCTGGTCCACCATTTACTCCATCTCTTGCTGCTGTAGCCAGCTGCGCACAGGGGCAATGTGATAGCACCTTACCTCGTCTGCACTGCATGGCTCTCGTTCCCCACCCTGGCACTTCCATGACACCACCATGAGCCCACAGGCACAATCTGGGAGGAAGCGTGCCTGGGGCAGCATTTAGCCAACAGGGGATGCCAGCACATTATAAATGCTTACTTTTGTCCCTCAAGGGAAAATTATGGGCACATTCCACATGGCTTTCCATAAGGGTCCAGTGGAAGTGAGCTCCAGTTGCCCACAGCAAGAAAGCATCTCATAACTTTCTTTCTTTCCCTTATTCTCCTAAATCTCGTTTCTGTTTCATGGAATCATTTCTCAAAAAAAAAAAAAAAAAAACAAAAAAAAACAAACAAAACCCTACCTGCTCATAAGTCCTGGTTTGAGGCTCCGCTCTGTTTTCATGGGGATCCCACACTAAGACAACATTTCTTTTTTTTTAATGTTTATTTATTTTTGAGACAGAAAGAGACGGAGCATGAATGGGGGAGGGTCAGAGAGAGAAGGAGACACAGAATCCAAAGCAGGCTCCAGGCTCTGAGCTGTCAGCACAGAGCCCGATGCGGGGCTCGAACTTGCAGACCGTGAGATCATGACCTGAGCCGAAGTTGGAAGCTCAACCAACTGAGGCACCCAGGTGCCCTGACAACATTTCTTTTTTGAAATAATGTTTAAAACTTTATCTTTCCTACTGACTTTGTCTAGGCATACCATATTTTAACAGTAGAGTTCTATAACTCTCAAAATCAAATATAATACTCCAGACTTTCATCTCACCAAGAACACACAAAAGGATGGGACTATTGTTTCTGGTAGTTTGAACAAAATTCTGCTACTTTGTCATCCATTAAAGTTTACCTTGGTCAACATTCCCAAATATTTCTCACATATTCTGCCACAAATTAAAATCTAATTGATCCTCCACCTTTTCCATTACTTTTTATGAAATAAACCATTTATTTTAGAATAGTATAGACTTACAGAAAAACTGCAATGACAGTACTAAGAGTTCTCATATTAGTACAGTACACTTGTCACAACTAATGAATTAATACTGGCACACTGTTATTAACTAAGCAGTTATTAACTAAAGTTTGTGCTTTATTCAAATTTCCTTCATTTTTCCCAAAGGTCCTTTTTCTGTTGCAGGATCCCATCCAAGATACTACATCACATTTAATTATCATCTCCCTTAGACTCCTCCTGGCTCTGACAGTTTCTCAGATCTTCCTTGTTTTTGATGCTCTTAAAAGTGTTGAAGAGTTCTGATTAGGTGTTTTGTAGAATGCCCCTCCATAAGGATTTGTCAGATGGTCTTGTGATTAGCCTGGGGTTATGTGTTCTGTGGACAAAGACCATCGAGGTAAACTGCCATCCGCATCACACGTATCAAGAATACATACGTACTGGGGCGCCTGGGTGGCTCAGTGGGTAAGGCTCTTCTTGATATCGGCTCAGGTCATGATCTCGTGGTGGCGAGGTAGAGCCCCACATCGGACTCCGTGGTGAGCGTAGAGTCTGCTTGGGATTCTCTCTCTCTCCCTCTGTCCCTCCTACTCTCTCTCTCTCTCTCTCTCTCTCTCTCAAAATAAATAAAGGAATGAATGACTAAATAAACAAACAAGAATACATACTATCAACATGACATATCACTATTGACTTATCACTTGGTTACCTGGCTGATCAGATTTCTCCTACACAGTTACCTTTTATTTCTTCCTTTTCATACTATACTCTTGAATGAAGCACTGGGCACAACCTATACTTAAGGAGTAAAGAGTTATACTTTACCCTGAAGGTAGAGTATCTAAATATTTGGAATTCTTCTATACAGGAGATTTCTCTTCCCTCAGAGTGATTTATTCAATCATTTATTTATATAAATGTGGACTTGTGTATATTTATTTTATAAATATTTTATATTTATACTATTTTATATTTGAGTTTATATAGTACTATTTTATATTTGGGTTATAATCCAATACTATTTATTTATCATGTTGCTCATATTGGTCCAGCTTTGCCATTGTGAGCTTTCTCTGTTAGCTCCAGTGTCCCTTTGACATATAACCATCATTGCAGGTTTTTAAAAAAAAAAAAACATTGTTTAATTTTCTCATACTATAACCAACTGCTTTTTAATATCAAATGCATGGTTTTGCATTCATTTTCATTCCCATTAACTTCTGTTCCCTTGGCATTTGTCCACAACTCTAATATGCTGAAATAATTTTCCTTTTTCTTCTTTCAATTTTTACCTTAATTATCTCTCCACATTTTGGTTCATCACAAAACTTGATATCTTCTCTGTGTTCACTCAAATACTCTACATAAGACAAAATTAAGGCCAGAGTCCTGTAGCCTCCTACTAAAGAGCTCTCTCTCTCTCTCTCTCTCTCTCTCTCTCTCCCTCTCCATCTCTGTGTATGTATACACACACACACACACACACACACACACACATCCTCCTCCCCCGATCCCCAGCCTGACCCCAAAGCCTTAATTAGAACTCTTTTGGTGCCTTGTTCATTCAGATGAAAATGGACTTTATAATATTATCTTCCAGCTCACATTTCATCCTCTTATCCACAAGAACAAATAAAAGAACAGGAAGTCTAACAGGAGAGTTTCATGTGAAGAATAATAATTACGAGGCGGTTCACTGTTCAGAAGTGAAAGGAGAATGGAGTTCAACAGGAGGAGAGGCTCTGGAATTTTATCTTTCCTAGGAAGGAAACAGTTATCAAGTTTGCAGGACAAAAAGTGAGGAATGAAAGATGAATTAGTGTTACCTCTAATTCTCCACAGACACTGCATAACATCGAACCAGAAGAGAAATGGCACATAAACATTTCAAGGTCACATTAGTTTCCATGAAGGTAAGAGGGAGAGAAGACAAGAGTCACGCTGGGAAGCGGCACGTAGCAGGAAAACCAACCACAGCGGAGACAAGAGTGTACTGCAAGCCCTTAGCATCAAAGAAACCTCCAGTGACTTCAGTTTCAACTTCCACTTGTTGCCAGCTTCCTGATGCTTCTCAACCAACCATTTCATGAAGAGAAAACAGCACTTCTTGAAAGGGAACTCATACTCCTGGCTTAGACACTATCAAGAAAAAAGATTGCAGGGACTTCTGAGATTTTGGAAGTGCTTCTCACGGTGAAGCTAGCAAATTGAGTTCATGACGTGAGGCTTCCCCACAATCATTTCCCAGAATTCATGTTCAAGCCTGATCCCTCTTCAAGGGCATTCATTCAACATGCTCAGGGGATAATAGCTACCATCCATGGAACCCCTACTATGTAGCAGCTCTTACGTTTTCCTCAATTATCATAACAACTCTACTGAAGACATGTGAGTCTTTCGGTTCCAGATTTGGAACCGAGCATCAGAAATCTGAGTAGCCTATGCATGATGTTAAGTGAACAGCACTCAGATCCTTCTGGAAGCAAAGTCCCTGTTTGGATCCACTACTGCATGGCTTTGCCACAACCCAGCAACTCTCTGGTGCCCTCAAAGATATTGAACAACTGTTCACATAGGATAGGAGACTTTATGTCAGAAACTGAGGTGTTTACCTGTCTGAATCCAGGGGACTATACACATGAGACATTGAGCCTTATAACTCAGTGTTTGGCTTCAGATACAGTAGGTTTGGATAAAGTGGCTTTTTCCTCTTGCTGCTGTATGTGAGCTTGACTCCATCATCCTTGCTTACGCTGTCAGAACTTTTGGAGACATTGCTGTATAAATAGGTTATTGAGAATCATAATCTTTCACCTGACTCCTCAAAATAATATTTAGAGCTAGGATTTTGATCAAAAGAAATGACTTAAGACGAGACTGATACCAACTCATAGAAGTGGAGACCTAAAATTAACTTTTTTGCCAACAGCAAAGAACATTTATTTAATCTTGCAGTAGGCCAGAAAACCTCAAGTTCATTCTCGGGGCAGCATTATTCTTCCTTTTTGCCCCTGCCTCCTTCATAAGCTATACTTATATCCTCAAAGGTCTAGGTGATATTTCAATCTTTCATCGATAACCAGCTAATTTATAGTTATTGAAAAAAGTTAACAGCCAGCATATCACATCAGATTTTATTCCCTCTAAATTGGCTCAGGGGAGATTTTGTGTGTTCCTGTCCCCTGCACCTGCCAGAGAATACTCACTGACCAGGAATACTTTGAGGTCCTGGCTGATTAACATTCTGGAAGAAAACTTGAGAAGGCTGCTGTTCCTGAAAATTTTTCATTAGCACATTCTTCTTAGAAGATAGCATTCTTCAGTCTGCAGTCTGATTCTTCTCCGGTCTCAGCAGTCTCCTGGCATGAAGCCACTGTAAACTGGAACGTCTTTTGTTTTCTCAACCTCAGTTAAAGTTGACAGGTTTAATTGTTATTGCTTCACTAAGTGCACGACCATATTTATTGCCATTTGATGCAAGATGTGCATCTTGCCACTCAGGAAAATTCTTTTAATCTGGGCTAGATTGTTGGCTTAGTGATCTTCAGTCCTACGCGATGACATCACAGCTCACCTTGGAAAGCAAGAATATCAAAGTTTGCAAAGGAGACACTAAGGAATCTTAGAAATCCCATGGAACAAACTAAACTGGACTCTCAAAGTGTGAGAACAGGTGGCATCAGTCTCTGGAACTATTTCAGTTACACGTATGTCCCAGAGTCTAGATGTCATTTAAAAATATTATAAGAGAGGCACACCTGGGTGGCTCAGCCAATTAAGTGACCGACTCTTCATTTGGGCTCAGGCCATGATATCACAGTTCGTGCATTCAAGCCCTGCATCGGGCTCTGAGCTGACAGCACAAAGACTGCTTAAGGTTCTCTCTCTCCCCTTCTCTCTCTGCCCCTCCCCCACTCACTCTCTCTCTCTCTCTCTCTCTCTCTCTCTCTCTTTCTCTCTCTCTCTCTCTCAGAATACATAAATAAACTTAATACACACACACAAACACATATAGTAAGAGAAAAAAAGGATATAGTCATTGAAGCCCCGAGACCAAATGATGCCTGCCTGATTTGTGACATCGACCCACTTGGGAATTCCTTACCTAGTCCCTAGGAAGATATAATCACTTCTCTCTCTGTGTGGGGGTTTGAGTAATTGGTTTTGTAAAGGCAATAACAGAGGAGGTCCCCTTGTGACCTCATATACCTCTATCTTCTGGAGAAAAGCCAACTGGAGGCAGTGCTAGCAATGCAAGTGATTACCAACACCTTTTCTGGATCAGTGTGCATGGTGTAGGTTTGGATCCTGCCCCTGTCATCATCACATTGCAAGGCAGAAGCTCAGCTATTGTCATTTTTGTGTCATGTCCTGGCAATTAGATTCAGTGACGCGTTGTTCGAACTCAAAGAATTCAAACCCACTTCCAGAATCAGACAATTCCAATCTTGGTTTATTTCTCTTCTTCTATCTTTTGTGATTCATAGTAGTCCCCCTTTTAAACTTTGCTCCATTGTCCATAACTCTAGGAAGCAAATCTCCCCTCTTTGTTAAGGCCTCTTTCCAAACTATCTTCTGCTCATTGTTGCCCAAAATTACACTCTGTGATAACTAGCTATTGGGAAGAAATTTAGGATTTCTGCAGCCATTTGGAAAAGAACTGGGATTCTTGTCCTATGGTGAGGGGCATGGCCAGGGCCATGTGGGGCTTCTAAAGTGATAATATTATCTTCCAGCCCAGGGCAGGGGCTTCTTCTCCAGATCGTAGAAAGGAAGGTTGTATCTCATCCACAGCTTAGAGAAAACATTAGCCTGCTGCTGAATTCCTCATTAACTGTGATGTATTTAACCAAGATTTATATAAAACTATTCTGGTATCTCTTCCACAATCACTGGATATGTTTGCGTTCTGAATTGGGTAATTACTAGGAACATATATATCTCTGTCTGTTTTGGTGAGCTTACAAGTAGGAAGGAAGGTTTGAGTTCTGTTAATCTGTGGGTCTGGGCTCCTGCAGTTGCACTGGGTATGAAATCATATGTTTGGTAAGGGCCATGTGGAAGTCTGACCCCCAGTGGCTATTATCAACTGATGCATGTCTTCAGAAAGTGGATGTGGCAAAGGTACAAAGCAAACAATAGAATCGCATCTTGAAGTTGTACAGCCATATATGTCATTGCTTGGTTTTCTGGAACACTTTTCATTAGGAAAAACAGACATTTCACAGATAGAAGAAGTGTCAATAAACACATTGAGTCAGTTTCCAGAAACACACAAATACAGTGTTCATACAGAGAAATCCGTTTGGGAATAATTTCCAGTTTTATAGCTACAACATATCTACAAGTTGTCACTTTGGCTTTGTTATCTCCCAAAATACGGTCTCAAATTTTTCATATAATTTTTCAAATGGTAGCCTCATCTTGACGTTATTCTCCATTTTTTTAAGTTTTTATTGTAAATGGACTATAGATTCACAGAAAGTTGCCAAAATATCAGAGGCACCATGTACTTTTCATCCAATTTCTCCCAATGGTGATGTCTTACATTAACTATAGTACAATATCAAAGCTAGGAAAATAACATTGTTGTAATTCACATACCTTATTCAGATCTCACCAGGTTTACCTGTACGTGTGTGTGTGTGTGTGTGTGTGTGTAGTTCTATGCATTTCAATCACATGTGTACATTCATGTAGCCACCACCACAATCATGATAGATAACTGTTCCATCACTAAAAAAGATCTCCCTTGCATTACTCTTTTATAATCATATCCACCCTCCCCCACTCCGCTCCTGTCTAATGCCTGGCAATCACTGATCTATTCTCGATCTCTGTAATTTTATCATTTTGAGAATATTATATAAATGGAATCACACAGTAAGTGACCTTTCGAGATTGACTTTTTTCCCTCAGCACAATTCCCTTGAGATCTATGCATGCTGTGGTGTGTGTTAACAGTTCATTCCCTTTTATTGCTGAGTAGTATTCCATGCTATGAATATGCCACAGTTTGTTTACCTGTTGTTACATGGAGGGACATCTGGGTTGTTTGCAGTTTTTCACTGTTACCTATAAAGCTGCTATGAACATTTATGAATAAGCCATTGTGTGGATATTGTTTTCATTTCTCTGAGACAAATACCCAGGAGTGTGATTGTTCATGTCTGTTTCATTTTCGAGAAACTCAAACTACTTTCCAGAATGGCTGTACAATTTCACATTCCCACCAGGAATGTATGAGAGACCCACTTTCTCTGCACCCTTGCCAGCATTGGGTATTGTCACTATTTTCCATTTTAGCTACTCCAATAGGGGTATAGTCGTCCCTACTTTTCAATGACATGAAGTATCATTTGGTTCTTGCCGTTAAAACAGCGGCACCAAGAGAAAAAGATGGTTAACTCTATGAATAATCACACGGTTTTGTGGTTTATGTCCTTATTTCCATGTGATTCAACAACTTCGCTAAAACCTATGAAGATAAAAGTCCAAGGATGATGTGAACGCTCAAAATACAGCAAATTTTGACTGGGGTGGTTGGGTTCCTTATTAAAATCATTTTTCTCTGGCAAAGTAAGAAAATTTCCCAATTACTAGATTAATTGTGTCGAGTCAGAGAGTGATTATACTGAACAATGTTTCTGGCAGCTACCTAGAAATTAAACATACCACACCCTTACTTTTGTGTTTGCTTCTTGGGTACATTAACATTCAAATAATCCAATGTACCTTTTCTTGGTATGTTTGGCAAAAGAAGGGAGAGTTCTGTTCACTTCTCCCTGGGGACCTAGTCATGCAGCTTATACTCCCTGCCCTCCTATTATTACGTATCACCTCATCATTACTTCACTTCCTGGGTCAGAGGTGCTTGAGGTGCCTTAGTCCGGATCCCAACCTCTGTCTTCTTCCCAAATGGAGCTCAATGGATCGGCTCCCTACATTGTTTCAGATTAGAGGTGAAGAGCATTATTCTTCTTGAATCTGTTTTGCTGTCACATCAGACCCCTGAGAACAGGATAGGCTTTACATTCTGTGCTTAATAATTCCCTTCAAATATATGGGGTTCAACTGAAACCCCTTGAGCCCTATTTTAGTTTTTATGTATTTCAGTTATGAAAGAAGAGTGATCTGGGTAACATGAATGCCACACAAGCCAGGTAGTTGTAATAGAGAGGCGCCATAAATTTACTCAGACTCGGAGAGTAAATTGGGAAGAAAAAAGGAACACAGACCTCAACCATTTGAAACTATCCCCTTTATAAAAGTGTTCAAATCAAAGAGAACTCTGAATCATAAAGGCCTGGATTTATAGTCCATAATTTTCAAGAAGGAAGAAAAAAGTCATAGAGGGAAATCTAGAGTGAAGAAAACAAAACCCCATCATCTTCTCCCTAATTTGGCATATGTTCACTTTTAGCCTACCCCAAAGCCCTATTGTTTGAGGACAAACCTGCAGAAAAACTGCTTTTTTTCCAGAAACCATATAGGTGAAATGTCCTGATGGAGACCAAGTCCAGGTGGCTGTGTCCTTCTGTCCTGCCAGCCTAATGGAGATGGGAAAAGGGAACTTTCTAAATATTCCTCGAATCTCGGAAGCTTGCAGTTCATTGATGCCTCTTAGTAAATATTAATGACTAACCAAGGAAATATTTTCCCTCCTAGTCAGTTTGAACATTTGTCTTCTTTTTTCGGCATAGGGCAGGAAGCCGTCTCCAGAACTGTCACGAGTCTCACATCTCAGGTCCACAGTTGTGTGTGGCCTGTGTTTTTTGCCCAACTTTTATCAAAGAACAAAGTTCAAAGGACATCAGAATCTACATTTCAAACAGTCTCACAGGGAGACAAAACAGATCCAGTTTTAATGAGAGAGAACAATGGGGAAAAATTCCAATGAATAACGTTCAGTCTTTTCTCTAGGACTACTTGTGAATTAACAGGAGCATCCTTAGAACTCGTTTTTCTTTCTCTTCTCTTGGCCATCATCAAGCCCTCATTTGTATTGCTGCAGGATCTAAAGGCCTCTGGTTCCTTTCCCCATCTTACTGTCACTTCATCAGTTAAGAATAATTCATATTTTGGGGGTACCTGGGCAGCTTTGCGCAGTGGCAGTATCGTAGCCAATGAGGTTTATCCGAGGCGCGATTATTGCTAATTGGGGGTACCTGGGTGGCTCAGTTGGTTAAGCCTCTGACTCTTGATCTTGGCTCAGGTCTTGATTCTCACATTTCATGAGTTTGAGTCTCATGTTGGGCTCTGTACTGACAGAGCTGGAGCCTGCTTGGAATTCTCTCTCCTCCCCCCCACCCCCGTCCCTTCCCCATTCACTCTCTCTCAAAATAAATAAATAAATTTTAAAAAGAGAGAATAGTTTACATTTTTGTCCAAGATTCTCACAGAAATATACAGTAAATGGGTTTTGCTTCGAGGTCTGTTTATGCCTTGTTTATCATTCATCCCATTCTGGGGCCTCTATTGTTTAAAACCTTACACTATATGCAGATGACTTAAGATCATTCTAATAACTTAATAATAATACAGCGGGGTCACTAAATTATACTAATCACATCCTTTGTTTAGAGAAAAGCATTATTCATGTCTCTACTTCCAGAGGAGGGATTATCTCAAAATCATACTACTCCCTAACACCCACTAAATTGAAGATTCTAATCACTTCCTTAGTTGCTAAATATTCTTAGTTACTAATAAACTTAGATTGATACATGAGGAATAAGAAACTGTATACACATATATAGAGATATATTTTAATGGAGAATTCTTCTCCACTATCTATGCTTCCTGCTCCTCCATACTATAAGCATTGACCTCATTTCTACTTCTCAATAAACTCTATTTTCTGTTTGTTGTAGTCTTGCACTGAAATGTAGTAAAAAGTACTTTCTTTCTTTTTTTTTTTTTAATGTTTGTGTTTGAGAAAGAGAGAGAGCGCAAGCCAGGGAGGTGCAGAGAGAGGGAGACACGGAATCAGAAGCGGACTCCAGGCTCTGAGCTGTCAGCACAGAGCCCGACGCGGGGCTCGAACTCACAAACTGCGAGATCATGACCTGAGCTGAAGTCAGATGGTTAACTGACTGAACTACTCAGGTGCCCCTTAAAAAGTACTTTTAAGGGCATGTTACCCAAGGAGTGGCTTCAGATCATCAGAAAGTTGAAAGGGGATGCTCCTTTCTTCATTGAGTCCAGATCAATCCCCGTCTTATTTTTTCCACATCTTCACCATTTCTTGGCTACTCTATTTTCTTGTAGTTTTTGTACTACCTCATGTCTCCATTTTCTTGTCTCAGCCTAGATTCTACAGACCACCTCTCCAGTGCCTTTCCTTTGTCCTTCCTCTGAAACTGCCCAGCAGATCTGCAACCCTGAACAGTTTGGCCACCTGCCTTCTCTGCCTTATACCCAGACTGTTGATCCCTGCTATGGCAAGCTCACAAAACCAAAGGGATCAGAGCAATACTCTCTCAACTGTGGCTGTAATTCGAAGCACCTAGGGAGCTTTCAAAAATGCTTCTGCCCAGAATAATCAGTATCTCTTGGGTGAAACACTGGGAATAAGCATTTTTAAAAGTTCTCCAGGTGATTCTATTATGAAGGCAAGATTGACAATCTGAAATAACACATGTACAGTCACCAATCTTAGTTGGGTCCTCATCTTCATTTTCCTTCTCCTCTGCCCTAGTCTCTTTTTGGCTCTTGACATAGACTTTCTCCCTTTACTTCCTTAAAAAAATTGATATCAGAAATAAGTGCCCCTGGAAAGAAATTCCAACTACTTCCTGCTCCCAATCCAGACCCTGTTTTCACCCTTAATTCTGACCTTTTAAATTAAAACAACAGGGAGGGGCACCTGGGTGGCTCAGTTGGCTAAGCGTCCGACTTAGGCTCAGGTCACGATCTCACAGCCCGTGAGTTCGAGCCCCGCATCAGGCTCTGGGCTGATGGCTCAGAGCCTGGAGCCTGCTTCCGATTCTGTGTCTCCCTCTCTCTCTGCCCTTCCCCCGTTCATGCTCTGTCTCTCTGTGTCTCAAAAATAAATAAACGTTAAAAAATTTAAAATAAATAAATAAATAAATAAATAAATAAATAAAACAACAGGGAAATCTTGTTCAGTCTTAAATTAACCTTCCTGCCCATACTCTGGCTCCCATTCCCCACTCACCGCTCACAGTTCTCACTCCATCTGTTTCCCCAACTTCTCCTAAATATTCCATCTCTCCTTATCTTCCAGTTCTTTCCCATCAACATCCAAACATGGCTCAGATTGTTGCCACCTTTAGAATACTGCTTCATCCATGCATTGTCCTCCTCTTGTCTTTCCATTTATAGCCAGAGTTACTGAATAGCAATCTAAGAGTTCTCTATTTTATCACATCATATGTACTTCTCAAACTATTCCAAGCATGGTTTCCACCCTCAAATATGATTACATATTTTGGCTGAGTCAATAATGAACTCTTCTTTGTTAAATCCAAAAGACATTTTCTATTCTTATCTTTCTTGAGCTCTCTGTAGCATTTGTTTCTTCTCATTACTCAGTTTTGTGATTCCCTCTTTCCCCTTAGCTTCTTGACACATTTCCTTAACGGACTCTTCTGATCCTTGGGTACCTCCTTTTCATTCTCGACACATTTTCCTTTTATAGGTTAATTAAACCCCATGGCTCCAATTGCTGCTTACATGCTGATGACTCCCATAGGTCACCTATGCATCCCAAAGCATCTCTCCTGAACTCCTCAAAAGCGCTATTTGGAGGCCTCACAAGGATTTCAAATTCTTAGCTACAGTGCAGTCTATCCTCTTTACCAAAGTCTACTCTTTCTCTATTACTATTCTTAGTGAACACAGCTGGCCACTATGCAGCTGAAAAAGTAAGAAAAAGAGTCTTCTAATTCCACTTTGTTAATGTCCCTAGAATGTGATCCTGGTGCTTAATGTTCCACTGCCATGGTTCAGACTCTTCTCATTTCTTGCCTAGATTACAAGTAGAGCATCATGGTAGACTTCCAACTTCTAGTCTGGTCCCTATCTAATTGTTTTTCCATATTCCTTTCTCTCTCCTCCTGGATCTGAAGATGCTCATTTGGGTTTTACTGGGCAGAAACACAAAAGGGGCAAAAACTAAAGGATACACAGAAGAGTTTGAAGTGATGATCCATAGGTCTTATCTAGATTGCAAAAGAAATGGAAACAAAAGGTCATACACAGATTGCAAGAACAGAGAATGGTCCATGTAATAGAGATCTTGAAGGCGAAGAATCAGTAAAGGAGTGAATGACACAGTCAGAAGGGGAATTAAATGAAACGCTTTCCTTTCACTTTTTAGAAAGATTTAATTCCTCCTTTCATTAAAGCATCCCTGGATAGAGTTTTTAAAACTTTCCAACACAAACCTGCAAAGGAAGTAGATAATGAAGTCTGTAGAGAATGGTCTTGGTAGTAACTGGATCAGTTCTTATGGTATGAGAACGAGGACCAATGAGAGGAAACTGGATCCTTTCTTATGACTCTGTGTCAAGCACAGATTAAGCAGAAGAAATCCCACAACTGTTTTCCAAAATATAGTTTTATATTCCTCATGTGAATATATTTATGGAGAGACAATCCTGAACCTCTGGCAAGTATTTGCCTTTCAAAACATTTTAGCTTTAAAAAAAGTGATTGGAGTCTCCAATCTTTACAAGTACACATGAAGTGGTAAAAACCCATGGCAACTTCTTTAGTAAAAGTTGAAAATCCAAGCATATGTGCAAAATCCCTCACAATCTGGGGTTGGCCTACCTTTCTAGTTTCATCCTCACCCAGCTCCTTTACTGCCTAACGTCCAGTGAGACTGGATTGTATTTAATTCCCCCAGACAATACATTGTTTTCTCACCCATCTCAGTGTCTTTGCCTTTGTTGCCATCTTAACTTTGTGTTCAGCTGTTGTGCCAGGTAAGTGTTAGGAACATAGTAGATGTTGATTAAATGCTAGAAATAAAAGACAACAATTTGGGTAAAAACATTGCATGTAGAAGGATGCCATCGGTAATCAGTGTGGTGGGTTTTTGGTTTATCCGTGAACAAACTTAGATTTATTAAAATGAAATAGTGAGCCAGCCAAGAGGCATTTCCATAGCCTTGGATTGGCTGGTGTTAATAAGTTACTAGACAAGTCTGAAGCAGTGACTATATGGATGCTAATGGAGCCACAGCGGTAGCTAGCGCAAGCATGCAAGGTCACAGAGTGCTAGTGGGGCCTGAAGTTCTCCCTTTACACCACCCTCTGTTCACCAACCCCCCCTGATTCTCAGCTGGGCTCAGAGGCCCGGGTTCCATCACAGGGCAGCGTCTATCAGTGTCACCATCTAAATAGAGATTTTACTTCTTCTTATATTCTGACCTTGGTATTAAATCTCCCATATTCTCTGGGAACTGCAAATGCCAATGAAATATCCTCTGTTGCAAAATCCGTTACAAATGTATGGTCCTAGGTCAAGAGAGATATGGAATTGCTGGGTCATTGGTTTTACAGATAAGACCTAACAGTTTTGAAAAATTGTATGAATGTACATTGCAGCTGCACTTATGAGCTTACATCCTCATCAACACCTGTTAATTCTGCCTGAAAAATGGCCTTGGGTACTTCCATTAGTGTTCATCTAGTAATGAATTATTTCATTTTTGTTTGACTAAAAACATTTTTATTTCATCTTTCTTTTAAAAAAATTTTTATCAAGGTAAACTTATATATAGGTTGTAAATTGCACAGGCCTTTAATGATTCATGATCATCACTATAGCTCTCCATATATTTAAGACATTAATTTTTCTCATCATGGTTTATAATTTTCAGCAAACAAAGCTTGCAAGATTTTGTTAGACTTATACCTAAGTAGTCCTTGTTTTTTGTTTTTTTTTTTAATTTTTTTTTTCAATGTTTATTTATTTTTGGGACAGAGAGAGACAGAGCATGAACGGGGGAGGGGCAGAGAGAGAGGGAGACACAGAATCGGAAACAGGCTCCAGGCTCCGAGCCATCAGCCCAGAGCCTGATGCAGGGCTCGAACTCACGGACTGCGAGATCGTGACCTGGCTGAAGTCGGACGCTTAACCGACTGCGCCACCCAGGCGCCCCAGTAGTCCTTGTTTTAATGTTACTCAAATTTCAATTTTTGATTTTGTATGTATTCGTTGTATCTTTTAAATTACTAAACTCGTTTATTACTTTTCACATCTTTTATGTGGATTCCTTGGTTTTTCCACATAGAAGATCATACTGTCTGTGATTCAAGACAGTTTTACTTTATATTTTTCAATCAGGATGTCTCTTTTTTTTTTTCTTGCCTAATTGCACTGGTTAAGACTTGCAATATAGTGGTTGAGCAAAGAGTAAGAATGAACATCCATGCCTTGTACCCTACCCTCCAGATAAAGCATTTGGCTTTTCATCATCACATATGATGTTACCTGTAGCATTTTTTATATGTGTTTATCTGCTTGAGGATGTTCTATTCCTAGCTGGCTGAGAATTTTTGTCAGCATGCTACACGACAATAGATAAGTGAAGTTCTTCAGGCTTATGAAAAATCGTATGAGTTAAAACTTTGGACCCATAAAAAGAAAAGATTCAGGAATTCAGTAAAAATTTAGATAATTATATAAGACATTTTCTTTTTTACTCTTTCTGAATTATTGGAAGCACAACTGATTTTTAAAGAAAAAATATTATTATGGTGTGTATCAATATGCAGTAGGAAAGTATATGATAACAATAGTACAAAGGTTTGGAGGGATAGAATAGGAAGAATACTATTATAAATTCCCTGCCCCATAATGAGCTGATATAAGATCAATTTATACAACATCAATTTATGGCAGACTCCAATAAATTAATACACAATCCCCTCTGTTTAATTAATATTAACTAATACACAGTCTTAACTAATAAATAATTTTTTCTTTAATTTATTTCTGTACACCTTGGACATACTTCTTTCTTTGTCTTTCCAACACACAAAGCTGGCTGCTGCCCAAGGCCTTAGAACTCTCTGCCGTGAACATCATTCCTTCCAATTTTAGAGTGTCTAGCTTCTTCCTGTCATTCAGATATCAGTTATATGTCACTCCTCAGGGATGACTTTTTTCCATACTCAGTCTACACAGCTCTGTTTATGTTTATTTTACATCTAAGATTTTTTTAAACTTTATTTTGCTTATTGTCTCCCTAGCACCATATTTGTTTGTTCCTTCCCCACCACTATTCACTTCCCTTTGCACCCCTAACCCTACTTAGCACAATGCTTATACTTTATAATCCCTGAAAGTCTTCATTTCATGAAATCAGGTGTATGCATTGGGGCAGAACCTACTTGCAGGCATAGTGTCTAAAGACATCACTAGAATCTAAAATCAAACTTTTCTGCTGTCAGAGTATATTTTCGGATGGAGAAGTTGCTGTGATTCTTTATTCTCTCCCCTGGTTACCAGTATGCTCGCTTATCAAGTCAAGATTTGTTGGTTTTTAATCTCTTTTTCATTTAATTACTTTTGATGGAATGTTAACAGTTACTCAAATGATCAAAACCTGTGCATCAAGAAATGCAAAGAGAAGGAAAAGAGCCAAATAAATTTTTGAAGCTTTAAGTAACTTAGAATTGATAGTAACCCAAAAGTAGAATCTGAGAAAAGATGTTAATTTCTCCTAGATTTCAGCGAAAGAACTTTCTCCTTTGTAAATATAATTTGTACTTTCACACAGTGCTGATCTTTCCTGAATTTCCTATGATGATCCCAATAGCGATAATCTCTCCTATTCTCAAGTCATGTGTACTAATTTTTTTTTTTTCAGGCAATGTGGCCATCATACCTTTCAGCATTTTCCCATACTATTTCTTATACCTAAATTACTTCCTGCTACTATCCACCAAATAAATTGCCCCTTCTTTTCACTTTCCTTCAGATCCTGACTACTTTATTTCCAGATAACTTTCACCAATATTTATAGAGCACTTAATCTGTGCCAGGCTTCATACCTAGTTATGTACATACATTAGTTCATTAAAAAGCTTTATGAACATCTGTGTGATTGGTTTCTTAGTCTCTTTAATAAATAAAAAAAACTTGAAGGAATTTTATGTTCCAAAGGCTACACATCTGATGAATGACAGAACTGGGATTCAGAGTCAGATCTGTCTGACTTCAGAATCTGAAGTTGTAACCACTAAGTGGTGCTGTCTCATTTGTATGTATGTATGTATGTATGTACGTATGTATTCCCTACTCCAGGACCCATTTGAACTGCATTCTATGTGTCTTTATTCTAAATACTTCCATTGTGTTGAGATTTAAGTGTTTCACTTTCAAAATTTATTGTGGCTTCTCCTCCTTCACTTTATTTTTATGTTGCTTAGCCATATACATATACACGTATATATATATATATATATATATATATATATATATATATATAATATATATATGTGATTGTATCTTTGCATCTACACTTTTCTCTTTGCCTTGCTCTACTTGAAAATAAGTCTCAGAACTCCAAGAGTTTCAGTTGGAAAGCAGAGTTTCTACACCACTGTGGATATTCTTTGCAAGTCCCAGAGTTCTCCAGAATGTTGGATTTTCTTAGGTATTGTTCCAGATAAGACTTCCAGGCTAATCAGTAAGAAACAGAGGCCTCAGATAAGGCTATTTGGAATGTGGTGGAAAGCCTGGGTATATCCATAGACTTCTCCAGAATCTCGAGAAACTTAATTCCTCTCCTATTCATCTCTTACTTTTTAGCAAAAGATACCCAGTTGATTCTTTCTTGAGAGTATACATGGCCTGGGGACAATCCGTTCAAAACTTTCTGGACTACATGCCAACTTGTGTGTAATCCAGCTCAAGCATGGTATCTACCAAAGGTGAATCATTAAGCCTGGAATAACCAGCAGAAGAACTGAATTCTTTTCTTGGCTACTCTTAAAAATAACTCACTGTATCACAGGCAATTCTCATCAGGACCCTTGAATCAGAACCCTATTTTGAAAAAGTAGATAAATTTTGGCAATTAAATGATTTTACATTATAATGTAATCCAAAATCTAGTAGAGATATGCATTCTGATGTGTCAGTAATGGTGACTCTAACCTATGTTCTCTTTTTTGTTTGTTTGTTTTGTTTTTTGTTTTTAATATGAAATTTATTGTCAAATTGGTTTCCATAAAACACCCAGTGCTCATCCCAACAGGTGCTCTCCTCAATGCCCATCACCACTTTCCCCTCCCTCCCACCCCTCGATCAACCCTCATTTTATTCTCAGTTTTTAAGAGTCTCTTATGGTTTCTTTAAAGGATACTTTCAAATAATTGCCCCAGTCATCCACTAATTGTGACATTTGTCAGTCATGGAAAAGCTGCTGTGTATGTGGACTTAGACCACCCACTGTCTGAGTCACAAGGCTGCTTGTATTTGTTTTGTTGCAAACAAATTTCTGTAGCCAGCCTGGACGTTGGCCAAGGAGGCACCGTCTGGTGGCTGCTGTATATAAAATTCTTGTCTTTTTGATGAGAAGGGGAGTTTTCTTTATCTTGTTCTTCCCATTGTAGTACTGACAGGGGTCAGAGGGGATGGACAGTTTGTGGGCTGAAAACTACAAAAGGCTGTCCTCCAACACAAGCGTCTTCCCTCTGCCAAGCAGACCTCCATGGGGATGTTGCTAGGCCATCCAAGGTTCAACTCTACTGACATGGGACTGGAAACTGGACAAGAAATGGAAATGCACTGTGACTTCCTCTGTCCTCTCCTGCTCCTTGAGCCAAATAGCAAATCAAGCTTTGGTTTCAGGGAAGAAAATGAGACTGAAGCAAATAGGAGGCATTAGTGTTTCTTCATTCCCATCCCCCACCCCTGCTCACTTTCACACTCACTGTCTTAGCTACATGGAACATCTGTGTCCAGGTTACCCGACAGATCTTGGGAATAGCACCTTTGGATCCACCTTCTTGGGGCCCTTCTGAAATGTTCTCACTGAGTCATGTCATTTGTTTTCAACAAAATGTTTCTCCTTCCTAATTCAATTCTCCCTTCTGTTTGCTATTGGAACCAGGGACAGTGATAATTTTGTTGGAAACTGAATCAATTGCAAAGCACTGGGAATGAGTATGGTTTAAAACTTCAGGTTTGGTTTCTTGGAATTCTAGACCAAGTCTCTTTCCCAGTTGCTCACAGGAAATTTTGACTGATGTCATTGGAAATTGTATGTGTGTGTGCACATGTGTGTGTAATTTAGGTCACAGTGAGGCCTTAAGAATCCAGTATAAAACTCTTGTTCCAGATTATATCTAGTGACTACATCACTCTTCATGCCCAGCTAATATTTGTAGCTATGTGATGCTGATGAGACAGGCAACTGTTCCTAGCTTTCTCAGTTTGAGATCACCATTGAAAAACTGCCTCCTGAGGTGCCTGGATGGCTCAGTCAAGTGTCTGACTTCAGCTCAGGTTATGATCTCACAGTTCATGAGTTCAAGCTCCACATCAGGCTCCATGATGATAGTGTGGAGCCTGCTAGGGATTCTCTCTCTGTCCCTCACCTACTCACGCTTGCTCTCTCTCAAAATAAATAAACTTTTAAAAAATCAAAAGAAAAGCTGTCTCTTTACGAAGGAAATCAGAGAGGTTTTTCTTCAGCTCAATGTTTTACAGCCGTAGACTTTTCCAAAATACTCCTTCACACGATGAGGGATGAATATTTAGATCATCACAACTGACAATTGATGTAACTCAGAGAAATTATTTATTCATAACTCACAGTGTTTCACTTTAAATTTTAAGGGAAATTGATTGGCATTGCCTTCATCTAAAAAGGCAAAAAACCTTTAGCATATTAAAAAAACAAACAAACAAAAACAGCTCTTGAGGTGTTACAATAGAAAGAATAGAGGGAGAAAGCCAAACCATGTGAAGAGCACAATTCTACATAGATGCTTTGAGTATTCCAGTAGAAGGGCATCTTTTTGGTACTGCATGTATGGAGGTTGTCTACAGGCAACCTTGCAAACAAACAGCGAGCCATTCTTCACTTCATTTCCTTTCATTTAACCAGACTTACAATTGATTTTTCTTTATTCCAACCAAACTCTAGTATTTAATGACATGAGTGTATATGAAGCTCCATGTTTTCTCAACTCTTCCCAAATCTCTTTTTACAACCTGTCATTTTCCTTGTCTTCTTTCAATACAACCGTGGTAAATTGTCCAAGGACTATCATCAAGGATGTGATGAGAGATTCATTTTCAAAGAGTGAAAATTAATATGTTCTATCTCTGTCCTATGCTCTAGTTCTTTTTCTTTTTTTCCCTTCTCTTATTTGTCTGTCTTCCTTGGACAAAATCAACCTATTTTCTTTTCTTTGAGGTCTTTACTGAACTCCTATATGGTATTTGGCCAGCTCCCTATGACTTTCCTATTCCCATCCAGACAAGATACAGAATATTTCCAAAGCTGTGGCTCTAGTCTTTTTCTAATCCTTGAAGCGCAATAGGAAGCATAGGGCTGACCCTCTAAGTAAACAACTGCTCTCATTGGATTAAGAGATCTAATTGGACAGTGTTGGATCCTTAGCTTTCCATAAACCTTCCTCAATCCCAGTGGCTCTTTTTGTAGTTTCTGAAATGTTGGTTACTAGAGCCCCCCCTGCCCAAGAGAAATAAGAATAAAAACAAAATTCAAGAAGCCTGAACAACCTTACAGTTTTCAACCAGCCATAAGCCCCAGGGTCTTGATTTCTGCTTTTATTCTGGCATTACTTGGCTCTTGTTCTAAAATAAAACTCTAGTAGTGTAACTAACTCAGTCTTAACTCTTTTGTTTAAAAAATAATAATAATTTCCTTTCTCTCTGGCCCATAACCTCCCCAGCTCCCAACATAAACAAAAGTTGGAACTTTCTCACTGGTCCCTGCCTCAGTGGACTCTGTCCCATATGTTCCCTCTCTCATTTTAGAAGATATTGATACCCCCCTGTGGTATCTCAGTGTCTGCTCACTGTAGGTAAGTAGAGATGAACCCAGAGGGAAAATGTAAGGATTTTCCAGTGTCAAGTTACTTCTCTGATAGTTTTCTTCCTCACATTACCAACTTTATCTCAGAAGGTAGTAGTTCATCAATTCTGGGCTTTGAAAAAGGGACCCTTCATGACTGAAGTGATTTTTCTCTGCCTTGCTTATAGCACTTAGAATAGCAGCTGGCACTTAGTATGTTCTCAATAAATACCCTGTGAATGAATAAATATAATCCTTAGGTATCCATTTATGAACTGCAAAATTGTTTTTAGTTAAAAACAAAAGTTCAGGGGTGCCTGGGTGGCTCAGGCGGTTGAGCATCTGACTTCGGCTCAGGTCATGATCTCACAGCTCCTGAGTTCGAGCCCCACATCGGGCTCTGTGCTGACAGCTCAGAGCCTGGAGCCTGTTTTGGATTCTGTGTGTGTCTCTCTCTCTGCCCCTAACCTACTCACATTCTGTCTCTGTCTTTCTCAAAAATAAATAAACATTAAAAAAAAATGTAAAAACAAAGTTCAGAATTGTTAAGTCAAAAGGCATTATAATTATAAAGTAGCAAACACAATGGATTCTGGTATCTAAGACCATCGCTTATAAAACTAGACTTCTAACTTCAGTATCATTCTCTCACAGGTTATCATTCTCACTGGAGGGCAGTTGTCTGAAAAACCTCTAGGCCATGCTCATATCGAACTTCTGACACTGAGTCCACGACGATGTCTGGTAGGGCAAGAGCAGGCATGGTAACAAATCCCAAGTCAAGATAGCCAGCTGGTTTCCCAGTAAACCAACGGACTGTCTTTCCAAAGTTGTAGTAACTTCTGGCAGAAATCTCATATCACTAAAGATTCTTGTTTCATTGGAAGATAATAGATTTTTCCTTAATTAATTATAGGCAATGGTCTTCGATACCAGGATGCAGTGTGTCTGCTACTTTGTTATACAATGAACCAGACATGTGCTTCATCTTAAAAGAGATGGACGAGATTCAGAATGAGTGTGGCAGTTAAAAAAAGTACCTTTACAGAATCAAGACCTATAAATATAGAGAGCAACCTGGTGGTTCTGGCGGGGAGGGAATGGGAAGATGAGCAAAATGGGTGAAGGGGAGAGGTAGATACAGGCTTCCACTCATGGAATGAATAAATCACTGGAATAAAAGGCACAGTATAGAGAATATAGTCAATGGTATCATAAAGTGTGGTATGGTGACAGATGGCAGCTAATGGGGAGCACAGCATGATGTGTAGAGAAGTTGAATTACTACGTTGTACACCTGAAACTAATGTAACATTGTGTGTCAACTATACTCAAATACAAAAAAATTTTAAGGTACCTTTATGTCTTAGACCTGCATATTTGACTGTTTGAACTTTTTCTTTCCTGGGTTTCAAATATAAGAATGCTACAGTCATATCACATAAAGAGACACAAAGTATCAGTGAGTTGGGACTCTTCTTCCAGAATTGGCAATTTTAATCTGGGAAAATAAAATATCACTGGAGAAACCCTAAATATCCAATAGGTTAATAAATTAGTAAATCGTAATATAACAACTTATTTAATAATTCACATTACTTAAAATAGTGATTAAAATTTTAAATAGCATAAGAAAGGGCTTACAGTAAATGGTCAGGTAGAACCCAAATTAAATATACATATAGTCACAATTATAGTTCAAAAATAAAAAACAGGAGTGCCTGGGTGGCTCTGTCGGTTAAGCTCAGGTTAAGCTGATTTTGGCTTAAGTCATGGTCTCATGGTTCCTGAGTTCAAGCCCTGCATCATGGAACTCTGCATTGACAGTTCCTTGGGATTCTCTCCCTCTCCCTCTCTCTCTGCCCTTCCCCAACTTGCACGCCTGCATATGTTCTCTCTCTCGCTTTCTGTCTCTCAAAATAAATTATTTTATTTTATTTTTTTTTTCAACGTTTATTTTTGGGACAGAGAGAGACAAAGCATGAACGGGGGAAGGGCAGAGAGAGAGGGAGACACAGAATCAGAAACAGGCTCCAGGCTCTGAGCCATCAGCCCAGAGCCCGACGCAGGGCTCGAACTCACAGACCGCGAGATCGGACGCTTAACCGACTGCGCCACCCAGGCGCCCCTCAAAATAAATAATTTTTAAAAAAATTTGAAGTAAGATTAACAGGAAATACATTTAAAAAGTTAACATAATAAGATTATGGGTAGCTTTTTTCTTTATGTTTTGTAATTTTGGTAACAGATACATGTAATTATAAGGGAGGAAAAATAAGCTTTTATTTCAATTGTCAAAAATAAATGAGTAAACATGTAAAAACCCCTTAAAAATGCAAAACAGCACATCATCATCAGATTACTGGGAAATATTTGCAAATGTAAAAAGTTGATTATCACTTAACTGCATTATGAAAAGCAATTAACAATTCAATAACAAATGGGTTGCTTTATGATGATTTTATAGCAAAATGAATTTGAAATACACTTTCCAGTAATCAAATGAATACAACTGCAAAAAATTGCTCATATTCTCTTTGTTTGTTTCTCTCATATAAGCCAGTTATTTATGTGCTGTTTTTGGCCATAACTGTATAAACCAATTAATAATTTCAGTGCATCTATTTACTATGCTAACCACACACCTCCCCTACAAATACTTCCCTGGTCTGAATTAAGACAATTTCTATTAGAAAAATAGTTCCAATAACTTGGCTCACTGGCCCTGGACTAATTATTGTGATTATAAGCTATTAACTGAAATCAATGCTATTGGCCACATGCTAGCTAAGTTACAGAGTGTCTAAATTTTTTGCTTTCTTTTTGCATCTATTTTTTCAATGGAAAAGAATATATTATTATAGTTTATATTTTCAGACTAAATATATTCTTTTCCACAAAGTTCCTTTTGTTAAACAATTTTTTTTAAATCTCTATCCTTGTTTCCTATTCTGTGTCATTCCTTCCATTCACTCATTTCCCACAGGCATTTTTTAAAGTAAACTTATTGTTTTGGAACAATTTTAGGTTACAGAAAAAATGCAAAGGTAATACAGAGAGTTTCCATATATGACACAGCCAGTTTTCTCTATTATTGACATTTTACTTCAGTATGTTATATTAGTTACAGGTAATGAACTCATACTGATACATTATTATTATTAACTAAAGTCCATAATTACATTTTCTTAGTTCTTTCCTTTAGGAAAGGAGACAGTAATAATGTAAATGACTAACATTTACATGGCTTTTATGAGCAGACACTGCTACAAATGCGACATGCATATTAATGCACTTTATCCTAGTATAGACTTAAATCCATAAGGTCAAGAAGCTGGAAGAACTCCAAACAGGATAAACCAACGAAATCCATACCAGGACACATGATAATTAAACTTCTAAAAACTAAAAGCAGAGAAAATAATCTGAAAAGCAACCAAAGAAAACTGACAGCTTACTTACTGGGAAAAATAACTTGAACGGCAGCAGATTTCACTTCAGATAGTACTCATATACCTCCATTTCATAGATGAATAAACTGAGGTACTTAAACATTCAGTAACTTTGTGAAGAAGCCAGGTTGTTTGATTCCAAGGTCTGTGCTCCTACCTCACGCTTAATGAAGCTATAATTAGGCAACCACTACTTTAAAGATTCACATACATTCAAGCCCAGTTCACCAGAACACCAAGTTGTATAGCTCTGTGGAACCACGCCCCAGTTAATAATAAAATGTGATTCTATCTGGAATGTTTTTCATACATATATGTGCTTCTTGGGACTCTCCTTGAAGTTTCAGAGAAATTGAGAACTGTTGGAAGATTCAAATGTTCTAGATCCTACAGAGACTCAACTTAGAAATAGTAACTATACACATAACTATTTATAAACTTAAGAATGAACATAACAAGAACCATGCGGTACCTATAAAATGAAAATAAAATACCTACAGCTAAAAGAAATAAAAGATTTAAAGACTTCCACTTCAAGGAATATGAGGTAGATGTACTTTTCCCTGTTCTTCCTTCTAATTACAACTAAAATTCCTGGGCACTATATACAAAACAAGCATAGGAAGACTCTGAAAGATAGAAATAAGGCAGATAGGCTCGGGAATATCAGGGCCTGAGAAATGAGATGAGTTACATTAGTGGGAAGTTTTTTTTGTTGTTGTTGGTTTTTATTTATTTGTTATCTCTTATATCCCACTTTTGGTGCTAAGGAAGCTGGCAACCTGGGAATGCAAACTGTACAGACAAAAAAATCCATCTGCAAAAAGTCTGCTATCTGCAGCCAAAGGAACAGGATAGGGGCAGCCTAGAAAGAGAAACTTTTTAGATAACCTATTCCATCCAAACACAAAAACAATAAAAAAAAGTGGCCCCCACCCATGTCAGTAAAGAGTAAGTAGAAAGTCAAGACTTCCTCTCCAAGAGGTTTCAACAAGGTGTCCCAATACCTTTACAGTAGTGTCACAGAAGAAAGTATGACTTTTGTTGCTTTCATTCCCACAGAGAAGTAAAGAAGCCTTACTTTCCGTGTTAGGGGAGATCACCTGGGAAGTGTGGACTTCAACACCGACCCAGCATTAATGAGGCATTCCTTCCCTTCCTTAGTGAGTGGTGTTAGAAGAAGCTTAGTGAAGAGTCAAGACATTCACCATCTCTGCTTAGTTACGAGGCCACTGCCACCATGCTGCCAGTGGCACAATGGGAAGAGCTGTACTTGAAGCCTGCCCAGCAATAACAAGGATCCCCCTACCTTACATGCAAACAAGGCTGAGTAGGGAGCCTGGACTTCTATTTCCACCTCAGAGTAATAAGTTGGTGCCTCACTTTCCACTTTCAAAGAGATATTACATAAAGCCAGCTAAAATAGAGGCTTACATAAAACCAGCCTCATGATCCAAAAGGTCCAGGGTTAAATAAAAAATTACTAGTCATACGATGAATGAGAAAGAGCTCAAAACAAATGAAAAAAGGCAATCATTAGACACCAACACTAAGATGGCAAACATGTTAGGATCTGACAAAGATTTGAAAGAAGCCATGAGTAAAAATGCCGTAATGGCAATTATGATGATGCCTGAAACAAATGAAAAAATACAAAGTCTTGGAAAAGAAACAAGAGATATAAAGAAGAACCAAATAGAAAATTTAGAACTGAAAGCTATAACTGAAACGCAGATTTCAGTAGAGGGGCTCACCAGCAGAACAGAAGATACAGAGGAAAGAACTAATGGATAGGAAGATAGAGCAACAGAAATTATCCAACCTGAACAACAGAGTGAAAATAGACTGGACAAACTGAAAAGAACCTCATATTTGTGGAATTATGATAAAAGATCTAATATTTGTGGCATTGGATTGCTGGAAAGCAAAGAGAAAGGGTGTGCATAGGGGGGAGTTGAAAAGGTATTCAAAGAAATAATGACTGAAACTCCTCACATTTTGCAAGAGACCTAAAACCACATATTCAAGAAACTTGATGAATCCAAAGTAGGATAAACCAAAGAAATTCTCATATAGATGCCGCATAATTAAACTCCTGAACACTAAAGAAAAATGTACACTATCTATAGTGGAAAACAACTTGAATGGTAGCAGATTTCTCATCAGAAACCATTGGGATCACAAGGAAGCAGCATGATATGTTTTAAGTGCTGAAGGAAATCAACTGTCAATACAGAATCCTACACCCAGGGAAAATATCCTTCAGGAATAAAGGACATTCAAAGGTGAAATAAAATTAAGAATTTGCCACCAGTGTACCTACCCTGAAAGAAAGGTTAAATGAAGTTCTCTGAACACAAAGGAAATGACAATAGGAGGGATCTTGGAATTTCAGTAAAGAAGAAAAAACATGGTTAGAAAACTCTGAGTAAATACAGTAAGTTTAATTTCTCTTGAGTTTTCTAAATTATAACTGATGTTTAAAGCAAAAATGATAACACTGTTGTGATTCTAAGTGTATCTAGAGGGAAGATTGAAGGCAAGTATATTAAAAATGAGAGAAGGTAAAGGAAAATGAGACAATAGGTAAAATGACACACCAGTAGACTATGATTAATTATATACATATAATGTGATAATTAAAGCAAGCGGTGAAAGACAAAACAGGCAGAGTGAATTAAAAACATGATACACTATATGCTGTTTACAAAGAATTCATTTCAAAAACAATGATATAGTCAGGTTCAAAGTAAAAAGAAGGAAAAAATAAATGATGAAAACAATTTTAAAAAAGCATGAAAGGCTATGCTAATATTAAAGTAAACCTCAGAACAAAGACAATTACCAGAGACAGAGATCAGGGATAAACATTATATGATGAGAATATTGTCGATTCACCCAGAAGATGTAGCAATCATAAGTGAGTATGCAGACAACAACAGAGTTGGAAAATACGTGACGCAAAACTGATAGACCTGAAAAGAGAAATAGACAAATCCACTCATTATAGTTGGAGAATTCATTATCATCACTCAACAATCGATAGAGGACAGAAAAACCAGTAAAAATATGGAGGAACTCAACAATAACATGAGACAACAGGATCTAATTAATATTTATTGAACATTGTACCCAACAACAGCAGAATATACATCCTTTTCAAGTACTCATAGAACATATAGCAAAATAGGCCTTGGACCATAAAAAACAAACCTCAACACACTTAGGAGAATTGCAATACTACAAACGTGTTCTCCAACTACCAAAGAACCAGACTAGAAATCAGTAACAAAATAATGGGAACATCTCCAAATGCTTGAAAAGTGAACAGCAGATGTTTATGCAATCCATGGGCCAAAGAGGAAGTCTCAAAATAAATATAAAGAGTACATGGAACTGAATGAAAATGAAAACACATCAAAATTTGTAAGACACATCTAAATCAGAACCAACAGGGAAATTTATAGCCCAAATGCATACGTTAGAAAAGAGGAGATGTCTCATATCAATAATCTAAACTCCCACCTCAAGAACCAAAAAGAAGGGGAATTAAAACCAAAGAAAGATGGTAAGAGCAGATCTCAGTGAAATTGAAACCAGAAATAAAACACTGAATGAAACAAAGATCTGGTTCTTTGAAAAGATCAATAAATTGACAAACCTTGAAAAAGTCTGTCAAAGAAAAAACAAAGACTTAGCAACACCAAAATTGAAATAAGGGTTGTCACTATTAATACTGCAGACATCAAGAGGATAATAAGGGAATTTGACAACTTGGACAAAAAAACAAACAAAACAAAAATTACTACAACTCTCCTGATCCAAAATATATCATTTGAACAGCCTTATAAGTATGTATTTTAAAAACTGAATTCACTGTTTAAAAATTCCTAAAAAGGAAATCTCCAAGCTTAAATGGTTTCTTCGAGAATTCTACAAAATATATAAAGATTTAACAAGCAATTCTATACAAACTCTGAAAAAATAGAAAAGAACACTTCCAATTCATTTTGTGAAACTGGTATTAACATGATGCCAAAATTTATAAATTGATAAAATATAAAGCTCTATATATTAGAAAATCAAGTTAAAAGATAAATAAAAATTACAGGGGCATCTGGGTGGCTCAGTCAGTTAAGCATCTGACTTCGGCTCAGGTCATGATCTCACGGTTCGTGCTGACAGCTCAGAGCCTGGATCCTGCTTCACATTCTGTGTCTCCCTCACTCTCTGCCCCTCCCCCACTTGCACTCTGTCTCTCTCTCAAAAATAAAATTAAAAACAACATTAAAAAATTTACAAAATGTAAATAAAAATTACAAAAATATTTGGGGCAAAAAACAGTGTATAGAGAAACAAAGCTACGGCCCAATATCACTTATGAATATAGACACACAAAAATCTTTAATAAAATACTAGCATCTACAATTCAGCAACAAATAAGAATTATATACCACATCCAAGTGAGATTTATTCCAGGGATGTAAGACAGATTCAATATAAAAAAAATGAATCCATGGGGCGCCTGGGTGGCGCAGTCGGTTAAGCGTCCGACTTCAGCCAGGTCACGATCTCGCGGTCCATGAGTTCGAGCCCCGCGTCGGGCTCTGGGCTGATGGCTCAGAGCCTGGAGCCTGTTTCCGATTCTGTGTCTCCCTCTCTCTCTGCCCCTCCCCTGTTCATGCTCTGTCTCTCTCTGTCCCAAAATAAATAAACGTTGAGAAAAAAAAAATGAATCCAGGTAATCTGTAATATTAATAGCTAAAGAAGAAATATCACATGATCACCTTAATGAAGAAAAGGCATTTGACATGATTCAATACTCATTCCTGATGAAAATTCTCATAAAAATAGGAATAAAGGCAAACTTCCTCAACTTGATAAAGAGCACCTACAAAAAACTTTAGCTAAAATTATCCTTACTGGTAGAAGGACTGAATGGTTTCCTTTTGAGCTTGAGAAAAGGCAGATGACAGCACTCCCCATTCTGATTCAATACAGTGCTGGAAATTGTACCCAGGGCAACAAGGCAAGAAAAGGAAATAAAAGACATACAGGCAGAGAAATACACTGCATGATTGTATACTTAGAAATTTTTTTAAACCTTTATTTATTATTGAAAGACAGAGAGAGACAGAGCGTGAGTAGGGGAGGGGCAGAAAGAGAAGGAGACACAGAATCCAAAGCAGGCTCCAGGCTCTGAGCTGCCAGCACAGAGCCCAATGAGGGGCTCGAACTCATGAACCGCGAGATCATGACCTGAGCCGAAGTCGGACGCTTAACCCACTGAGCTACCTAGGCGCCCCTAGAAAGTGTTTTTTTAAAGAACAAGCTATAAATACACAGACCTTGAATAAATCTTCAGCATGTATGCTGCATGAAAAAAGCTCATCCCCAAAGGTTACCTACCAAATAATTCCATTAATAAAACATTCTTTTTTTGAGAGAGAGAGATCACACACACACACGCGTAAGCGAGCAGAGAAGGCGCAAAGGGAGAGAGGAGGAGAGAGAGAATCTCAAGCAGGCTACACACCCAACCCAGGGAGGAGTCCCCTGCAGGGCTTGATCTCATGACTGTGAGGTCAGGACCAAAATCAAGAGTCAGAGGTTCAACAGGTGCCCCTAATAAAACATTCTTAAAATGATGAAATTGTAGAAACGAACAACAGATTAGTGATTGTCAGGGGTGGGAAGGGTATGAGTGGGATAGGGGAGCTATGATGTAAAAGGGCAACCTGAGGGAAGTCTCTGGTGATGACAATGTTCTGCATTTTGACTGTGTCAATGTCAATATCCAATATCCTGTTTGTCGTATTGTTTTGCGAGATGTTACCATTGGTAAAAACTGGGTAGATGGTGCATAGTATTTCTCTACATTATTTCTTACAACTGAATGTGTATCTATAATTACTGCAAGATTAAAAAGTTTATTTTTTTTTAAAAGATAAAAATGTAGTTACACAGCACACTACTGGCTAGAAGACCAAATTTTGCTAAGGATTATTTTTGTCCTAATTAATGAGCAGACTTTGTACAAGATAAATCACAATCAGCTAAAATTTAAATTATAAATTTATAAAATATAAAACCTCTTACATTAAAAAAATAGAAAATTAAAAGATAAACAGGGGTGCCCGTCTAGCTCACATGTGACTTTTGATCTGTCATGAGCTCAAGACCCGTGGTTGTGTATAGAGCTTACTTAAATAAATAAGTAAGTAAATAAATACATAAATAAATACATAAATAAATAAATACATACATACATACATACATACATAAATAAATAAAAATTATAGGGGCACCTGGGTGGCTTAGTCAGTTAAGCATCCAACTTCACATCAGGTCACGATCTCACTGTTCATGGGTTTGAGCCTCGCATCAGGCTTGCTGCTGTCACTGTGGAGCCTGCTTCGGATCCTCTGTCCCCCTCTCTCTGCCCCTCCCCTGCTTACACTCTCTCCCTCAAAAATAAAGAAACTTTTTTTTAAATTACAAAAGCCTTATTCAAATAAATAAATACTCTAAACTAGCAATAGAGAGAGGCACCAAAAAAAATGGACAGTTTTCAAAAGGGGAAATATGCATGATCAGTAAATAATATTATACAATGTTTACCATCCTTAGTTATCAGAGAAACATGAAATAAAACAATATTACACACGCCTCAAGTGTCTAGCAGAGCACTGACCAAACTGTGAACCTTCCTACCCCACCTGGAATTCAATTTGCTAGATCATTTTTCCTCAGTAATCTAAATGAATTCATAACAATTCTCTCTGAATACATCCATTAGAATAATTTACAAGATACTGTACTTCCCTTGACTTCTTGGCCTAGAATATCCTAATTTGTCTTCTTGGCCTTCCTTAGAATAACATTAGGATGTTAGCTGGATATTTTTTACTTCCCAAGTCTCTCCCCCAGAGGGAGAACGATGGAGTCTAGGAAAAGGGCCTATAATCCAGATCTCAGAGGTGCAGGTGTTTATAAGAAATGATACCTCCATTAGGCACATCCCACACACCTCTCCCAGAACTGGGTGTGACACCCTCAGAAGCCTTGTTACGGTCGGTACGCTTAGCCACAGGCCACTATGCACAATGATACATACGTTTTAGGTTTCCAAATTTTGAATGTACTTTATGGTTTTGTTTTTCTCCTAAGATATATCTCTCCATTTGTCTTAGTCAGTTTATGCTGCTGTAACAGAACACCATAGGCTAGATGGCTTTAAAGAACAAACATTTATTTCTCACAGTTCTGGAGGCTGGGAAGTGTAAGATCAAGGTGCTAGCCAATTTGGTGTCTGGTGAGAGCCTTCTTCCTGATCTACAGATGACCACCTTCGTGCTATATCCTTACATAGAGGAGAAAGAAATCATCTCTCGTCTCTTCTTATAAGGGCAGTAATTTGTTCACGTGAGCTCCACCCTTGTGATCTAATTACTTCCCAAAAGTCCCTTATTCCATCACATTGGGAAATAGTAATTCAACATGTGAATTTGAGGGGGACACAAAGATACTGTACGTAGCACTTTTAGATCAAGTTATGACCAGATTGCACAAAGTTTCTCCTCTTAGTCTATGGAAGACTTGAAAAAAGAGAAGGAATTAGACTTTTGGTCTGAGGTTGGGAAGTAAACAGCCTGACCCTAACACTTACAGGGCAAGAGAATAGATGGAGACACTTAAACACTGTGAGCTTTGAGGCATTCAAATTCAAGCCAAGCAATCCTGGCCCACAAGGCATGACTGATCTCCCCATCAGTGGCCAGTCTTCGGTTACGGTTCTTTGGGTTTAGAGGTAGGCACATAAGCTTTGCAAACTGCTCTTTGGAAGTAGGACATGGTAAAGAGCCTACACAGGTCCAGAAAGTGTCTGGACAAAGAATTCTGAGGTTCCAGTAACCAAAGCATAATCTAGAAGGGAAAGGTATGGTCTCTACATGAACAAGTCTTTTTTGGCCCCAAGAATGCCCCATCAGGAGGAGCTCAGCTAGAGAGCATAAGGCAGTTTTCAGAAGCCCAGAGCCCAGGGAAAGGATGCTTCTTGCCAGATCTAGGAGTAATTTTCCACACAAGTGGAAAATTTTATAATTCAGTCTGTTGACTAATTATTCAAAAATGAACAAGCAATTTGATTGGTTTCATTCCCAGCCACTCACCCAAAATGATCTTAATGAGTCATTGTCCATACTTCATCTTTATCTTCTCACAACTTAGGCATTATTGGGAAAAGTGAGATAGACCTGGAAGATTTGGTGAGTGTTCTTTTTCTTTCTTTTATATTTGCATGGGGTGGGGGTGGGGAAGGTACACAGATCAGAGGTTCAGAGGTGGAATATGTCTCTGCTTATGTTCTCTGTTGCAATATGATGGAATGCAAACACATATCACTGCTAAGATGGTAACCAAGGTATTCCTCTTTTATTTATGCCCCATCTCTATCCTAAAAGTATGAGACAGAATTATTATTCATTACAATTCACTGTGAATTGTAAGCTTTTGTCATCATACAATGTGCTTTCACATATGGCATTTTATTTCATTCCAATATAATAGATTGCATTTGAGAATAACTCTTGATTCCTAACTTTTGGTTCAGTAATAATAAACAACTTCACATATTCATTGGATAAATATATGCTAAATGCTTTTTATGCATCAGGTACTATGTAACATGTTGGAACTATAATAGTAAATGTTTGTGTCCTCACTAAATTTATAATCTAGTGGGGAAAACAGACAAAAAGAAGGAAAAAATAATTATCAAATTTTAATAAGTAGCTTTTATGTGGATAAAACACAAGAGACTGAAATGCAGAATATACAGTGGCATGGGGGGAACTATTTCAGGTCTTTGTTTAAATAAAGATCCCTAAAATTCTTAAGGAAGCCTTTTCTGACCACTCTACCAAAAGTAGCAATCATTCTATTCATCTTCTCCCCTTTGTTTTCTCATACACACACACTCACACATACATTTGCTTACTTATTTTGTTTTTCTCTCTCTCTTCTCATATGTAAGTTCTGTGAGGACAGGAACTGTTAACCTTTTTACTGTGATCGTTGTTTTTCTTTCTCTTCTAGGACTATAATAGTGCCTGCTACAGAGTAGGTGCTCAGTAAATACTTACGGAATGGATGAGTGAATGAACAAATGAATGAATGAATGAGCTAGTCAGGAAGAGACTTTCCAAAAAGCAAATATATAAACTGAGACCTAACAATGGATCCAATCATGCAAGGGCTAGGTGGGGTGGGAGGAGACCTTTCCAGGTAGAGGAAACAGCAGCTGCAAAGACCCTGAGACAGGAAAGAGGTTAACATTTAAGGAACAGAAGGAAGGCCCATGTGCTGGAAGCATGTGTTAGGAAGTGGCTGGAACCGAGTTTACAGGCCAAGGTAAACATTGGGTTTCACTGTAAACACATGGGGAAGAGATATAAGCAAGGAAGCTTAAACATAACCACTGTTGCTCCTGTTTAAAGTATCTATTGGAGGATGACAAAAGTGTGACCAGAGAGACCAGTAATGAGACTAATAGATATTAGCCTGTATCTATTGTGCACTTACTCTTATCAGGCACTGGTCCAAGTGCTTTATGTATCATTTTATTTAAGTAAAATTTTAGCTTGATTGATTGATAGATTCTCTCAATATTTTTCAAATTATTTTTCTCAAGCTTTATTTTTCCATATTATAATCTACTTCAGTATAATATCAGATACGGCAAGAAAAAAAAAGTCATTATTTTAAGGTTACTATGTTAGCATTTAATGGAGCTCCAAAGAGAACACCACAATTTTCATGTATTTTCCTTCTGAAAATTTTGAGAAATGTTCTCATAGATATTTAAGAAATACAACTGATTCTTAAGCATTTGAAAATGGTGTTTGGAGGAGAATAGTAATCCAGCAATGTGTGGGATCATCTAGGTTAGGGGATATTCTAAAGTGGGAATTTAGCTGGGAAATGGATAGGTAATCCAGATACTAGGCAACAAAGCCTGTACTAAATTGACTCCAGTGAGAAATAGGCAAAGAAGATAAATACAAGAAAAACCACAAGAAAATAAAATGGAAACAATTTGATTGAATAGGGGGAAAGCAGGAAAGGGAAGAATTAAAGATGTCTTCAAGGTTCTGAGAAAGAGGGATGTGTGCACTGTACGTACGTAGCACTGTTGATACCCTGCCCAGATCCCCTTCATGGACCCACTGCATCTATCCCCCAACTGCTGTAGATATTGTGGATTAGGACTCACAGTTACGCTCTTGCCTGGACATGTGCCCTCAAGAATTGTCCTCAGCCGACTGGAGCTGCCCTTCCCCCAGCTGCCAGGGGGGTTATGTCCCCCCTCTCCAAGGACTGATGTGGGATATGCCCGCAAGGGGAGACAACTTAAGAAGCTACTCATTCCCCTTAAGCCATTCCCTCTAAGATCAGGCTGAGGCTGGTTTTCAGCTGAAACCACATCTTTGCTTAGCTTCTGTCCTTGCCTCATCTGTTTCCCTCACTTCGTTACACGTTTCTCCCGAGAGCACTTCCTCAAGAAGTCACTTACTCCAGAATCCCTGTCTTAAGCTCTGCTTCTATGGATACTGACCCCAAGATAGAAGAGTACGGAAGAACTGGAGGAACGGACAGAAAAAGGGAACTTAAGAGAAGGGTGTTAATTTGGATTTGTGTGATAAATACTATCAATCCTTACCAACATAGTCTTAGTTCTCTTGGATGCACCTTTCACACATGCTCACAGCCAGTGGAGGAAACTGTGAGATACTGAAGAAGTAAGGCATCTTACAAGTACATCTGATCAAAAATTGACTTTATGATATCACTTCTTTGACTAGAGATCCAAATGCCCATTGGATGAGTCCTAAGTGCCTTTTATTGAGTGACCCAAATTTTGAAATCTAAGTACTTTTCAGATAGAGAATGGAGAACCCATGAACACCTAGGGATCAGCAAAACATCCCCAACAATTTTTCAAGCATTTTATTTTTGGCAAAACTCAATTTAACTCATTTTGCAAGCACTCTTCCCTCCAGTTTTTAAACCCATGGGTATTTCAAAGGAAATTTAATCCATATGTTTCTGATTCATTTACATTTTAAGTCATAAAAATGTTATTTTTATAAGAGCTGTTTGATATCCAAGAAACTTTCTGAGCCTTTTAAAAAATCTCTTTAAAGTCTTGTTGGTCGGAGCCAGGGAGCAGACATGATGTGTGATGCACCACCCGAAAATGTGATCCAGACAGACTCAACCATAGACTGACCTCAGAACAATGCTTGCCACATCCAGCCAAAAAAATAATGGCAACGAGATGATCAAGAAAGTTGGTCTGGACACCAGAGAGTCCTTGAGAAACACAAGAGAAGCCAATGGAAAATGATAGCAAAGATTAAAGTAGGATTCATTAGCGTGTCACTGATGTGTTTGGGCATATAAGGACCAGACTTGCATGCATTACAACAAGCTATCGTTCCTGGCAGCTTTCAGGAAGATCTCCAGACTTCTGGAGGACAAAGTCCCCTATCACCACCCAAATATTTTATGTGAAGAAAAGCGTGCCTTTCTCAGTATCGTATATTAGAGTAAAACATCAAAATAACATTCAAAGGACTTTTAATTAATTTATTGCATATGTGTACAGAGTACTAGGCAGTGATTAAAAGGATGATGTAAATATGTGTTTAATGATACAGAAAGATGTGACACATTGCTAATTGAGAATTATGGTGAGAAAACTGTACATGATATTGGGACCACATTTTTGGTTAAGAAAAACCAAATATAAAAAACATGTTTTTATACATGCATATCAAAATACTAAAAAGTAATTGTGGTTAGGATAATTGACAGGACTGGATGCCTTTCTTGGCTCAGCTACGTTCTTGCTTTTAACTTTTCCACAATATGCATCGTGTAAGTTAACAACAACAACAATAACAACCACCACCACCACAACAAACTACTTTTGTCTGCACTTTAAAAATTGCGCAGAATAGTATTCCTATAATGTTGTGGGAGAGGGATGCCCTTCTCTTTCTCCTCATTTCTTCTGCTCAGGAACAAGAGCGCATGGGGTCCAAGCCGGAGGGGGTGCTACAGCAAGCACTAGATGATCAAATCGTCTGAGATTGCTGGAATGCAGTTGCTCATCTGGAATGGCTGAATCTATGGTGACCATGCTTTCTGAACCCCAAATTGGTCACACGATCTAATGTGTCGGGGGCATACGACAGGATAGATTATTTTAAATCAGAACCGCTCTCAAAATTGTAGGACATATGGTCGTTCTGGCTACAAGGCACGTTGCTTCAGAAAGGAAGAAACATTCGAAAAGGCAATCTATGGAGTGCTCTGAAGGAAAACATAATGGCTGGTAATTTATAAAACTGCGGTTGTTCATACTGAACATCCCCTGAACAAGGAGAACTCTTTTGATTCCCCCTCATGTAGACGTAGACAGCATTTGAAATCCAAAGGACTATTACTTTCACATCTGTTGGCATCTATCTAGTTGCTGTCTGAAGTACTCCCTGTACAAAATGTGCACAACTGCCGATATTAATTATCTCATAAATTCTCTCGAAACCTGTAAAATCAATGCTCTCCCCTGGAGAGCCACTCTCCCTAATGTCATTAGCACCCCATTTCCTCTCCCCTTGGCTACCATCCCCACCAACCTCAGGACTGGTTCTGAGTCACAGGCCATTTTACTTTCGGTTCAGCTGGGCTCCTAACACCCTCTTTGATCATCAAGACAGGGCAAAGGAAAGCAGAAACATCATTTTTTGAGGCCCTATTAGTAGAGAAAAGTTAGATAAATGATCCTTAATGCTTTCATTACAAAAAAAGAAAGTGATCCTAATTCTAATCAAATGGAATAGGGTAAGGGGAGAATTCAATTAATTATCATGTAAAATTAAGTTATTTCAAAACCCTGGAAAGACTTTCTGTTTTAACATTCTGTGATGATTTTATTTAAATATATCACATTCTCACCTTCTGAAATGACTGAATTAATTTTAAGTAGGCATTAACTTTGAAGCCAAAAATGATGAAATGTTTAACCAACTGGCCTGTCATGGTTAATCATGCCCTCCTACCAAACACTTTCTGTTCAACTCACAAGAATATAAACTCTCAGTTCCAGGTACTAGGGGACAATTTTCAGATGCTGGCAAATCTCTCTTCCAATAAGCAGCCTTTTTTTAAAAAGTTTGCCAGGACCCTAATTGATGGATAAATGTCATGTAGGGGCAAGGTCCTCTCCAGATGAGACCCACATAAATGAACCTCAAAAGTCCTTCATCCCACAGCAAAGCAATGGGATGCTCTACTGATCCCTTGGTTTAAGAAAAGGTATATGTATGTATGTGTGTGTGTGTGTGTGTGTGTGAGAGAGAGAGAGAGACAGAGACAGAGACAGAGACAGAGACAGAAAGAGGAGAGAGAGAAGAGAGAGAAATTGATTTGGTCTTTGATATGTTCATCCCCCAGTGTTCTGTTGTCATTGTTCCATGGGTTTTGGATAAAAATATCACCAAGTGGCACGCAACATTAGACTTCATATGAAATATTAGAGAGCATAGGTACCTAATGAAAAATTATCTAATATTAACCATTCGTTCATTCACTCACTCGTTAATTCATTCAATAACTAACTTGAGAACCCACTAAATGGCAGCCATTAGGTATTGAGAATGCAGAGATAAGTGAGGCAGAATCCCTGCATTCGAAGAATTAATACTCCAGCTGCTGGATAAATCAACCAATTAAAAAATGCAGAGTGACATATGTGGAACTTGAGAAACGTAACAGAAGACCATGGGGGAAGGGAAGGGAGACAAAATAGTTACAAACAGAGAGGGAGGGAGGCAAACCATAAGAGACTCTTAAATACAGAGAAAAAACTGGGGGTTGATGGGGGAGGGGTGAAGGACAGGGGAAAACAGGTGAGGGGCATTGAGGAGGGCACTTGCTGCGATGAGCACTTGGTGTTGTATGTAAGCGATGAACCATGGGAATCTACCCCCAAAACCAAGAGCCCACTATATACACTGTATGTTAGGCAACTTAACAATAAATTATATTAAATAAATAAATACATAAATAAATACATAAAAATAAATTAAAAAGTGCAGAGTGAGCTGTACTAGACAATGAAAATTGTATATGGTACTAAGAGAAGAAAGGTAATATTCTCAGAAAAGTTGGCATGTGAGATACATTTTAGAGAATAATTAGGAGTCACTCAAACCAAGAGTAGGGGGAAAATGGAAAATCTGTGTGAATGCAGGGAAAAAAATGGATGAATGAATTTTTGGTACATCTTGGTCAGTGAGTTATCACATCCCTACCAATTAAGGCTGGTAGGCTAGATCCCTCTTTCCCCCAAAAAACATAAGAGCTAAGCTATGGTAAGACTTAACGTTTGGAAACAATCAATTGGAAAAATACATTTGGGGGTCACGTGGGTGGCTCAGTTGGATGAGCATCCAGCTCTCGATTTCAGCTCAGGTCATGATCCCAGTGTCGTGAGATCCAGTCCCACATGGGGCTCTGCACTGAGCATGGAGTCTGCTTAAGATCCTCTCCATCTCCTTGCCCCTCTCCCTTGCTCATGTTCTCTCTCTAAAATAAAAAATAAAGAAAGAAAAATACATTTTGGTTTACTTAAAGAATCAATGTTCCTCATTCTAAGAAAACAAATCTTGTTCTATCAAAAGTTCAATGACATTTTATTCTATTGCTGCAACTGAATCTTTAAGCTCAGTCTTCTGGAAAGCAAACAAGAAATTGTGCAATGTTTGAGGATACTGTATTATATTTTTAGACATAGAAGTTTACGTGTTTGAAAAGCATGGACTTAGTTTGGAATCCCAGCTTCCCCACATAACAGCTGTGTGACTGAGCAAATTAACTTTTCTGATACTCAGTTTCCTCATCTGCTTTATTAGTGGCAAAGATTTCTTCCTTATTTAATTTCTTCCCTATTTAATACAGCTGTTGGGAGAATTAAACACTGTACGTAGAAGTCCTGATACAGTATCTGGCACTTGGTGCATGTTAATTCTGTTCCCTTCCCCTTTTCTCAGGAATGGGGGTTCTGAACAGGGGAAATAAGATAGTCATAACTGTCCATGTTCCGGCAATACTGATATTTGCCTAGTTGGCCTCATGTAAGTCAGCCAGGCTTGACTCAGTCTGACCATGTTCCCTTTCACTAGCTGGAAAAAAAAAAATAATACTTAGTTATGAATCTTGGATGCCAAAAGAGAGCTAGCACTCACCATTTCATTTACACAATGGAGAGACACCTGCAGCATAGTTTGTAGAACAGAATAGAATTGTTATAAAAAATATCTCCCATGGCAGCAAAGACACTTATAGTTAATGAGCTAATAAATATTGTCAAGTGACCTTTCTCTTGCCAAGTCTTAAATCGTAAAGAGAGGGGGAAGGGAAGGATTAGAACTGCGTATTTGCTACAGAGTTCAAATTCTGGGCTTCTTCTAGCTAACTTTTATTACTATTGACCATATTTTAGGCTTGTCAGGCCACTAATTCTCCATATTGCTGGACACTGCAAGTTCCTTATAGGCCAGTGTCTGGCAGAAAGCAAAATATTCTTTCTCATCTCAATAATGGCCCTTTGCCTGTTTGCTTCTCCTTTTGCTGCCAGAGTAGAGGAGGGAGATTGGCCTTCTGTGCTGCAAAATTAGCCATTTTGGTCTCATTTCTCTCCAGAAATTCTTATGGACACTTGTTCTCAATATTCCCTTAAAAATACATAGACTTAGAGTTTCGAATCCTGATATGTCATTCTAAATACCTAGGCTGTTTCAATTCCTTTTATTTTCGTTTTAGTACCACAGTTTTATTTATGTGTGTTAAATACATACACATAGCAAATAGCATCACATATCATTTGGTAATATTAAAGAACATATATGAAGCAAGTTAGTGAGTGCTTCTGACAGAGCAGAGGAGAAAGATAGGTGAGTGGAGATAGAAAGGGGGAAAATGTGAATTTCTTTATGTAGGTTGGAAATGACCAAAGGCAATGAGCTGAGAGGTATGATTAAGTCAACTCCCTGCACCTGGAGTCCAAAATAATAAGTAATGTTTTGAACGCTATTGAGAGAGAATGCTGAATAAGGCAACCATCACATGTTATGTGACCAAGTGACTGAATATAGGTATTCTACAGAGGAACCTTATTTCTTTGTGTAATACTATTTTATATCAGGCATGCATAGAGATTTCAGTGTTTTCATTTAGAACCAGTACTCACTGATTATGGAGATGGCCAATTCCTGGCATATGAAATTAGTAACAAAACGTAGTTAATCATTTCACACAAGACTAATGTGGACCAACCATCCTTTCTCACCAATTCTTTTTAATCTGATATCACAACTCACCCTTCTTCAATTTCTAAAGACAGCCAGTGTGGTAGTTTAAAAAGATATTCCCAAAATTTTCCTTCAAGAAGTAGAACCTAATTCCCCTCACCTTGAATATGGGCTGATTTTAGTGATTTCCAATTAACAGAATGTGGTGAAATTATGGTGTTAGACTTCCAAGATTAAGTCACAAAAGGCATTGTGACCTCTTTTTGTTCTCTCTCTTGGACTACTTTCTACTTTGGGGAAAATCAGTGCCATGTTGTGAGTATTCTGAAGTAACCCTATGTAGAGACCCCTTGCCACACAGCTAGGAATGTAGACCTCCTGCCAACAGCCATTGAGGCAACCATCTTGGAAGTGGCTTCTTCAGCCCCAATCAAGCCTTCAGATGACCTCAGTCCTGACTGACTCTGTGTCTTCCCCCTCCTGATATACCAAGATCCAAAGTTCCCTAGCTAAGCTCCTCCTGAATTTCTTACATACAGAAACTGTGAGATAATATACTCTTGTATTAAGCCATGAAGTTTTTGGCTAATATGTTATGTGGCAAACAATAACTAATGAAGATAGATTGATTATAAAACGTGGTCCTTTAGCTTTTGTGAGGCATACGAGTTCTTTGGCTGTCAGACATTATTTTGATTCCTTTCATGCTTGCTTATGGATTGCAGAATCAGTTTGCTTTGAACACTTTCATTTTTCCCAAAGAAATGGTGAGTTTTCCTTTATTCTTCTTAGACTTATTTCAGTGCCTATCTTTGAGACATAGCAGAAAGAGCACTGTATTTGTGGGTTCCAGCCTTCAGATAGATATCTGTGAAAAGGTGTTACCCCAAAGCAGAATGTGATCCCTGAACATGCCCACTCTTCTTCCCTTGTCTGTCTTCATTCTCCTCCCTACTTGGGACCTCCTTTGAGCTCTCCCTCTCAACTGTCAAGTCCTCCCCATGAAAGAAAGACTAGCTGGGTGCTTTACCTGTGGGATGGTTGGGTTGAGGGCCAGAAACAAGGCAAGAGTAGTCTTGCCTAAGCCTGGAGAAAATGAATTGTCACTTCTAGCATGGAAAAATGAAGACTAGTCAAGGAGGGCCTGGTCCACAAGCAAAACAGGAATAGAAACCTGCCTTCTATCTGAGATATAAGCTTAAGATTTAGCTAATGGGGAAATAGCAGTAAGAACTCTGGTGGCATCAGGATGTCCTGAGTTTCCAATGGCCTCTTTCTTGAAAAGATCCTGTTTCTTCTCTTGTCTTTGGTGAGATCACAGACCCCTTACTTTCCCCCTACCTCAGTCCCTCCTCCTCCACTGGTAGATCTCCACATTTTGGAATGCCTTGGGTGTCATCTTGGACCTTCTTTTTCTATGCAGCCATCTTGAAATAAATCTCTATGGCAACGATCCCAGACCGACGTCTTTGGACCCTCCTCTGGATTCTAGATACATCCTTCATATCTCTAGTTGGTTGTCTAAGAAGCAACACACTTGATCTTAGCCAAAAGGCCGAGAAGTGATTCTAGTTGGTTGTCTAAGAAGCAACACACCCCGCAACAATTCCCACCTCACAACAAATTACTGTTTGTTTCATCAACTACCCAAACCCCAGATCTGGAAGTTATCCTTCATCCTCTCTTTCTCCTAAACTCCCACATTAACTCAGTAGCAACTCCTCTTTGAACTTACTTCCAGATGTAACATTTTCTCTCACTGGGCCTGCTTCCTCTCTTCCTCTCAATGGTCCATTTCCTACATAACTAACCCTAAGCATAAACAATGATTCAAATGATACCTTGCGATTATTTTTGACCATCGTGAGAACAAAATACAAACCTCTCACCCTGCTTTAGGAAGCCCTCCATAATCCATAATCTTTATGAAGCCATACACTCCCTCCTTCCAAATGCACCACCTCCCTTCTGTTCCTCAGACACATCAGACACCTTCCTCCCTTCAGACTTTCACACTTGCTATGACCTGTGCTTGAATTCTCTGCTTCCTGATCATTGCATGTCTGGTTCCTTCTTGACATTCAGTCCTCAATTTTAATGCAACCTCCTCAGCTCGGTCATTCCCAGCCAACTTTCTTTTTCTTTCTTTTTTTTTAAAAATGTGTATTTACTTACATTGGGGGTGGAGGGGCAGAGAGAGAGGGAGACAGAGAGGATCCCAAGCAGGCTCCCCACTGTCAGTGCAGAGCCCTGACACAGCTGAAACCCAAGAACTGTGTTTTCAACCTGCACCGAAATCAAGAGTCGGACACTTGACTGACTGACCCACCCAGGTGCCCCTCACAGTCAGCGTTCTAAAATGGCCAGCCAGCCTCTCACCATGTCACCAAATTCCTGCTGTTTGTGTAGCTCCATCAAAAGCATCTTGATTCTTTTCCTGCTTGTTTTATTTTTTGTAATTTTTGTCTTCTTTCATTTGTATGTGGCCTTCACCTCGAACAGTTCTTGGCACAAAGTAAGGGCTCAGTTAATATTCATAAAATACATTAATGAGTGATGGACTGTTCCTAACATGAGGCTCGATAATATTCCCCAACTGTCCCCACTACTAATTCTTTGGTGAAATTCCTTGATGGTTGGCAATCAGCAGCTTGGTAATGAGCAAGGGTTTCTGTCTGATGTGGGGTTTTTTTTCCTGAGAAAAACACAGTGCCTCATTTCCTGGAGGGCCTGGTGATAGGGCTGATATAGGAGGCTGCCACATGGTATACTGGTATACACCTGCCTCGAGAACAGAGCTTATATCACTCATTGGAAGAAACAGGGAAGTTATGAAAAGTGACTGGCTGCAGAGGACTTGACATTTTGCCTCAAAGCTCTAAGAGGAAAAAAAGGCAGAACTGTTGAAAAAACGCACATATTAATTGGCACATCATATACCTCCCCTAAGCAACATTAATTTGAAAGGAAGGAAAAAAATCTCCCAAGACTTTTTTTAGAGCTGAACACCGGGTACTTTTGCTTTGTGAGGCGCAGCAGGTCAGATTCCCACTACGTGTGCCATCCAAAACCCTTGTGTGTGGTGCATCCGTACTAATACCTCAAGGTTAAGCTAACAGCCACAGCAGAAGAGATAAACAAGCATGCTTCTTATTTACAGCTATGTTTACACTTTTAGCTTCCAGGCAACTTAATTATTTGATTTTAATGCACACGTCCCTGTTAGGAGTTATCAGCACCTGACAAAACGGACTCAGCCTAATGTCCTGGTTTTAAAGCACAGCATGTCAAGCAAAAAGAACGATACAAATATTTCAGTCTGTTTTCTTTAAACATATGAGAACAAGGTTCCAGAGAGCTTACATCACTTCTCCGAAGTTCTGTTAAGTCCACAGCTGAGACAAAGTAGAACACATGTTATAGAAATGTAAACACACTTTAACTTACCCCTTAACATATTAAAAGTGAAGCCCTAAATTCAAGCCAGTAATTTTGAAATTAGGAACATTCAATTCAATTAATGGAGGGGCTTTCTCCACCTCATGTATCAGCTCCTTTTGTGGCCGAGAGTTTGGTATATATATATATATATATATATATACACATATATATGCATATATATGTGTATATATATATATATGTATACACACACATATATATATGTGTATATATCGCATATATATCGTCGCCTGCCTTTTTCTGTGAACTTGATTTTAAATTTAATAGTCACTAAATTACAATGTTAGCTAAGCTGTTTTTTTTCTCCTATGACTTAGTTTTCAATCTGAGAAAGAGTTGATGATGACTGTAAAACATTTAACAGACATAAGATCACACGCAGTGAATTTTAATGCAAAGCTTTTCCAGGGACTGGCAAAAGTTACAAACGGTAAACTATTCCAATGGCTTAAATAACTTCCACCCATGTTTCTTGTAGCCCAGCTCTCTAAGGAACACTGACATTACGTACCAAAACTATGAGCTATCAAGACGATATAAAAAATGCCAAGTTGTTTTACGCAGAGGTATTTTAACTAGGGAGATGGCTGGAGAGATCAAAGGCTAAATATAAAGTCAATTTTTAAGTGCTATCCATACATTAAAGAACTTTAATTGCTTAGCCTACTTTTTAAAGGTTGTCAGTGTTTAACAGTAGTTTCTTTGCCCAGGAGAAAAGGAAAGGAGGGGAGAGGAAGGGATAGAAGGTGAAACAGAAGAAAAAAGTAAAAAAAACAAAAACCAAAAACCACAAAGATTAGCTAGGCTTTTTGGTGCACCCAAGCAATTAAAGAGACATCTTAAGGGAATGCAAAATAAAGACCTCGGCCCTTGAAGCTGAGGTGACCGTGATATCTGGCTTCCAGAAGCTGGACATTAATATCACCACTGTCGGTGGCAATACCAGAGTTTCTATAAGCGGGTTAGTAGCAATTGTCCTGCTGGAAGCAGCAGCCTGGAGCTTGTCTTGCAGCCCCACCTGCACAGCAAGCACGATACTTTTACCTTAGATTGTATCGTTCTTTGGGTGGCCTTGGGACATTGATAAAAATCAGAGGGATGAAAGTGTCTCTTGCACACAGGCACCTCACCTTTCACCCCTGCCACTGCCGTGTCAGTACACGTGTACCCCTTACATACTTTTCAGAATGGAGAGACAATTAGTGCAGAAGCCAACGAGATGAAGACACGCTCCTCTCTTATTAGAACTGGAAAGGATTTAAGAAATCAAGACTGCAATCAGAAGGTCACACAAGGAGCTGAACAAAATGTTGATAATTATTGAATCTGGGTGACTGAGAGGTGGAGGTTTTACGACGGCGTTCTCACTAACTCATGTAGATTTGAAAACGTTCGTAATGAAAAATGAAGGAGAGAGAAGGAGGTGGAAAAGGTGACAGAAGGAGGGAAGGAAGGAGGAGGAAGGGCAGGAAGGAAGAAGGGCCCCAAGTCCCATGGAAGAGAAACCCTGCTAGTTTCCCCCTAAACCAAAGGTAAAGAATGACCATGGCAGAGGACTTCATGCTTCCCACTCTGCATTTATATGCCTGAGTAAGCCAAGACTCGCCTTCTGACCCTACCTTTCACCCACGTCTCTCTCTTCTGCAGAAATTGTCCCACCAATGACCTCAGCTCGTGGGAACCAAGGAGCCCTTTCAGACAGGTTTGGCAATGAGGGTCTAGATCTATCCAAAGGTAGACAATCAGCTGTGAAGTCAGAACGCCCCATGCTTCGGTCCTCCGTCGATCTTCCCTGCGCCACTAGAAAGAAAAACCCAGCACGTCTGCCTCCCACCTACACAGCTTCATCACAGACAAGTAGATGGGGGCTTATTTTATGGGTTCTATTTGCAATCATTGTATAGACGCTTTTATATTTTGAAAATTCTTCACTACTCAGCAGGTCCAGAAGTGCATGTCAGCTCTTCATATGCCAAATGAATAACCTGCCTCTTCGGGTGCCAAGTTCAGAAAGTATTTAGAAGGAAAATTAAGGGAGCTTGACTTAATGAGTAGGGGAGTTAGCTCTTCATAACAAATGGAAATTAGTAGACCGACCTACTCATATTCCACCCCACGTGTTGTTTTTCTCTCTGCCACTAAGCACTTCTCTGGCCATACATAGGCTGGAAAACTACTGGGAATGTTGATGAGGTCCCTGGGAAGTAATTTTATATAAGGTCCAATCAACTCACCAGAAGGTTCCTAAGGACCTGCTACATGCCACGAACTATGCTATGTGCTGGAAATAAGATATAAACGATGCCAAGAAGGTCAAAGTCAAGTGGATACGGTTAAGAAAGGAATCACCAATGAAAATACACTGATACATGTATTCCTAAGTGTTTACACAGAGAAATCACATGAAGACAGAAAAGGTTAAGAAAAGGACATGGCATTATGAATTGAGGGATGATGGGCAGGGGGGGTGGTTTGGGCACCTGCTGATAGTGTGGAAAGGGAGAGCAATGCAGGAAGAAGGAACAGAATGTACCAAGTCTCAGACCACCTGCAGTGTGGAGCATGCACAGGCAACTCACTGGGGGAAACAGTCTTTGAGCAAACATTATTATGTACCTTCTGATTCATAGGCTAGGTGCGAGGGGCAGATATCAATAGAAATTGAAAGTGGTCCCTGCAATGTCTGCTCGGGACAGCCAGTGAGGGTCTCTCCTGGACTCAGGCTGGGGGTCAGGAGGCAGAAAGGGCTCTTCTCAGGCTCTGGGCAAGAGTATCTCACACTCAGGGAAATTAAAGCTCCTCAGGGTGGGGATTTAGGAGCAGAAGGAACAAATAAAGGCAAGATAAGCCTTAGGAAAAATTGCAGCAAAGTCTAGCTCTGGTGGCCCTTTCTTTGTCCATTTCTTTGGATCCTCCTAGATCCCTTCTTCCCTCAAATACACTTCTTGACCACCCTCCCCGCCCCCACAAACACACACACTCACCAAAGGCCTCGTGGACAACTTTAGTCCTAGATTGCCTTTCCCAGAAATGACCCTTACTCCAGAACTCAGTGCCTTCTCCCCAAAGTGTGCCGTCCCTTCAACTCCAGGGACCTCAATCTCATGCTAAAAGGAAAATGAGCAAAATGAATAGTAGGATTTGAATGATTAAGATCCTCTCAAATCTCTCTGGGGACTAGTCTTTTCCTGTTTAAATAGCACTGTTTAACTCAAATTATACATGGTATTTCAGGCAATGTGGAAGGGGTGTTCTAGGGAGGGACTTGTTTCCGTGGTCCTTGGAGCCCACACCGCTCACTCCAAGCTCCAAGTGTAAACTTGGCCCCCGGGGGAAAGAAAGAAAAACAGGAAACAGCTCTCCCACCTGAGCGAGGAGTCAGCCTCTCTATTCTCTGTCCTGGATCTATCCCGCCAGTTTATGAGGAGCCTGGGGCTGCCCTGGGCTAAGCTGTGTCTCTCCGTGAAGGCCGAGAGCCTGTGCAAGACGGGAGAGAGTGGCCGGCAGCAAAGGAAACGCGGCTCTGGGACCCGGGTCTGCCCCAACCAGTTCTCAGCCCCTGCAGCCCAGACATTCAGCCAGGCACTCTTCCATAAGGGGCTTCGTAACTGACCCCCTCCATTCCCCATTCCTAAACCTCACTTAATCACCTAGTTCCTTCCCCAGGTGACCATGTGTTCCACATGTTCAGGGGAACTTGATCCAAACTCTAGCATCCCCTCTGCTCCCCACCGTGCACAGCTCCTGCCCTCTTGTGATTCTTTTTTTTTTTTTATGTTTATTTATTTATTTTTTTTTTTAATTTTTTTTTTCAACGTTTATTTATTTTTGGGACAGAGAGAGACAGAGCATGAACGGGGGAGGGGCAGAGAGAGAGGGAGACACAGAATCGGAAACAGGCTCCAGGCTCTGAGCCATCAGCCCAGAGCCCGACGCGGGGCTTGAACTCACGGACCGCGAGATGGTGACCTGGCTGAAGTCGGACGCTTAACCGACTGCGCCACCCAGGCGCCCCTATGTTTATTTATTTTTAAGAGAGAGAGAGAGCACAAGCAGAGGAGGGGAAGGGAGAGAGGGAGACTAAGGATCCGAAGCAGGCTGTGTGCTGTGAGCGGAGCCCGAAGCGGGACTTGAACCCACAAACCGTGAGATCACCACCTGAGCTGAAATCAAGAGTCTGATGCCTAACCAACCGAGCCACCCAGGCACCCCGGTCTCTGTGATTCTTGTAGACATTTGATCAGGACTTCCTGGCACGCCTTGGATCCTCAGGCCCCTGTCGGTGCTGCACGGAATCCTGTCTCTTCTGGGATGCAGCCCTAACAAAGCCATCTCTGGCTCAAATCCACCCCAGCTGGGCCTCCCCTGAGCAGAGAATTTTTCTTTTGGAAACTGCATTGCCAGGTTTTCCTCGGAGCCGGGGGTTCAACATCCACTGATGAGGCTGGCCTGGATCCTCGGTGGCGGTTCCGTGGCTCCTGCCGCCTGGGTGAGGCATCGCTGGGGTCGGGCTCCAGCAGCTGGGTGTGGAATAACCCCCAGCCTCACCACCACAAGAGGCAGCTGTGACCAAAAAGCCTGCCAAACTGGAGGGATCGGGAGTCTGGAATGTTTTCACCTCTTTGTTTCTCTAGTTTCAGGAAAAGAGACAAAAGTAATCTCGAGGGGGGAAGGGAATCTTATCGGCTGGAGAGAACTCAAGGAAACCTCAGCTGTTTCGCAGGCTCACTCGTTTATTTGCTATGCAGTCACCCTGATAGCCCCCACTGGGCTCCCTTCCCTTCCCTGTAAACAACTGGCTCTAATTAAACTCGTTCTCTTGGATGAAGGTATATAACCTTGGAGAGTCCATAAAAAATGGCTTCACTCTTAAGACTTCAAAAAGCGCGTGGTCCCTTTGTCAGGCCCTAGACAAGGTTAATTTATGTCGTCGCTATCTCACTCTGAAGGACTCTAGTTACTTCACATCTGTTCTCTGTCTAATCTTTGTAGGAACATTGCGGTGGTCTTGGCAGCTCAATGCATCCAGTGGTCTCTTAACCGTTTCCTGCCCAAAATGTCCAGGCGTTCAGATTTGATTTTCTCTCCCCCCTTGCCCCCATAAAAGCTTTCAATTTCCTCTCAGCCGGTGTCCTGACTGCTTCGTGTTCTCTGACTCCAGCACGCAGGGACTGTCCTGCTCCCCAGACTGGCTGACTTCAAGTACAGACTGGGAAGCCCCGTAGGAGGAGAAGGCAATTCGTATTTCATTTTCAAAATGGAGAGAAAAGATGACATGAGACGGGAAATTATGCAAGAAAACATGGATGGTAGAGAAGACTGTTTTTCAATCTGTGGTTGCAATTAGAATTTTTTTTAGAATTGTTTTAAATTAATTAGAATAAAAATATCAGAGTATATTACATTAAAGCATTCTTTGGTAAAAACATTTGCTTTAGGGGTGTGTGTGTGTGTGTGTGTGTGTATGTGTTCTGGGTCGGAATTCAAAATTCACTCCTTCCTGTGGGTGCCTGGGTGGCTCAGTCAGTTAAGCGTCCGACTTCGGCTCACGTCATGATCTCATGGTTCGTGAGTTCGAGCCCCATGTCAGCCTCTGTGCTGACAGCTCAGAGCCTGGAGCCTGCTTCAGATTCTGTGTCTCCCTCTGTCTGCCCCTCCCCCACTCACACTCTGTCTCTGTCTCTCTCTCTCCCTCAAATATAAATAAACATTAAATAAATTAAATTCACTCCTTCCTATAAGTTGTAGTCAAAATAGTTTGAAAGGCTGCTGTGGCACCTTTGGAGCTGTCTTAGCTCTACAACATTACTGTCCTCCACCAAGGTGACTATGAACCAATCCGTTATCTCTTCTCCAAGTCTTTTTTCTCCCTCTTCAAATGGGGAATAATAGTAGGCACCCTACTGACCTCACAGGGTGGTTGAGAGGCCCTCATAAAATAGAATGTTATGAGCTCTAGACCAAAGTTCTATGCCACTCAAAATCTGCTCCACATACCTAGAATCTCCACAAAAGATTCTAGGTATGGTACTGGATGGAAGCCTGGGGCTTGGGCTTGGCTTCAGTGCCTCACACATTGCTTAATTTATTCAAAGTATTTATGGGATGCTTGCAGTGCATTGAGGACTATTTTAAACTTTTCTTTTTTTTTTTTTTTAGAGACAGTAAGAGAGCGTGCATGTGAGCAGGGGAGGGGCAGAAGCAGAGAGAGAGAAAGAGAGAGTCTCAAGCAGGCTCCATGCCCAGCACAGAGCCCAGTGCAGGGCTCTCTCACGACTGTGAGATCATGACCTGAGCCAAAATCAAGAGTCAAAGGCTTAACCAGCTGAGGCAGCCAGGCACCCTGGGAACTATTTTAGTGTCAGGGGATAAACAGACCAAGTCTTTGCCTTCACAGGCTTGTGTTCTAGTGTGGGTTGAGCCAAATAAAAATAACAATAATAATAAAGAAAGAAAGAAGAAGAAATAAAAAGATAGTGTATGATTTGATGTTAAATTGTGTGGGGAAAAGTAAAATGGTCTACTAGTAGGCCAGTGCATCTGTTACTAAGATTATCTAAGACCCACTGCAAGTTTTTTTAGCAAGTTTTGGTGGCCAAAAATGTTGGAAAATCTCTGTGCAGTGGTGTTACTTTGAAGTAATGTGCTATGTAAGGCACCCAAAGACCCTTTTGTGAATGATACCTTCTCATGCTCTCCCCTGAGAGCTTTCTGGGGTGAACAACCTGGGGCATCTCTCAGTTACATCACCATCAGTTTTAATAAAACTAGGCTCTAAAGTAACAGGAAGGTCTTCATGTCTAGAAGAGAAGTAAACACATGGAATTTGTTATCTGAACTAGTTGTAAAGCCAAAACACAGACAGGTTCAAGACAGGTTTAGATAAATACCTAGGCAGTAAATGCTTAATGGCGTTCAACATTTTCCAAAGACCTTGTGCTAAGGAATCCTAAGAGCCTGTGGGTGCTCTTGGCTCCTTTGTGCCAAGCCATGTATTTACTAATCATTATCATCAATACCGGGTTAACTACTGCCTTATGACTTAAGTCCCAGGCCTCAAGCTTTTATGATAATTTTTAGCAGCAAGGGCCAAATCAGCAGACCACAGATGTTGAGCATTGACTGTGAAGCAGTAAAACAGCCAGGGGACTGGGGCTGAGAAACCTGGATGTTCATTCTAGCTTCCAGTTTTAACAAGTCAGTTCATATTTCTGAGACTCATGTTCTCCTTTGCACAAATATTTAGTCTTGATGAACTTTGAGGCCCCACTCAGTGTAGGAAAAACAAAACTAAAAAAAAAAAAAAATCCCAACGTGAGACTGTCATGAGATCCTATCCTTATCTGGGGAGAAACCAACATGCTGTGGCCATGATGCTTTTATGAGGTAATGATATGCTTGTGAATAAGCCATGCTCAAAGATCTGACCCTCACTCTTACACACTCAATGTCTTGAATTTGTCAGCACGATGGCAAATGAAACTGCTTCGCAAAGGGAGTGCGTACACATTAACCCAACTAGCCAAAATTGATATGTAAGCGAGAAATTCAAATTTTTACTAAACAAACAAACAAACAAACAAAACAAAGCATTTCTTTTTCTGGTCCTATGGTCTAGAGCAAGGTCAATAAGCAATGACTTGTGGGCCAGCTCTGACACCTGTTTTTGTAAGTAAAGGCTGTATTGGAGTACAGCCACGGCCATTGGTTTTCACATCGTCTGTGGTTGCTTTTGCACCACAGCAGCAGAACTGTGTAGTGGCAACAGAGACACTATGGCCTGCAAAGCCTCAAGTATCTGCAATCTTGCCGCTTACAGAAAAAGTTTACCAAACCCTGGATGCGAATATTTTTGTCAATATAACTAATATATTCTCTCCTTAAAGAACTAAACTAAACCACAGTGAGAAGTTGGCTTAGTGAGCACAAGCACAGAATAAGTGGGCTTCCTTGCGTGATATTAAGGAGTAAATTGTCAGCTAAGAAAGAATAAGGCACAGTTACCTACTAGAGGGAGCATCTGGCCAAGGGAGCCATAATAATAAAAACCACTGGACAAGTTTGTCCTTTGGGCTATGTTTGAATGGACACTGCCCATATTTGCCTCTTTCTGTCTTTTGTTATTGTGCCTCCATTGCTGAAGCATCCCCATCAGACCAATATTTTATGTAGCATGAACAAAATGGGCTGTATTTTCTCCCTCAGTGAGCCCAACTCCACACAGTGACACATCTGAATGAAACCCAGACATGGCTCCAAAGCCATGGAGTGTAATATAGATACGACCTCAAGGTGCTCTCAAATGGTGGTAAAGGGTGGCTACTCTTGGCAACATGGCAAACGTCTGAAAATCATCTTTAGCTCTCTCACCAATGGTACACTTCAAAATCATTCTCCTTCTTTAAAATTCTACTGTATGTATGTGGTTTCCATCTTAAAGGTCTCCTCATCACACAGACAGGCTGCCTTTCTCATTTTGCATTTTATTTCTCTGTATATTGTCATGCCTCTTCTTATATACATTAACTTAGTTTCCTCTAGCTATGTTCTTCGTGGCTCACCAATATTCCATGGTGAAGCAAGAAGAGAAAAGAAAAGAAGAAAAGGGAGAGAAGGAGGGAGGTGTGGAAGGAGAAAAGAAACAGAAGAAATGTCCTAATTTCTAAGCCTTATCCCTGCCGTATTTCAATATGTAAATTGTTATGTGTCAAATTGTACCTTCCTCAAAAAAAGGTATGTTGAAGTCCTAATTACCAGTGTCTGGGAATGTCACCTTACTTCAAAACAGAGTGGTTGTGGACATAATTAGTGAAGATGAGGTCATATTGGAGTTGGGTGGGCCCCTAATCCAATATGGCCAGCATCCTTATAAGAACAGGAGAGACAGACAAGATGAGTGTTGTGTGATGACAGAGGGAGAGCCTGGGGGGTGCAGCTACAATCCAACCAATGCCAAAGATTGTTGGCAAACACCAGAAGCTAGAGAGAGCCAAGGAAGGACTCCCCTACAGGTTTCAGAGCCGGTGTGGCTCTACTGAAATCTTGATTTTACACTTCTGGCTTCCAAGGCTATAAGAGAACACATATCCATTGTTTTCAGCCATCTGGTTTGTGGTATTTTGTTACAGCAGCCCCAGCAAACTAATACATAGATATATTGAATCAAGTTTTGTAGTTCAGTGAAAAACTGAGCACCTCTAATAAATTTCAGGGCACTGATTTTATAGCTGAACCCATTTCTCTTTTTCCAGTTGTGTAGAGCTCCTCAGGATTGGCCCCATTTATTACACGTGAGAGGGCAGACATTTTGCTGTAAGAATCATTTATCTCCTGTCTTCCTCAACAAATGTTTTTTAGAAAACTTTTGCACAAACACTGTGTCTTTTGCAAAAGTACATTTACTAAAAAGATGAGGGCAAGTACCTTAGACATTTCTAACACACACAGAGTTCTCTCTTCCATGGGCGTGCAGTGGGTCAAGAGACCAAAACATTTGCCCTTCCCCCAAGGCTCTTCTTTTCTATGACTGTGATTTACTGCACTCCCCATTAATCTTAGTGTCTGAAACCAGCCCAAATGCTCCTCCTCCAAATCAGACACAACCCACGTAGATCAACATCCTGTACAAACCATGGCAACTCATGCAGGTTCTGTCTCAGTCACTGGTAAATAGCAGTGCTGATGATGACAGGACTCTTTGGCTTTTCAAGCCATAAACTTAGCTCAAGAATTTTGATTCATAGCTGGATACAAAATACTGTGTGAACGTTGATTAGCAGGTGGTCCCATCAGGTAGATGAATTGCTTACACTTTCTCCATAGTTATTCACAGTTCATTTTCCCTTCAGAATTTTTTGGTAAAAGCTTGGAGCTCTAACATGTTTGGGTTTTAGATTCTGGAAGGAATGCAGTGGAATTTTTTGGCACTCTCTCTTGAGTGATTTATGTACTGCTCCCATTGGATAATTTGTTTTACGCATGTGTGACAGGGCTGGTGCTGGACTTCTGCTTTGGAAACGTTTGTTTCAAATTTGCATGTGGCGGCCTTTCTGGACCTTGCAGCTTTACATGTGCATGAAGAAATCCTTCCCCGGGAGACATTTACACTGCGTCCTGAAGGAAAATATCCTGAGATCTTTCTGCTTTTTTCAGTGGGACGAATCGTTAAGAAGCAAGGAGTAGAAACATTGATTTTAAGATTGGCAGGGAAAATACCCAGCTAAAATAACTTGGAAATATGTTGGAATTTCTTTCGGGAACATGATGTATAGAGGAACGATAATTAAAACAAGAGTCCCTGAGGCCTCCAGTAAGCAGCAAAGCAGCAAGCTCTGCTAAGGCGTCTGGTTAGAGTCTCTCTTTGATGATGGTAGATGACTAGTGACTCTTCCACTTCTGAGAAGGAGCATTGCCCTCGTTAAGCACAACAGGGATGGCAAACAAATAATCTCAATCACCCTGAAGGTAGTAGTGTTGAAGTCTCAGCCCTCTTGAAATAACTCCTGTCAGGCCATCCTCTAGGACAGTGGCAAACTAGCTAGATTCATAAAGAAGAGCATCACTCACGATGTCCTAGAACTGAGAATAGGAAGATGGTAGAGATATTTTGCTGGGACGTAGACAAGCTATTGCCTCTATTCCATGTGCCAGCCCTGTCAGTGCATAAGATGATGTAGTCTCAATCTTTCATCATGAGTTGGGAACCAGGCAGGGTGAAGAGTCAAGGTTACCTTGCAATATTCAGAATACTGGTGCTTATAGGAGTCACGTCTGGCAGCATGGTTTGTCAGCAGGAACCTTGTATTCACACAGAAGAATGAGCCTGACTCATTGATATCTTTCTTAATTAAGGTAACAAATGATTTTGTAGTGGTCAGTCACCATGCTTGGTGCCATGAAAGAGAAAAAATACCCAGATCCACCTTAGTAAAGGCAAAGATTCATCTGGGTGTTCTGCAAAAGGGCATGTGTCAATTAAGGTCCATGAGGCAGACAGATGATGCATTAAAAAGAGTTTGACCGAAGAGTTTAATGAAGAAACAAGGCTAAGGGAGGCATCAGGGGATGTTGAAACGCTAGGGGAAAGTGCCAGCATAAACCTGTCACCACTTGAGCCTGAAAAGACACAGGGAAGGAGCGGCATTGCTGGAGCCTAGAGAGTTAAAGCAATGGAGCAATGGAAAGGGCACAAGTCTTTTTCCCACAGACAGTGAAGGCACTGCCAGACTGCTGTAGATTGGGAGAAGTCTTCTGCAGGTGCCATTTGTTAGCCCAAACTCAGGGAAGCCCTGGGCCAGGGTGCCCTAGAGATACCATCTGTAGCAGGCACGCTCCTTAGGCAGAGAGCAGAACAGAGAAGAGTAGGTTTGGATCTGGGCATGAGGAGGAGGCAAACAAAAAGTAATTTTTGGCATGGGAACCTAAAAATGAAATAAGCCTCTCCTTTGTATAAGGTTGTAACCAAAGCTTATCAAGGGGTGAATCACTTTTGTTCTGTATAGGGTCACTTATGTGATTCCCTCCCTTCACCACCCGTCCCCCATCACATATGCTACTCTATTATCTTTGTAAATGTAGGGCAAATAGGATTTTTTTTTTTGCTAGGAAGAGGGGAGAATGATATGGAAACTTACTGTTGCTAAAAATATCTTGGACACCAAGTAAACCTTGGTAGGAGAATGTTGGTTTCCAGAGAGGACATGGACAAAAGGACTAGATGCCTCCCAAAGGGGAGCTAACCAAGAGGACAGGAGGTAACTGGGCTGGTGACAAAGGCTGAAAACAGTACTTCCTGGAGGTTTCTCTACAAGAGCTGATTTCTGTACCATGAGTAGCTGATATAGAAGACTTTCCAGATCTAGCTGATTAGAGCCAGCAATATGCTTGATGAACAATGGCTGGGTGTGGGAATGTGAATCAGAAAGAGTCTTGCTCTTGGCACCTAATGCAAGTCCCTGCTGGGACCTAGACTAGCAAGGGTATCCCAGCGACAATGGACAAACACTCATCAAACTGGCATAACCTGTCTCCAGCTACAAGCACAAGTGGAATCAAGAAATAACAGCCATTGTGAGCTGACCAGAATCTGGTTCTCCCTCCACTACATGTGCATCCAAAGCTGGAGAAGAGGCCCATTGTCTCAGCTCTAAAAAGCCTACAAGATTTACACAGAGAAGAACACAAGAAGGTCAACAAAATGTGTATTGGGTGCCAGACGATTTGGAGGTGGGAGAGTGTTGTGGATGGTCACGGAAGACTCATGGAGGTTGGGACTGGAGCTGAGCCCAACAGGATGAAGGCTCTTCAGGGAGGCAGAGGAAAATGTTAGGAGAAAGTCACATTCCAAGCAAAGGTTCCCTCGGTGGGAATGCATAAGACATGCTGGGAAGATGGTGAGTAACTCATCTGTCTGGAGAAGAGTGCGCTGAGCATGCTTGAGCTGGAAGAGGTGATGAAAGCAGTATTTAAAGAAAATCATTCTGGCCGCAGGGTGCCAGATGGATTGCACTGGGGAGCAACTGGAGGTATGGAGACAAGTTAGGAAAACTATTCTAGTTAGGAAATAGTTCAGGCATGAAGTGATAGGGGCTCAGGCTACAGTTATGACAGTGGGAATGGCAGGACAGGGCAGACTCAAGAGGCATTAGTCAGGGATGATTAACAGGCCTTGGTGACTAACTGAAAGTAGAGGGGGGAGCTGAGGAGAGGAGGAACCAATGATGAACATGAGGTCTGCAGCCTTAGTGACTCAGAAAATGATGGTGTTATAAAGAGATATGGCAAATTAGCTAGGAGTGGGGCACGAGGCTAATAATTCAATGAAATAACTATAATGAACTTAAGATTTTAGTAAATTGTTTGGGATGATATTCATTGGAGATATTCTTCTGCAGAAAACACTTCACATAGGCTCAAGAGCTCATGAAATGTCACTATTGTCCACCATTTTCCCAAATCTAAAACCCAAGAATCATCTTCATCAATTCTTTTTCCATTATTCCCCAAATCAGTCTTCAAATTCTATTAATTTTACTTTCATTATCTCTCAAATCTGCCTACTTTCTCCAATCCCATACTCTTTACCTCAGTTTAGACCACAATCATTTTTCACCTAGATTTCGGCAATTATTTCCCAAACCATGTCCTGTCCCTCCAGTCACTTTCCACAAAGAAGCCAGAATGTTCTTTCTAAATAAAAAATCTGATCCTGCCACCTGCTGATGACACACCTCTGGTGGTTCCCTTGGGAGAGAGCCTTCAAAAAACAATAATCTTACAGCTGGCACCTATTTCATTCTTTGCCCTCATCTCTCATCACCTCATGTCTCACATTCTATGTCCCAACCATATTGAGTTACTTACATTTCTTGAATGTGCCATGCTCTCTCTCACTTCCAACCTTGCACATGATGGCCCCGTCTGTTTAAAATATCTTGCTTCTTTCACATTGCATCATTCTTGACATTACATGTCAAAATATCCCTGCTTCAGGTAGCCTTTGCTGACTTCATAAGGCCGATCTAGGTAACTCTTTTTTGTTTCCTCAATATTTTATTCATCCCTCTATAACAGCTTATATCACTGTGTAGAGTTCATTCCTTATTTACTTATCTGACTCCCATTCTAGATCTATGTGCCTACCTACAAGAAAACATTTGTTTAATGAATGAATAAATAAAGCAAAAGAAACATGGTTCTGTTGGTATTTAAATCAATTCAACAATCTGGCATGAAGTACCTACTATTTGCCATGTGCTATGCTGGAGGTTGAAAACACAATGGAGAATACACTTCTCTAAACAAGAAATGCACAATCTACTATTTTAGAGTCAGTGATAAGTTAGAAAATACATTGCACAACGAGTGTTTACTAATACTGAAATCAAACACTGAAATGGAAAAAGCCCATACTTTAAACTCAGGCTGAGGTTCAAATTTGTTCTCCAATTTTCATATGGCCTTGAACAAAATGCTAGCCTGTTAAGCCCCAGTCCTTTTATCTATAATGAGGCTATAAATCCTATTTTAGATCTTATTGTGATTAAATAGCAACTCCTGGGCCACCTGGATGGCTCAGTCAGTTGAGTGTGGGACTCTTGATTTTGGCTCAGGTCATGATCCCAAGGTGGCTGGATCGAGCCCTGTGTCAGGCTCTATGCTGAGCACGGAGCTTGCTTGGGATTCTCTCTCTCTCTCTCTCTCTCTCTCTCTCTCTCTCTCTCCCTCCCTCCCTTCCTCCCTCCCTCCCTTTGCCCCTCTCCCCCACTTGCCCTCTCTGTCTCTAAAATAAAAAATATTTAAAAAAAATTTTTTTTTCAACGTTTATTTATTTTTGGGACAGAAAGAGACAGAGCATGAACGGGGGAGGGGCAGAGAGAGAGGGAGACACAGAATCGGAAACAGGCTCCAGGCTCTGAGCCATCAGCCCAGAGCCTGATGCGGGGCTCGAACTCACGGACCGCGAGATTGTGACCTGGCTGAAGTCAGACGCTTAACCGACTGCGCCACCCAGGCGCCCCTTAAAAATTTTTAAAAATGTTTAAATAACAACTTCTGGGCATCATACAGTAGATGTTCATTAAAAGTTACTCCCTGCCCGTTCTATGTATTACTATTGTATTTGTGCTTTCATGTATTTGAAACTTAAGGCATCTTTGGATATATCTTATTAAAATATAATAATGAGCAAGGTGTGGGGATTTAGGCAGAATTTAATCCCTGAAAGGGGTTCAGATTTTTCCTGAGGACTTTTGTTAGGAAAGAAGGAAAAGGTCTCTGAGATAGGGGGTAACACTGTTGGAGAAGAGAGAAGGGTCCAGAAATTGAGACAAGGATACTGAGACTGTTTCTCCAGCTTTGCAATGGACATGCAGAGGAAGGAGAACTGGGGTTTGACCAGCATGACATTGGCCTATCCACTTGAAAACCACTTGTAGCTCAAAAGTCTACAATGTTTTCCAGCCAATACTGTTCCATTCACAGCTCCAACACGTTTTCTCCTTCCACCCAGTCCAAAAGGACATCAGTGTGACTCTCTCCATCAGTCACAGCAACAGCAGAACAAGGGCTGAAGTTGCAGCCTTGCCTCCAGCCAACTATCTACCTTCACAGTATCTTTTTTTTTTTTTTCTTTTTTTTCATCCATCAGCTACTTTTCTGCCACTCAATGATTGGCAATTTGAGATCTGGGCTAAATTACACCAGGGCAGGGTTTTAACATAGTGTTGGATTGTATCCTATGAGTGACACTAGCAAAAGTTGGTTACAAAATAATAAAATGACAATGGGGGGAAAAAACAGATGAAACCAAAATTACAGCAAAAGTAAATGAAGACAGAAAGGAAGAATGTTGGACTGTATTTGTAGATGACATGAAAATCCCAAAGAATCTATATAACAACTAGTAGAATTAATATGTAAATTTAGCAAGTATACAAACTCGAAGTATACAAAATTAATACCCAAAACTTAATTGTCTTCTATATGCTAGAAGTAAATAATTGGCAAGTTAAATTTAAAAAATTCTACTTGTAAGAGTACCTAAAAACAATAACAAAAAAATACTTAAGAATATATTTAACAAAAGACATGAGAACTCCTCATTGAAAACTACAAAATATTGCTGAAAGAAATTAAGGAAGGATCACAAAACTGGAGAAATAAACCATGTTTGTAAATTTATTGGAAGATTCCAATTCATGGTTTGTTGGAATTCATAAGTTCATTGAAAGATTCCATTATTAAAATATCAATTCTACCCAAATCGATTTATAGATTCAAAGCAATCCCCATCAAAATTCCATCAGGCATTTTCACTGAAAATGACAAGCTGGTTCTAAATTTTATTTGGAAATTTGATGGCTCTAGAACAGACAAAACAATTTTGAAGAAGATGGAACTCGATAGTGTAAGTAGAACTTATAGCATCTACAAAAATCAAGATGGTATAATATTGAGATAAGGATAAACATAAGGAACAATGAAGTAGAATAGAGTCCACAAAAACCATGAGCTATATAAAAGAAAACATCAATAAATTAGACTTTATCGAGATAAAAATTTTGCTCTCTGAAAGACATAGCTGGGAAAATGAAAAGACAATCAAAAGGATGGGGAAAATGTTCCCAAGGAACCTGTATTCAGACTATGTAAATAACTCTTACAACTCAATAATTAGAAGAAAAGCAACCCAATGAAAAATGGGTAAAAGATTTGAATAGACACTTCACTAATGACAGTATACAAATAGCCCAAAAAGATTTAAAACACGTTGGTCGTTAGGGAAATGGAAATTAAAACTCCAGTGAGGTACCATCAGACATCCATCAGAGTGACTAATTAAAAAGATTGACAATACCAAATGCTAGTGAGGATGTTGAGCAACTAGAACTCTTATACATCCCTGGTGGGAATGGAATATGGCTCAATAACTTCGAAAAAAGCTTGGTAATTTCTTAAAAAGTTAAACATATGACCCAGACATTCCACTCCCAAGTATTTATACAAAAGAAGTGAAAACATATGTCCACACAAAGACTTGTATGCAAATATTTATAGCAGTTTTATGCACAATAACCAAAAATTGAAACAATCCAGATGTTCACCAACAGGTGATGGATAAACAAAAAGAGATGCATTTATACAATGGGATATTAGTCAACAATAAAAAAAAACAAACTACTAATATACATAACAAAATGAATGAATGTCAAAACCATTATGTTGAGTGTATGACACCAGACCTAAGAGTATGATTCTATTTACATAAAAGCCAAAAAAAAAAAAAAAAAAAAAAAAAGCTGTGACAAAAAAAAATAGCTCAGTGTTGAATGGGTCCAAAGGTGGAAGGGGAAGGATGGACAGAAAAGGAACAAGAAGAAATTTTGGAGGGTGATAGAAATATTCTGTACCTTGACCAGGCAGTGGTTTCACAGGTATATGCACTGGGTTGTGTGCTTTAATGAATGCAGTATTGTACATAAATGATATTTCAGTAAAGTTGATTTTATTTTTTTATTATTATTATTTTTAATTTCCTTAATGTTTATTCCTTTTTGAGCGACAGAGTGCAAGCAGGGGTGGGGCAGAGAGAGAGGGAAACACAGAATCCGAAGCAGGCTCCAGGCTCTGAGCTGTGAGTACAGAGCCCGACGCGGCCTCGAACTCACAAACTGTGAGATCATGACCTGAGCCAAAGTCAGGTGCTTAACTGACTGAGCCACCCAGGCGCCCCAGTAAAGTTGATTTTAAAACAAAGGAAGGCTAGCCCAATACTGTATCCCTTCATATAAATACATCTCCTCATGTGACTACTGAAAACTCGAATTTTCAAAATAACATCATTTCCCTCACCAGCCTCATATAACGAGGGACCTGTTCCATGTCAGTTTCCCTTCCCTTCCTCTCATAAGCCCACACTCCACTCCATGTGCCATTCTATTCATAAAATAAAAGCATGAAGGTCCCTTTCAACAAATGCAATATCTTCAGGCTCTCCTGCAAGAACAAAACCAACACAAACAACATGTGCATGTGGTATCCTTTTGGAGAGCTACATAGGGAGGCAAGTGATGTAGTTATAGGTGATAACTAATGGTTGGAAAGGCAGGAATAAAGAATGGTAGGAAGCAATCATTAATCTGTGGTCATACATAAATCAGGCCACTTCGGGGTGAACTATTGAGGAGGAAGATAACCATTTTCAATCAGTTGAATCGACGCTCAGTTACGTGGCTTCACAGGCATCCCTCACACCCTCACATCTAGATCATCTGCTACATGGAAGGCCAGCTAAATGTTTGTTTCCTTCAGTCTAGTGAGTATTTTCTTCTGGTGGGGAATCCTCAAAGCTGCAATTATTTAGCCTGATCCATTAATTTGCTATGATCCCAGAGCTAGTCACAGTAATTCCTCCTGATCCCAAGAAGGTATGTCTAGCATCTAGAAAAGCTTTCTGGTATTGTTCACATACCCAGTCCTATTACTCTGACCAGCTGATGATTGGTATTTATGTAGGGTCTGAGCTATGCTACTTTTAAGCGTCAACAGTTTTTGCTGACTCAGAGAAGCATCCCTGCAGTTGAAGTGGGGGCCTTGTTAACCCCTGTCTCCCACTGAAGCCCAGCTGGTATTGCTTCTCAGCTAGGGCATTGGAATCCTGAAATTTTGTTGAATATGATCATAACATATTTAATTCCTACCAGTTGCCCTCTGGTCAGAAAACATAATTAAAGGGTCTGCAGATGGTCTGGCAAGGTTTCCAGAAGCAGTAGAAACCAACAGCTGACTGCACAGCTATATGAAACTAAAAACTGTTTCAAGATATGTACCATATGCACACATATGAATCCCTTAGGGAACATGGTGAGCTCTTTGCATTACACGGGTATTAGATGCTGTGGGAAATGACTAAGGGACAATTAGAGAAATACATTAAAAAGGAAAAGAGAGAAACACAAATCAAAATCTTAACCTAGGATAGTTAGTTCCCAGACTTAGTAGGATATACTTTGGATAAAACAAAACAAAAAACAACAAATGCAAGACATAAAACTCAAAGAGGACTATTCAGGGAGAATGAGTAAAAATGGCGAGAGCTCTTTTCCAGAATCCCTAGGACGTATTAGATACCTTCTTTTAAATTAGAAACAGATAAAATTAGCCTTTTTACGATAGTCAATAGCCTTTATTAAAATAGGAAGTCCAGCATTATCATTTTCATTTTATGAGTTTTATAGAATTTCATATTAGAGTAGGAGCAGGAAGAATGATCCTTATACCCATTAAAGAAATTAGTGATAAGAGGTTAGACCAGAGGAGAAATGAAGGATCAAAGAGAATCTTTGAAAAGACAGCAAAATATTTGAATACATTCATCGACTGTGACAACGATTGAGATGCATTGGGGTAGATGATCTTTAATGTCCCTTCACAAAGGGTTGCTTCATATGTTTTCTTGAACAGATTTAAGGTATTCTGTAAAGGATGTCAAGGAAACCTGTCTACTGGCTGTTTGGCCAAAACTTCATTTAAAAAAATTCAGAGATGAGTCCTGTACAATTTTAGACTCTGTTTGTCTTCAGTCTCTCCAACACAGATCAAAACTGAAGATCTTCCCACTAGTTTTCTGAATATTGGGGCAAAGTAGTGTTCGGTCTGAATGCACATGGTTAGGATTTTTTAGGCTCAGCTTTCTTCCTGGGTTTACGACCCGTTAGGGAACCTCTCCTTTTAGTTGCATAAGCCAAGGTGACCCTCTAATGAACCAGGGTTTGCACAAGCCTAGTTTTTACACACTTCCAATGATCTCTGTCCTAGGGTCAGAGAAGGATTGCTCTTGTTCTGAGTTAGCCTGACACTGATAGCAGATATGGAAAGGCCTTCCCTTGGCATCCCAGGCAACGCTGGGGTTTTAGAGTACTCATTGATCATGCTCTGACCTTCTCTGAGTTCAGAAACAAGTCAGTAAGAGACATGAGAGGGGTCAAGATGGGACCACTGAGAGTGGCAAAGAATGGTTCCCTTAGCTAAGGAATTGTCAGTGGAAGTTCTCCTTTGGTTCAGGTTTGATTCCAAAAGACATTTCTCTAAGTGAAAGTTAATATTAAACTAGAGTTCTGAGAGTGAACTAAAACTTTTAAACACTGTAACCTGAAGCTGTCTCTCTAGGGTAACAGAGTTGAAATCCATACCCTAGCCCAAGATCTTTGACTTAAACCATTTTAAAGGACCAACATCACACTTTTTAATACTCCCTGTTATCATTAGTTCCACTCAAAATCACATTTCCTACAGGTTCTTTGCACATTGTTAAATATTCAAAAAAATATAGACACGTTTTTCTTTTTTCAAAGTTGCATTTTATTATTACTTTTTTATTTTAGAGAGAGAATGTGCACATGAGTGGAGGAGAGGAGCAGAGGGAGAAGGGGGGAGTGGAGAGAGAGAATTGTAAGCAGGCTCCAGACTCAACGCAGAGTCTGACACAGAACTCAATCCCACCACCCTGGGATCATGACCTGAGCCAAAATCAAGAGTCCAACGCTAAACTGACTAAGTTACTCAGGCTCCCCAATGTGATTTTCTTAAGTGAGCACATTTTTCAAGGGTCTTGGGTCTCACTTCAGGTTATATAATAAGTGGGTGTGGAGCAGTAGAAGAATGACATAGCATTCATAGGTCGCTTTAAAGAATGAATGCCTTAGAGTTTGTTCCCACCTTTTTTTCTTGAGTTTTTCTATCTGGCTCTTTTTTGCAGTGACACTTCCAATCTTGTGTCTCAAGTTACAGTTCTATTTCTGCTCCTACGTCAGTATCTGACACATAAATGGCACTCAGTAAAGGATTGTTGAATAAATTATTATTGAACAAATGATTATTGAATAAATGAGTTTCCAACCCTAAAACAACAAATTAAATACTTTCTTTTTAAATTTATTTTATTTTACATTTTATTTTTGTAGTTTACATCCAAATTAGTTAGCATATAGTGCAACAACAATTTCAGGAGTAGATTCCTTAATGCCCCTTACCCATTTGGCCCACCCCCCTCCCACAACCCCTCCAGTAACCTTCTGTTTGTTCTCCATGTTTAAGAGTCTCTTCTGTTTTGTCCCCCTCCCTGTTTTTATATTCTTTTTGTTTCCCTTCCCTTCTGTTCATCTGTTTTGTCTCTTAAAGTCCTCATATGAGTGAAGTCATATGATATTTGTCTTTCTCTAATTTCGCTTAGCATAATACCCTCTAGTTCCATCCACATAGTTGCAAATGGCAAGATTTCATTCTTTTTGATTGCCAAGTAATACTCCATTGTGTGTGTGTGTGTGTGTGTGTGTGTGTGTGTGTGTGTATACATACATATACACACCACATCTTCTTTATCCATTCATCCATCAGTGGACATTTGGGCTCTTTCCATACTTTGGCTATTGTTGATAGTGCTGCTATAAACATTGGGGTGCATGTGTCCCTTTGAAACAGCACACCTGTATCCCTTGGATAAATGCCTAGTAGTGCAATTGCTGGGTAGTAGGGTAGTTCTATTTTTAGTTTTTGAGGAACCTCCATACTGTTTTCCAGAGTGACTGCACCAGCTTGCATTCCCACAAATTAAATACTTTGTATGTCCAAGTTGCTGTGAAATAGAAAAATGAAAACCCTCACACCTGGTAGGAGAACCTTTGGGCAGTGTTTTTTTCATTGGACTAATTTTTCACGTTTAAATGCTTTCTTTTTTCCAGAAATATCTGGACTTCATTGTTGACTTTTCTTTAGAGTGTTCTCAGGCAGGTTTCTTCCAAAGTCCAAGCCTTTTCTCAAATAGTCACTACAAACTCTTATGCATACCTCAGAACCTTTTTAAGGAACTTGTGCACAGCTCAAGATTTGAAAACTGTTCAGTTTTACTTACTCCGTTTTACTTAGTTGCTATTCAATTTTACTTAGTTACAACTCAAATTTATTTAGTTAGGTCGAGAAAGTTAAATAGCTACTTGTTCTCTCAGTAAAAATAAAACAAAAACAAAAACTCCATAGACTCCCCCCACCCCCATCTTTACTCTCGGGAAGTGATAAAGCAGTGTGAAATTAGAGAACCCATGACAAATGGGATATCGGATCAGATAGTGCTTAACTACTAAGTACCCAGGATTTTTTTTTTCACTGTTCTATCATATCACCCAAAGAAGGAAGAGAACTTTGAATGCTCTTCCTGTGAATAATTAATGATTGATTTGCTATGCTTGGAATGTGTAATGGAGTGAATTCCAGAGAATGTGCCTATCCTTGGTGGTGGGCAAGAGAAAATGCACGGATCTTTCTCAAGAAAATAACTCTGATTGGATATTTTGCTAATGATCGTGAGTACCGTCATAGGTTTAAATCCTGCTCTGAAATTCAACCCAAAGTAGCAACTCTATTTTAATAGATAGGTAAAGATACAGACTAAGAAAATACTACCTTATCAAGTGTGTATTCATAAAAACAACATATCTGCCTCTGCAGGAGTAGTCTTTGGCAATAATTCTCATTCTCTCTCTGATGTTCATTAGATTATATGAACTTGGATGAATCAATAGACTGTAAAATAACTCAAAAAGCTGTTTTCAAGATTAAATAAATTCAAAGATGTCAGACATTTAGCATTGTGTCTGGAATAGCAAAGCTGTTCCTTAATTGATGGTTTTCTTTCTTTTCTCTCTTCTCCATATGTAGCATTTTAAACATATTTTGTACACCACTTGGAATTCTATATAAGCTTTGGGAAATAGACTTTAATATGGACGCTTTAGGAGCACTGTGAAAGAATTTACCCCAGTTATAAACCCCATTTACATGGTTAACAAAAGCGTATCACGTTGTATAAAAACCAGGGCCAATGTTCTTTTGTAGGTCTTGAGGCTAGTTAAGTATTCTCTGCACTGAAACACATTGCTCTGTTTCATGTGATCAGTGATCAGAGGTTACAACAAGTTGTAGAGCACTTTAAGAATCTTGAGAAGTCATGGGCACCAAAAGAAATTATTGTCTGTATTACCTTCCTTCAAATAGTGCACTTAGAATGAAAGTACATCTGGATGGATTCCAACAAGGGGGAAAAAAACCTGTGAAATGAGGATTCTGTAAACTCTTCTAGAAATTTTGGGTGTATACTAAATGGAACTTTGTGCCATATACTTGGCACGAAAAACTGAAGTGTATAATGGAAAAAAGAAAAAGGATTCTTCAGACTTTTTTTTCCCCTGGGAAGAAAGGGATGCAATTGTGTACTTTCAAAGTTCTAATGACGCTGGTTAAATGATAACATTTTAAAGGGCTATGTTGGGCTATGTTGGGATGTCTCTGGTTTTGGTCAAGACTTATGTACAAGAGCATTTAAAAGAACTGCTTCCTAATATTGTGAAGTATTCCCCAGTGCTTCAAACCGGTCCACAAACCAAGAATCCATCCATGTGTTGATGACACTCAAAGGAAAGGAATATCCTAGATGTGATGGTTGGGGATGACACTCAGTAGCCTCCATATTTATTTCTAACCACTTCCTTCATTACTTACTTCCTGCCTCCCACCAAGAAGAGTAAAAAGGCCTGAAATTTGCATCCCAGCCTCCCTTTGGGCTAGTGTATGGGCCTGTGACCCAATTCTGGCCAGTGATTTTGAAGAAGTACTCTGGGGGTAGAAATCACCAGGAAAGATTTTTCCTCTGGTTAAAAAGATATGTATAACACAAAACTGCTCTTTCTTTTTTACACTGAAGGTAATTATGTGAAGACATAATGGAGATATGTAATGTAATGTGAAGACATAATTACAAATGGAGATGCACCAGCCACTTTATAATCATAGAAACAAACCTGAAAGGGAAGGCCAACACACCCAGGATGACATCCCAGCAGAAGAATGACGGGAACACTGGGTCCCTGATCACCTCATTTTCGTTCTGGACCTCTTGTTAAGTAAATCCATAAATATCTTTATCACCTGTACTACTTAATTGAGGTATGCTTTACTTGTGGCCTACAGCACAATTGATATAATAGTTCTTGCCAGAGGATGAAAAAGTATTCCAATCAAGGCTGATAAAGCTTTAAAAAAGAATAAAAGACTCTCTGTGTGATATGACTAAAAATCTACTGAAACAGATACCCTCCCATTTTACATTCTTCATCCAAAATTCCCACTAATAGAGACTTGATGATATACATTCATTACACAAATTTTGACTTCCTTTTATGCGTAGCACGTGTCCGATAAATATAAATACTAAAACGTATTCATCATTTATCTGAAATTCAAATTTAATCAAATGTCCTGTGTTTGTATTTGTAAATCTGGCAACATGTGCCATGCCCTATGGCAGGCTCTCCATAATTCAAAGAACGCATCTCCTTCAGAGACTTTAACTGATTCTAATGTGTGATCTGGGTAGAAGTCCACTCACTGCCTTAGAAACTCTCTCTTTCAACTCCACATTCTACACACCAAGAATCTGAAGCCTGAAGATATCCTGGGATTTCCCCAAAGGCACAAAGCTGCGCACAGGCAAAGGTGGAAATGGGACCCACATTTCAGGATTTTTGCTAGTACCCCTTTTTTTTCAGTTGCCTTTTCACTCCTGCTCCTAAAGTCTCTTGGTTTTATTTATTTATTTATTTTTAATTTTTTTTTTCAACGTTTATTTATTTTTGGGACAGAGAGACAGAGCATGAATGGGGGAGGGGCAGAGAGAGAGGGAGACACAGAATCGCAAACAGGCTCCAGGCTCTGAGCCATCAGCCCAGAGCCCGACGCGGGGCTCGAACTCATGGACCGCGAGATCGTGACCTGGCTGAAGTCGGACGCTTAACCGACTGCGCCACCCAGGCACCCCAAAAGTCTCTTGGTTTTAAAATGAACTGGGGAACTAACGAACTAACGCTGTTTGACTCAGTAGAGGGAAGGAAGCTTATCATATAAAAGGTCTAATTTCCTTTGATGAGGAAGAGGAATGCATCTCAGTCACTTTCTTACACAGAAGAGCATTTTGGATAAGAAAACAAAGAATTGTGGAGAAAGAAAATCCTGTTCAAATCCATAGAAATACTTTCTTAAAAAGAAAATTTGCCAAATATTCTTTCATATAGGTGATATACATGTTTGCATATATATAGATATATCTCATATGTATATATACACGTCATGCATACATTTATATGTCAGATATATATACAGCTTACTACATGGAGCTCATATAGGTGATATGTAATTCAAAGTTACACGATGGCTTGCTGTATTTTGCAGCTATCACTCCAGAAATCTTCCCTCTGTTTCTTCACAGGTATCCTTGCTAATATTTTGATCAAAACTGTTAAGTTCCTAGCTTCTGTAAACAATGAGCTTTACTTGGAATTTATTTAAAGATTATCATGGTGACTTGCCCATGGAAAAGCCATTATTTTTATTTTTATTTTTCCAATGGGCAACACAGAATTTAAAGCTCTTTGGACAAACTGCTGTGTATCACATTTCCAATTCCTAGATCTTCAGAACAGAAGGCTCAAAGTTTTGTCTAGAAACTTTTCCTTTTTAGCTAATCCAATTCTTTCATTTTGCACTGTTAGTCCAAATGATGAGATTCTGTCACTAGAGAAGACAGAGGCCAAATTAAGTCAATTCTCTGTAGAAGATCTTAATCTAACATACATTGCTTATCAATCTGCCTTTCTCATGTTTCTTGGAAGTCAAATCCAATTATCCCAAATGCAAATAATAAGGCAAATTTCACTTTATTAAAAAATCATCCCAAACACATTCTTACAGTATCAGACTTTATTTAAAAAAAAAAATACATGAAATTTCAGAATAGGATAGGTTCAGATGATTTTTGGAATTCCTTATAAGGGAATGTGACCCCAAATCTCAGTTCTTTAGGTCAAAGCATCCTCAACCACTACATCCAATTATGATGCACTTAGACTTTGAGGTCTATCAAGTTAACCATCCAAGTGGTTCCATCTGTTTTCATGGAACGTCCAGATAGGAGAGAAGCACAGAGTACCATATCACAAATAACAACTTTCTATTTCAAGTGACTCTACCACAGCCAGGGAGTCATGAAAACCAAAAGAAGCTCCTATTGGAAATAAATAAATAATTTTTTTTAAAAGATTGAGCACATCAGCTTCAACCTTTCCAATTATTTATTCAGCATTTTAAGTGATTCTTCTCTGCTCCACTTCCAAGCTACCTACATTTTGGTCTCTTTCTAAAATTCAAACCTATTCTCCACAGATAAAACTTGTCACCTCTGAGAAGAGTCAACATTTATTTTATTGTATACATTCTGTTATGCTTGTCGATTTTTCTATGAATCACATTACCTTTTAGTCTCACCTGTGAGAATATTATTCCATAAGAATTTCTGTAATTGAAATGTTAAAATTACACCGTCGAGACTACTACCTGCAGGATGGTGGATCCTGTCTCACCTGTCTGGACATGTTGTACTGAGCTGAGGTCACACTTACGCAAATGACATTCCAAACATTCTTCTCCCACTAAATTAAAAGGGGCAGTTCAAGCTTCTCTCTCTCCCATTGGTTAGGGATTCTGACACAGGGACTTAGAAAGCTCGGCAGTCCTAAAATGGAGCTATTGTTAGCCACATGACCTGTGTGAGGGCATGAATCCTTCTCTCCTACCTCCTGCCCCACTGCCCCTTAGTCAGCACTAATCACGATTCAACACTTGAAAACTAGGCAACTGACTGAAAATGTTCTACTTGAACTTTGATTTCAGAAGGGTGGCATGTCTTAAAATGTTGACCATTTACTGATTAACTGAGAAGACAGAATTCCCCCAAACTGTAGCTAGTCTGAAGCTAAAATCTTAACACAGAAAAACTGAATAAGGAAACATACTCTCGTAAGATCCCTGCCATCTATAAACTTTTCTATTAGATCTTGGCTGTAGATAAATGCGATTACTATACATTATGTCTTTGAAGAATTTCTTCTTCCCCAAGACTCCTTGCCATTGGAAATTGGTTGCTTCCTTATCAGACATGTCCCTATATCAAAATCATAAAATAATTGCTGATGAAAGGTCTATTGTTTCATAGTTGTAAAGCCATCCCTTTCATACCTATTAGGCAATCTTCTCAAGCATGTGATAATAACAATAAAGTATGACTGAGGACAAGACATGAGCTGTGCTTACAGCCAATGGTAGGAGTGTGTCTAATGGAGATAGTATTTCCATCCATGATTCCAAACGGCACCCATATACCACTCTCTTTTACTCTGACCAGTATGAGCTGCCAGCTTGGAGGTATTCTTTCCTTCTCAAGAGAGTAGAAAAATAAAAGTGTTTTGTTCTTTAATACACTATAGGAGTGAATAAAGGTATACTGGAGGAGGTGGGGATGTGTGGAGAGGATAAATCAAAGTATAGAGAAAACAGTAGAATAAAACAGAAAAGCCAGTGTTTGTTTAGAATGCGTAAATGCTACTCTCAGAGGCCCGAGGTAAAAGTCCCAGCTGCACATTCAGTTACTTTCTGTCACAAGAATTAATAAGAATGAACATAAGAATTAATAATCATCATAATATTTGTTGTAATTACTATCTAAATTCCATCGATCTAAGTGTTCTATTGTCAAAAGCAAGCCCAAATTGATGACAGAATAAGTATCCTTCTCTGAGTTAAACCTAAAATTATTTTGGCATTGTCAAACCACTCAGCTTCCTTTCAAATCCATGTTTAATCCAAAAAAAAAAAAAAAAGTAAAAGAAAAAAAAATCCATGTTTAATCCTGTCATTGATATACTTATCTAAGCTCTTTTGGAATCCACTTATCTCACAAAGAGTTCAGGTAATTCAATTGAGAACAAAAATGTTTAGCTTTTTTGATAAAAATTTCTCACTGATATTTTGTTGTTCTCAGAGCGTATGTATACTGTCCATTTGCCATAGCTGAATTATTTTCCTTACAGAGATGATTACTTTCAAGTGAGAGCTAAACATTGTCTCTAGATAGTTTTATGTTGCTGCTACCTTTAGTTTATATTCAAACAAAAGGAACAAATAACTTTCCTAAAGATAGTGCTACTATCACTAACTTCCATTTACTAATATCTTTCCTTAACTAATTAGTATTTAACTGGTGAATAAATACCTAGTTAAAACAATTACAATAGGCTCATAATGCCATCTAGTGGACAATCTTCAAAATATCGTCCCATGGGCCATTTTCTTTCTATCCTTCAAAATGTCATCATTATTCTTGAAGAAGTAATCCAAACTACTAGCTAAGAATTATTGGTTCGTATCGCTGAACCCTCAGACAGAGCCATGATAGCATTTCCAACACTGGTGAAGTCTTAGGGAAAATTAACTTACCATCTTGTGTGCCTCCGCTCCTTATCTGTTCAATGGATGGAGCCAATGCCACTGGGAAAAAGGAGAGTTGCCCCAGTAGTAATTCAATGTACTGAGTTCATCCTCAGTAACAGTATCTTAGGTAGCTTCTGCTTCCTATCTGGAAGATAAAAGCATAATCTCTGTTGGCTTGAATATAAATTATATATATAACTTTTTTATATAAAAATTTTACAATTTCATCTAATCTTAACAGCTACTTTGTGAATATGGGGGAATGTACTCATATTACACTTGAAGGAATTAAAGTTATTGAAAAGTGGGGCGCTTGGGTGGCTCAGTCAGTTAAGGTTCTGATTCTTGATTTGGCTCAGGTCATGATCTCATGGTTTGTAGGTTCAAGCCCCGCCATCAGGCTCTGTGCTGGCAGTGCAGAGCCTGCTTGGGACTCTTTCTCTCTCTCCCTCTCTCTCTGCCCCTCCCCTGCTCATGATCTTTCTCTCTCTCTCTAAAAATAGATAAATAAACATTAAAAAAAATTGTAAATAAAGTTAATGAAAAGTAAGTGACTTGACCAGAGTCAAATACCTACAGAAAGCTCAAATTCAATCACAGATTTTCAAAATCTCAATGACTCTTTCAATAAACCAGCAGTATATTAGAAGAGTGGCATTTTATGACAAAGGAGACCTTTTCTCAGAAATGAAGGTTAAATACATGCTTATCTATTAACGTGATTGATTCACAACTTTAGCAGATACAAAAGGAAAAATATGTGGTTATCTCAACAGATGCTTAAAAAGCGTTTGATCAAATCCAACTCACATTCTCAATGATAACAGAAGTCTTAAAAGGTAGGAAGAGAATGCTTCCATAGCTTGATAAAGATTACATATAAGAATCCTACCATTATCGTCATATTTAATGGTGAAACATCATAATTCTTTCCAATTACATTCAGTAATAAGGCTAGTGTTTCTGCTATTATTGCTTTAATTCATCAATGTACTTGAAGCCTGAGGCTATGCCATAAGACAAGATAAAGATATAATATATTGGTTGTTTGCCATGAAAACCCAAAAGAATTTTAAAAAATCAGAATTTATAAAATAGTTATGAAACAGTGCCAAATGCAAGACAAACATAAAGTAATAACCTTCCTATACAATTAGAAAATGTAATAGGAAAAAAAAAAAAAACAATGACATGTATAACAGGAAAATAAAAACACACAGAAAGCAAATAAAACAAAGTGAACAAACTGAAAATACTTAGAGTAAACCAAATGAGGAATGTGCAAGGTTTATATAAATAGGAGTTGATTTTATTGAACGCTTTTTTAGCATCTATTGATATGATTATGTATATTTTTTAACTTTGGATTTGCTTATGCAAATGTAGGGAAGTTTTATGACTGTATACAATTTTGAAATGGAATACCATATAAATTTTACAAGAAAGAGACTGAGAAAAGTATTTGCAACTATTTAGTTCAAATATAATTTCTTCAAAGAAGCCACCTTTTATATCCCTATCTTCATGATATTTCTTCATTATTCCCTATTAATTATTATTCTCATTATTCAGAATCTTACTTTGGAATAATACGTTAATTACTGTGATCATTCTGTTAATTTTTCAGTCAATCTCTCCTCCTTTAGGAAAATATGAGTTCCCTGAAAACATGAATCCTGTTTTTCTCACCAAGCACATATTTTAGAAAATAACGGGCTCAATAAGTGTTCGTTAAGTGAATAAATGAAAGTAAATCTATGTAGAACAATTACAATTAAGAAGAAAAAATAACGAACTCCACAAGCATATGAAAAGACTATGAACATGTAATTCCTAGAAGAAGGATATCAACCAATAAACCCATGAAAAATTTTTGTCTCAATATAAGAGAAATAACATTTTTAGATCTCTTCATTTCTTTCCTGGCATCTCATGATCCCAGAAAAGGGACTGGTCAGGCAAATGACAATGTTGTAGAAAGGAAGTGAATTACCATGTAAAGAAAACAGTCAGGTAAGAAGAGAAATGGAATGGAATGCCCATTTTTGCCATTCCCATGTGGTAAGGCAGGAGTAGACTAGACAGGAGGAAGCAAGCCCCAGAAAAGTATGTTATACTGAAATCCTACTGAAATCCCAGAAGTCATAATGCTAGTTTAGCTGAAAAGTAGAACTAAAGCAGAAGAGCTTTTGTGTCCCATACACAGTTTGGAAATCTATATATGGTGGTAATAAGGGCAGGTCAAGTGTAATGAGGAATATTTTCTCACAAGGCAATATTGCTTGATCATATCAGAGTTCAAATAGTTACAGAGATAGAGACAGAGACAGAGACAGAGAAACAGAGCACCAGAGTTACAACACTGAATTACCCTCTGATCCCATGAGACTAGGAAATCTTACAGATGTGCTGACATAGTTGTAAAAGGTTGTTGATAAGGCATGTTGGAGATCTTGATGGTATGGGTTGGAGTTGTTGTGGCCAGAAGGGAGTTCTGGGTTGCAAGGCAACAACCCAGGGCAGGGATCTCTTGGGGGATCTCAGAAAACCTCAGGAATATTAAGTTCCAGGCAGAGCTGTGGTGGGGCTGAATTATCTGTGAAGAAGTACAGACCATGACAAAATCAAGAAAACAGACTACATGCATTCATGAGTTGCCAAATTCATCCTCAGTCCATGAGTCAGAGTAGTCAGTCCTAAGCAGAGATCAATGAGAATTTAGAAGATAATGCAAGGGTCCAAAGACCTTTCTCTCCACTACTGTGAGGTTGGGTAAGCCTATCTATGTAGCTTTTATTTACGGAAAACTATCTTTTGTCAGAGAAGGGGAAAGAGGAAAAATAGCCCTGCTAGAGACTTAACATTTTAATTTCCCAGATAACTGTTACCTAAAATTAGAATGTCTTCAACCAGAAAATACATTAATTTGCAAATTTGAGTTAGGTTTCTCATAAGGAACATAAAATATGTTATAGAAAATAAAGGAGTATAAAGAGAAGTGACATTATTATATTATATTTCACCCAGCAGATTGGCAAAGATGAAAAAGATTGTTATTATTTGTTGTTGGTTAAAGTGCAAAGAAACAGGTAATCTAAAATACTCAGTTGGAAGTAATGTATATTGCAAAGTGTTTCTGAGGGCAGTTTGACACTATTGACCCCAATTTATTTTTTTTTTAAAGTTTTTTTTTTTATTTATTTTTGGGACAGAGAGAGACAGAGCATGAACGGGGGAGGGGCAGAGGGAGAGGTAGACACAGAATCAGAAACAGGCTCCAGGCTCTGAGCCATCAGCCCAGAGCCCGACGCGGGGCTCGAACTCACGGACCCGCAAGACCGTGACCTGGCTGAAGTCCGACGCTTAACCGACTGTGCCACCCAGGCACCCCTCCAATTTAAATAATATACCCCACATCCAGCAATTCCATTTCTGGATATCAAATTCAATTATTAGAAAATCTACATCAGAAAATCTACATTAGAAAATCTACAAATTAAGATTAGAAAATCTTAAATTGAATTAGATAATAAGAATAACTTATTGGCACAATCAAGGACAAGTCCACAGATAGTTCAGGCTTCAGGCAGGGTACAATCAAGACTCTAAAATTGTTTCCTTCCAAGTACCAGCTTTCTATTTGTTCTGGTGTTCCTAATCTTCAAAAACTGGCTACAAGCAGAAACCAGGATTACCAGCTTCTTCATTTACATCCAGGGGAGAGAAAGTGTTTCTCCATTCAAAAAGGAACAAAAAAAAAAAATTTTTTTAAGTTTATTTTGAGAGAGACAAAGATAGCACAAATGGGGGAGGGTCAGAAGGGGAGATAGAGAATCCCAAGAAGGCTCAACGCTGCCAGCATGGAGCCTGATGCAGGGTTCGAACTCATGAAACTATGAGATCATGATCTGAGCCGAAACCAAGAGTCAGATGCTTAACTGACTGACCCATTCAGGTGCCCCAAAAAGGAATAAAATTCTTGACCCTACTCCACTTGGACCATTTTAGGCTACATAGGTGTCTCAGTAGCAATCACTTAGCATAAGAAAAGGAGGATCCTGATAGGCTAAGCCAAATTAAAACTAACCCAAAGGGTTAGAAGTAGAGTCAACCCTACCAATAATACATGGCTGCTATAAAAAGTACATTTGAATATGTACCTACATGTGAATAGTGGGATGCTATTTTGAGATATTAAGCTATTTCCCCCCATTGTTTCTGTACCCCACTGGCCTTCTCCCTGCCTAGGCTGCTAGGGCATCTCATCTTCACTGCCACAAGGGAGGAACGATGTGACAGAGCACAGGCTAAAAGAGTGAAATCTTCTTGGCTTTTGAGTTCAGAAGATTTGGTGGAACATGATTAGTTAGAGAAATATTCCTCCTGAAGTGGGAGAATAGAAGTATCAGAGAAACGAGGTAACCAGGTTACGTATTCGTTGAGACAAGAACCTTTCGCCACATCAGAGCTGAAGGAGAGAGGAGAACAGAAATGATAGACCCTCTAGCAATAACTGAGGAATTCAAGAGCAGAGTAATCCTGGTCTACTTTCTACAGACCTTCCCAAGTAGTTCCTAAGGCAAGTCCACTGAGCTCCCCCTGATTCAAGAGGGTGCTGGAAATGCTTGGGTGGGAAAGGGCCTTAAGGAACTCCACCTGAGTTCCTGCTGCATCCCAAGGGATGCTCAGGAATTGTGGAATGATTTTAAAGCTGCTTTTGAGGAATGCAGGAGTACCTAAGACAGACCCAGATCTGGAGAGGCCTAGCTGTCAGTAACAGTAATCCTTATAAATAAGGATTAGATGGAGCATGGATATCTTTGGATGGAGGTCCTTATAGGTCCCCATAATGTAGTACCTGGGATCCTCTGTGGAACCTACATACACCTCAAGAAAAGGTGTCAAGAAAATGTGGAATTAAAAAAAGAATGTTTCTGCCATCCTAAAAACCATGACCCATTAAGTTCAGTTATAGAAAAAAAAATGTATGGGGCACTTGGGTGGCTCAGCCGGTTGAGCGTCCGACTTCGGCTCAGATCATAATCTCACAGTTCCTGAGTTTGAGCCCCGCAACGAGCTCTGTGCTGACAGCTCAGAGCCTGGAGCCCGCTTCAGATTCTGTGTCCCCCTCTTTCTCTGCCCCACCCCTGCTTGTGCTCTGTCTCTGTCTTTCAAAAATGAATAAACATCAAAAAAATTTTAAAAAAAATGGACACTTCATGGAGTAAGACTCACACCTGCTACTTATGCATGTGAATGAACATGCAAATGATTGGATAAAGTTCTGGACAGAAAAATGAACAAAGGTTAACAGAGGCAGGGATGTCTCATATAATTGTACCATTCACATAGATATTTTGATTCTGTATTATTCTATATTAATGAGAAATAGTATAATATAGAGGTTAAGAGTTCCAGCTCTGGGGACAGTTTGGGCAAGTTCCTTAACTTCTTTGTACCCTGGTTTCCTAAGCAAAATGCAAATAATAATATTATCTACCTCATGAAATTATTATAAGTATTAAATACATGTAAAGCTCTTTTTTAAATACTTAACATATAACAAGTACTCAACAATGTTTTTATTATTTTGCATTTTGATGAAAATGTATTTGTATGTTACTTGTATCAATTTTTAAATGATCTTATAATAAAACCAAAAAGAAAATTAACAACCCAAAGTAGAATATTGAAGATACCAATGCAAAGTAATACACAAATGGTATCAAATATATAGCTGGCCCTTACGTTAAGAGGACAAGAATGTGTCAATGAGGATACTTAGATTTGCTGTGATTAGAGAGAATTTCAGAAGGATATAGAATTTGGATTGAGTCTTGAAGATTAGGTAGGATTTGGATTCAGGTGAAACATGTTTTATTGTTAAAAGAATGTGGCTGGTGAAGAAAGAGGTCCAAATGTCAAAGTTGTGTTTGGGAGATGGATGTCAATTGTTTGTAGTGAATGTTTTTAGATACTAGCTTGAGTTTACTGTTGGAAGAGTAGATTCTGCTAGATCACTCACTGAAAGTATATATCCAGAAGATTAGATAGATGATAGATACATATATACATACATACATATATACATACATAGATACACAGATATTCTGGAGGTGATGCGTGAGCCACTGATGATCTTTGAGCAGGGTTTACCAAGAATAATCAGCAGTTGGGGCACCTGGGTGGCTCAGTCACTTAAGCATCTGACTTTAGCTCAGGTCATGATCTTGCAGTTCATGAGTTCAAGCCCCACGCTGGGTTCTGTGCTGACAGCTCAGAGCCTGGAACCTGCTTCAGATTCTGTGTCTCCCTCTCTCTCTGCCCCTCCCCCACTTACACTCTGTCTCTCTCTCGCTCAAGAATAAATAAACACTAAAAAAAATTTTTTTTTTAAAAGAATGATCAGCAGTGAAGCAGCAATGGCTCAGAAGTGAGCAGACATGGGTCTAGAAGGAACTGTATCAAGCTTGAAGACGAATCACATGGTTTTCTATTAACATAAGAATAAAAACAAAGGCAGAAGTCCATTTTCTTCAGAAAAAACAACAAAAAAATTAAATCTTTACAGACTCTCCATGCCCAGGATCTCTGTGCCTATGTCTGTTTGTGGGTGGGCTCTTCTTGTAAGGGCTCCTGATGGCTTCCGTCTTTGTCTGTGTTCTCTCTCTCCCTCAAGACAGGGACTGTGTCTACTGTTGACAGGTCACCATTTCACTTAACGTCCTGCCCAAACTGGACACACGATAACTCTGAAGGCCTTACTGACTTAAAACCCAGTAAAATAATGTGGGGATTTGAAATGTAGTTTTACCTTAGTAGATCTTTTACCCTGGGTCTCACGCCTTTTGATTTTATCCAGGTTCCCAGGACCTTGTTTTCATTTGCTATCAGAGGTGATAACCTCACTGTTAGTTCTTCTGTATTTACTCCAAAGTATAACTGAAAAGCTGAACAATAACCTATAGGAAGAAGGGATGCAACAAATCTCACAGATGGCTGGGCTCACAAATTGAAATTGTATTCAGAAAGGGAATATTTGAGTATAATTGTCTCTTCCTTGGGAAGAACAGTGAGGACTCATATAAACTCACTTTGCATGGTTATTTTTGGAAAACATAAACCAAGCCAAGTGGATACTGTGCAATTGCTTTAGTATTTAATATTGTATTTAATATGATCTAAAAAAAATTTTTTTAGTGTCTTATTTATTCTTGAGAGAGACAGAGAGCACAGGGGAGGGGCAGAGAGAGGGAGACACAGAATCTGAAGCAGGTTTCGGGCTCTGAGCTGTCAGCACAGAGCCCGACAGGAGGGACTCAAACTCATGAGCCCGTGAGACCATGAACTGAGCTGAAGCCAGACGCTTAACCGACTGAGCCACCCAGGCGCCCCTATTTAATATGATTTTAGTACATTAATAATGCTCGTTTATTAAAAAGTTTTGAAAAGACAACCAAGAAAAAGAAACCATAATAATAGTAACCATAATACAACCATTATTAACATATTGTTATATATCCTTTCAGAATTTTTATGCATAATTTTGCAAAAAGAAAAGTATACATAACTTATACATATACTATTTATATTCTCCTCTTTAGACTACTTTTGCCACTTCAAATAGGTGAAGACCTTTCAAATATTATTATTCTTTAAAATTGCAGTGTATGGGCACCTGGGTGGCTCAGTTGGTTGAGCATCCAACTTTGGCTCAGGTCATGATCTCACGGTTCATGAGTTCAAGCCCCACGTCGGGCTCTGTGCTGACAGCTCAGAGCCTGGAACCTGCTTTGGATTCTGTGTCTCCCTCTCTCTCTGCACCCCCCTCCCCTGTTTGCACCCTGTCTCTGTCTCTGTCTCTATCTCTGTCTAAAAAATAAAATAAACATTAGAAAAAAACAAAAAAATAAATAATAACTGCAGTGTAATTTATTATCCCTCTAAATAAATCTTTCTGGCAAATACACAATTATTCCTAATTTTTCATTTGTATGCAAAATATACATTGAACATTTTTTTGTGTGAAGGTGTTCACACTTGTTAAAATATATGCCTGAGGTAGATACTTCAAAATCAGAATTACTGAATCCATGGCATACATATTTTATAGCTTATACCTAGAAAGGTTATACCAATTAGCAGTGCCAACAACACTATGTGAGAGTCATTTTGTTGATGTCGGGGCTGCTCTATGCAGAATTTATGGATATTTCTACACGCTGCCTTCACAATGTCTAGTCAACTGGGACTCTGGAATAAGCCAGTGATTTTTACTCTTGTATATGAAACACAACCACCTATGAATTTCCTCTCTTCTTCCTTCCATCCTAAATACAGACAACTTCAACAAACTCCCAGGCTACTTAGGATCCCTAACTGAAGTTTTGAGCCGTGGCGGAAGATGGCTTCCAAAGATGGCCGCCAGCAATTCCTCCCCTCATTCTGCGCATGTGCCACACCTACCATACAAAGGTAGAATCTACTTCCCCTGCTCTTGTATCTGGGGTAACTTTGTGACTTGCTTTGACCAGTAGAATGTGGTAGAAGTAGCACTGTGAGTTCTAGGTCTTGGCTTTAGAGGCCTGGCAGTTCGTACCCACCCTCTTAGAACTGGGAGTCACCATACAGAGAGACTTGGCTATCCTGAAGGAGAAAGGGGAGATTGCAGCCTTCTAGACATCTCAGTGTTCCCTACCAAGACGTGTGTGCAAAGCTTTCTTGGATATTCCAGTGCCAACCAAGCTCTCATCTGAAATCAGCCTCATGGGTGATCCCAGCAGACACCATATAGATCAGAAAAACAATCTAACTGAGCATAACCAAGCATGGAATTGTGGGAAATGAGAAAATATTGTTATTTCAAATCATTAAGTCTTGGGGTGGTTGTTACATGGCAATAGGTAATTGAAACACCGGTTATCAGTAGTTTTAAAAGCTATAGATTTGACTTGCATGCATAGCTGTGGAAAAGATTGCTACACTCCTACTTTAATGTCTATTGCTAATTATTTTCTTAGTAATAGACCCCCTGCTTTTTAGCGGTTTATATGGCTATCCAGAATAAAAAGTATATTCCCCAGTCTTCCTTGTGTCCAGTGTGGCAATGTGACTAAGTTCTAGCCAAGAAACATAAGCAGAATTATCATGTGGGACTTCTAAAGAAGTTTCTTAAGTATCTTTAAAGGGAGGGGTACATTCTTCTCTCTTCCCTGCTTCAATATTTTTTTTTTCCTGCTTGCTGGAATACTAAAATAATGACTGAGGCTCAAGCACCATGTGAGACCCTAAGGCACATAAAAATGCTGTAAAGCAAAAAATAAAAAATAATTTGGCCCTTGATGATACTGGAGCAGCCATGAAAGGCCTGGACTGACTGCATTCTGACTTTTATTGGAGAGCGAAACAAACTTCTACTTTTTTTCAATCTACTGGGTCTTGTCGTGTTTTTGTTGTTGTTGTTGCTGCTGCTGTTTAATCCATTCAGTCATTCTTTATCTTTTGGTGGGCATTTAATCTATTTACATTTAGAGTAATTACTGATAGGGAAGGATATACAATTGCCATTTTGTTTTCTCTTAGTCCTGTTCTTTTTTTTTCTGCTATTCCTTCTCCTAGTATCTTCTGTGTTTTGTTAAATTTTTGTATTGATTTGCTTTGATTCTCTTCTCTTTTTTTCTTTTATGTAGCTTCTATAGAGGGTGTGTATGTGTGTGTGGGGGCGGGGGGGTGTATATGGTTACCCTGGGGTTTATTTTAAGCTAATTATCGCTTAAATTCAATCACAAAGACTATACATTTTAACACTCCCCCCCCCCCACACACACACTTCGTTATCATTGTCATAATTTATATTTTCTGATTCTCACTAAGGGAACTGTCCTTGAGCTATTGCTGAATTGCGTTTGTGGGAGGGTCTGGGGCTGCCTACTTAGCCATCTTGTTGATGTTACTTCAAGCCAGTTCTCATCTTTATTCAAATATTTATCATTTATTTTCTCTTAACCCTATTGTAATATGACTATAGTTTTCTTGGAGTGTTCTGATATTTAATATAGCACAATAGGATTTTTTTAGGCAGCACTTTAGCCATTAAATTTGCTGCAAATGCACCTAAATGTATACACTTAAAAGAACTGGAAGTCAAGAAAAGTACTAAAGGAGGGGCGCCTGGGTGGATCAGTCAATTAAGCATCCCCCTTCCCCTCAGGTCATGATCTCGCAGTTCATGAGTTGGAGCCCTGCGTCGGGCTCTGTGCTGACAGCTCAGAGCCTGGAGTCCGCTTCAGATTCTGTGTCTCCCTCTCTCTCCACCCCTCCCCTACTTGTGCGCGCTCGCACTCTGTCTCTCTCTTTCTCTCTCCTCGCTCAAGAATAAATAAACATTTAAAAAAAAAAAAGATAAGAAAAGTACTAAAGGAAGTCTATCTGTCCATAATATAAATTAAGGAGTCTTGACAACTGACCAAGGCTTGCAAAAGTCCTCCTTGGTTCTTCAGGGTCTTAGCCCATGGTGTTCTGATTCAAATTTATGATCAGCTCTCCAAGCTTGGGGAAACAATTCCTGAGGGTGTTTGCTAATTCCTATTGCATAAATAGTCCCACGTAGGTTGACTCAAACTACTAACGTGTTATCACTGAACAGGAGTTGGGAAGATCTGTGAAGGTTTGTACACGACTTGTTCTCAAGGAATCCCCTCAGTACACTTCAATCCCACTACCCTCTTTTTTTTTTCCTTTTACTCTCTGATTCAGCCAGTTAGAAATGTATTTCTTTGTGCAAATGTTTGCTCTTAAGAGTAAGTTATTACTTACGCCTTTATGTGTGTTTATACATGCATTTATCTTTCTGTTTATTGAAAACAATGGACAAAACCTTTTAAAGAACACATGATGTCTTGCAAAGCCAAACTTATATATTAATGTGCATCTAACCTATGTTTCTCTCAGTGTTTATTTAGACAGGTATGGGCATGTTAGATAGGAAGTAATAAAAGGTTTTGACGGGATATTTGGGTATAAAAGGATACATTCCTTAGAAAATATTTATCAATACCCATCAGCATATACTAATCCATTGGCTCAAAGGAGAACAAGAGGAGGAATTCACCTACATTCATTTTAGGTGAAATTAGCATAAACAGAAAGGTAAGGCACTGAGAAAATGTCTCTACTGTTCTCTGGTCTCCATGTATATAATTAATAGATATTTGAGAATGATCTGTGTCTTTATTTCTCCTTCTTCTCCTCACAGTGCTGCTGTAAAACTCAGCAGGTATTAAAAAAAAAACAACAACACAACAACTCAGCAGGTATAGCTAAGTGGATAAACATTTTATATTAAAATTAATTTATAATTTTAAATACAAGAGGAAAGGCAAAATAAAAAGTGAAATGCTAGAGATTATCCCATTTTATGTAAAATATGAGACTGCAATTAATTTTTGTGTTTGCCACTAGCCACATCAAATTATACACTAGGTTGGTGGTTAAGGGACGAGGGCTAATATATTCCCATTTCTCTCCTGTTAGAGGCACTTCCATGGAAAAATTTTAAAAGCACTGCTATGGTAAAACATTGCCCTCCTGCAATTGCTCCGTTCTGCTTTTAAGGACTACTCCACTGCAGATGCCCAGAGGGACGGTGGGTCTCTCTTAGTGTTTGCTTTCTTTGAAGTTTCTCTCAGTCCCTTTGTTCTGTTTGATTTTCTGTAGCTGAATCCTTTGGTGATTTCTGGGGGATTTCCCCTGGAGTCATTTTGTAGAAATAAAAGTGTCCTGTAGAGGATTTGTTCTTCCTTTGCCTGTTTTAATATCTCCTAGCATCTTTCCTGTTTTAGGACAAGAAAGCATCAATTCAAAGAGGCCGACTGATGTGTTCAAGGTTACAGACCCAAATCAGTAGCTCAGTGTGACAAGAGAGCAGGACCCTGGATATCCAGAGAAAGAGTTTGCCGTCATCTTATCACTGAACTTGGGGCGGGGTCCCGGTCTCAGGTGGGGAAATGAGTGACTATGATGAGACCGTGTATTTTAACACGTTTGGGCCTCTGTCTCCTCACGTGTAAAATGGGAAGGATGTGGACTACCCATTGCTTTTCAACCTGCAGTGGTATTTCAGTGACCTCAGAGACAAGGGAAGAAGGGGTTCTAGGCTCTTTACTCCCAATTCAACCACAGTTGGGAAAATGTCTGTATTACTTTTAACTGTGATGTGCATTGAGGTCATGAAAATATGAAAAGAATAATTGCATACATATACATGCATACATGTGTATGTGTATATGTATGTGTATACCTGTGTGCATGCACGTATATATATATATATACATATACGTACATATATAAATACACACACACACACACACATATGCAGTCAAATGCTCTACCCCCTGAGCTATACCCCCATCACACACATATATACTGTACTGTACCATTACATTTCTTAAATTTGATACATTTATCAATAAAATTATGAAACTTGCTTGCATTTGCTTTTAGGAGGACTTTAAATCCCCCCAATAATAGTTACTTTGATGACCATGGTAGTATAATTCAATACTAGATGTGAAAGACAAAAAAAAATGCTGGCATGTCAGTTATATCGGGAAAATGTCATTATTAATCTATATGTGTGCATCATCACTAAAACCTGAAAAAGCAGTGATACGGAATTTTTAATAAATGACCCAAGGAAAGTCCTCACCAGAATTTTTCCCTTCATTTAAGTCAAAGTGCCCCAATCACGGCAATCAGTGAGTTCTAGACTCCTCCATTCCTTTTAAGCCCTTTTCAGACCTCGTGGCTGGAAGTACTTCATGCAGCTGAAGAGAATCTAGTCCACGTTAGAGTTCAGCTCTAGTGAGAAGGAGCAAGGTCTATAGAGCTCCTCAAAAGCTTCTCCAAGAGCTACGCAACACAAGGAACATTTTTAAAAAATTACATAGATTGTTTTCTTTTCTTTCTCTTTGCAAATGTTTTTCTGGATTAAAAAAACAAACCAGGGGCGCCTGGGTGGCTCAGTCGGTAAAGTGGCCGACTTCGGCTCAGGTCATGATCTCACGGTCTGTGGGTTCGAGCCCCACGTCGGGCTCTGTGCTGACCGCTCAGAGCCTGGAGCCTGTTTCGGATTCTGTGTCTCCCTCTCTCTGACCCTCCCCCGTTCATGCTCTGTCTCTCTCTGTCTCAAAAATAAATAAATGTTAAAAAAAAAAAAATTTTTTAAAACAAACAAACAAAAAACAGTCACTTGTTTCTCTACTGGATTGTATTCAGTTTTAATCCTTGAGACCAACTGTCCCCATATACCAAAAAAAAAAAAAAAAAAAAGGTAAATCTTAACAAAAGCTTATATTGCTTTCTGCACTTAAGTTAGTTTATGACAAATTAAAGTGAATGTTTCTTTCTCTACTTGGAATTTTTCATCTACTACGTAGATCATTTGTAGATCTGTCTCTGGAATCTTCTTCCCCTTCACTAATGACATTTTATATGCCAGACAATTCACATTACTGTAAACAACAGGGATGAATCTCTACTCCATCCATCTCTTAATTATTGTGTTTTGCCTATTTAAATTATTCCTGTTATGTATGATATGTGTCAAAAGAAATTTTTTAGGTCTGGGGAAAAAATTAATGGTTAATATTATTGCAAGTATGATCTGCAAATTTTCTACATTAGTTTCAAGAAAAGAGGTCATCAAAACACTATTTGCAAAGATTCAAAAGACAAGTACTGCACAGTGTGCTCATATTACTAAAAACATCATCACTCGTACAAAGTATGCCATAGGACAATGGCTAGGACATTATGGTGTGATTTCATCAATAATTAATACTACAGTACTCTTGCCGAGATACAAAGTTAATTTGGAGAAGCCTGGAATCACAGATCTCATATCTAGAAATGAGCTTCAAGCCACTGAAACAACGGCTTGTTATTACAACTAATTTTATAGTTGAGGACGCTGAAGCCCGCACAGGCAACTTTGGAGGTCATACAGAAATTTACTGGTAGATCTGGGGCAATGATCCAGGGATATGTTTTTGCTTAAAAGTATTCAATCGGAAGAAAGGACATAATTACATTACTTCCCAGCATTGTTGTGAGGATCATTGGAAGTTAGGTTGACCCTTGAACAGCATGAGGGCTTGGGGCATTGACCCCTGTGCAGTTGAAAATCCGCATGTAGGGGCACTTGGGTGCCTTAGTCGGTCAAGCTTCTGACTCTTGATTTTGGCTCAGGTCATGATCTCACAGTTTGTGAGTTCAAGCCTCACACTGGACTCCATAATGACAGCAGAGCCTGCTTGAGATTCTCTCTCTTTCCCTCTCTCTCTGCCCCAACCCTTCTGTCTCTCACTCTCTCTCAAAAATATATAAATAAACTTAAAAAAAAAAAGAATATCCACATACAACTTTTGAACTCTCCCCCAAATTTAACTACTAATAGCCTACTGTCGACTGGAAGCCTTGTCATTAACATAAACAATTAACACATATTTATATGTTACAGTATTATATACTGCATTCTTACAATTTAAAGTAAGCTACCCAAAAGAAAATGTTATTAAGAAAATCATAAGAAAGAGAAAATACATTTACAACACTGAGCCGTATTTATATATTTAAAAAAAATCTGCGTGTAAGTGCACCTGCGCAGATCAATTCTGTGTTGTTCAAGGGTCGATGTAATTGTGTGAAAGCACTCTACAAATATAGTGACTGCAGTGTAACTAGCAGAATACTAATATATGTTCTGGTATCTAAAACGGAGCTGCTGTTAATGAGCTCTGCAAGAAACCAGAATGTTGTGGTGCCCCTATTAGGGAGCATTTACTTTACTTCTTACCAAGATTAAAAATGACTGATACGGATATCCCCTTGGTTCCTCGGATTGCCTTAAAAACAGGAAATTGGTTCTTGCAAATCAATACTTACTCTAGCTCTAACTATAACTTTAACAGCTGTTTCATCTATCTTAAATAGAGCTAGCTATACCACTGAAATCTGAGCATACTCCATGTGACTGACAGTTTTTTCCTAAAGCTATAACTGAGCATGTTGGATAAAGGTTAATTGCTAACTGCGGAGTGCTAATGATACCATATTGATGAAATTACGGGATCACTGATGGAGAAACGGCTCCTAAAGCAGTGGAAGCTAGAGGGAAACTCTAAATAATAGTTATTGATTTGTTTCTCTGAAAGCAACTAAGTAGCACAAACTACTCAGAAGAATAAAAATTATCCACAGAGTTTCCATTCTTTTATAATGCATTTCTTTGCTTCCAATTTTCGACCTGCCAATAGCCAATTACAATTTTAATAATTATGTGGCTCAAAATAAATACTTTATACCTTGGAGAAAGAAATACTACAAATTACTTCATTCTCTTTTATTGAGTTTCATCTCTTCTGTTGAGTGTGTTGTAAAGCATAACAATCAGGCAGTAGCTCTTAAACCTATGGCTTTCGGACAAGTGAAGCACCAAAGGAGTGGTGGATTGAAAGTACTTAAAAATAGTTAACTTCAGAAAATGCCTCATGACCCTTTATTCCCAGCCTAGGCTCTGCTCTTGCCTGAATACGGCCCTAGAATTTATTTCCATGGTTTGTCCCAAATTTCAGTAGATCAGCTGCCTCCCCAGAGGGTGCTCCCCTCCCACATCATTTTCACTGTTGTTAGCATATGTTGACAGAGTTCTCAAAACGGACTCTGTTGGATTTTATATGCATGTGGTATTTAATTATCTACCTTAAGAACTTGGTATTACCTCCTTTTGAGAGTAGAAAAAACTGGAAATCAGGAGGTTAATAAGGTCCCTTAAGCTCATAGAGTTGTCAGTGTGAGAGCCGGAAGTGGACTTCTCCATCCATTCAGGATATACAGGGCTGCAGTATGGGAAATTCCTGCTTTCCATCTGTCCATCTCCTTCTCCAGGGATCCCAGACTTCTCAGAGCAAGACAGTCATTTTCCTATGAAACTTGTTTCATCCAACAGCGAGATTCCTACCCAGTTCTCTATGTGCTTTTATTTTTTGATAATTTTTTAAATGTTTATTTATTTTTGAGAGGGAGAGAGCATGCGCGCGCGCGCCCCCCCCCCCACACACGTTGGGGAGGGGCAGAGAAAGAGGGAGACAGAGGACTCCAAGCAGGCTCCGCACTGACCGCACAAAGCCCAACGTGGGGCTCGAACCCAGGAACTGTGAGATAATGACCTTAGCCGAAGTCGGACACCTAACTGACTGAGCCACCCGAGCACCCCTCTGTGTGCATTTAGGACATATTTTAATCTACCCAATAATTTCAGTGGTATAAATTTAGATCACATATTATCTAAGATTGCTCATTTACACCTAGAAATATGCTAAAGGATGATGGAGAAAAGAGCAATGATTTTTTAGGATCAAAAAAGAAGAAATAGTTGTGATTTAAGAGAATCAAAGCGTTCTTCACAAAGGAGGTGAGGTTTAAACCTCGGACACATGTATCCAAAGGATCCAAATCTTTTCTATCGTCTAACTCACTCCCGAGCTCCAGAATTGAAAGATTTAAAAAAAAAAAAAAAAAAAAAAGTTTGTAGGGAAACAAAAAGGGTGCCTGGGTGGCTCAGTTGGTCAAACGTCCGACTTCAGCTCAGGTCATGATCTCACTGTTCGTGGGCTCGAACCCCACGTTGGGCTCTGTGCTGACAGCTCAGAGCCTGGAGCCTGCTTCGGATTCTGTGTTTCCCTCTCTCTCCGCCCTTCCCCTACTCACGTTCTGTCTCTCTCTTTCTCAAAAATAAATAAACATTAAAAAAAATTTTTTAAAAACCCACCAAAATGATCTGAACATTCCAAACAAACAAACCAAAAAAGTCTACGTCAAATTAATGAAAAGGTCACTGTATAAAGGAGCCAAATTTCCTCAATTTATTTTTGATCTGAGACTTCAGTGGTCTAGAAGAACAGAGATGTGGTCTGTGGCAATGACTGGAGCAGAAAGAGTAGAAAACAAAAGTCAGAGTTCTCAAGGTGAAGGCATCTTACAACGTAGAGCTTCACCCTAATGAAATTAGACAATAGGTAACTAAGTCTACACACGCGCAGTCACATACAAACACTTTAGCGAACTAACGGTTTCTCAGGGTCTCCCCTGTTCTCCTCAGTCATTGTGGCACCAGTGAGCAGAACACAAACACTGCAGGCATGGAAACACAGAATTCCCGCACTAGGTGGGGCTTTATGCTTAATCTAGTTTAACGCCATTCTCGTATGTGACAAGGGACACGAAGGCCCAGTGACTTCACCCACTCAGTGCTCCTTCACCCTGTTCTCCATCACCTTCTGTCCTCTTGTAGTTCAGGACAGGAAACTGAAACCATGTCTTCCCCTTCTCCTGCAAGACGTCATCTAAGCGAGGTGAGCAGATCATTTTTATACCATGGGTCAATTTTATTCACCTTCATATTGCCACTTTTATAGCCGATGCGTCACCGAAAAACACGCGTCTCGCAAAATGATCTCTGCCTGTAGACTGAGAAACCTGGCTGGTGAGTTTCCATAGAAACCATTTCTGAAAACGAAAAATATGGCTTAAAGTATGGCTGTCAGACTGCATGTATCCTCATACTTCTCACAGGGCTGCCGGGCGCTCCAGGCACTACTGTAAATGCCCTTTTCCTGGGGTCTCAGGTGCCCGTTATCATCATCCTCAGCTTGCTCCTCCTCCTACCACATCCCAGGTCCTTCAGAAGGAAATTACAAGGGGAGTGATCAGAAGAGATTTGAGACTCCTTTTCCCGCCCAGCAATGCAGAAGCCCCATGTGAGTGCCACCATTAGCTTTATCTTATTTTGCTGAATTTAGAGGCTGGACTTTCACTGACTTTTATATTCTTCTCCACTTAAAGAAACCTCTCACTACCTAAGACTTTATTGGTTCCAAAGGCTGCGTCCTGGCCCGGCTGAGCATACCTGGCTACTTTGGGTCACCGCCGTGCTTCCCCTAAGTCATTTCTTAGAGAATGGCCTCTGGGAACAGCTGAGGTACTTATTAGAAGAGCAAATATCAGGTCTACCAAATCAAACTTTGCATTTTTTTCCACGTTCCTTGGGTGATTCTAATGCGGCCCAAACTTTGAGACCCTCTGCTCCAAAGATAGCAAGTGCAGAAGTGGGCCAAGCTTTGTGGGTAAAGCCTCACTTCTGAATCTGTGGTCAGCGTCAACTGGGAGCTCCTTAGAAATGCAGAATCTTCCGTCCCCACCCAAAACCTACTAAATTAGAATCTGCATTTTAACAGGACCCCCGGGCGATTCTCTGCATGATAAAAATTGAGAAGCACTGCTGTAAGAAATTTTTGCCTGAAAAGTTAGGTAATGAAGATCAAATTCATTTCTCTTGCTTGAATCACTTGGATAATTGCCACTATCTTCCTTGCCTTTATAAGAGAGAGCTTTAGGCAAAAGCTATCTTTGATTAGAGGATTTCAAGAGATGCCAGGTTCCCTAGGGCTGCCCAAGGAGCTTCTGTTTTAAGGCAAATTCTCGAGTGAGCTGACAAAGAAGATGGCCTCCGGCCATTGCAGATAGCAGCTGCAGGAAAGAGAGTTTGCCTGCAGAAAGGCCAAGCACTAACTCCTTACTGAAAATCCTTGATTCTGGTTGAAGGTTGACGAGGTAAAACTCTATTCTGTGTTTATTTTCCTGTTTAATTCATTGAAAATCTTGGGTAGATTCTGAGTATTAATCCCAATTAAGATTCATGAATGGATCTAAGGTGGATCTAGATCCTGTTGTGCAACACAGCATGCCCAGGCTTGGGTGTTCTCCTGCTAAGAAGCAATTTCACATCCTTCCGTGAAATCAGTCAGTAACCACCTTGGCCAACTTCATTTCCTTTGACTCTTCCTATTTTCTATCGTATGGTGGAGATAACTGGACTTTGGATCATATATCCTGTCTTATTTATTGGTTTCATTGAGAGGACCTGAGCAAATAATTTAACTTCTGTAGGTCTTTTGGTTTTTGTTGTGAGGGCGATAATAACTAACTATCAGGGATTGATGATTGATTCACTGATTGATGGATTGATTTTAAGGAGAAAGGGAAAATCTTTTTGAAGTCACATTTTAAAGCTCCAAGGTGTTTCATAAATGCGATTTTTTTTTTTTTTTTTTTCCCAATTGATGAGCTTCGAGTCATAGCTCACAGATTTCTATTTTTCAAATATTCCTGGACTTTCTGCTTTTCCCCTTCCTGTGATCCACTAATATCAAATGTGGACCTTAGGCTAGCTAGCACCTGTGGTGCCCCTCCAGACCCCACTCCTGCCGTCCTTTATCTCGCATCTTCCAAGCGGACTTCTGAAACACAACACCACTTGTGCCAATGCAGTCACCGACAGGGCGTTTTGCACATGAGATCCTTTGGGATGCTAAATCAGATATCGCCCTGAAGTCTAGACACATTCCGGGGAGCCTGCACTTTCATTATTTATGCATGGGTCTGCCAGTTAGTCACCCAACCTTCCGAAGATAAAAGCTTGCTTTTCCACCCCCTTTAGGTGGCATAGATGAACAGACAGGCAGGATCTGATTTTGATTTTCATGAAAAACAAACAAACAAACAAAAAACAATATGAGATCTACAGGGTAGGGATGTTTGAACCATTATGTAAACCTAGAAACAACTTGCCCCCAAATCACCAGCTAATAAATAATAGATGTGGATTAAACCCAAATCAAGCTCTGACCATGATCCCTGAATATCTTACAGCCTGAATGAGAGCCAGGTGAGTTGTCGAGCATAAAGTGGAGTAGAAAGAGGGACCCCTACCCCTCAATATCAACTCTTTCCAAATGTTCTCTCTCTTTCTCCCTCCCTCCTTCTCTGCCTTCCCCCTCCCCCACTCCTTCTCCCAGTCTCCCCTCACCTTGCTCCCAGAATGCTATTTTTATATTTTCAGTTTTGTACTTAACACACTTTGTAATCTCTTCTGATGGATCTTTTCTGGTATCTTAGCTCCTGGAGGGAAGGTAACATAGCCTCTTTATAACTCGTAGCTCCAGAACCTTACAATATCTGGCACTTAGTTTCATGCAATACATGTTTGCTGAACGAATTTCAAGAGTTCATGTGTAGGCACTGAAAATAGAACAAAGACACTATACGTGATGTTCTTCATTGTACTCTCATACAGGAATCCACTGTAAAGGTGGACCTGCTGCATTAACATCAAATACCACCCCAAGTCCTTAGAAAGGGCATCCTTTCATCTAGACAAATCACGGAAGCTAAGACTGCAGATGAACCCAGACTACCTGGATTTGAACCCTGGCTCCACTAGCTAAGTGTCCCTGAACAAGTTACCTTGCCTCTCTGTGCCTGAGTTTCCTTAGGTATAAAATGAGAAGAAATGATATTACTTCTTGGGATGAGGAGGATTAAGTGATCTCATATTTATAGAGCAATTAAGCATACTAATAAGTATTTATTAATATCACTAGAGTCCCCATTTCTCATTTCATTTTGGCATTAGGGCCAACAACTTTCAAACTGGTCCATTTTTAATATTAATATTATATGTAAGATAATACCAAATTTTATCTCTGTTCTTTCCCCATTGACATCAAATGATGCCAAATCAGCAAATAATTTTGTCTATGTATCCATACATCATACACATTTTTTTTAATTTTGTTTATTTTCGAGAGAGACAGAGACAGCATAGAGGAGGAGGGGCAGAGAGAGAGGGAGAGAAAGAATCCCAAGCAGGCTCCACACTGTCAGCACAGAGCCTGACATGTGACTCAAACCCACAAATGATGAGATCCTGACCTAAGCTGAAACCAAGAGCTGTATGCTCAACCAACTGAGCCACCCAGGCACCCCCAAATGTTTATTTAGCATCTACTATTTGCCTGACACTATTCTGGACTCTAGTATTACACTTTCTAATACAGTGTGTGACTATATCAACTTACATTTTAAATTAATTAAAATTAAATTGTTGGGAAAACGATAAAGTTTTACACCATAAGATGGCCCACGGGACTAAAACAAGCTCTGGTCTCTAACTTGGAGACCCCTCTTCTGGGTTCTTCTTGCCCTGTTTGCCGCGCGCGTGAAAACCTGCCACAGATATGGAAGCTGACAACTATGAATTACCCTTCCCCCCTTCATTCGGGGCTCAGATCTTTGGAGAAACGGTCTCCTCTGAGCCCGCCGGTATTGAATAAATCTCCGATCCACCAAGATCTCTGAGTGCCACTTGGTTTTTCCGCCTGGTTCCGTAACAAAATAAATTTTAAAATTCAGTTCTTCAGTTGCACTGGCCACATTTTAAGTACTCAATCACTACCTGTGGCTAGTGGCTACAATATTGGACAGTACAAATACAAAAAACTTCCTTCAGGGCAGAACATTCTTTACATAGAATGTCACTACAGAAATAGAAGTAGAAGCTAACATTCTACTAGGGGAGATAGATAAGAGATAAATACACAATAATTACTAATTAGTGTTTTTCTATGAAGAAACACATTATGTTCAGTTACTGAAACGTAGTGTTAGAAAAATTAATTCTGATACAAAATTCCTGAATGAACTGCTATGTAATTCTATTACAATTATAACTAGTTCAGGGGCGCCTAGATGGCTCAGTCTGTTAAATGTCTGACTCTTGATTTCCGCTCAAGTCACGATCTCGCCGTGCATGAATTTAAGCCTGGCACCGGGCTTTGTGCTGACAGCATGGAGCCTGCTTAGGATTCTCTCTTTCCCTCTCTCCTACTTGTGTATGCATGCTCTAAATAAGTAAATAAATAAATAAATAAATAATCATAACTGCTTTACCAATTATAAAAGTAAAATATATTTATTGTAGAAAATTTAGAAAACACAGAAAATTATAAAAAAGAGAATACGCATAATAGCATTTCATGAAAGATCCAGACACATATGTACTCCGACTTTTTAATGTCCTATTTCTAGATCAAGCATTTTATCATGTTAGTCTTCAAAATACTATTTTCACTGTCTATGTAATAGTCCAAGGTAAATGTACTGTTATTTATTTTATCACTGCCTCATTGGAATTCAAGTTGTTTTAAATTCTTTTATTCTAATATCTAAATGGGGGTGCCTAGGTGGCTCAGCTGGTTGGGCAGCCGACTTCAGCTCAGGCCATGATCTCACAGTCTGTGGGTTCGAGCCCCACATCGGGCTCTGTGCTGGCAGCTCAAAGCCTGGAGCCTGCTTCCGATTCTGTGTCTCCCTCTCTCTCTCTGCCCCTCCCCTGCTTGCTCTCTGTCTCTTTCTCAAATAATAAACATTTAAAAAAATTTAATATCTAAATTAACATTCACATATATAACTTCTTGTCTGCCTTTTTATTATTTCCTCATCACAAAACCTTAAGATACCATTTTAGAAAAAAGTTATTAAACATTTTTAGACTCTTAACTCATACTGAGAAAAGACATTTCAATTCTAGTGTAAGCTCTGCATTTGGAAGAATGCCTGACGTACAATGAATGCTCAACAAATATTTGATAAATAAAAGGGTGAATTAGTGAAATATTTGACTAATACTGATAAGCAATAGCCTCATTCTTTTTCCTGCAGATGGAAGTCATTCCTCCCAATCATTTGAATATAACCTGGAGCTAGAAGAAAAATTTGGCATTAGTATTGATTTTTCTGATGGTAGCATACTCTTTAGCTGGGGAATTCCCACAGCATAGTGGCTTCCTGAATGAAGCCTCTAACAAAGCCCATGATTCTGTATTTTCCACATCCACATCCATCCCACAGATTCAATGCTTTTTGCTAGTTGGATTTTTTTTTAATGGTGACTTTACCCATTAGTTAGTAAGGGTTTAAGATCCATATCCCCCTCTTGGTATCTACTTGGTCTCTTCTGTCCTTTTTCTTCTATATTAATTTTGAGCATACATGATAAAAAGGATAGTTGAAGGTCTGTGGCATGAGGCATAAGAAATAAAAAAGTTTCCTGCTTTTCAATATTTTATCATTAAATCATAATGATACAAATTATATTTGGGAGGAAAGGAATAAGTCTTGTATACATAGGCAAATAAACCTGTTTCCCTTAAGTATCTGTAGAGGTGGCCACGTGCGTTCATTACACCTGCTGCTCCCGAACGGTATCCACATATCCTGTTCACAATGAACCACATGCCATTGCCCAGATGGGTTCTTCTCTCCTGTTTTCCTCTTTAGGGCACATACAATTCCATAATCCTGGTATGTCCTGGTCAGCTTTGAGCTTTGCCTGCCAAACATTTGTCCTTCAAATTTCATTGGCAACATTACCTCCTCTGTCAAGTTGTCCTGATTTATTTATGTTGAATTAGGCCCTTATGTCTCTTCCTCACCATAACACTGTGCAAATTTACTTGATAATGTTTAAAACGTTGTTTTCAATAACTTTTTTTTCTGACCTTTTCATTTTTTTAACAAAACCAATAAGCTTTATTTTATAGGGAGAGAACATTGTACCTCATAAACAATTATGTATAGTCTTTTAAAAATTTATTTATTTGAATTCAAGTTAGTTAACATACAGCTACTGGTTTCAGGAGAACACAGTGCTTCATCACTTACATATAACACCCGGTGCTCATCCCAACAAGTGCCCTCCTTAATGCCCGTCCCCACCATGCACCTCCCCTCCAGCAACCCACAGTCTGTTCTCTGTATTTAGGAGTCTCTTATGGTTTGCCTCCCTCTCTGTTTTTATCTTATTTATCCTTCCCTTTCCCCATGTTCATCTGTTCTGTTCTTAAATTCCACATATGAGTGCAATCATATGATATTTGTCTTCCTCTGACTTAATTTTGCTTAGCAGAACACACTCTAGTTCCAATAATGTTGTTGCAAATGGTAAGATTTCTTTTTTTTTTTTTGATTGCCGAGTAGTATTCCATTGTGTGTGTGTGTGTGTGTGTGTGTGTGTGTGTACACTACACCACATTTTCTTTACCCATTCATCAGTGGATGGACATTTGGGCCTTTTCCATAATGTGTCTGTTGTTGATAATGCTGCTATAAACATTGCAGTGCATGTGCCTCTTCAAATACCATTTTTGTATCCTTTGGATAAATACCTGGTAGTGCATTTGCTGGGTCATAGGGTAGTTCTATTTTTCATTTTTTGAGGAACCTCCACCCTGTTTGCCAGAGTGGCTGCAGCAGTTTGCATTCCTACCAAAAGTGCAGAAGGGTTTCCCTTTCTCTGCATCCTCACCAACATCTGTTGTTTCCTGAATTGTTAATTTATGCCATTCTGACTGGTGTGAGGTGGTATCTCATTGTGGTTTTGATTTGTATTTCCCTGATGATGAGTGATGTTGAGCCTCTTTTCATGTTTCTTAGCCATCTGGATGCCTTCTTTGAAAAAATTTCTATTCATGTCTTCTGCCCATTTCTTCACTGGATTATTTGTTTTTTGGGTGTTGAGTTTAATTAGTTCTTTATAGACTTTGGATACTAACTCTTTATCTGATATGTCATTTGCAAATATCTTCTCCCATTTAATCAGTTGCCTTTTACTTTCGTTGATTGTTTCCTTCACTGTGCAGAAACTTTTTATCTAGATGAGGTCCCAAAAGTTCATTTTTGCTTTTATTTTCCTTGCTTCCAGAAACATGTCAAGTAAGAAGTTGCTGTAGCTGTTCTCTCCTGTACGATTTTGATGGTTTCGTATCTCACTTTTAGGTCTTTCATCCATTTTGAATTTATTTCTGTGTATGGTGTAAGAAAGTAGTCCAATTTCATTCTTCTGCTTATTGCTGTCCAGCTTTCCCAGTGCCATTTGCTGAAGAGACTGTCTTTTTTCCATTTGATATTCTTTCCACTTTGTCGAAGATTAGTTGGCCATACATTTGTGGGTCCATTTCTGGGTTCTCTTTCTGTTCCACTGACCTATGTGTCTATTTTTTTGCCAGTACCATATTGTCTTGATGATTACAGCTTTGTAATACAGCTTACGGTCCAGAATTGTGATGCGTTCAGCTTTGGTTTTCTTCTTCAACGTTACTTTGGCCTTGGGGGGGGGGGGTTGGGGGGAGGGGGGGTGGGGAGGTGTCTTTTGTGGCTCCATACAAATTTTATATTTTTTTAAATTTTTTGTAAAAAAATTTTTTAATGGTTTTATTTATTTTACAGAGAGAGAGAGAGAGAGAGAGAGAGAGAGACCGAGCAAGTAGGAGAGGGCAGAGAGAGAGAGAGAGAGGGAGACACAGAATCTGAAGCAGGCTCCAGGCTCCAAGCTGTCAGCACAGAGCCTGGCACAGGGCTCAAACTGACAAGCTGTGAGATCATGACCTGAGCCGAAGTCAGACACTCAACCAACTGAGCCACCCAGGTACCCCTAAAAATTTTTTTTTTAATGTTTACTTATTTTTGAGAGAGAGAAAGAGTGTGAGCAGGGGAGGGGCAGAGGGAGAGAGGGAGACACAGAATCCAAAGCAGGCTCCAGGCTCTGAGCTGTCAGTACAGACAAATAAGGTAAGGAAACAGGCATCCAATTCCAAGAGGCACAGAGAACTCCCTTCAAAATCAATAAAAACAGGTCAATACCATGGCATATCATAGTGAAACTGGCAAAATATAAAGATAAAGAGAGAATTCTGAAAGCAGCTAGGGACAAAAGGTCCTTAACCTACAAGGGTAGACACCTAAGGTTAGTAGCAGACCTGTCCACTGAAACTTGGCAGGCCAGAAGCAAGTGGTAGGAAATATTCAATGTGATGCAGCCAAGAATCATTTATCCAGCAAGGCTCTCATTCCCAGATTAGGGAAGTTCTTAGCTATAATTTGCTCAAATAAACCTGCCCCTTTCTTGTTCTTCTTCTTCCAGGACTCCTATGATACAGATACTGTTTTGTTTCATAGAACCACTTAATTCTCTAATTTTCCCCTCATGATCTAGTAATTTTTCCCTCTTTTTTTCAGCTTCATTATTTTCCATAGTTTTATCTTCTAGTTCACCTATTCTCTCCTCTGCTTCTTCAATCCTTACTGTAAATGTAGCCAGTTTATTTTGCATCTCAGTTACAGCATTTTTTAAATTCTTTGGGACTATTTCTTGGGTCTTTGATCTCTGCAGCAAGGCTTTCTCTGGTGTCTCCTATGCTTTTTTCAAGCCCAGCTAGTAGTCTTATGACTCTTATTCTCAATTCTTGTTCAGATATATGGTTTTTATGTGTTTTGAGCAATCTTCTGGCTGTGATTTCTTCTTGGCCTTTCTTTTGGGAAGAATTCCTCTATATCTTGTCATTTTGGCTAAGTCTCTGTCTTTTGCATGTTTTAAAAGCTTGTTGTTTCCTGCACCTGACAGCGCCACGGTCCAGGGCCTGGCATTCCAAGAAGTGTTTCTGGTGTGTGCTGTGTGCCCTCTGCTGTTGTGTTTTGGCTGCTCTATCCCACTGGTCAGTCCTCTGCAGAGCTCTTCCCTGCTTGCAGTGGGGAGTGTTTGGACTTTTAACTGGTTGTGCTTTGATTTGTTTGTTGAAATAACCCTGGATAAAAAGGGGAGGGGAGCCTGATCCCATAAAAAAAAAAAAAAAGAAAAGAAAAGGGAACAAAAAAAGAGAGAATCAAAACACTATAAGGCTGATTCCACAGAGAAAGAAAGGGGGAAAAAAAGAAAAAAGAAAGCAGAAGAAAAAAGAAGGAAAAAGAAGTTAAAAAAAGCCTGATCAATGGGGTGCCTGGGTGGCTCAGTCGGTTGAGCATCTGGCTTCGGTTCAGGTCACGATCTCACCATTTGTGAGTTCGAGCCCCACATCGGGCTCTGTGCTGACAGCTCAGAGCCTGGAGCCGGCTTCGGCTTCTGTGTCCCCCTCTCTCTCCACCCCACCCCTGCTTGTGCTCTGTCTCTGTCTTTCAAAAATGAATAAACATAAAAAAAATTTTTTTTAAATAATAAAGAAATGCCTTATCAAAAAAGAGAGAGAGAAAAGAAAATGACAAAGAAAGAAAGAAAGAAAGAAAGAAAGAGAAAGAAACTATGAGACTGATTCCAAAAGAATAAAAGAAGAAGGAGTTAAAAAAGAAAAAAAGAGTTGTCTTTTGGTGTCTGGGAGTGCTGGCTGTGCTGGACTGGAGGAGAGGTTGGCTACATTGTCTCAGAGTCAGTCTTTCCGCAGTGAATAAGCAGTTGCCAGGCATGAGGGGTGGGGTTGGGTGTAAGCTTGTCCTGTCTCCACTGGGGGCCATTGTATGCTCTCTGAAGTCCCACCATGTTGGTGTTGGGGGGAGAATGGTGCCACCTCACTCTCATTCCCAGACAGGGGATCTCAACCACTGCTGTTCATGTAGCCCTCACAAAATCGCGAGGGCCATCAGTTAACCCTGCACCACAACTCTCCTGTGTTTTTTCTTTGGTGCATGGCTGGAATTCCAAACCTGAAGTCTTAAGGACTCAGCACAGTATGGATCCTCTCCCCTCCTCCAGAGTAGAGCCTCTTCACCCCGCTTATGAAAGGCCTTTGGCTGCCACCTGCAGGGTCTTTTGTCCTTGGAGAGGCAATAAACCCCTTTACAAAAGTACTCCAGGAAGGAGAATGTTCTTTTGCAGTGTGCCCCAGAGATCTCTACACAATGCTATGCACTCTGGGGCCAGCTCCTGCCTCCCCAGGAGCGTGGGTCACAGCTCCACTCTGGACAAAGTCGTGCATTTCTGAAACCTCAGAGTTTGAGCTCCAAACGCTGTTTGCAAAAAAGAACTGGGACACTCAATACTTCTTACTTCCCAATCCATGGTCCAGAGAGGTTTTCCTCTTGTGCTAACTCAATGCTGATGCTGCACTATCTCAAACCTCTCTATTTCCCTTTTGTCTCTCCACAGAAAGGGTTTCCTCCCCTCCAGGGTGCCACCATTTTTCTCTCCCCCAATTCACATCCACATACCTTGCACCTACCAAGATGTCTCCCTCCAACTTTGGAGATCCTTCTGCTGCTCTGCTGTTCGATTCCCTGAGTGTTCCAAGTAATCTGACCTTAATACAGCTGTGTTTGAGGGACATGGAAAGCCCAGGGTGCCCCTATTCCTCTGCCTTCTTAACTCTTCCCCTACCTTTTAATTTTTAATTATACATTCATAGGAACGTTCAAAGGTAGTGCGGACGAGCTCCTTGTAACCTTCATCCAGTTTCTCCCAATGGTTACATCTTATATAATTATGGTATAATATCAACAAAGGAAATTGACATTGATACAACGTCTATGCTATTTTATCACATCTTGTAGACTCATGAAACCATCACCTAGTCAGATTACATATCAATTCTAGCACCACAATGATCTCCTTCATGCTACCCATTTGCATAGTCACACCCACCCACCACCCCTACCATCCTGAAGCCATGGCAACCACTAATTTCCTGTTCATCACTATAGATTTTCATTTTGAAAATGTTATATAAATGGAATTATACAGTATGTGACCTTTCAAGATAAGCTTTTTTCCCCACTCAGCATAATGGTTTTGAAATATCATTGGTATACCAGGGATTGTGTCTGCCATTTTGCTTTTTAATTTCCTGTTTATCTGTGGTTTTGCTTGTTTCCGTTTTCATTTATTTTTTTCCTGAATTCATAAAGGTTACTTGTACATTTTTTGAGTTCCATTTTGGTTTACCTAGAGTGTTTTTAGGTATATACCTTTGTATGGTTTTTTGTAATTGTTTTAGGTACTATATTATATTTACATTAATCACAATCTACCACTGTCAACATTTTGCCATCAAATGATGTATAGAAATCTTACCCCTCTTTACATTGCTTACCCTCTCCCATTAATAATATAACTGTCTAAAACATTTCCTCTACATACATTGAGAACCACATCATATAGTGTTATAAATTTTGTTTTAGCCATGAAATACAATCTAGAAAACTAAAGGGCAGAAAAGCCTACTATATTTACCCTCAGTTTTACTCTTTCTATTGTGCTTTCTTCCTTCCAACTTTTCTTCTTTTTCATTTCCTTTCTGTTTCCAGAACTTCCTGAAGCCATTATTTCAGGGTAGATCTGCTGGCAACAAATTCTTTTAGTTTTCCTTCTGAGAATGTCTTGATTTCCCCTTTATTCCCCAAGGTTATTTCCACTGGTTGCAGAGCTCTGGGCTGACAGTTCTTCTCTTTCAGCCTTTGAAAAACATTGTGCCACTTTCTTCTGGCCTCCATGTTTCTGATAAATCTTGTGTCATAAGGTATTATTTTTCTCTGCTTGTTTTCAAGAGTTTTCTTTGTCTTTAGCTTTCAGAAGTTTGATTATGCTGTGTCTTGGCATGAATTTCTTTGGGTTCATCCTGTATGGGTTTTTCCTAGCTTCTTGAATCTGTGGGTTTATATCTTTCACCAAATTTGGAAATTTTTCAGCCATTCTTTATTTTTTCAAGCCTTCACTCTTCCTCCTCTTTCTGGCAAATGAACATGAGATATTTTGTTAGATTCCCCTACGTTTCTCAAGCTGTGTCTTTTTTTTTTTTTCCTTCCACTCTATTTTCTCTCTGTCATTCAGACTGGGTAATTTCTATTTTTCTGTATTCAAATTTGCTGAAACATTCCTTTGTCTTTTTCATTTTGCTTTGGAGCTCATCAATTGAGTTTAAGTTGTAGCATTTCCATTTCTTATTTTTTATATATTCAACTTCTTTGCCGAGATTATATTTTTTTCCAATTGCACTCATAAATGCTCATTAAAGCATTTTTATCATGGCCACTTTAGAATCCTTGTCAGATAATTATAGTGTCTGTGTCATCTTGGTGTTAGCATCCGTTAATTGTCTTTACTTATTCAAGTGAGATTTCCATGGGTTTTTTTTTTTTTTTTTGGTAAGATGAGCTTTTTTATTTGAAACTTAGATATTTGGGGAATTGTGTTGTAATACAACATAATGCCGGACCTCCTACTAATCCCTCTGTAAGAATTCTTAATCTATCCTAAAAGATAAGAACTCTTTTTGTGTAAAAATCATAAACATAATACCCTTGTTACAGGTTAATGATATAAACTTTCCTTTATATTCCTTAAAATCCTGGTAATATTTACATTTATATAATTGTCTTAAACATTCTTTTTAAGTATTTGACTCAAGATTTAAGTAAGATCCATATGTTTCAAGTAATCGAAGTATCTATTTTAGTTTATTAATTGCCCCTCCATCTTTCTCCCCTTCCTTGTAATGTTTTGTTGAAAAAACAAAACACAATCTGCTAGTTGCATCCATACTATACATCCATAGGATCCTTTAAAACAATCTTCTTTCTGTGTCTTATGTAAATTGATAGATCTAGAGATTTGACCAGATTCAAGTACAATGTTTTTATAAGCTGATAAAGCTATAAACTGATTTACTATCTGACATTCGTTCTGAATAGGTAAGGCAGCAAAAACGCTTGGCTCTATCTATTTATTACTAGTTTCAGAGTTATCATTTGGATATCACTTAGCAAAGGTGGTCAATGGGGCCAATGGGTTTGATTGATTGATTGATTGATTGATATCACATGAACTCATTTAACGTAATGTGTTTTAATTCATCGTGATTGTTATCTTTATTGGTAACTAAACTGTTCCATCTTTGGGTGGTGGGAACCTATCCAAGTTGGCTTCTATGTCACTTTGACATAATACATGTAGTCATTGATAATTTTTTGTCTTTCTCTTATGGCAAGATATTCTAGGTTCATATTGTGCATTTCCAGCCTCAGACCTGAAATCTGAATTTTCCCACAGAGTTTGGATTTTTTTTTAGCAGAAAATGATATTTAGAAACTACTACTTAGGCACAAGGAGTTCACTGCTAGTAGTTTGTCATGATTTCCAGGCCTTTTCAAGATACCAGATAGAAAATATGTTATTTTTCTTAAAAGTACATCATGATTTCACACTTTCAGTCAAATTCAAGATTGCATCTGTATTTTTCTCCCATACTGAAAATCTTGGTTCACTAACTTAAACGCTTATTCAGTGTATCCCGCATCACGTTCACAGAAATGTTAGAAAATACGACCACTACCACTAACAATATGTTTACCTAAAACAGTGTAAGATTTTGGGAGGGAGAGTTGGAGGGGCAGGTTTTTGTGTTTTATTTTTGTACCAAGCTACATATTGTTTTCCCTCTAGGGATGTACAAATGACTTGTTTTAAAGCTTCGTGAGTTATTCTATGTAGTTATGCCACCAATAGGCTGTACGTTTAAACTTAGCTCTTTTATTTCACTTTTGATTTTTTAGGACTTGGTTTTTTTATTTCATTTTGACTTTTAATTATGTAAAATATTTAATGGATTGTCAATCAAAGGTATATTCATAGAAATCTAACTTCAATATCTACCCCTTCCATACTTCTTCCTTTATAGGTAACAATTTTTTTAAAAAGCACAGGTTATAGGGGCACCTGGGTGGCTCAGTCGGTTGGGTGTCCAACTTCAGCTTAGGTCATGATCTCATGGCTGGTGAGTTTGAGCCCCATGTCAGGCTCTGTGCTGACAGCTCAAAGCCTGGAGCCTGCTTCAGATTCTGTGTCTCCCTCTCTCTCTCTGCCCCTCTCCCACTCGTGTTCTGTCTCTCTCTCTCTCTCTCTCTCTCTCAAAAATAAATAAACATTAAAAAAATTTTAAAAAGCATAGGTTATGCATTTAAAAAAATATAAACAAATATTCATATAACCTCCTTCTTAGTCAATTGCTTGCCTCTTATATACATTTTCTCCACTCTGCCTTTTCACTTATTATGTTGGATATATTAAGATATAGAGATATTCCTCACTCCCTTTTCTAGCTGTGTAATACTCTATTGAGTATATGTATTATGGTTTATATTCAACAAGGCCAATCTATAGCCTTGTTTGTACAATCTTTTTTTGTACTTTTTGCCAGTATAGCTTTGGGCTAGAGTGTGCAAAGGAAAATTCACATGTAAATTTGCTAGACATCACCAACTACTCTCCATGAGTGGTGTAACAATTTGTAATCTCTACAGAAATGTATTAAAGTACTTGTTAACCCAGAATTTCATCAAACACATTGTTGAATATGTAGATTTTAGTCAATCTAATGGTTGAGATATTGTATCTCAACATAGATTTAACTTGTGTATCCTTTAATCTGAGCAAGTTTAAGCATTTTTAAAATTTTGGCTAAGAGCCATTTGCATTTATTTTTTAGTGAACTATCTATGCTCTGCTTGTTTTTCTGTCAGGTTGGCTTTTCTAAACTGTTTTCAATAGTGTTTTATATATTGGGGTTATTAAACTATTTTATGTAAAATAAGCTACAAAATTCTTCTTCATAACAAGTATTTATTGAACATTTACTGCATCAGGACTTTTTGTGTGACAAGTTACAACAGCAACAAAAAAGTAACATGTACTGATTCTTAAAAAGGTAGGAAATATATAACTGAAAAGTCCAGAAGTAGAACTGGCTTCAGATAAGACTCAGGCTGTGGGTCTTTCATATATGGCCTTTATGATGTTGAGGTATGTTCCTACCGTCCTTACTTTCTTGAGGGTTGCTGGAGGGGAAGTGGGTGGGGGGGATGGGGAAATTGGGAGATGGGCATTAAAGAGGGCACTTGCTGGGTGAGCACTGGGTGTTACATGTAAGAGATGCATCACTGGGTTCTACTCCTGAAACCAACACTACACTCTATGTTAACTAACTTGAATTTAAATAAATAAAAACAAAAATAAACAAACAAGAAAGATAGGACTCAGGCCATGGGCTCACACAAAAACGAGTTGATGTCACAAAGACTAGTTCCCCTCTCCCTTCATGCTCTCCTAATAATAGCAAAGTGGCTGCAGCAGTTCCAGCCTTCACATCCTCACAGGGCCCCATGCAAGACAAGTGTAGTGCATCTACTAGTAGTTCCAAGAGGAAATAAAATTTCCTCCTGCCAAATCCTAGCAAATTTCTCCCTGGTTTTCTTTAGCTTGGATTGACTTACATGCCCATTCATGGCCACTTGCCCTGACAAGGGAAATAGGATACTGAAAAGATAAATCATGAGCATCTACCCCTGGAGCAAAAAGGTGGTTGGGACTCCTTCTCACCCAAATAATATGGCTGAGAGAGGGTTAGGGGTGGTTTCCCAAAGACCATTTGGAGCCCTCCTTTTAAATGGGGAATGAATAGTAAATGGACAAAAAGGAATAATTCCATTTTGGCTAGGAGGTGTTGAGCACAGTACCAAGCTCTGAGGAACAAAGCTAAAACAGCCCTTCTAGCCTCTTTAGTTACACCCATTAACAAATTTACCTTACCCGAGGACTCTCCTCCCCGTGGACGTCTCAAGCTTGTTTTCACATTCTTTACATTTACTTCCATTCTTTACATTTACGATTCTAACATCTCACTATCTCCAAAAACAAATTTAAACAAAGCAATATGCAATGTGTTCTCAAAAAGCGTGGGGACTGGAGTAAGAATCCAGCTTTGAGTTTTCAACATGAGTAATTACATGACCTTGATCAAGCACATAACTTCTCAAAACCTCAGTGTCTTCACCAGAAAAGGAAACAATGACTATCATCATCATTATTATTACAGGTAACATTAAAAGGCCCTTGCTATGTGCCAGGCTCTGTTTTAAGTACTTAAAATGTCCTAATTCATTTAGGCCTCACAGCAACCCTTTCAACAAGAACTATTAATAGATCCACTGTATATGTGAGGAAACTTGCCCAAGGCCTCCCAGCTTATAAGCAGCAGGGCCGAGATCTGAACCAGGCACTCTGGCTCCAATTAAATTGTATAAACAGGTAAAAGTTCTTAGCATAGAGAAATTGCTTTATATATGTTACTCTCCCTGAATCTAAATAATAATTTTACTTCACAGGATCGGTGTAAAGCTCAAATTTGATAAAGTCTGTAGCAGTGTTTCATAAAAGGTAATTTGCCGTACAAATATAATAGATTATAATTCTTCCTATCATGTTTCCTTTTTTCCTAAATCTTTCCAGACCTTTGGTTAATGTCTCATATAGATATTCTGTAGGGATATTCAGTCGGTCTCATATTTAACTAGAGCTTCTGTATCTCCAATTAACATAGCTTGTCTTTTGTAAACCTTTTTTCATGTTAAATCCTTTAGAATCCCCTTCTTAATTCTTCCTTAATGCTCATTTCTACTCTTGCTGTCGACCTTTTCTCTGAGGAGGCAGGCATTCCCAGATTTTATGATAATTAGCACATCCTGGCCATATTTGCTGTATTCCATTACTTTATTAAGATGGTATATGTCAGTTTCAGACCTGGGTTAATAGTTTCAGGAAACTTCTTTCCTTTTTTTTTTTTTCCTTCTAGAAATGGTATAATCTTCCAATGCTTCTGCAAGTCTCTAAGTTGTTGTATAGGGCTTTAGTTTCCTTTTGTAGGTATGATTTGGGGTGGTTTTACAATTTTCTTTAGCATGGTTATTAAGAATTAGTTCAACAAGTATTTATTTAATTCATGCTACATGACAAATGCTATACAAGATGCTGAGTTTAACAGATTAGTTTCATAAACTTCTCAAAATTATCAGTAGTAACTTTTACGGTTGCTACCGAGCTGTCAGTCCTTGCAAAAGAAACTTGAGTTGGTAACTCTCCTGCATCTTTTTTCTTTTCTTCATTTTAGAGACCAGACTTTGAAGAGTTTGTGTGTCTGTGCAAATGCAGCCTGCAACTTAATATTATAAAACATTTCGGGGCACCTGAGTGGCTCTGTCGGTTAAGCGTCCAACTTCTGGTTTCAGTTCAGGTCATAATCTCATGGTTCATGAGATTGAGCCCCACATCAGGCTCTGCACTGACAGTACAGAGCCTGGTTAGGATTCTCTCTCTCTCTCTCTCTCTCTCTCTCTCTGTACCTACCTCTCTCTCTCTCTCTCTCTCAAAATAAATAAATAAACATTAAAAAATATTATAAAACATTAGAAGAATTCCAGCTAAAAAAGACATTGTAATCAATAATCAAAACAGGTATTTACTCATATGAGATTGATTTTATTGAAGAGCTTAGTAAAAAGTTTAAAATATGAAAAAAAGAGCTAAAAAAAGTTTAAAATATGTACATTGAGTAGTTTAAGGAAATAAACAAAAGCATAACTGCCATCTTAAAAAAAAATTTTTTTTAATGTTTATTTATTTTCAGAGAGATAGAGACAGAGAGTGAGCAGGGGAGAGGCAGAGAGAGGGAGACACAGAATCCAAAGCAGACTCCAGGCTCTGAGCTGTCAGCACAGAGCCTGATGAGGGGCTTGAACCCATGAGCTATGAGATCATGACCTGAGCCGAAGTCGGACGCTTAACTGACTGAGCCACTCAGGCACCACCATAATTGCCATCTTGAAAAGAACATAACATTTTGAAACAGAGGCAGAAATGAAACAAAATCATGTGAATCAATTGATTTCAACAATAAGTTAAATAATTTAAACATCAAACTTATAGTAATCATTGAAAATTTAAAATTGCAGGGGCGCCTGGGTGGCTCAGTCGGTTGAGCATCCGACTTTGGCTCAGGTCACGATCTCACAGTTTGTGGGTTCAAGCCCCGCATCAGGATCTGTGCTGACTGCTTGCTCAGAGCCTGGAGACTGCTTCAGATTCTGTCTCCTTCTCTCTCTGCCCCTCCCCTGCTCACGCTTTGTCTCACTCTGTTTCTCAAAAATAAATAAAATGTAAAAAAAAAAAAATTTTTTTTTAAAAAAAGAAAATTTAAAATTGCAAAAGATGGGATAAATGCTAGGTTGGATTCCATAAAAGAGATCATTGGTGAATTTGGAAAATACCTCTGAGATGCCGATCCAGAATGCAGTATAGAAAGTAAAGAGAAAAAAAATACTGAGACAAGACACAAAGGAAAGACTGAACGCCCAATATCTAATGCTTAATAGAAACTGCAGAATGAGAGAATCAAAGGAATGGTAGTAGGCTACATTTGAAGAATTAATTGGCAAAAAACATTCCAGAATATTGATTAAAAGAATCAAGCAGGAAATAAAAATAAATTAAAATATAATAAAAAATAGATTCACACCTGATCACATAGTGAAAATGCATAACATCAAGAATAAAGAGAAAGCATAAAAACCAGGGGCACTTGGGTGGCTCAGTCGGTTAAGCATTTGACTCTTGATTTAGGCTCAGGTTCGGCTCAGGTTGATATCATGGTTCATGGGTTCAAGCCCCAGGTCAGGCTCTGTGCTGACAGCTTGGAGCCTACTTGGGATTCTCTCTCTCTCTCAAAGTAAACAAATAAAATATATATTTTATATAATATATATATTTATATTATATATATGTTTATATATAATATATATATATATACATATATATTTATATATATAAAACAGCAAAGAAAAGCATGGCTACAATGATAGCAAACTTCTCATCAACAACAAAGGCCAGAAAACAACAGAGTGGAATCACCCAACTGCTGCATGAGAATAACTGCCAATCTAGAATTTTATATTCAGTCTCAATGTTCTTTAATATATAGAGCAAAATCTCATGCAAAAAAAAAAAAACAGAAAAACTATATACTGACATTTTGGCTCTTTCAGGAGATACCACATTCATATGATAACAAATTCCCAGTGTATACAGGGTTTACCACAAGTAGTCTTCTTGTCACCCCTGTTCGTTTGGTTCCTTCCCAAGACACCAGTGTTTCCAGCTTCTTGTTTTCCAAGGACAGATTTATGATGAGTGCATATGTATATTTAGAAAGAGATTTTCTGCAGATGGTCAGAGCACACTATATGTCCTTTTCTACACTTTGTTTTTCCCAAGCATACATGACCTGAGCATGGATAGGAGGTGATATTTTACACTTAATTTTTCTTTCAACGAGTCCTACATATAGGAGAGACTAAAAAATTGGAAAGTACCTAACCTAAATGACCTTGAAAGTTACTTCAACTTCTGGTCACCTCCCAACTAACTGGTCTCCCATGTACAGCTCCTTATGTTCAAGTAAACTACTCCAGAGGTTAAAAAATAACTATCAGGGTAGTCCCTAGGTGATGTTATAATAATAGATAATCATAACTTATCCATTTTATACAGTCATTTTTAAATCAACAAATCATCTTTTTTTGACACAGTTGTTAACCTAACAGAAAAATCTCTAGTGATTGGCAATATTCAGAGGCTAAATTTTCTAAAGAAGAGTTGAAAAACTGCAGGGAGTGGGGGAATGTTAATTTTTTTCGTATGAGAGTTGGAAAACCATGTTATCTTCCACTATAAGAGGGAAAGGGTCTTGGTTTCAGAAATGGAGCTCATTCCTTTTTCCAAAAAATCTCAGAAGCTGGAGACACATGGCTGGCAATGTAGCCACAGCAAACTAGTGCGCTGAGTATCTCAGGGTGTTGTTTTGTCATTTCGTTTTCTGAGGGCTTTTCCCCTTCTTTTCCCACCTGTACAGAACCTCCAAGGGCCAATTTACTATGGGATACACATTGCTTACCTTAGCTGAGGACTTCCAGTTAATTTGAGGGAGAATTTTTGTGGGAACCCAGAGGCCCTGCGAACTCAAATATCTGTGAGATTCCTTCTTTTTGACACAAACTCAACCATTTCTGTTGGCTATATGTGTCCATCGGGCTTTCTGAATAAAAGGTTCTTAACATTGCTGATTCTTACTGATAAAACTCTGGAAAATAAGCCTACTGAGAGTTTTGTCTGCCAATAGTGTCCTAATCTTCCCTAGTTAGTCATATCTAGAAACTGAGTTGGCCAAGTTGGTTCTGGAAAATTTGGAGTATCTCTTAGTTAAAGAAATAGATTTCCCCCCACTGTTTGCAAAGGAATGTCTAAAATTCAAAAGAAGAAAAACAAAAAGGCATCTCTATGTATGGTGGGCTTTAAGTGAGCAACAACAAATCAGTAATGGTCTCTAAAACCTAGGTGGTCTCCAAGGACTTGGAGATGGCAAGTTGTTTGAATCTCCCATGCCAGCCCCTATTGGTTAGCAGTGACTCCCTGGAGTGCTGTGCTAAAAATAACCGTGGAGCTTCACGCATGTTCCATGGAAAACAGTGTGAGTATTCATAAGCAATGTCTGCCATGAGCAGAGAAAGAGGAATCGTGGCTTGTATGTCATGAAGTTACCATTCCCATGCGTAGGGTTCAATTTTAGCAATAATTGCTGAAGAAACTCACTACGCTGGAAACTTCACATCTGAAACTATGACTATAGTAGCTCCAAATAAATATATACCAATAAAAATGCGGAGAAAATTTGCTCATTTTAATAGGTAGTATTTATAAGGTGACATTCCTGTAATGATTTTTTTAATGAATATTGTTGTTCTTAATTGATGACTGATTAATTAAAAAATGAGCTTTTTAAGCCCAAACCAACAATGTCAGGGCTGGTGTGGCTGACTGCTGATCATCCTTCAAAGCCTGTTTCTCCTTCCATAGTAGAAATTTAGCACAGCATGGCCCAGCTCAACTATACTTTTCATAGCCTCCCTTGTGACTAGTTGTGGTAATATGACTAATTCCATTTCTTTCCAGTGGAATGTGAATGAACATTATATGTGCAAATTCTGTATCACTTGCTTCAAAGTCAATTGTTTGCCCCCACTTCTGCTGTTTCTCCTTCACGTGGGCTGGAATGTCAATATGACAGTGACGTTGCTTCAACTCTACAGTCAAGAGCAGTTGGGGCGCCTGGGTGGCTCAGTCGGTTGAGCATCCGACTTCGGCAAGGGTCATGATCTCGCAGTCCATGGGTTTGAGCCCAGCATCAGGCTATGTGCTGACAGCTCAGAGCCTGGAGCCTGCTTCAGATTCTAATTCTCTCTCTCTCTCTCTCTCTCTCTCTCTGGCCCTCTCCCACTCATGCTCTGTCTCTCTCTGTCAAAAATAAACATTAAAAAAAAAAAGGAGCAATACCCAGAAGGTGTTAGTTAATTAACATAATTAATTAATATAAATGGAACAGGCACAGATCCCTGAATGAGTGCATAGAGAAGAGCTCTATGGTCTTCTGGACCATTTCCTCCTGGGCTGTTATTTTAGAGTGAAATAAAATTCTATTTTGCTTAAGCCTCTATGTTTTGGGGTCTCTTTATTATAAGAGCTTTAGCCCAAAGTTAACTTGAGTGGTAATCAACAGGCAATAGGGTGTGTATGCAAATGGTCAAGCAGATGGTAACAGAGATGTCTAGTATACCTAGCAAGGTCCCCCTGTGGCCCCTGGGGCCCAGGAGCAAGATGCAAAGCCCTGTCTGGTCTTAAGGGATAAAAAGGACTCGCGTCTGAAATAATGTTAAACACAAGTCAAGTAACTAACTCAGAGCCTTGAGGAAAGATGAGAAATGGAACCAATTACTTGCTCAGAGTAGGAGAAGCAGGGAGGCTGACTTGGGGCTGCCTAAATCATTTTTAAAATTCCTCCCTACTTAAAATATGCACTGGTCTCAGAGATTGGGCACGGATAAAGCTACACGTGGGAGTTAAGATATCTCGACTGCAAAGGTTGCAGGATCTTGTGTCAGGGAGTCAAGCATGGTACTATGTACATTCTTCTGGAATTTCCACTTTTGTCCATATCCTTAAATCCTCTGTCTTAACCTCTCAGCCCACCACTACTGGGCCTGCCCTCTGACTTCTGGTTCAAATATCCTTTCCAGTCCCAGGACCTTTTGAGCCAACGTGGACCCAAAGTTAATCAACCCAAAGTTTCTTCAGACGGTCCCGTAAGTTAACTTTCCCTTAGCTTCTACCTTAATTTCAGTTAGAAACTCTCTATAAAAGAATTTCCATTGAAAAAATATTCTTAGGGGCTCCTGGGTGGCCCAGTCGGTTAAGCGTCTGACTTCAGCCCAGGTCGTGATCTCACAGTTCGTGAATCTGAGCCCGCATCAGGCTCGGTGCTGACAGTGCAGAGCTCACTCTGGTTCACTCTCCCTTGCTCTCTGCCCCTCTCCTGCTCTCTCTCTGTCTCTCAAAAGTAAATAAACACTGTCGGGGCACCTGGGTGGCTCAGTTGGTTGAATGTCTGACTTCAGCTCAGGTCATGATCTCACGGATCATGAATTCATGCCCTGCATCAGGCTCTGTGCTGACAGCTCAGAGCCTGGAGCCTGCTTCACATTCTGTGTCTCCCTCTCTTTCTGCCCCTCGCTCACTTACACTCTGTCTCTCTCTCTCTCAAAAATAAATAAAAAACATTTAAAAATTTTTAAATAAATCAACATTTTTTAAAAAAAGAAAAATGTTTTTAAGCATTTATTTCATTGCAAACATGCTTCTTCTATCCCGTTTTATTTCTCTCAATGACATCATACATTCCAGAGTCTTCCTTCTTTTTTCCCCTGACCCTATTATTCCACTTCAAAAATAACCTCTCAAGCAATCCTCTCTGACCCTATTTAGATCAGACTTTATAAGAACTCTTAACTTTTCTCCCTGGCTCAAGTCCCTCCGTAGTCTAGCTTATTTTATACCTACCAGATAATTCTTCATAAAATACAGATCTGGTCCTACTACTGCTAATCACCCCTCCCCCCCCCCCCAAAACCTCACATAACTGCCCATTGATTTCAGAAGTACAGAGTCAAAAGTTTAAAACCTGGATTTCAAGGCCTCCAAAGACCTTTCTAGCTTTGGTTCCCATCATTTACTCACAAGATGTACACAAAGGGCAGTGTCAGCCAGTCTCCTGACTTCAGACTCCAAACAAGGGAGAAAAGAATTAGGTTGACTTCATTTTCTGGCCTTCTGGAGAGCTCACTGTAGCCTTAATATTTTACCAGGAAGTTCTTCTATTGTTAGATACGAAATTATAAGAAATAATGGCAGAGACTTCTGCTTTGTATTATATTAGTAAATGTGCCCAAAGCCTATGAAGAAATTTGATACTTGCAATAATATTCTCCATTACTGCACAGAGTTATTTTCCTAAGGCTTTATAGCAGGGAGTCTTTTATTGGATATTTTCAGTGTCACAGGGTGTTATGATATTATTCTGCCATGTTGGCTGTATCATATACTGTTTTCAGGCTCCTCTTTCTATCACTTCTCTTATCTTTATGGCTCCTAATCTTTGTAACCAGTCTCCATCAATGAAATCAAGCTGCAGAAAATAAACTACAGATAAAGCTCACTGATGTGATAATGGGGTTTTCACTGTTTCCCTTGAATTTTCTTTTTCAATAATTCTTGCTGCCAGAAATTTCCTTTTGATCCTTAAGTCAGAAAATCCTTTGATGTGAATGGCAACTTATGACATTAAAATATAAACAGTAGCAACTTATTAGCACCTAATTCTTCCTTTGGATTTTACTGCCTTTCACATATCAGTAATTTTTATCTTGCAATTACTCTTTGTACTTATGTAGTTAAGGTGTATTCTTTGTTCTATTATTTGTTCTTATCAATAACTTATTTCACCTGTTTGAAGGCTCATTACGTTTTTCTTCCCGCCATACTATCAAGAACACACTATAAATTGAATCCAAAATGTATGCAGGAGGACAATGCTTGTTCCTTTTTATTAATAGCTTCAATAAATTTAAGTTTGATCTTAAATTTTCCATCTACTCTCACTTCCTATGTCACCTGTATTCCCTTAGATGGCTAAGGATTGACATAAGCAATAGAACTGCTAAGTTTGTGTGTTTACAAAAGCCTTCCTCGGCTGAAGTGGGCGGTTGCTTGATGTCAGGTACAGCCGAGGGAACTACACCTGTCAGGTTATCTCACCTCCAATATCACCAATTCCGAGTCCTCTCTAGCAATCCAGTGTGAAGGCCCTCGATTCACTTCAAATCCACTAAGTCCCTCATCAAACTTTCTGTTCTCTTCCATTATATATCTGTTCTACCTCTTAGCCTCTCTATTCTTATTAATATCACCCTAAACTCCGATCTCCAGAGAATAAAAGTGCTCCTTAGACTGGTATTCAAACCCATGTCCAATCTGGTCACACCTGCATTTGCAACCTCATTTCCCATTCTGTCCCTTATATACCATGCACTCCAGTCAAACCAAACCTTTTATTTTTCTCCTTTCACATCTATTTCTTAGTTCTAGTCTCTTGCTACACCTTTAGAAAGTAATGATGTTGTCTTTCCCCCATTTTTATATGTCTAAATCTTATTCATTCTTAAAATGTGAGTTCAAATGCCTCGTGAAAAATAATGTGTCCTGTAATCCTAAAAGTATTCTCTGTTCTCCAAACTCCCATGGCGTTTTATCTGTGTTTCCTACATGCATGCCTCTTTCTTCTTTAACTTTGGGCGATTTTATGAAAGTACCTTATATCTCTTACTTGACTGCAAGCTTCTTGTGGACCTGATCCACTTCCTTATAAAGTCATCCTTTTTTTTTTTTTATCATGCACAATTTCTGACAAGTGCCTTACACAGAGAAGGGAGGTGTTTTCATACATTTTCTTAATTACTTCATGTCATGACACTATAAGGTCATATTATTTGGGGTAAGGAAATTATCAGAGAAGTAACTTGCTCTTGAATGCTTTAATAGATACTTAACTATACTGAATAATGACAGAGCAAATAGGTCACCTCACATGAGGTTTAGAGGGATTTTATACTGAAGGAAAGATGTGCCTCATCAGCCAAGTGTTCACAGACACAACTGAGAAAAGGGTCTGAGAAAAGGGAACTGCCTCTATGAAGTGGGGAAATGAAGTCACCATGCTTGCCTATCACTTGCTCCTGTGAGGAGACAAGTGTCACAAAAACACCTACTGTGTCAGTAGGGACTGGTAGAGGCATAAGTTTACATTTGCAACCATGCTTCTGGGAATGGTTAGATACCATTCTTTTCAGCCATGGTCTTCTGGGGAAGCACGAACGGCCAGTACAAAAAAGAGGCAAACTCTGTTTTTCTGGAAAAATGGATGAATCTTCCTACAATGACTTAGGAACCTTCCTGATGATTGCAGGGGGTGAATTTACTGATGATGAGGCTTGAATTCAACTTGACGAATGGGAAGCTGATGTTTACCATCACACCTGGCTTTCTGTGCACATATGCCAAACAGGGAACTTTCCCCACTTTTACCTTCAAAAAAAAAAAAAAAGAGTTGCCTACCGTGACAGAAGAAGAGAAGGGGGCTGTTACCTAGCAAAGGAAAATACTGTCTTCCTAGCTACCCCAGTGAGGAGTGTGGCTGAGAGGATGGCCCATCTATCTGGTCCTGGTCCTTGGCTGGAGACTTGTCGCAGCTACAAGAGATCTGTGAATTTGTTTGGTTTGATCCTATCATTTTACCACCGGAGAAGCTAAGATAAATTGATGTACCCAAGATTATAAGGAACACAGGCTCCAATGTTGCCTCCAAGAATATAAAGTGGAGGAAAGCTGAAGAAGCTGTTATGTTAACTGTAAGAGGAAGAGCAGGAAGTCAGCCAAGCTCAAACCCAATGTCAGGGATCCCTAACATGTCTTCTAAGGAAAACAGCATGAATTTTGACCTGAGAAATATAATAAATTTTCTGGTTCTGCCATTTACTAGCTGTGTATACTTAAGCAAAGCAGCTTCCTCATTTGTGGAATGTGAGTTTTATAATTATTTCCTTTACAAGGTTGTAATGAGGATTGCAAGAGACAAAATATTTAGATAAAGTCTGGCACATAGTAAACAATCATTAGGTGTTGGTTCTACGTTCAGTAAGTTTAACACTGAAATTCAAAAAATAAAATTAGGGAATTAAAAGGGAAAAGTAACGCCAAGAAATGTCTATTTCAATCAGTAGAGGCCTGTAAAGACAATCTGAATCATATTTAGTCTCTTGGACAAGTAACAGAGGATATAAAGAATTAATATAATGTAATTTTTCATTAAGTGTTTAAGACATATGGACAATCCAAGCCTGGACGTTTTCCCTTCGCCCAGAAAACATTCTAGCCACAATAAAACTTGGAGCATGATCAATCTAATATCTTCAATAGAGTTTCTGGTGTGTGCATACTTTCACATAACTTCGTCTGAAGGGCTCTCCGTGGAGTCTCTCACCACCTTCCCTAATGGGCAGCAGCTGCCTGGAAGCAATCCTTCCATATTACTCACCTTATCAGGCCACAGTAAAACATCTTTCCTCATCCTACCCTGGGAAGACTATCTGTTCTTCTTGCTATTTGTAATGTTGACAGTCCCTTGTAGGGTAGTTTTTCCTACACCAGGTGGTTCTGCCTTTTTAGCGTTTTTCACCGAATAGCTAATTCCTTTTTCAGTCTATTTGAACTTTGGTTTGTTTCTTTATGAACACCACATTGGGATTTTCTACTCTCTCCTGGACTCCTAGTTGGCAGCAATAATGAGAAACAGCTGTCCACCCTGGGAATTGGCATGAAGATACTGGTGTCATCATCATGGTTCAAAGCTTGTCATACCCACCCAGATCAACCCTCTCCTTACGTTGTTTTTTGCAGTTGGATTTCTGATTCAAAGTCCAATTTTTGTACTGACAGGTACCGTTGTTGTTTTTTTCTGCTGCTCTCCCATTGTATATCCTTTATAAGATATAGAGGAAAAGAGGTAAATGATGTGGGCCTGACCTCCATAGTTTTATAATTTCTAGAAACTTCACCTTCCATCATATCTATTGACCAATTGATCTATCTACGGATATAGCTATGCCTCTTTCCAATTCCTCAAGTTCCAGAATGATTATAATAAATCTCTGAGCCAATCTGATACATAAATAATGCTAGAAGAAAAATTTGGAAGAAGTGGCAGAGGTGATTATAAAGATATCTGAATATCTGATGTCTTTATGGCTCTAACTTAAGATTTTTTTTTTGAGATATTCACTACCCACTATGGGAATTTTTTTTTTTAACGTTTATTTATTTTTGAGACAGAGAGAGACAGAGCATGAACAGGGGAGGGGCAGAGAGAGAGGGAGACACAGAATCTGAAACAGGCTCCAGGCTCTGAGCTGTCAGCACAGAGCCCGACTCGGGGCTTGAACTCACGGACCATGAGATCATGACCTGAGCCGAAGTCAGACGCTTAACCGACCAAGCCACCCAGGCGCCCCCCCACTATTGGAATTTAAAGTAGAGATGATAATAGGGGCTTCTGGGTGGCTCAGTCATTTAAGCATTTGACTCTTGGTTTCCGCTCAGATCATGATCTCATGGTTTTGTGAGTTCAAGCCCCACATGGGGCTCTGTGCAGATGGCGTGGAGCCTGCTTGGGATTTTCTCTCTCTCCCTCTCTCTGCCTCTCCCCCACTCATGCTGCCTCTGTCCCTCTCAAAAATAAACTTAAAAAAATTTTTAAAGTAGAGATGATAATGATCAACGTGTTGACTCATGGACCTTTTGTCTTCTCTGTAAATTGGAGGTTGAAGTACAGATCTTCCTCGACTTCAGTGGGTTTACATCTTAATACACCCATCATAAGGTAAAGATATCGTAAGCCAAAAATGTATTTAATATACCTAATCCACCAGAGACCATAATTTAGTCTAGCCTATCTTAAATGTGCTCAGAACACTTACATTAGCCTACAGAGGGGTGAAACCATCTACCACAAAGCATATTTATAATAAAGTGTTAAATATCTCATGTAACGTATGACTACTGTACTGAAAGTGAAAAACAGAATTGTGAGTGCACGGTTGTTGTAGAACTATTGGCTGTTTGCCCACATGATCACATCGCTGACTGGGACTGGAGGCAGCTGCTATCCAGCATCACCAGAGTCATCGTGCATATCACTATCCCAAGAAAAGATCCAAACTCAAAATTCTAAGCACAGTTTCTGCTGAATGCATATTGCTTTTGCACCGTTATAAAGCTAAAATGTTTTAAGTTGAGAAACCATCATAAGTCGAGGACTGCCTGTTTAATAAAATGAAATCATTTAGTGGACTCAAAGTTATAAATCCTGGTTTCAAGTTCTGGATATGCTTCTATGTGACCTTGAATTACACACACATATATATATACACACATGTTTTATTTGTGTGTGTGTGTGTGTGTGTGTGTGTGTGTATAATACACAAACAAATTTAAGAAAGATATTTTAGATATAAATTGGAATAATTTAAGAAATTCACATGTGAGAAATCACAAGTAATGCAATAAAGGCAAAAGTAATAAAAAAAATTTAAATACTATTAAAAGAGTTGGATAGCGGCCCTTGGGTGGCTCAGTCAGTTGAGCATCTGACTCTTGATTTCAACTCAGATTATGGTATCAGGGTCATGGAATTGAGCCCTGCATCAGGCTCCATGCTAAAGATGGAGGAGCCTGCTTAAGATTCTCTCTCTCTCTCTCTCTCTCTCTGCCCTTCTTTCCCACTCCCACTCCCTCTCTTTCTCTCTCAAATATTAAAAAATAAATAAAAATTTAAAATTAAAATAAAATAAAATAGTTGGACCATTGTATGTGTGGAGAGACTACCTAGCTAGTCACCAAGTCCAATTTCTCCTCTTCTTGCACTCAAAGACAGACTGTATCTCCCACCTTCCTGCAGTTAGATACGCTGTGTGACTGAGTTGAGGCCAATAGCCTGTGAATGGAGGGGAGGTGCTGCACTTCCAGGCTTGACCCATAAAAACATATTCACGAATCCTTTATTCTCATATCCCTCCCAGTGAGGACAGCCAACTTGGAAACCACATGTTGCAGATCCAGGAAGCCTGAGTCCTAGCAACAACGCCTATGATATACTACCTGTCACAGCACTGTTCAGAGCAACATGGACAAGAAATATACTTCTTATTGGATTAAGCCTAAAATTTTGAGATGTATCTATTAAGGCAGTGAAAGTGACAGACGGTAGACTCAAGGGGCAGGTTGCTGAGCTGCTGGAAGTGAAATTAGTCTCATTTTAATTGGGAAGAGCCCAATGCTGACAGTTAACTATGAAAACAGGGTCTGTATGAGGCCCAGTCAATGACTGGTCAAAACATAATCTGGTCAAATTAGCAGTGCCAGCAGTCCTTAAAGGAGACTTCTGCCAATCCTGCCAATTAAAGTTTTCTGAACCACAGGCAAACATCTCAGAGGGTCCTGCTTATCCCTTTCCAAAATGTTTGCTCATCGATATGTCCACTGTGGAAATATATTCCTGTGAATTCCAAATTAGATGAAATTTGAATACCTGGAACTATCAAGAATAGCAGGTCTCACACAGTCTCCTTTGATTTGGACTCAATTTTTATTTATATTTCTGTGAAGCCTTAATTAATCATGGAACTGAAATCATATACAGCTACTGGTCAGCCTTTTGATTTACATTCTAAAACCATTGATAATAAATTGAAAAAACTCCAAGACAAAAATTGTAAAAATAATGTCCAGTTTAAATGGTATTCACATGGCAGCTAGTGGTCATAAGTCTTTTTTTTTCTTTTTTTTTTTTTCAACATTTATTTATTTTTGGGACAGAGAGAGACAGAGCATGAACGGGCGAGGGGCAGAGAGAGAGGGAGACACAGAATTGGAAACAGGCTCCAGGCTCTGAGCCATCAGCCCAGAGCCCGACGCGGGGCTCGAACTCATGGACCGCGAGATCGTGACCTGGCTGAAGTCGGACACTTAACCGACTGCGCCACCCAGGCGCCCCTAGTGGTCATAAGTCTAAACAGAAACCTGAGATGAGAAAATAGTCTCCTCCAAAATAAACTCTTCCAGATCTGGTTCCCTGTGTCGCAACACTGTAAAATGCTATTTCATATTTTCCACCTCATTATAGCCAAATGTGAGGCCCAAAGAACTTGTATTCAGTAAATTCTTAGGAAGTTATTTGTTTTATTACAAATTCAGCAGCTGGGGGTGGAGCTCTTTTCTTCCTCTGTCTAAGCTCTTGTATGTTTTAATAACTCATGCATCATTCCCCATGCCAGATTATTAGAGATTTGAGTCTCTGGCAGGGACAAGCCCATTAAGATTATAGCTAAATTAAGGGAAAGACCAGAGACACAACCTAGTGCTTCTGGTACGGCTGTCTGGTTATTGCACAGACCCTACTACCTAATGTTGCTGAAGCATCACACTACCCACAGGCATAAAGTAACAGCAATGACACCCAATTAATAAGAAAACTGAGGCATACCAAATATGTAATTAGTAGCATAACTAATAACACCCAGGTCTCACTTGTTTACTCAAAAACTAGTCCAATTGGAGAATCTGAAATTATTCTAACCATACCTTATTATTACTGCCATACATAGTCTGTCTGCTAAAGTCACAACTCCAGTAAGGACATTGGCAATGAGACCTGTCCCGACATTGGACATCTCTCTGCATCACACCCAGCCCCATACACACAGAGTCGATATGTATTTTGGAGTTCATTGGATTCCTAAGGTTAAACGTGAGGCATATATTATTTAGTGTTTTTATGTTTCCTAAATCAGTTACTGTGCATCTATATAAAAAAATCATTTCATTTTACTCCCTAAGAATCATTTTCGTAACAAGTGCCCCAAACTGGGAAATGTTTTTTCCCCATCAAGGTAAAAAGGAGCATTCATTTTTGACTCAGATTACAACAGGCCCAAACTTTACACTGAACAAATTCTGGATAACAAGTAACTTTTACTTTTTGATCAAGGCAATGCTTATTTTAAATAGCACCCCTAAAAGAAAAAAAAAAGACAGTATGTGCTATAAGAAAGCATACAAAAAAGACCCTCCCTCATCTTTTTAAACTCAAAAAAAAAAAAAAAACTGGCCACATAATCAGATCTCCAAACAATACATGATATATACACAATGTTCATCTCTAAAACAATTTTTTTGGTAAATTTAACAAATCATCTCTTCCCAACGTCCCCATTTGTGATTCAAGTTTTCTAAAAAGAAGTGCAGGTTAGAATAAAGACATCTTACTGAATTACATGATTAAGTGATTAAAACAATCTTATATCTGAATCAAATAATGTCTTCCATTTGCAGAGCTGATCGAGACAGTCTGCCACTTAATGTCAGTTCTCCACAGATTTAAAATTTTTGTGGCCATAGTGGATATACATTTACATGATCACAGGATCTCTTTCCTGCAGAACTCTTCTAATTTGTAAGAGTTCTTCATTTTGCTAGATACAAATTGTTTTAAATGAATGTATGATAAAAAGAAAACTCTATTCTAAGTCTTATTATCCTTTCAAATATTTTCTATGTTAATACCACAGGTTAAATTCAATGTTCATACAACATCTATTATTCCACATGTACTCTACTTCTGATTAAGATAGAGAAAGTTGTGAAAGAGTATTGTTTCCATGGTAAATACTCCTTTGCAGCTCCCCATTTATCTGCAACTTAGAATTCAGGTTGAGGTCCACCCAAGAGAAACTTGGCTGGTCTGTGTTAAACAGAATCTCACTAGGATCTCTTGTCAACTCTGATTTCACAAATGACCAAGCTGAGGACCATGTTCTTGCAACTATGGCGTGGTCTTCTACTCTTAGACATGGATCCTGACTATGGCATTACCATTGTCCTTTTATTCCTGACAATTCTCTGCCTACTCCCTCTTCCTCTGAGTCCCTTTTCTCAGTATGATTCAACTTCGAGCATATAGGCCAAGAGAACCAATCAAGGCACAGAAATTAGTAGGTATTTGTGCCTTTAGGACCTGTATATACCCAGCTCAGGTACAATGCTTTCTGAGATCTCCTCACCAAATCCCACTCGTTTTTATTAGTAACATCAGCAAGTCCACTGGAACATTTCCACTAACTGAGCACTGGAGACAGATCCATATCTTCCATGTAGTTCTTCCCAACTCAGTACCCTGAAGTCAATTCTCAAACCTGAGGGACATGATCAGCACTAGTCTTTTGATGGGAACATATTCCATCTTTTACCAACTAGACTAGCCTTGCTTTATCAAATGGAAATGGAAAATGAACATTGTAAGAATGGAGGTGCTTACAGTTGAGCATCCCTTAAAATGGTCCCCAAAAGAAATAGGATAATTCGTATCAGAAGTAACTCATTCAAGTCTGCAATACATGAGGATATGCTCTGTGACACATACATGGATAAATAATTACAGCCAAAGGTATATGATCTAATGGAGAGTGCTTCCCTTGGGCCCTATGGAGATGGCACCATTGAGCGAAATGGATTTTTATAGAACTTTTAAAACTTATGTTACAATATGCCTGCACTTGTTTTTACTACTGTGTAACAGATAATTGTACATTTAGTAGCTTAAAACAAGACCGATTTATTAAGTCACAGTTCTGAGGTCAAAATCTATACAGCATGACTAGGTTTTCTGCTCAGGATTTTACAAGGCATAATCAAGATGTTGGCTGCCTATGTTTTCATCTGGAACTATGGGTTCTCATCAAGCTTTTTTTTTTTTAATTTTAAAATTTTTATTTTTGAGAGAGAGAGAGACAGAGTGTGAGTGGGGGAGGGGCAGAGAGAGAGGGAGACACAGAATGTGAAGCAGGCTCCAGGCTCTGAGCTGTCAACACAGAGCCTGATGTGGGGCTCAAACCTCATGACCTGAGCTGAAGTCAGACACTTAACTGACTGAGCCACCCAGGCGCCCCCTCTTCAAGCTTATTCATGTTGTTGGCAGAGTACATTTCCTGTGGTTGTAAGACTAAAGTTTCTATTTCTTCATTGGCTATTAGCTGGGATCAGTCTCAGCCCTTGGAGACTGCCCCCCATCTTACAACAAGCAATGGACCCCCTCTTCAAAGCCAGTAATGGATCCTCTCCCCAGTGTTACATTTCTCTCATTCTTTGAATTTCTTCTCCTCATCCCTTTTAAGAGCTCACCTGATTACAACAGGCCCATAGAGGACGATCTCCTATTTTACAGTCAATAGGTATGGGACCTTAATTACATCCACAAAATCCTTTTGCAGCGGTACCCAGAGTAACGTTTGAATAACTGGGAAAGTGTGTATACACCAGGAATCTTGGAGGCTATCTTAGAATTCTGCCCACCACAGTAGCCGAATGCATATTTTCAAATAATATTTTCCTAGAGGAAATTGCTCAACACAAATATTTCCTATCCTACCTTCCTGTATACTTATAGTATTAGTTTTTTATTGCTATATTATGAATTCCCAAAAACTGGTGACTTACACATTACAAATACATTATCTTACAGTTCTATAGGTCAAAGTCTGACACAGTTCTTGCTGGGATAAAACCGAGATAATGCAGGGCTTTGTTCCTTTCTGGAGGCCTTTTCCAGCTTTTAGAGGCTGCCCACCTCCCTTCACTCATGGTCCTCTTCCCCCATCTTCTCTGTTAATAACAGTAGGCTGAGTCTTCTCATACCACCTTCTCTCTGGTCATCTGACCCAAAGAAATGTTCTCTGCTTTTCAGCACTCAAGTCATTAGGTTGGGGCTACGTGAATAATCCAAAATAATTTCCCCATCTCAAGATCCTTCACTTAATCACATCGGCAAAATCCCTTTGCCATAGAAAGCAACACTCACAAATTCCAAGAATTACAGCACGAATGCCTTTGGAGGTCACTAATCTGTCTACCTTATCTACCTTTTTAAAATAGAGGACTGTGGATTAGGTTTGTCACTCAAATCATATCTCAAGAGACTGTAGAACTATGGCTTAGAGAGCATGTGATATACATACCTAATGGACCTAAGTATAGTAATACATACCTAAGTATTTCCTGGAAGAGTGGATATTGAGTATTACATAATGACATGCGTCACATGTCAATATAGACCAACAGCCAAGAATACAAACTTCCAATTATAAGACAAATAGGTTCTGAGGATAATGTATAGCATGAGGATTATAATTAATACTACTACATTATATACTGGGAAGTTACTAAGAGAGTAGCTATTGCATGTTCTCACCACAAAAAAATAAATAGTAATTATGTGACACAGTGGAGGTGTTAGCTGATGCTATGGTGGTAGTCATTTCACAATATGTAAGTATATTAAATCAACCTGTTGTGCAAGGTCAACTTACACAATGTTATATGTCAGCTCATTCCTTCAAAAAAAGCTGCAAAAAAGACAAAAGTTGTCCTTAAGAGGAAGAAAAAAAAAGTCAACAACATGTGCAAATAAAATTGGGACCTCCAGTTTTTCCCAAAACATGTGCTGTGAGAATCAAATTACTATAGTCATTTATAGTTGTTACACAAAGAATCACAAGCACATACATTTGGGAAATGTCAAGTTAAAATTAAACCGATTCCTTCTCAGAGTCCTGAATATGCTAATGTGCGTTGTAAATCTACAAGAGAGCAACATGTATTCTTATTATATATATAAAAAATGTTTTTAATTTTTTTTTAGTGTTTATTTATTTTTGAGGGAGAGAGAGAGAGAGACAGAGCATGAGAGAAGGTGGGCAGAGAGACTGGGAGACACAGAATCTGAAGCAGGCTCCAGGCTCTGAGCTATCAGCACAGAGCCCGATGTGGGGCTCGAACTCACAACCGTGAGATCATGACCTAAGCTGAAGTCAGACGCTTAACCAACTGAGCCACCCAGGCACCTCCCCCCGCCACCCAAAAAAATGTTTTTAAAGGGCTTATAAAACTTGAGGAACTGATAGTGTCCATTCACTGTGCTGCAGCCATAGTTTTCAACTGGCTCTTCCTTCCTTGTGTCTCTTCTTTTTTCTGTCCATCCTTCCTTGTGTCTTATCCTACTGTCTTACTTCCTACCTTTATTCTTTCTCTTCTCTTTTAACCTACAGTCATCCCTTCATGTAAATGTGACTTCAAATGCCTGGAGTTGCAAAAAAGACTTGGTCTGGAAAATGGGTGGCATTGAGGAGGGCACATGTTGGGATGAGCACTGGATGTTGTATGTAAGGAGTGAATCACGGCAATCTACTCTCGAAGCCAACAGCACACTATAATGGACAGTATAAACTGTCCATTAGCTAACCTGACAATAAATTATATTTAAAAAGTTAGAAAAACAGCTGTTGTTAAAAAAAGGAAATGGGGAAAGCAATATGAGTAAGTTACAGAGAGAATGGTGCTTTTATTGAATCTTGATGTTTTGATTGTGCTTCCCTGATTTATTGAACACCATTAGACTAAAAAATTCCTGAACAAAGGATTAGGGATTTACTTCTTTTGTTTTACCTCCTGTTCTTTTTATGTTCATAATCTTTCCGAGTTTGTCATCCATTCACTCCCAGTTATTCTTTGGAGGGGACTCAAGAATCCAAATAAATATACCACTAAGCTATAATAAGGTTTCTTTACATACTATCACCAGGCAATAAGCAATTCTGATTTATTGAATATTCCAATATAGTATAATCCTAACCATATACACTAACATTTGCTTTTCAGTTTAGTAGTTTTTAGTACACTCTAAAATTTATCACACAATTCCTACATGACTAAAGACATGTTTGCTGTTTTTGAAACAAAATATCATGATATAATAAAACTCAAATGCATGTTTATGGGATGAGGACAGGCGTAAGGCTATTTGACACTATGCTAATATATTCACCAAAATACTGTGTTTTCCCATTTGGCCCAAGTGTCTCCTCTTCCCATCCTATTTTCTGTTCTGTCACACCATCTGCTTTTGAAGCTATCCACTCTGCTTTGATTACTCTTATTTGATCAGCCCTATTTTAAATATCATCAGAATCTATTTATTTACTAGACTTTTCCCCTTTCCCTACCCACAAATTTAACTCTCTTATGGTTTAATAAAAAACCCTCAATTAATATTCTTTTAATCCACCAGCGTATCGTCCTCTTTTCTTTACAGCTTGCTATCCGAGAAACCTTACTACATGCTTTACACATTTTATTTCATGTAACCCACATAATAATCCTATGGTGAAGAATTTATCATTAGACTCAGTGGAATACTGCAACTCATAGAACTTCATAATAGATGGTGGTGGAATTCAAACGCAGATATAGCAGACTTCAAAGCCAATATGTAGCTTCTCAATGGTTATCAATGGCTTCCTAACTGTTAAATACAACCGCTATTTCTTTACCCTCTTCTTTCAGGAGCAATTTGGATTGTTGATCACACTCTTTTTGAAGCAATGTTGTACTGTAAGATTTATTCTCTGCTGACTAGCCCTAAAGTGCTGGTCCTAACATACATTGTTTTTCTTTTAATCTTAAGAGAAAGTATAATTTGGGGTAGTGTGAGAGATTTTATGAATGCTACAATATAACAGGGTTTAAGAATTTTTACAATATTTCATTGCCTGGTCTCCTTCTGTAATTCTTTGGGAAACTGACAGCAATTATTAGTCCTTTGCCAAAACTAGCAATGAATTCCAGCCACTTGTATTGAGTAGTCCAATGGTTCATCTTCCGGCTTTCCTTCTATTCTAAATCATGCCAAATCTTTATTTAATTAATAGGCCCAAAAGACGCAAGTTTGTTAGATTAAGTTGTGCTGATATACATGGTAATTCCTAAAACAAATGATATTTTCTGCATTGAAATTTTCTGATTGAACTTCCTGAAAGTCACCTTTTCAAACCACACTTTATTGACAGATTGCAACCAATTCTCTTTCCCTAACATACAGTTCTATCTAAAATGCTTCTACTACAAACTGAGGGTTGATGGGGGGTGGGAGGGAAGGGAGGGTGGGTGATGGGTATTGAGGAGGGCACCTTTTGGGATGAGCACTGGGTGTTGTATGGAAACCAATTTGACAATAAATTTCATATATTGAAAAAATAAATAAATAAAATCTAATTTGTCTGTTAAATAAATAAATAAATAAATAAATCAAATGCTTCTACTTAACTACCCTACAACCCAGCAATAGCACTTCTAGGGATTTATCCAAAGGATACAGGAGGGCTGATTCACAGGGGCACATGTACCCCAATGTTTATAGCAGCACTTTCAACAATAGCCAAATTATGGAAAGAGCCTAAATGTCCATCAACTGATGAATGAAGAAGATGTGATTTATATATACAATGGAACACTACTTGGCAATGAGAAAAAATGAAATCCTGCCATTTGCAGGAACGTGGATGGAACTGAATATATTATGCTAAGTGAAATAGGTCAGTCAGAGTTTTCACTCATATGTAGATCTTGAGAAACTTAACAGAAGACCATGGGAGAAAGGAAGGAGGAAAAATAGTTACAAACAGAGAGGGAGGGAGGCAAACCATAAGAGACTCTTAAATACAGAGAAAAAACTGGGGGGGGGGCACTGAGGAGGGCACTCGTTAGGATGAACACTGGGTGTTGTATGTAAGCGATGAATCATGGGAATCTACCCCAAAACCAAGAGCACACCATATACAATGTATGTTAGCCAACTTGACAATAAATTATATTAAAATAAAGAAATAATTTTAAAAATGCTTTTACCTGAAGGTAAGAATTTGTGTGTGTGTTTCTTTGATTATTAATCTTTCTGATAAGAATGCAGTTCTTGTACATAGTGGTAAAATACCACTTAAAATAAGTTTAATTTAAAACCTATTAGCTAAAAACATGTTTGCTGGCAGGTAACATTTTCTCAAAAAGAAGATAATCTCTTATTTAATTACTTGCAAAAATGGTTATTCACATACTTCCTAATGAGAATTTTAACAGCAGTTAACTGACAACTCACCGAAGGAAAGCAGATCCAATTTTAGTAATAATTATCCAAGAAGAAGAAACATTAAAAACAGGTTTTGAGTCTAATATATGCCCAGAGTTTCATCTTTTTTTAGGTGTCCTAATTAAGTGGAAGAAAATTGATTAATGGCACATAAGCGGAAGAGGAAAAGGAGCATAAACTAATGGTCATATGAACTTGAACTTGGGTTTAAATCCCACCTCTGATACATAGTAACCACTTGACCTTGGGCTATAACCTATAAAACTAGTAGTAGTAATATCCTACAAGACTATCAGGTTGATGCTATTATATGTGAGCATAATTCACAGTACCTTTTTAAGCACAGCTATTATTGGTAAACAAAATAAAGCAGCTGCTTAGTTTGTAAGAAAAAATACAAAGGTATTCTCTTTGGTGATAGGAACTTATTGTGAGAGAAAGTAGAAATCATCTCAGCAACCTATGTAGTCACTCTGGACTCTGCTATATTTAAGATTGGGATGTGTATCAGGCCTCATGCAAAGCTAAAATTATAGCTCAATCTTTTTTTTTTAATTTTCTTAATGTTCATTTAATTATTTTTTTTTAATTTTTTAATGTTTATCTATTTTGAGGGAGAGAGAGACAGAGTGCAAGCAGGGGAGGAGCAGAGAGAGAGAGGGAGACACAGAATCTGAAGCAGGCCGAGGCTCTGAGCTGTCAGCACAGAGCCTGACACAGGGCTCGAACCTACAAACTGTGAGATCATGACCTGAGCCGAAGTCGGACGCCCAACCGACTGAGCCATCCAGGTGCCCCTCATTTAATTATTTTTGAGAGAGAGAGAGGCAGGGAGAGAGGGAGACAGAGAAACCCAAGCAGGCTCTGCACTGATAGTGCAGAGAGGCTATCAGTGCAGGGCCCAACGCAGGGCTCAAACCCACGAACCGTGAGATTATGACCTGAGCAGAAACCAAGAATCCGACACTTAACAAACTGAGCCACCCAGGTGCCCCAATAGCTCGGTCTTTTAAGACACAACCTGAGTTCCAGGAGTCCTCCTGTTTTGTGAGCATCTATGCTTTCCAAGAGGAAAGATCTGAATTAGTTACTATCCAGTATGAAGTACAACCTGGGGTCAAAGTTCTTGACAAGCAACACCTTTATTTTCTACCTGAGCACGAAAACTCATCCTTGGCCCAGTCCGTCAAAACCAGAGAATGACATAGCTTCACTGATTAATCATCATACACACTGTACAATGGCAATTTTAGGCAGAAAGAAGGGGAGAATGCTATTTGCCCCAGCAAAAGGATGTTGGCATGGGCAGCATACAAATCTTCATGAAAATACCTCTAGTACAAAAGTCCCACTGGAAAATTTACAAATGTAACTACAAAGTCTAGGAATTGACTGTAATCAGTTCTCATGGGTTCTGTCTTCCTGCACAGTGGCCTAAAACTCTAAGACATAAGCTGGGGCAATCACAGGGCTCAGATCATTTGTTTGCCTTCTCTTAGGGACCACTGCTTCCTGCAGCCTGATGTCCAATGTCTGAATACCATTGTTTCACATATTTTGTCTTTCTTTTTTAAAGGATCGTCAAGAAGATAAATGTGGTCCTTGTTACTGCATGCTGTCTAAAAGCAGAGCTCAGCCCTGTATATTTGATCAATATGTTTTGAAAAATATAAAATCCCAAAAGTATGGGGGGGGGTGGGGAAAGGAGGCCTGAGTGGATGTTGAAATTCCCAAAGGAGGTTAAATTTTAGACAAATTTGTCTTAGACAAATTGGTTCAAGGCAAAACAATCTGTTCCATTTAAGCTATTATTTTTCTATCTGAAAATGATGGTAGCATCCCAAGAAGTGGTCAAGGGCTAACTGGAACTTCAGTCACACCATGAAAAATAGCAGCCCACCTCCATGGTCAACTGAATGCTTCATTTTTCCAGGTCCTTCTCAGACAGGGCCCAAGAAAGATGGACTGTAGGTGTCAGTTTAATGGCAAGCCTCTTCGAATCTTTTTTTACCAAACATGTAGATTAGACCACAGGACAGAAAGGAGAAAGGAGAGGGTGCTAATAACCCGAAGAAATTCACTGAAGTGACAGAATTCCATACAAGTAAAAGTTTCTGTAAACTTTAACTGTCATTGACCTCAGAGACACAAATCTAGACAAAGTCTACCTCGACAGAAGAGCCTACAGAAATTCTACTGACATTTAGTTTCTAGAGGCAAAATACTAGTAATCTTCAACCTGCTAGAGGGTAAAAAGAAGTGTCCACAGGTCACAGAGCCATCGTTTCATTTCTTCCCAGGGGACAAACTGTTCTGCACAGGAGCCATAGGCTTCACTATGATCCCGTGCTCCCAGTCGCTATCGGACCCTGTGCTACATGCTGGAGATACAATTACAACCGAGACATTCCTCACATATTTTTTGTTTCTCCTCAACCCCATGGGGAGAATGAGCCTGCCAAGCCTGCCTGATAAAACTAATTCCTAGAGCTTATTGAGAAGAAATTAAGTCCTATGAAATTCAGGTAATTTTTTTTTTTTTTTTTTGAGTCTTGCTTGAAAGAATAAAAGGCTTCTGAAAGTCTAAGTATTACCCTGCAACTGCCCGCCCCAACCAGTTTCAACGAGTCAACTTGGAAATGTTCAGTACCTGTTACTGGACAGCTGCCCATCCCCTGTACTTATTCCTGGTGACCAGTGGTGAGGGTACTTCCTCAAAGGCGGTTTGCTGAGCTTTCTCATCTAATGCCTTCCTTATCCACATCCTTTTTGCCCTACTCTTAAGGAAACTTCACATCTTTGTGTCACTGTATCTCTTGCCCTAAATAGAAAACTGTCATATTTGGGTCACCTGGGTGGCTCAGTTGGTTAAGCATCTGACTCTTGATTTTGGCTCAGGTCATAATCTCATGGTTCATAGATTCAAGCCCCATGTTGGGCTCTGCACGGACAGCACAGAGCCTGCTTGGGATTCTCTCTCTCCCTCTCTCTCTCCCCCTCCCCCACTGTGCTCACTCTCTCTCCCTCTCAAAATAAATAAGTAAACTTTAAAAAAAGAAAACCGTCACATTTATTTTAGCTTTAGTTTTTTATTTGTATTAGAATTACAACTTTATTGTTTTTGATTATTTTATATAACAAATATCACTTCACTTACATTTTGGGTTAAATGAGCTCAGTAGGTTACTCCTGTGCTCTGAGTCGATGGTAAAACCTATCCTAAGTTTCCAAACCATAATTCACAAATGAACAGAAGCCAAGTTGAGGATGTACTGTGATGTTCTGTTTCTATATATACAACCTTCCTTATATATTTCGTATGTGTTTGCCCTGTGTGTCTCAAGAATATGTGGAAGGATGCAATACGGTCAGGTCAAGAAGGAAACACACAGGCATGCCTGAAAGAATGAATGCTTTCTAAAGGAACCTTGTACACTTAAATTCTAAAACTTTGAGCAAAATAATTCAGAGAGCCTCCAAATGAATGGCCTCCTTCAATGAAACAAATTATAAACTGCCTAAGGTTATAGAAGTGAAATGCTCTAGGGGCGCCTGGGTGGCGCAGTCGGTTAAGCGTCCGACTTCAGCCAGGTCACGATCTCGCGGTCCGTGAGTTCGAGCCCCGCGGGCTGATGGCTCGGAGCCTGGAGCCTGTTTCCGATTCTGTGTCTCCCTCTCTCTCTGCCCCTCCCCCGTTCAAGCTCTGTCTCTCTCTGTCCCAAAAATAAATAAAAAACGTTGAAAAAAAAATATTTAAAAAAATTTAAAAAATAAAAATAAATAAAAAAAGAAGTGAAATGCTCTAGAAAAAAGATCTTCAGGTGAGAGGAATTACAATTTAAATAAGCCCTGAGTTTCTCACCTCAGGTTATTTTCCCTTTTGAGCTGTGCTGTTTCACAGTGTAGTCACTAGACACCTGTGGCTGTTTAAGTTAAATAAAATACAAAATTTAGTTCCTCAGGCAAGCTAGTCACATTTCAAATGCTTAATAGCCAGTGGTTAGCTGCTACCATATCACACAGAACAGATAAGGCATGTTTCCATTGTCAGGGAAAGTTCTGTTGGACAGCACTGCTCTAGAATTCTTATTGGATTACCAACTTCCATGAGTTCACCAAGTGTCTAGAAGGAACAAAAATACTTTTACTCAGCAGAGACAAGAAAATGATATCAAGAGAATGTCATTCAATAATAAAGGAAAAGTGAAAAATTATTCTAGACAGTAACAAAGGACTGAAAATAGTCACATTCAGAGTAGAGGTTTCTGATATTCCAAGTAAAAAAAACAAAAACAAAAACAAAAAAACTTCACAGATCTTGACTTCCATTCCTACCCTGAAGATTGAGTCCCATCTTCCTGGGCCCCTCAAAGCTAATTTATAGCAAAACTTTTCTTCTTACTCCTACATAACCACAGGTTAATTTCTTACAGCCTCTGCATTTTTCCTGAAATATCACAGACAACTGACAAAAAAGCCTTACAAGTCAGTTTTAAGTTTATCTACCTGTAGTGCATGACCTAATCCTCAGTTTTATTTGAATTTTATCCACTGAGGTTATTAAAGCTCTAACCTAGTGATCCTTAATCTTATTTCAGCCTTAACACAAACAAGGAAAAGCACGCCCTTCTAGTAAGAAAGAATCATCACAAAGATGACTCTCAACCCAGGGGGATGGGACCACCAAACCTTTATAAAGAAAGTTGTTGCATATTTCCAGAAATCCACCCGAGTAATTCTGATATGCTTGTCTGGGAGGGGAAGTACCCAACTTCATTAAGAATGACTATTACAGAGGCACCTGGGTGGCTCATTCGGTTAAGCGTCCGACTCTTGGTTGCAGCTGAGGTCATGATCTCACGGTTTGTACCCATGTTGGGCTCTGCACTGACAGCACGGAGCCTGCTTGGGATTCTCTCTCTCCCCCCACCTGCCCCTCCTTTGCTCATGCTCTCTCTCTCTCTCTCTCTCTAAAAATGAATAAATAAACTTTAAAAAAAAGAATGACTATTGCAAAGTTTCTCGTAACAGAACTCTGGCAAGTTCTGACCCTTCCCACCATTCCTAGATTATCAGTTTTTCCCTACAATATTGTGTAAGCATATTCATATAAAAGTCCTATACTTGCTTACAAGAAATTAGTCTTATACATTAATAGCTCCATGTATAATAACAAAATCACCATAGAATAAGTAATTTTCTTTTAAAGTAAAAATCATTTCAATACTCACATGCGGATAAATAAGATGTCTTTCACATATCTCTGGTCTTTCTGAATCCCTTCCTGCAATGATTTTGCAACGACCCGCAGTTTTACACTACACTGAATGCCAGGCGTAAGTCAATGGATGGCAAGGGGCCAAATGAGGTAAAGAAAAACCACAAAGACTAGAAGACACACTAGTGGTAGATGAGTGTATCTCGGTAAGCCCGAGGAGAATCATGTGAAATTGTTCGTGCTACATCGAGCCAGCTGTAATGAGAACATTCCCTTATCAAATAGGACATGTGTTGGCACCAATATGAAGAAAGTGATGGTATACTCTACTGTAAATGAATAATATTAACAAAGTGTTAACTGACTGAATATCATTAACAGTGTTCACTGTGTTTTATACATGTCACTGAAGGAACACACATGACATATTCATGTCTTTTGAAGTTTACTACTGACAAGGTGGTAGTAAATCTTTATATCACCTTTTTTCCCGTATATTAATTAACAGGAATTAACGAGGACACCATGCCAAAGAACTGAATATGGGCCAAAGCTAAAAAAAAAAAAAAAAAAAAAAAAAAAAAAAAGTCCTTTTCAAAGCTTCTGTCGAGACATTTATGTAGCTAAAGGTGACAACAGGAATTCCCAAATTTCTCTGTCTAGAAGATCAAGGAAACAGAGCTCTAGCCCCATGTCTAGCCACCACCTGCAGACAGAAGATGGGCACTGAGATTCTTCTGTGTGAGAATATGACGCACTGTCTCCAAAGCGGAGATAACGGGTAGGGGAATCTATACTGAGTATGCTGTGTTTAGAAAATGTGTCTCTTCATCTCTTCATTATTGTGGAGTTAGGCTGAATTGTTTCAAGAATTAGTGTTTGCCTTTAGGAGATGCGTATGATTGATTTCATTTACCTAACATTACAGGAGTAACAAAATTGTGACGGAGAGTAGATCGAAGGTTGCCAAGGATTAGGTTCGGGGGAGAGTGCGGCTGCAAAGTGGGAGCACAAGGGAGTTTCTCTGGGGCGATGGAAGTTTGGTATCCCAATTGTGTGTACACACAAGATTTTGTAGAATCGTATATAAAAAACTGTATATAAGAACTAGTGAAATACAAATAAGGTTTGCAGTTTTTGCAAATAGTTTATACCAATGTTCTAGTTTTGATAATTATGCTATGGTTTTGTAAGTTGTGGTCACTGAGAGAAGATGGGTGAAAGATATACGGGAACTCTATTTTTGTGACTTCTACGTGAGGCTGAAATTACTTCCAAAACAATTTTTCTTAGGAAGGTTTAAAAAAAAAAAACCTAAACCAAGAGTATATAAATATGTATATAGGAATTTCTTGCAAATTTTCTGTCAGTTTTAAGTTATATGAAAATTTACAAGTTAACAAAAAGGGTGTTGGGTCGCTTATATAATCTCCAGAGGACCAGGCGCTGGGGCCACGCAGCCAGGCTTTCTGCCCAAATAAACACCACAGAACTGGTCTAAGACATCGCTGCTCCTGTCACCAAACACAGCACTGCATCTCCCTGGAGCCACAGACAGCAGACGCATACTCTTGCTGCAAGCACAGTGGCATGGTTGTCTCCAGCAGTTGCCTCCACAGATCCCAGAAGAGCTTCTGAAGGGCGCTGACTTCGTCGCAGAAGTAGTTTCGGACTCAGTCTGTCTATCCGATGGATGGCGCCCAGGCCATGTGATAAAGCCCTAGCTGCAAAGGGTCACGAGAATGTCTGGTACACTTTCAGAGTAAAAAGCAAGCTCTGCCTCAAAAGGTGGGGTGATTTCTCCAACATTGCAATGAGGGTCCAAGACTGGGTCATCAAAAAGAATGACAAAGACCTACTACAAATAATAAATGGAAGCACGGCTTTTCCACATCATTCTCCTGCTAAGGCCAGGTGAGCCATAGTCTTAACACTACTGAGAAGTTAATTCAGGGTAACTAATGATGCCAGAAGCATAGGGTACATACAGCAGCAGGCAAGGCTCTCTCAACAGGAATAACTCAGGGTTGAATGCGGGACTAATCTCTTTTCTTTACCAAAACAACTTGAGAAGACTGTTGATTCTTAAGGGGAAGGGAGCTAACACTTGGGTGTTTTTTGGGTTTATAAACGTGTGTCAGACAGGCTGAAGAGGAAATTTATTTTCTCACCCTCAAGGTAACACAAACAAAATTTTCAGATCTCTAGCGCAGAGTCAGACTTAACCTCAATATTTTTTTTTCTTTTGCCACTTGGATAATTGGTAGCAAGTATACTCATGAAATAATAAGAAATGAGATGGCCAGAAATGAAGATGTGAGGGAGAAAAGGAAAAAGAAAAGTTTAAGAGGCTAAGACGTAAAGGGGTAAGAAATAATACTGATAATGGTAGAACGGAGGCAAAATCATTGAAGGGATAGGGTCTGTTTTACAAGTACAAATGGCCCATATGAAAACTATTCAGACTTAATAACACAGAAATGAAAAAACAGGAGTCTAAGTCCCACTGAGTTTCATGAGAATCATGTACACTTTCAGTCACCATCGATCCCTAATACACGTATGACCTCACTTAGTGCAAACCGTCTAATACTGGCGTATTCAACAATGACTACGTTGTCATTGATCTTTCCAGGATAAATAACTTGAAGAGCCACTGTTCTTAATTATTTCATGCAAATAAGTGAACTTCACCAAAATGATGATTAGCCACCATTGGCATGTATTGTCAAATAATTAATATTGTGCCACAACTTGTCTCTTCTTTCTGAGACCAAAGGTAGTACCCCATTGTGAAACTGAGGGGACTTTTGACATTCAGAGAAAATATGTTTCCATCCTGAGAACATAATTAAATAATATACAAATCAACTTTCACATTCATTTAATGTAATAGTGATATCTACATATATTTTGTCTTTTGTTTTGAAATTTCTCAAGAATATTTGCCATAGGCATTTCTTTCTTTGATTTAAAAAAAATAAGTTCTGTTATTGCTAGTGGATCATAAAGTGAAAAAAAAATACTTAAATTACAGAACTATCAGGCAACACATAAATTTTAGGATATGCAAGATACTTTGATTACTATTTTTTAAATTTTTTTCAATTTTTATTTCTTTTTTTTTTAAGTTCATTCATTTCAAGAGAGACAGAGATAGAGTCACATAACCTTGTGATTATTTAATTTAACTTTTGGAAAAAATTATGTTTGCCAATTGTGATAAATATCAAGTTTCTGTGCAGCTTGAGTACAAAATCGGGAGATTTTTTTTTTTTCAATGTTTATTTATTTTTGGGACAGAGAGAGACAGAGCATGAACGGGGGAGGGGCAGAGAGAGAGGGAGACACGGAATCGGAAACAGGCTCCAGGCTCTGAGCCATCAGCCCAGGGCCTGACGCGGGGCTCGAACTCACGGACCGCGAGATCGTGACCTGGCTGAAGTCGGACGCTTAACCAACTGCGCCACCCAGGCGCCCCTAAATCGGGAGACTTTTAACAAGAAGCTTGACGTGTTACTGAGGGAAGGCTCATGGCTAAATAGAGGCCAGGTGGCCAGCCCACAAAAGCAGTTGGAATTAAATTTTGTGGTCCACCACACTCTGCAAGGCATTGTGGGGTCTCCCAACTGACCACTGGAAGCAAAGCCATGGTCCACGGTGTTGGATGATGGGATTAAGGAACTAATTCAGTGAGTGAGCTGCCTTCCCTGGAGGGGAGGCAGGTCCTTAAAATCCAAACTTCCAAGCCTAGAAGCAAGAACTAACTTGAGTCTAATGCAGAAGGTGAAAGGACATGGCAACGGAATGCTCTAAAAAACCTCTAGAGTTTCTCAGGTATTCTTAGAGATATGTCTAGAAATATTCAGCCACCAGTTTGGAGTCCTGGTGACCAAGCTCCCCAGCAAGGACTAGGACATTAGCCAATAGAGTTCAGGTTCAAGGTTAAACCCCTGTTCCAGTGATAAACTGGTACTGGGAACCAATAATGGTAATTAGGTCCAAATATCAGCAGCCCAGAGACATGAATGCAGTGCAAGAAAGCAGAACTGAGTAAGAAATGATTTGGATCTCAGATGGGCACACATAAGGCTTATCCAAAATATGCCAGGTGTAAAATTCTAGATATTAATATGCCAACAGGCCTGGTTCTTATTGATTCGTGAACTGACTGGTTTTCATGGCTAGTAAAAAAGGCAGGCATTTGTGACCTAGTATTCTAGTCATTCACATTACAAGAGCATTTAACAAATATTTTGAAATATGAAAAAAGAAAATAAATATCTCATAATTCTACAATACAAAGATGAGACAAGTACCATTAAACTTTATTTTTTAGTACGTTTAATGTTCTACATGCACACATACACATATACCATTATTTCAAAATAAGAGTCTCTATTATACACTCTGTGAAATGATCACATTATTGTAATTGCTTAGTTGTTTGTCTTCTCTGTCAAACAGGCAGAGGCAGTATCTTACTTGCCGTCATTATCTTTCTATCCAGCGTAACACCTAGCACAGGAAGCCAGACATTATATGATAATGCATACTTCTATGGTTTTTTAAATAAATATGCCAAACTGACCTTGTGACAGGTGTACCACAAGCAATTATGAGAGGTTCATTTCCCTTCATTCTTAACAAAACTGCATCTTTTCACTTTTTAAGAATCTTTGCCATTTTGACGGGATGAATTTGCCTCTCAATTTTCTATATTGGCATTTCTAAGCTATGGAGCTTGAATAATTTTCATATGGGTCATCAGTATTTGCTAAATAAACACTACCCTTTCAATGATTTTGCCTCAATTCTGCCACCACTAATATTCATTGCCTCTTGAAAACTGAGTTAACAGTTTTATTTGTCCCTTGTTCAGCCTCCCCTAAAACTAATGAGACTTTTCAGGAAGTACCATTGAAGAGGAATCCTTCCTGCCCCTGGATGTTAAAGCAACATCTTGGAGAGGAAAATCATAGGTACCGGTGACAAACAGATTTGAATTTGAATGCTGGCTTCTCTACTGATTCATTTGAGTGACCTTAAACAAGACAATCAACCCCTATGAACTTCAAGTTCCTCATTTAGGAGAAATAATGCCAATGTGTCTTGCATAGTTGCTACAAAGACCAAATGATATAAAAATATGTAAAAGCACTATATAAATATAGGTTATGTTACTCTGGCTACTACTTTCCTTGAGGATAAATATTACATCCATCATCTGTTTTGAGACAAATTGGCAAAGACAGCTTTCTTGTCAAGGCTAAAAATAAAACACAAGAGAGACTTGGTGTTGCCCAGGAGAGTGTATATGGCTATTGAAGTTTGCACTTTCTAAGGAAGCTAATAAAACTAAATAAGAACTTATTCCACTGACACCTTAATGTCATTCTCTGCAGTAACCCAATTTGCTCTACTTGTCTTTCTACAGAAGTGGAAATTTGTGCTGCAAAGAGAAGCACAAGCAGCTTCCTCTCAGGGGTTATTTGAACGGCGCGGGCGTGGGGGGCAGCACTGACTGACATGAAGGTGCCTAGAGCTGAGAGAATGACTGGGAAGGAATCCTAAATGAGCTAGGACAATTGCCAGCCTGGCTTTCCTGTTTAATAATTTTAGACAGCAAACAAAGAAACTTAAAAAAGGCTCTTGGATCCAGTCTTCCTCTATAGGCTTTACACAGTCTAGACAAGAGCTGCTAACAATCATTCTTACCCTTGGCTTCCTTACCATTTGGGGAAGTCTCAATTGTCTCAAACAGTGGTGCATAGTTCCTCCAAATGGTTAAATGCAGGTTATGTTTATTTCACATTCACTTTAAAATACTTAAATATATTCCTTACAATAATTTTGGAGGAAATAAGAGTATTCTGAAATCACGCTGTGGTACATATTCTTCCTTAAACGAGATGGGGGAAATCACTCCAAATAAAGTCTATAATAGAATGGGGAGGAACCACCTAGCTCCCTGTTTCCAAATTGTGGTCCTCAGATTCTTAGAATCCTATCAACTATTTTAAATGTTTCAAAAAGGAGAGTGGAGATTTTATATTTACATGCCATTACACTTCTCCCAAAGATCTTAGCAGAACCTTTCTGTCCATATCATATCAGTTATTCCACTTTGACCAAAGACAATCAACCCCTCTGTTTGGCAGGCATAGTTAGTTATTGCAAAAATGAATAGTTATGATTTTATGAACAAAAAGGTTGGTAAACAAATGACTTAAAATGAGTTCTTGCTGGCTAACGTGTTGGGGAAAACAATCTAGATCACTGACCTAATGTTACAGATGAGACTCAATATTACACATTGAGTTGGTGCAGCCCACGATTGGCACTTAGATATCCTGGCTCATAATCCAACGCTTGTCGCTCCAATCCAAAATCAGTATTTGCATGGAGTTGAAAGGGGGCTACCTAAATAATAGCAATAATTAAAGAAGACCCTGGGTCTTTATTTATACATTCAATAGCCAGTTCCTGGCCTTACTACGTGCATGCTGTGGCCATGCTTGCCTTTGTTGGGGGATACAAAGGTGAGTGAGACAAATTCCTTGCCCTTAAAGAATTTAAAGCCCAAAGGAAATAATGTATTTGCATAAATAAGGAGTGCAAAGAATAAAATGGTAGTGTCTGTCAAAAAGATAAAGATGCTGCACTATCGAGGTTAAAGAAAATATGCGAATTAGACCATCTGGGTTTCAGGTCAAAAAATGCGTTAACATATTAAAAGGCATGTTCCATTCAAAATGCCCAGCTATACCAAATATTGGTCCCTGTTCACCCTTGAATGCAAATCCTTCTCTTTCTATCCTTTTAATTCCTGACATAAAAATCTTGTGTATCCTTAAAGTTCAGTTTCAAATGTCAGCTGCTCTATGTGTTTTTCGTAATCATCTTGGTTATAAGCAACCTCTACAAACTCATGGAGCACTGAGCATTCCCACCTCATACACGGCACGTTATTATCTAAAGTCTACTATTGCAGTTATTCATTTATAGGTATTTTGGTCTTGCCCACCTTTCTGACTTCATATCTTAGAACTTTATCATATTCTCTCTACATTGAGCCCAAAATAAATAAACACTTTGAATTTCACAAGTATCTTATTTCCCATTTTCTTGTCTTTGTTCCTAATGTTCTTTCTTGCTAGAATGCCTTTCCTCCCCTTCACTTTCTCAGCATTATTTCCTCCAGCAAACCCTTCCTAAGATCCTACACAATTCCTCAATTTCCCTACCATGTCAGATGGGGTCTGACAGGAGGCAGAGCTGGCTGGTTGGTTGCACAAGGGCCAGGAACCCAGAGACAGACTTCCTCTTACCATTGCCACCATGAGTGAAAGGGAGGACAGGAGGTCACGCACCACAGGTAAATTCTGGAGTCAAAACGGAAATAAGTAGATAATGGGATGATCATTATAGAGGGGCAGGCAGAAAGGAGAAACCAAGAAACAGAGCTGAAGTGGGTGGTATAGAAAACTAGTAAGCCCAAGAGGAGGAATAGCAAAGTGAGCAAATGGTAAGTACCATGAAGTAAGAGCTTGAAGAACCCCTAGAAATGGTTTTCCAGTTTTCAGAATGAACAGTGTGCTTAAGTAGGAGAACTAAATGGTATGTGCCCTTTTTATATCCTTCTTCCAGGTTCTAGATGAGGATAACATAATCCTATAGCAATCTTTGGAATTCTAGAGTTTCTCCCAGAGATTCTTGGATCACAACTCTTTTATCAGCATTGGCTAACTTTTGTGGCAAGACAGATACCAGCAGGAAAAATAGCTGGAAGAAAGCTGTTGCTGCTGTGACCAAGGAGGTATGGAGTTGCCCAGGGGTGTCCATGCAGTAAGTGGGAATAAGCAAAGTTTGTAGTTTTGAAGGAGGTGAGCAATGAGTTTTGGTGACAAATGGAGGTTCTTCACAAAAATGACTTTAAGTCATCAAATTAGAAGGATTAGATTTCTATGATGCACAGTGGAAATGACATCAGCATTTCTTATTGAAAAATCTAGAAAATCAAGTAAAATCCTTCTTTTTAAGTAGCTCAGCTCAAGCAAGGTAAATATCTTTCCAGTATCAGAAAACCAAGACATTATATTCAGACTAAGTATCCTTTGATGCTACGCAAAACCAAAGGTTAAAGACAAGGCAGGAAGATATTTAAATTCCAATCTGTAATTCATAATTAATTTGTAGAGAAAAGTGGCATTATTAGAAATGCTTCTAAAAATTTATCTGCTTAAAGAAGGTGGCTACATGGTATAAATGAGAGTGAACAGGAAATTATTCCAGGTTCAAATGCTTCCCAAGGCTGCCTCAGCCATTTTCAAGTTGTATTGGTTTTCTGTCAAATAAAACTAATGTGTGTTCATAAAAAGAATGACCTGCTTACTTGGTTACTGTTGTTAAATTCAACAGCATTAATAAAAGAGCTTGTGTGTGTAGACTAAAACTCTGCTATTTCAATCAGCTAAGTTCAATCTACTCATTAATTCCCTCAACATCTGTTGAGAATTCACCATGAGCCATGTCCTTACATCCAGCATGCATAAATTCAGACGAATAGTTACTACATTTGTCTTAAGCTTTGTTGAGTGGGATTCAATGGAAGGTTGACAAACAGACTCAACTTAGGTGGGGCACAATTCAAGAATTAATTCATTCAACAATACATTCACCAAATATGTACTGAGAACCTACCATGGCCCAGGCATTGTATTAACTAACAGGGATACATCAGTGGATACAATAGGCCTGATCCCTACTTCAGTGGCATTTACATCTGAATGTGGGGGTGTGAGGGTGGGGGGAGTGAGACAGAAATAAAGTAAACAGAAAACCAAATGAATAAATGCAAACTGTGATAAGTGAGATAAAAGCAAAAAAACCCACACAGGTGTCTGTGAAATCATAGGAGGGGCAACTAGCCTAGAGGGAGTGGTCAAGAAAATTTGCCCTGCAGAAGTACCCCTTCAACTGAGTCCTGAGAATGAAACAGAACCTGAGGGAGAGATTTGGATATGGCGAGAATGAATACTTCTGGCAGGTAGAAATATGGCCAGTCACTGGCAGAAAAAGCAGTATTGAGATTTATCATTAACAGAGAGAGGGACAGAGATCAGAAGTTTAGGGCTTGGTTATCAGAGAGGAATCCAGCTACCGAAACTCTAAGCCAGGACAGAAGGCCAATTCTGGTTACAGATTGTGAGCTTTTGCTTGATCAGAAACTTGAAATAATGAAAAGGCTCTGGTCTTCCTCTAAAGACAGCTTCCCAGGATAGGCCTTCCTTGACATTAAAGAGACCAATTCTGGGGCGCCTGGGTGGCGCAGTCGGTTAAGCGTCCGACTTCAGCCAGGTCACGATCTCGCGGTCCGTGAGTTCGAGCCCCGCGTCAGGCCCTGGGCTGATGGCTCAGAGCCTGGAGCCTGTTTCCGATTCCGTGTCTCCCTCTCTCTCTGCCCCTCCCCCGTTCATGCTCTGTCTCTCTCTGTCCCAAAAATAAATAAACGTTGAAAAAAAAAAATTTAAAAAAAAAAAAAAAGAGACCAATTCTATTAACAGTTTGATGGCCTCTATCTGAAATCCTGTCCTCAACCACCCAGAGGTTCTCAGAGCCCAAGTTGGCCAGGAGCATTACATCCCCTCTGCAGACGTGAAGCACACCTGGAGAATTCAAGTCCTTTGCAGGCTGGGAAAAGCTGGTCTTCCAGTAGCATGGTCCCTTTTCCACTGGTCTTTCCTTGGAGCCCACCATTAACTTTCTCCTTTTCCCTCTAGGATCTTGGGCAGAGGTTCTGACAATAGGGCACTCAGTACAGTCTTGTCAGACTAAAGAAAAAGAAAGCTCTGCAGGCTGACATTGCAAAACTCTAAAGCAGCACAAATATGTCAAGCCCACAAAATGGCATATCAAGTACCTGCATATTTCAATAAGGGTTATTTTAAAGCATTCTGCACAAACAAATGGGTGACACTGGATGTGTTTATATGAGGAGAAGGAGAAATTTACTGTATTTAAATATGCAACTTTTGGCTTAACTAAGCACCGGAGCACATTCTCTCATGCTATATTTAGGCAGTGGGTTTCCATGTTTAAGGAATTATGAATTATTGAAAAGTACTTTGCAAAAATTTGGCAGCAATCCCTGAGCCACAGTCTGAATCAGATTTTGAAAGTTCTAATATTTCTTCAGTGTAAGTGAAAGAGTGCTCAAGAGATCAGGACACTAAATGAAGATTTTGTAATTAAATAATCAAGCCTCGTGAAATATGGAAGGAATATCAGATTAGAAGTGAAAAGACATGTATTCTTTTTCCAACTTTATCACATCGAAGACATAAAACCTTGGGTAGCAATTAATCCACTGAATCTCATTTTTCTCATTTATAAAGTGGAGAAAACAATGTCTACTCTTCCCAGACTGTTGGCCAGGATAATTATAAGAAATGAATGTGAGAGAGGGAGAGAGAAAAAGATAGAGAGAATACATAGAAGCTGTAATGCATCAAAAATGTAGAGGATGATAACAGGGGTGCTATGAAGAGAGTATCAAAGACATAGTTCCTTTAATTTAATATTTTTAACTTCAGAGACAGTAACCCCGTCACACTGCTCTTCAGCTGATTTCAGGTGTACCCTCTGGGCATGGCAGTGCCTAAAGCAAATTACTTCTCTTGTAAACTCTTTCTTGAGTTCCACAAAAGTCTGCTTTTCTGGTAATCTCTCTGTTCCTTTCTTGACCCGTGTAAATCCATCTTTAATTCCAGAGTTTGACTTGAAATGTTTTCTGCTGGACCTGAGAATTCTACCTTCACTTCCAACTTCCTGGTGCAGGGACTTTCTGTCACTCTAGGTATCTGGACAAGTTCTGGGAAGCAGGTAGTTCCTTCCCAACATAACAACTTTCTCCCAGTTCTACCACCAAGGAAGTCTGCGCTTGTCTCTTGGCCTCGGTGTTTCCCAAGTTAGAGGTCAGACCTACTCCACTCTTCCTCTCAGCTATCTGGGGAGTGAAGTGGGGTGTCACACGTAAGGTCCATGGGTGGCTGCCTGCAAGTCTCCTTCACCAGTTGAGAGACATGCTGTATAGCCTTAATTTTCTTTAGAGAGACCTTCTCCTCCAAAAAATCTTCCCTCATCATTTTGTAGTCCCAAACTAAGTCAAAGGGATTCAGCTGTTGAAGAACTGGGACTTGAAATCTCCATTGTTAAACACAGCATGTATGTATTTGTTTTCCATTCCCTTTTGTATCTGATTTTATGTCACTGCTGTCTCATTCCAATATCCTATCTCAGATGAAAAAGACCATCCAAGATTTATCTCTGCATTAGATATACCATCATGGCACTATGACATTTAGATTTATATTCTTGTTCCATATTCATGATTGTTTTCCATATGAGCACTCAAATAGTGCTATCAATGGTCATTGTCAACCTAATTTTAAAGACAAGAAACTGTGATTGGCTGAAGATCACACGTCTCACATCGATCACAGAGGTAACTGTGTCCTTGATTATGTCTCACTGTTCATGTCCTAAATATAAAAATATCTGATCAGTTTAAAAGACACTAGATAGGACCGAATTCCAAGACTATAATTTTGAAGAAAATGGTTGTTTTTTCATTAAATTCCCTTTTCCCTCTCTCCCCAACACTCCTCACATATGCATGCACTGATTTCATCAATTCCACTTTTAAAATCAGTCAAATCTGGTCCAGAAACAAAACAATGAATTGAACCTGAATCAAATCAAGCCTCTACATCTAACTTCCAAATTACAAGAAATACAGGGAACTGAAGACGTTACAGGAACTTACTGAGATGCAATCAACAAAACCAGTGTGGGATTCACAGGACAAAAGACCTGGTTTTTTCAACAAGGATAACAAAAAGCAAGGATAAAAACAGACAGATTGAGATGAACCTACAGAGTGAAAGAGATTTGAAGAAGTATGTCAAACGATTGCAAGATACGATTGCAAGATAAAGTCAAACGATTGCAAGACTTTATTTACAGCCTGATTCAAGCAAACAGACTGTAAAAAAAAAAGTGAGACAATTAGAAAAATTTGAACACTGCTTGATATTTGGTAACATTAAGAAAATATTAATATCTGAAGGGTGATCATTTTTCTTGTGATTCTATTTTTAAAAGCAGCCTTATCCTTTAAAGATTTCTACTGATATATTGATGGGTATAATTACACAATGTTTGCTATTTGCTTCCTAATTATACGGCAATAGGGTGGAAATGGTAGGGTTAGAGAAAAAATGGCCATGATCTGATCATTGTGGAAGCTGGATGCTTATACAAGAGTGTTTATTATACTATTGCTCATATTTTTAGACATTTGAAATTTTCCACGTCAAAATGTTTTTGAAAGCCAGTGTAATAATTTACTAACCAGCGGACTAAATAAGCATTCAGCATTTCAGCTGTCTGTGATGATGTAATGTAGACCTGGGTTGAACACGATATTTGATTTATTCTTTCCCTTATTTACCAAGAGCATAAAAACAGAAAGACCCACAGGTGTAATGCTAATGGAAGCCTTGCAGGATCTACACGCCACAGAAGGTATTTGCTTTGTGCTACACTACAAAGTGAGTGGAGAAGAGGCATACCACTGTCCTTTGATTTGAACAAGGGAGGTTACTTTCTTCTCTGTAAGAGGGACAAAGAAAAACGCAGCATAAAGATCCACCCTTGCTTTGAAGTATGATGGCTTTGCTCTTGCTCTTCTGATCCCTGTGAGGAAGGGCGAGGGATCCTCCACACTAAGGGAAGATAAACTATTCCTAGAATTTATTAGAATGCCGTCTAAACAATTGAAATAGGAAGGGATATGAAGGGAACCTCCACAGTTTCTGTACTACTTTGTGTCTTTTAAAAAGCCTGGTAGGTCATGAAGGGAAAGAAATGAAGAGTATCAACATTCCCTTCCTTCTCGTCCTCTCCAACCAGCTCTTAGCAGCTACCACTTGTCTAAGTCCAACCACACAACATTAAGCATTTGGGCTTTTTTTTTTTTTTTTTTTTTTAGTTACTCTGGGTCTGAGAATTACTGCATGCCTCTGGCTGAGGTAGAAGACTGAGATTTTAGAGGAGGGTTCCTCTGAAACTCTGTGCAATTTTGGGTTGGTATATGGTGTATTGTTGGTATACAATCTATTACTTCTTATGTTTGGGAATCTACTACTTTCACACACAGTAATCCAGTTTTTAAAAATTGTGGTGAAATATACATCATTTACCAGTTCAACCATTTTTGAGTATACAATTTAGTGGCATTAAATGCATTAACATTGTTGTGTAACCATCACCCAGTCATCTGTTTTTATCCTAGGCACTAATGGGACGTTTCTAAGAGGAAACTGTAACAAGGTAGGAATAAAAAGGAAGTTATAATATATTTGACACAATAAATCTTCCCCTTGTCAGTATATGTTTTTAAAAACATCTATCGCTAACATATTACCATCTATAAAATTTTATATGTCCACTAAAATTGTCCGGAAACAAATGGTCTGGAATTTACAAAAATTATGACAGACCTGGTACCTGAAGCTTGTTTGCAAGTGAATGTCTTTCTATAAGGCTACCTTTCAAACGTGGCCCATATGTGTTTTGTCTACTAATATAAAAGGATGAATCTATTTTTATACAATAATAAAAAATAGCTAAGAAGAAAAAAGTCTGATAGGATAAAACTTTAGTATTGGTATTGTTACATTTTTCTCCATTTTCCTTTTATGTTTTAATACTTTATTATAAAACAACATATAGGGCTTCCTGAATTTGGTTTTACATGTAGCTTGAGAAGTAGAACCAATAAATAGCACTGGTATAATTTTGCACTCTGGAAGCCAGGGACAGACTTTGACATGTATTGTGATTGACAACACCATGGAGAAGCTTCTTTCTCTCTCCTCTTACACTACCCATAGCACTGGATAGGCCCCAAAAAACACCAAAGATGTAATCAGATGAGTAAGTGTCATGTCTTAAAATACAAACACTTGTGGAGAGTTAAGATATTTACTGCCACTCAGCTCTGTATAAGGAGATGTATTCTTTCTATGGCCAAGCTCATTCATTCCAAACATGAGGACCATTGACTCTTTGGGGGCCACAAAAGTCAATTTTCAATAAATCTGTGTCTACACTAAACCTTGAATGTAGAGTGAATAAATAGTATGTCTCAAAAACATATGTGCTACCGTATTTCAAATATATATAGATAGATAACATTGAGATGGACAAAATGTGAATTTGTTTAAAACCCAATGGAATCCAAAATGTCTTTGGTCATCATATATTTTTTTCTCTTTTTTTTAATGTTTATTTATTTTTTTGAGAGAGAGGGACAGAGTGCAAGTGAGGGAGGAGCAGAGAGGGAGACACAGAATCCGAAGCAGGATCCAGGCCCCAATCTGTCAGCACAGAGCCCAACGTGGGGCTCAAACTCACAAACCACAAGATCATGACTTAAGCCAAAGTTGGACGCTCAACCAACTGAGCCACTAAGGCACCCCAGTCATCATATATTTTCTTAATTGATGAATTAATAAAAGTATAAAACCCTTCATGAAGGATGTCAAAATTTGGAAATTCCTTCTAATCATCTGGGAAGGTTGCACCTCACTCCTTTTACTGGTTGCATAATGTTCCACGATACGGATATACTGCATTTTAATCAGCCACTTCCATATTGGTAAGCCTTCTCTTTGGCCATTTGACCAAAGTTCCCTTGGCCAGTGCAAACAATGGTACAATAAACATCCCCCAGCACACGACCTTACAAATGGGCAATTTTTTTTTTCTTTGAGGTAGATTCTCAGGAGTGGAATTTCTGAGTTAAAGGGGAAGTGCATTTTAGGTTTTAATAGATGTTGCTCTGTTGCCTTTTAGAAAGATAGTGAAGGGGCGCCTGGGTGGCTCAGTCGGTTGAGCGTCCGACTTCGGCTCAGGTCATGATCTTGCGGTCCGTGAGTTCGAGCCCCATGTCGGGCTCTGTGCTGGGCTCTGTGCTGACAGCTCGGAGCCTGGAGCCTGCTTCGAGTCTGTGTCTCCCTGTCTCTGACCCTCCCCCGTTCATGCTCTGTCTCTCTCTGTCTCAAAAATAAATAAAAACATTAAAAAAAATTAAAAAAAAAAAGAAAGATAGTGAAGCTCGAAAGTCCCACACACAGTGTATAAGAGAACACTTTCCCCCACATCCCTACCAGCAGTGGGTTTTATGTTGCCAATCCAATAGATATAAAGTCATATTTCATCTTTATTTTCATTTGAATTTCTTTTACTGAACATGAATTCGAGCATCTTTTCATTATGTTTGTTGACCACTGGGCTTTTGTTTTCTTGTGATTTTTTTTTTTTAATTCTAATCTTCTCTGCATTTTTCTATTGAACTGTTTGTCTTTTTCTTGTCACTCTATAAGAAGTCTCCACGTTACAGAATTGTCCCATGTCTGACGTTGCTCACTCCTACCTCTCAACTCACTCTCTGTCATGTTAATCTTTTCTTTTCTCCACAGTAATTACCACTGTTTGAAATTATTTTGTTAGCTGTTTGTTTCTTGTCTGTCTCTCTCAACATAAATCTCATGAAAAAAGAAAATGTCTCCTTTGCTCTTCTGTATCCTTTCTCGATGACAGAGCATAACACAGGATAGGCCCTCAACAATATTTGTTGGCAAAACAAATAAATGAATGGTGGCCAAAGAGTTATTCATAGATTCATACAACATAATGCTTGATCAAGGTACTATGGAATTGAGAGAAGAGTAAAATGAATTGTGAATTAGAAGATAGGTGGTGATTAGGTGGTAGAAATCTTACATGTTAAGTGAAGGAATTTTCACATTTTTTTACAGGAAATGTGGAGTCATCAAAAGCTTTTCAGCACGGGGGTGACACAATGAAATTTATGATATAGGAAGAACACTCTGGTGGCAATGCCATGAATTAATTATAAGGGGAAGAGAAGTTTTATTAGTAATGGTCCTTCTCACAGCTCTAAAATAACTTGTGCCAAACCAGTCCAAGTGTATTTTATGGACAGCATCTTTAATAGAACTAGCAGAGTCAGCACACATTTCCCAAATCAGATGACAGAACAGACACTCTAAATTTTATCCATTATCTTTTGCTGCCCCAATTCTTTATGCTAAAGGATAAAAATCATATGAGTTGCATTAATTTCCTCAATAAAGTGGATGCTTAAATTGATTGAGAGTTATGTTCATTTTCTGCCAAATTATATCAGCCTCCTCTCATAATCCAAAATTTCTGAAAATGTTTCTGAGGAATTTTGTGTGCCAAGTACTGTGCTTGACCTATACTTAAAGTGCGTTTAAGACTAATTAGTTAGATTGCTATTAGGAAATACCATCACCTGGTCTTAGCCTGTCACCTTCCCTAGCAAGGGTCAATGTATATGCATGGTAAAGTTTTACCTGTATTAAGCCAAGACAAGGGGAGATATTTGTCTTCTTCTTTTGTTAGTTTAATAAATCTCAGAGAATACTCTTTGGCGTGAATTTTCCAATCTGAACTGGATATTGATCAACTAAAGTGGTTATTTGGCACATCTCCCTTTGGACAGGTGGTAGTTTTATCTTCAAGCATCATTTGATTCTCCTTGCATGATTAAAGAATGGCTCCTCTGATGAGGTGAACTATACTTTATTGACAGACTATAATATAGTTAAAAGGACATGGCTTTGGCGTCAGATATAACTAAATTCAAATCTCCACTGTGCTACTTACTAGTTGAGTAATATTCATCCAGTAAATGTTTGGGAACTATTTTATACCAATTATTGGTCTAGACTCTAGAGTTTGAAAAACTCTGACTGTAAGGAGCCAGCAGTTTAGCAGGAGGGATAGACAAGGAAATCAACGTTGTATAATAGAGGAAGGAACTAGGAACAAAAAGATAATCAGAGAGGGCAGGTGAAAGAAAAGACACCCAGACCAAGGCAACATAAGGAACAAAAGTATAAATGCATGCCTAGGAATGATATGCTTGGTGACCCAAAACACTGAACTATGGCATATTTATATATAAAACTCTGTGAGAACAAACAACTTGTTTGTTTTCACCACTGTAATTCCTGGCACCCAGGGCAGAGCCTGATACATACTTGCAGCACAATAAATATTCAGTGAAAAAATAAGTCCCCGTGGGGCACCTGTGTGGCTCAGTCGGTTGAGCATCTGACTTTGGCTCAGATCATGATCTCATGGCTCCTGCGTTTGAGCCCCGTGTCAAGCTCTGTGCTGACAGCTCTGAGCCTGGAGCCAGCTTCAGATTCTGTGTCTCCCTCTCTCTCTCTGCCCCTGTCCTGCTCATGCTCTGTCTCTCTCTCAAAATACATAAACATTAAATTAAAAAAAATTTTTAACATATATATAATTTTTAAATATATATTTATATATATAAATTTTAAATATAATATATATATGGTATATGCATATACCATATATATGGTAAAAGATGTGTTGGAAAGTGGTGAGAGATAAAGGTAGAGAAACAGGCACCAGGCAGATTATGGTTGGGGTTGTATTCCAAGATGAGAAATGTTAATTTTTATTCTATACCCAAGTATTTTCCAAACTTGGTTAAGAATTAGAGTCATCTGGGCTAACAGACACATGAAAAAAAAAATGCTCAACATCACTCATCATCAGAGAAATACAAATTAAAACCACATGAGATACCACCTTACACCTATCAGAATGGTTGATATTAACAACTCAGGCAACAACAGATGTTGGCGAGGATGCGGAGAAAGAGGATCTCTTTTGCACTGCTGTTGGGAATACAAACTGGTGCAGCCACTCTGGAAAACAGCATGGAGGTTCCTCAAAAAATTAAAAATAGAATTACCCTATGACCCAGCAACTGCACTATTGGTATTTATCCAAGGGATACAGGTATGCTGTTTCAAAGGGGCACATGTACCCCAATGTTTATAGCAGCACTATCAACAATAGCCAAAGTATGGAAAGAGCCCAAATGTCCATCGATGGATGAATGGATAAAGAAGATGTGGTATATATATGCAATGGAGTATTACTCGGGAATCAAAAAGAATGAAATCTTGCCATTTGCCTCTACGTGGATGGAACTAGAGGGTATTATGCTAAGCGAAATTAGTCAGAGAAAGACAAATATCATATGACTTCACTCATATGAGGACTTTAAGACACAGAACAGATGAACACAAGAGAAGGGAAGCAAAAATAATATAAAAACAGGGAGGGGGACAAAACATAAGAGAGACTCTTAAATATGGAGACCAAACTGAGGGTTGCTGGAGGGGCTGTGGGAGGGGGGGATGGGCTAAATGGGTAAAGGGCAATAAGGAAGATATTTGTTGGGATGAGCACTGGGTGTTATACACAGGAGATGAATCACTAGAATATACTCCTGAAATAATTATTGTACTATATGCTAACTAACTTGGATGTAAATTAAAAAAAAAAAAGCATTAATCATCTGAATTCTGGATCCCTGGTAAAAATACAGATTCCAGTCCTCTTCTCATAACCAAACCTAAATCTCTAGAAAAGAGGTCAGGAAATCTGTATTGTAGTTAGTACTGATGTGATTCTACTGATTATGTGTTTGAGGACACTGAGTAAGGCAAAAGAGTATGAGGGTCTGATCCAAGACTACAGGATTAATAGAGGAAATGAGTAAACAAATATATCATATGCTGATTAGGTTGACTTGTCAAAACCCAGTGATCTTTCGAGAACAGTAATGAGAGAGGCATCTAAGTTTCCAATTTGGGTCCCTGGATTAAGTTGTTGTCAAGAAATAGAGTAAAGAATGCCAGAAGAAAAACTGGTTTGGAAGAAAAGATAATAATTTTAGACAAGTTAAATTTGAAGTGCTTGTTGTAAAGCTGGGGGTAAGGTCCATAAGGTATGAGATAAATGGAACTGGATCTTAAGAGAAAAATCTGAGCTTAAGTTATACAATGGGAGAGATCAGTTTTTAAAAGATGTAATGTCATCATCTGTTCAGATTGTCCCAATAATTCATGCTATGAAATCTTGCCATATGGCATGGCTCCAATGGTGTCCTGGCAAATGTATCAACTGGCTTTCAAGGGTGGGGGGTGGGGAAGCCCTAATTTGTAGCATTTGTCAATTTTTCATGTTGTGAATACCCCCACCATGGAAGTTTTCAAGCTAGCAAACACATCACTGAATATGAGATTGGGAAGGGATGTGCACAATTGGTTCTCATCAGTCAGTAGAAATGGATTTCAGCACACAATTGCATAGTCCCCTTTGCCCCCTCCCCCAGAAATGCACCCTAATGAGTCCTTACTCTAGTAAAAAAAAAAAAATTCCATCCTAGCAATAAACAGAATACAGTAAGAAGTCAAGCTCAGTACATTCAAGTAAAGTGATTTCTTCCCAAACATCCCATCTGTTCTTCACAACCCTTCCTAGGTTGCCACACTCTGCTCAGTGCCAGCTGGCACTCCCAAACAGCTGGGTAAAATCATTACTCATTGTCCAGATGTGTCATAATTCAGTCAGATCTGGCTCCTCTCTAACTCTATGGCACCTCCAACCTTCATCAGAGGAATTAGCTTAAGTGACCATTCTAGCTCCACTGATTTAGGGCTCAAGTTCCAGGACTGTTGGATTCCAACGGCTAGCTACTGGTTAGGCTTACAACTCCTAGGTTCCCCTCACCTGCCTCACTCACTTTCCCATCACCATTTGGCTGAGAAAGTTCCACCTCATTCATTTCCCTCCTACCAAGCCCTTTGGTAAAGAAGCCTTTGTAATCACTTCCTGAAGGTGGAGGGGGGTAGATTGAGATGAGACAAAAGTTCAATAACTGGCTCTGCTTGTAATTAGTTCATGCTTTATAAAGAGGCTGCAATTCTCTCTGATGTTATCTAGCAGGCAGGCAGAATATGTCTGATGTCGACCAAAATCTCATATCACAGTATCCCCACACTGCTTGTCTTTAGGACACAGCGAACAGATTATCTTTGCTTGGGTGCTTGTTGTGTGATATACTGTAATTTTCTTTCAGCATTTTAGAGATAGAATTCCTTTTTTTTAAATCTCAGGTGTATCATTTCTTTTAAGACATCAGCTGACAGACTATTGATTCTTTTAAAGCGTCATTTCTTTTGGTAGCTACTTTTAAGGCTTTCTCTTTGTGATTATTTCAGCAGCCTTATTGTGATGCGTCTCTGTGTGGTTTTCTTGGTATTTATCATATGGTGGTTCAAAGTACTTCTTGAATCTATGGCTTGACTTTTTGCATCAGTTTTGGGAAATTCTAAGCCATTATCTTTTCAAGTATTGCTTCTTTTTATCCCTTTCTTTTTCTCCTCCTGCACGTGACTCCAGTTATACTTGTGTCAGACTGTTTTACTGTCCCACATATTACTTATGCACTTTTTGTAATTTTCATGGCATTTTTCTCTATGTTTTAGTCTGGATACTTTCCTTCTGACCTTTCTTCCAGTTAATTAACTCACTCTTCAGCCCTCTCTAATCTGATATTAAACTCGTCTATTAAGTCCTTGGCTTCTATTATTGTATTTTGCAATTTTGTAACATCAGTTTATTTTATTTTTTATTAATTCCTATTATCTGCTGAAATTCTCCACTTTGACATCTATATTCATGAACATCCATATCAGATAATTCTAATAATTATAAGTCTGTTCATATTGTATGCTTTGATTTTAGTCATATCTTGGTTTCCTAAGTAATTTTTTATTGAATGCACATTATTGGTCACATTTTATTGAATGGCATTATGTCTTAAAAAAAACTGTTATCTTCTTCCCAAGAGGATTTATGTTCACTTTGGGCAAAAAGTTAGAGTAGCACCAGCCCATCTTGATCTGATCAGGAATTAAACATACTCAAAGCTGGATTTCAGACGTTGAAAAGTCTTACCTAATTTGGGTTCTCTATTACTCCTAAGATGTAGCCATTTGGGAGCTTTGACTAAAAGCTTAATATGTTTACAAGAGCTTGGAACCCTATATATTGTCTTCCTAGCACTATGAGACTGCAAAAAGTAACTGCTTGGCTTCATAGCCTCTCAGCCTTCGACCTCTCATGAAAAGACAAATACTTTGGTGTGAAAAAGCAATATGGAATATCAGATTCACTATTCTGTGTTTCTCTTCACTCTGGGGTCTTGAGCCATCAAATCCTTATATTGAAACTCCAATATATGTATGTCTCTCTGCCCTATGAAACTGAGGAAAGTTCTAATCAACTTCCTTGCCTTTGGGTACAACTTCCTGAGCTTCATAGCTTTTTCTGCCATGCAGTTTATGAATCAACAAATAAGAGGAATAATGGCACGAAATTTTGGACTTGCCTCAGTATATTCTCTTCTCTCTGAGAAATCAGCCACTCAAGTCCTTGATTTATTAATAGCTCTTCGGTGCCTTCAAACTGATTTTCTGCTCTGCTTTATCCAGGTTTTTTTTTTTATGTTTATTTATTTAATTTGAGAGGGAGAGAACACAAGCAGGGGAGGGGAAGAAAGAGGGGGAGAGAGAGAATCCCATGCAGGCTCTGTGCTGTCAGCTCAGAGCCCAATGTGGGGCTTGAACTCACAAATTGTGAGATTGTGACCTGAGCTAAAATCAAGAGTCTGACACTTAACCGACTGAGCCACCTAGGTGCCCCTTGTCCAGGTTTTCTAGTTGTTCTCTGAAGAAGGTTGTTTGGCTATAAGGTAGTTCATCATAAGCAGAAATCCAAGATAGTGAAAAGTAGCGTGAAAACTTGCTCTTTCACATGAAAGGACTTGCTCTTTCACATGAAATGAGGTATGAGAGTTGAATTAACGATTTGGCCTGAGCTACAAGAAGGACTGTGTTACAGGTTATGGGTTTGGAAAGAGCACATGAGAAGAAGGGTTGGCAGGGGACTATCAGGAGTAAATTTTGAGATGGTAGCTAAAAAAAATTAAGAGTGGATATCCAAGAAGGATTTTGGAGTATGAGTCTGGAGTTCAGAGAAGAGGTACTACAGCCTGGAGATATAGATTTGGAAATCATGAGCATATGGATGGCATTTAAAACCAAGAAAGTAGGTGAGGTCACCAAATGTATGAGTGTTGATAGAAAAGAAAAAAGATCTAAAGAGTAAGTCTGGGGAATACTAACATTTATGTAGGTGTCAGGGAGATGAGAAGAAACCAGCAAAGGAAAATAAGAACTTAAAACAAGAGAGATTAAAGAAAACCCAGGTGAGCAAGATGTCCTGGAATCCAAATAGAGAAGCTATTCCAAGGAAAGGATAATAAATAGTATGTCAAATACTACTGAAAAACCAAATCAGATGACTGAAAAGTAACCTTTGGATCAACAACATGAAGTCATTGCTGACATTATGGGAGTCATTGGAAAGGTGGGAGTAAAAGTCTAATTACAATAAAATCAAGATAAAAACGGTGACAACGGGATATTAATTCTTGCTTTCTATTTTATTGGACTTTCCAAAATAATCTCATCTAAAATTCATCTTATTTCTTAGAACAGATTACATGATTCGTGTATTCGCAAGGCACTGATTCTTTAAGCATACCTCCTTCAATGTCATCTTCAATACCTGTTCATGGCTGAAGACATGTTTTGCCCTAAAATAGTTAACAATCACATGTATGATGTAAAGATTTTCTATGGTTTCCAAATTCCCCAAGCTATTATCTGGGCCCTTGGGCAATACTGAACAGTAATGAAAAGAAAGTTACTTCTAGAACATGTACTACAACAAATACTTGTCCCATGAGGCTCTTCAACAGTTGCCTCTGCTTTCTCAATTCTAGATTTGCCCACACACAAATAACTCTTTTGAACTTTGGGGAAAAGATGGAATGTCCTTGAACCTAACAATTCTGACACATGCATCATGCTCTTCCCTTCTTCCTCTAGATAATATTTATTTTCTCAAATAAACAAAAATGAGGAGTGGTAAACTCACTGATTTCTTTTCACGTTCACCCTTCAAATATCCACCACTAAGATAAGACCCTAGAAGACCATGAAAATTTATCCTCCTTCTAAACGTCTGACTCAATATTTTATATATTCAGGGTTCAAGGTTATTCTGGAGATCAGAATGAGAAACTGCCTTCATTCCATCTCTAACAACAAAGATGCCATTTTATGTGATTACTCCCTATCATACTTTCCATTAATTGTCTCCACAATATATGATGTGGTATATTGCTCAGGATATGCTAACCACTGGAACAAACATACCCCAAGTCACTGAATGTTATCAAGTATTTTCTTGCTTAAATAAATTCCAAGGTGGACACTCCTGGTCAGGTGGTTCTCCTGGGCAGCTTTTCTCCAAGCAGCATCTCAGAAACCCAGGCTGCTTCCATCTTGTGGCTTTAAGGTACCCTCGACATCTTTAGTCAACAGATAAAGGGAAAAGAGAAAGGTTTGCACATAGAGTTTTGTGGCCAGTCCTGGAAATAACATGCATCACTTCCACAACATACCATTGCCCAAATGCTGGTCACGTGAGTTTACACTAAGTTCAAGGGAAATGGAGAAACACATTTTTTCTTGTGTACTCAAGAAAAGGAAATATGACTGCTGAGCATTTAGTCAGTCTCTACTATAGACTTCCTTCTGGCCATTAAATTCTTATCATACTCTTCCTTTTATCTGCAAAGTACACTCACCCCCTCGCTAATAGGAACAACCCAAAGTCACACTCCATCATTACGTCTAGTTTAGAGTTCAGGATCTCCAGACGATACACAGTCCTTCCAGCAGGACTAGTTATGGCTCCCCATGCTCTGGTAACCTGTGAATTAAAAGATAAGCTTTCTGTCCACCACCACCACACACACATACACACACACACAGCCAATATGCAATGTTGGAACTGAGGCACTGTAACAGGAATAAACACCCCCATTTACAAAAGGAACAAATGGAAAAGCCTAGAAGTCAAGTCCTTTGGGTAGAAAATGTGAAGGACCTGAAATGGTGGTAGGAAAAGATGTTTGGTAAGGTTTTTCTCATGTTTTCTAAGTGGAATATCCCTTCCCTGTCCATCCTCTGTGGCTCTGGCCCCATCCTTTGTGAGCTTCACCTTGTCCATTATTCTCTTCGGCCACATGTGAAGGGGGAGAGAGGGCATGCCACTTGGGAGCACTGGAAGTCAGCCTAAAGTTTATGGAAATGTGGAGCTCCAATGGTTGTTTGAAGTCTGAAATGGCCAAAACTGATGCTTTTGTTTGTTTAGTTTGTGGCTTACTTGGAAATATAAATTTCTCAAAAGCTTAATAGTCTTCTGATCAATTTGCTTCCCAGCAGTTGTATGTGCCAGAAACCACCTTCAAAGATTTCCCCTAGACATAATTCTCAAATACATTTTATCTCTCTGCTTTTTGCCACCATTCTGATCTCTCTCAATTTAATAGGCTATCTTGAGACTGTAACTTTTGAATGGAGAATATCCATCCTTAAACTGATCTTTTTTGTGAATCACTTGATTCACCTGAAAATATTTACTGAGCTGCAAGTGTTCAAAATTTGTTTTTTTCTTTTAAATTCCATTTCCCACAGTTCAGATTCTACAAACAGCTGACTTTTCAACTTTGCAGAACTGCATTTCCAGACTCTCTCTATTCCCTTTCATTTATGCTTACAAACTTAGACATTTCTTTTTCAAGCTTTTTCTTGGCCAAACACAGCCAATAAAAACCCCACACCACTAGAGTTATGTTTCTCATTCCTTCTCCTGGAGTTCAATTCCAATAGGCACATGTTCTACCTTCCAAGCATTCATAGGGAAAAGTTTTACAAAATGTCTTACCACTGCATAATAAGATTACCATTTTTCCAGCTGCCAATTTCAGTTTCCTTACTGACCATGGCCGATTGCTAAGCCAATAACATATATTTCAAATTTTTGTTATGAAAGAACACCACTTCAACATATAAACATTTGTATTTGAATAGGTTAACTGCTATAGCAAATGCCCCAAAATCTTACTGGCTTAATGTAATAAAAATATTTTTAAGTCCACTGTGAGTACTCTTGGTTGGGTGGTTCTCTTGAGTGGTTATCCTGCAAACTGATTTAGTAATCAAGTGCTTCTATCTCATGGCTTTGCCATTTTACAAGTTCAAGGTAATCCTGGAATAATCTGGCCAGTAGATTGGGGAGGTAAGAGTAATGTAACTAGAGGATTTATGACCATGCCTAAAAATTATATACATAACACATTTATTTTTCCAGAACTCTGTCACGTAGCCCCAACACAGCATCCAAGATTTCTGGAAAATAACGTCTTACCCTGTGCCCAGGAAGAGGTAACAGGATTGGTGAGCATGTAGCCAGCTTTGAAGCATATGTAGCTAAAACCACAGATTAGTTCAATATTGGCAGGCAAGGATTATCCAATTCTAAAATATATGGCAGAGACATACAGAAAACTCAGCCCAAACCCTGAAAATATATTTAATTAATATATTAGCTAAATGCATTGAGAATAGAGGCACATGGGTGGCTCAGTAGGGTAAGCATCTGACTCTTGATTTCGTCTCAGGTCATGATCTTACAGTTGTGAGATGGAGCGTGGCACAGAACCTACTTAAGATTCTGTTTCTCTCTCTCCTTCTGCCCTTTCCCCACTCGCTCACATGTGCTCTCTCTCTCCCAAAAAAAGAAAGGAAGAAAGAAAGAAAGGAAGAAAAAAAGAAAGAGAAAAGAAAAGACAAGAAAAAGAAAAGGAAAGGAAAGGAAAGGAAAGGAAAGAGAAAAGAAAAGAAAAGAAAAGAAAAGAAAAGAAAAGAAAAAGAAAAGAAATGCATTGAGAATGTACTATTTTCCAGGAATTCTTCCAATTCTTTTATACTTAATCACTGGTTCTTAAAATAATCCTGTCAGATGGTTGTATTATTATACACATTGCATAGATGAAGAAACTGAGGCACAAATGGATTAGGCCTCACAGCTAATAAGTGACAGGAGCAGAATTTGACTCAAGCAGCCTGGTTCTAGAGCACAGAATCATCCATTATAATATTCAGCCCTTTCTGATTTATTCATGAACTTCTCAGTTAGTAAGTTTAATACACTATTGACTAATGGCATATTGTCTCTTCTCCTCTCTGACCTAGAGAGCTATTTTCAGCCTTGTCTGTCCATTTGTTTGCACTGATTCTCTAGGACCTAGTCTTTTTTTTTTTAAGGTCTATTTATTTATTTTTTTAAGTGCAAGGGGTGGGGAGGAAGAGAGAGAGTGGAAGAGGTGTAGAGAGAGAGGGAGATAGAGAATCTGAAGCAGGCTCTGCGCTGTCAGCTCAGAGCCTGATGTGGGGCTCAAACTCATGAACTGTGAGATCATCACCTGAGCTGAAGTTGGACGCTTAACGAACTGAGCCACCCAGGTGCCTGTAGGACCTAGTCTTAATGCATTTCTGTATTGTCCTACAACTGTGTTAGTGGAAATTTTGGGAATAGAGGTTATCATCAAGTCTATAGAGTGAAAAAGGAAGAGGATAAAGGGAAAATACAAGCAGCACGTTCATTTACAGGGTAGTAAGGAGAAAAATCCAGCCCACACCTAACATTCATCAGGCCTAGGACAAGAATACAAACAAAGGCCCACATTCCATGTTTAATACTTAAAAGTTATGAATTAAGCCAACACAATGGTAAATGAAACACACTTCATCCTTCTACCTTGAAAAATATATTATCATAACATTCTGGAATGCTAAATTGAATTTAGAATTCTTGGACTCAGAATTCCATGCTAGAATACGGTGCTTTGGAAAGGAGCTGGAGCCTGTGCCCCACCTTCTTTCTTTTCTCACCCTTGGATCTATCCTATACTACAAGAAACTGCTTGAGCACACAGTTGGGTCCCCTAGCATGCACATTTGAGCTTTGTCCATATCACCGTAGCAAATACTCACCCCTGTGTCCATCAAAAGGATGATTCAGGAATAGAAGTCTGGATGGGAAGTCAGCCTGTGATAGTTAAATAGAAAACTCCTGTGTCCTGAGTATCCAGACTAGGTAGAGGTGGTAGAGGTGGAACATAGATTCCAAGTGAGCACATCCCCTTGGCCTGAGTGAACCTTCACACTATGGTGAAGGGTATACCATAGAAGGGCCAGAGCAAGACTCTGAAGAGTAGGACTGAAATCCCTGATTTTCCCTCTGACCACAAAAAAGTAATAGGGATTTGATTTATTTTCCTGCTTCTGGCAGAGGCTTGAATTACAAATAATGTTAAAGAAGTTCTTTAGGCATAGGAAAATGATACCAGATGATAACTTAGAACTACACTAAGGAGTGTAGCACCTGGGTGGCTCAATCAGTTAAGCATCCAACTCTTGATTTTGGCTCAGCTCATGATCTGATGGTTTGTGAGTTCAAGCCTCACATCAGGCTCTATGCTGATGGTGCAGAGCCTGCTTGGGATTCTCTCTCTCTCCTTCTCTGTCCCTCCCTTGCCTGTGTGCGCGCTCTCTCTCTCTCTCTCTCTCTCTCTCAAAATAAATAAAATAAACATTAAAAAAAGAACTACACAAAGAAATGAATAATACCAGAAATAATAAATATGTGGGAAAATATAAAATATATTTTTCTCATATTTAGTTCCTTAAAATAGAATTGACTATTTAAAGATATACAATGAAAACATTAATCTACAAAAAGCTAGAGTGGTTATTTTAATATCAGACAAAGATTTCAAAACAAAAAAATATTTTCAGGAATAAAGAGAAATATTTCATAATACTAAAGGCACTAATTTACCCAGAGGACATAATAATCCTAAACTTAATGCACATACTAACAGAGCTTCAAAATACATAAAACAAAGTTGGCAGGACTGAAAAAGAAAAACAAACAAATTCACAATAATAGAATTGAAAAGGGAAATAAACAAAATCAGTATCACAGTAGCAGTTCACAATGCTCTTCTATCAATACTGATAAACAAGTGGATGAAAAATTTAAAGGGACTAAAATTACACAAAGTATGTTCTCTGATTATAACAGAATTAAACTAAAAATGACTAGCAAACAGCATTTAGAAAGAATTTTAGCATTAAATGTTTATATTAGAAAAGAATGTGTGTCAAACAGTCTAAGATTCCATTTTTTAAAAACTAGAAAAAGACAGTTCAGTGAAACAGAATAGATGCCATAAATAAACCCACAAATTTTTGGTCAATTGATTTTTGACAAAGGGCCAAAGTAGTTCAATTTGGAAAGGATAGAATTTTCACCAGATGGAGCTAGAACAATTGGATATATGTGCATCTATATCTATATGTATATCTATATCTATATCTGTATCTATGTCTATATATTTCTATATCTATATCTATGTCTATCTATATCTTTCTATCTACCTATATCTATATCTATATCTGTATCTATATCTATACCTATATCTATATATCTCATGATCCTCAACTCCCATTGAAATAAACCATACACCTAAATGTTAGATCTAAGACTACAAAACTTCTAGAAGAAAATGTAAGAGAAAATCTTGTATCTAGAATATTTACAAACTCTTACAAATCAATAAAATAAAGAAAACAACCACTTTTTTAAACGGGCAAAAGATTTGAACAGAAACACTGTCAAAGAAGAATGACATGTGTACATAAGAGGGTGCTCAACTTCATTAATCATCAGGGAAATGCTAAGTAAAACCACAAAGAGTTGCCACAACACATTCACTAGATCAAAAAGGCTGAGTACTGGCAAGAAATGTGGGGAGATGGGAGCTCTCATAGATTGCTCACAAACGCAAGATGATATCAACCACTTTGGGAAACTGTTTATCATTTTCTTACAAACATCCACTCACCATATGATTCAAGTATCTTTTTGAAGATATTTACTTACCTACTTTCAGATGTTTACTCCAGAAGAATAAAAAACATGTCCACACAAGGACAAGTGTTTACAGCATTTGTTCATAATAGCTCAAAACTGGAAACAACATAAATGTCCACTGCTTGGCATTTGAATAAAAATAACCTTATGCTACTCAGCTATAGAATATAACAAACAACTGATGGGAAACAATATAGATGAATCTCAAAACCACTATGCTAAGTGCAAGAAGCCAGATACAATCTTTTGCCTAAATACTGTATAGTTTCCATTTATATACAATTTAAAAAGATAAAACTATGACAGAAAGTTTAATTGTTGCCAAGGACCAAGAGAAGGGGGAAAAGATTGATTCCAAAGAGGCACAAGGACATTTTGGGCATGATGGAAATGTTCTATATCATGATCATGGTGGTGGTCACACGTCTCTATATATATTATCAAACCTTATCAAATTGTACTCTGATCATTAATGAATGTTATTGTACATATATTATATCTTAATATAACTGATATTTTAAAATGTGCAGATGAAGCCCAGGGAAAAGATCCCTCTTGCCTAAGGGCCAGCAATGAAAATAGTCTAAGGGCAAGTCTAGGGCAATTGCCTCAAGTCTAAGGGCAGCAGTGAAAATAAAAACTAGTAAAAGAAGCTAAAAATGTATAATTTGTAAGGTGAATAGAGACCCTGATCACTGTGTTCATAAAATCCTAGGAATAACAACAGCCATTACATATCAATAACATCCAACATTGAATGAGGGTTTCTGTTTCGTATTTGTTTTTGAGATGGTCAGTCAAGCAGAGCCACAAGAAGAGACAGAGGAGAGGCTCAGGAAAACAGAGTTTGTAATACTCACGGGTCCTAGAGACAGGAGACAGAGCACACCACCCAGCACCATTATGGAGAAACTCCAGAGTAGTCAGGAGGCAGCAGACAAGAAGTGGAGAGCACTTAGGCCATGGCCTCCATTGGGGTTTCTGCAGGAAAGGTGAAGAATGGTAAATAGTTTAGGACTGGCCAATTTAAATCGTTGTAATGGGCTTGGGGCAATAGGGGTGGTCTCTACTTATCTAGTACCTGGCTCTGGGATAACTAAGGGAGAGGAATATTGCCTCCTGTGTGCAGGGACCAGATGCAGGAGGTGTGGCTCTGGGTTGGTTTATATATCAAGGCCATGCTCTTTACTAGGCCCTCGGTGACCTGTAAGAATTGGTTAGCCCAGGGAGAAGCAGTCTCTCCCCAACCAGGAAGGTTTTATTATTAAGATGTCAAAACAGGATACCATGCAGAAATAAAATACATACATATTTTCTATACCAAGAACACTCTTCAACTTCTTGAATTAACTCTTTTAATCTTGATAACAACCATGATAGTGAGTCAAGTTCTTTAATGAGGGCACGGTCAGCAAGATGAAGACCACAGTGGCCTACGGTTTTGGGCTAATGCAGGTGTCTAGCTACTGGAAGGGTACAGTTGAAGCCAGATTGCTGTCCATTAAGACTGAACTAGGAGTAGTGAAGGAGCAAAAACAAAGACTTTCTAGCAGACAAAGGCTGCTCCTTCAGAGACGTTGGCTATGAAGAAACCCAGTGATACAGAATTGCAATCAAAGAAGATTTGTTTCTTTAGGTTCTGAAGGTACTGAGATCTTTTTAAAAAGAAATTTTAATGTTTATTTTTGATAGAGAGAGAAAGAGAGAGAGAATGACAGAGCATGAGCAGGGGAGGGACAGAGAGAGAGGGAGACACAGAATCTGAAGCAGGCTCCAGGCTCTGGTTGTCAGCACAGAGCCCGACATGGGGCTCAAACACACGAACTGTGAGATCATGACCTAAGCCAAAGTCAGACACTTAACCAACAGAGCCACCCAGGTGTCCCTAGGTTCTGAGATTTTTAACATGTTTATACAATAAGAGAAGGAAGCTGGGAAGATACAGATATTGAAAATATAGGTGGTTTGGGGGATATTTGATGAAAAAGGATACCTTAACCTATTTCTTGATCTGCAAAAAATAGTAAGCATAATCCTAACTGCAAAAATTTTGAAGATTAAATGCAATAAACTATGGCACATTTCACATATATTTCAGCATAAAGCATTGTTCAATAAATGACCATTTTATTTATTCCACCTTTTTTTCTTTTAATATCACACCACTACATGCTCCTTGAAGTTCAAACCAGCTGCAAAATGTAAACTGGCTATAACTTTGCCTCTTCAAGTTTTTCTATGAATCCTTTTAAAAACAGTAGGGGCTGGGGGAGCCAGAGAACTTTCAAGTAAGTTCTTGAGAACCTGATAGGTGTCAATGGCCACATCCAGATGCTGAATAGGAAATGAAGAATGGGAACAAATGCAATGCTTTTTGGGAATAAAGAGAAAGAGAGGAAAAGAAACTGAAATAAGAGAACACCACATTAAGCCCAAGGAAGAGAATTTATTGAGTTTGCTATTGGAAGAGAATAACCGATACTTTCATCTCAGATGATTATAACATTAAACTAAACAGGCAAAATGTTGTAAGCATCCCTGATTGCCTTCCATAAGTGGCATTAGCGATGTAAATCAACAAAGCAGATGAACTAGGTGGGATTAACTGAACTATAAAAATGAGGGTAAGAGTGAATATTGGATTTTTATTTTTAAATTTAAATTACAGTAATAGCCTCAGGGACATATAAAAGCAGTCAGGAAATGTCAAAGATAAAAATGTTAATTAGAACAGGTGGTTTGTTCTTAAAGTAGGCTGCAGTGCTGTCTCTTTCTTGACATTTGGAAACCTGAAATTCTTCTCTACCATTCACCCTTGACTAATATACGCCTTTGTTTAAAGAACAAAATCAGTTAAGGTAATGTTTATTTTTTAGAGTTTAAAGATTATGTCCTCTCTGGGGGTAGGCATCATGGAATCCAGCTCTGTAATTCAACCAAAGGTAAAATCTGTAAAAATATTTGCTTAAAATCCCCTGGAGAATATTCCATATCCCTCAGAGTAATATGCTGGAAGTCACTTTATTGCTACCTGTATTAGCTGTATTAGCACTGATGTGAGAAAGGGAGCTAGAGTTGCTAGTATGGGAACGTGTGTCATGAAGCACAGAGAGGGCACATTTCACAGAATGCAGGTCTGTGCATAGGTCCCATGCATAAGCAACATGGACTTACATGCCCCTCACACATGGAAAGCATGCATACACAGGTGTGTGCGTGTCTGTGTCCAGTGTGTGCATAAACATGTTTGGAAGATCTAGTGAAAACACAAATTCTAGCTGCACCCATCTCAGTCCCCCTCTCTGTTCAACTTTATTAAGGGGCACCTGGGAGGCTGGGTTGGTTAAGTGTCTGACTTCGGCTCAGGTCATGATCTCACAGCCCATGAGTTCAAGTCTCATGCCGGGCTCTGCGCCGACAGCGCGGAGCCTGGAGCCTGCTTCTGATTCTGTGTCTCCCTCTCTCTCTGCCCCTCCCCCACTCACGCTCTGTCTCTCTCTCTCTCTCTCTCTCTCTCTCTATCTATCTCAAAAATAAATAAACATTAAAAGAATTTTTTTAAAAAAAGGTCTAGTGGTGATACCAGGAGTATACATTTTTAACTATCACCTCCAAGTAATTTTTATGCAAGGGGTCTGAGGACCATACTTACAAAAACACTATTATAGAGCAATTTTCAAGTTACTCACAATGAGGAAAAGAATGATATTGTATGAGTACCTTTATCTAAGCTACTAAGCAGAGTAAGGTAACCTAAGTGATCTGATTTCTGGGCCTCTGGGTTCCTTGAGGTGACACAGTCATTCTGTAATTAGAGGTCATGTGAAATAGCCTCTTTCTCTACAGAAGTAATGTGTTGATTTAAATTCACATTCAGAGTAAAAATACCAACACCTGCATAGTTGGCACCTCCTATTTCTCATGTGCTGGAGATAGATATAAAGCTATTGAACACAGCCCTCCAAAGGGCTTGGCATCGACGTTTCTTGATCTGTTTCATCACTAGTGACCTTCACCTCCACTACACTTTATTATTCCACTCCCGTGACCACATCCTACACCGTTTAGCTTCACCAAGCATGCTGAAACTCTGAAATCTTCCAATTACATATCCCCACAGTGACCACAAAGCTCTGTCCTTCCACTCTGGGCTTCGCTGGGACCTCTGCTCCATGACTTATTTTTCTTTGCCTCATTAGACTCCTCCTGCCTTCACTTCTTTTCTTTTTCATTTTGGACTTCATCATTTCAAAATCTTTGTTTGACACCAAAGCTATTATCTCTCTAGCTTTCATACTTCAAAAACACAGACCCTCGACCAACCCAACTGAGCATTTTGTCAGTGCTAACACTGGGATATTGGCCTCAGTTAGAGACATTTGAAAAACAATGCCGACAGTGGCTACAATAAGTTCATGATTTATAAATGTCAGCTGGGTTCTCATACTTCTCCAAAAGCCTGCTTTGTTTTCTTAGTGCACACTCTCTCCCATTGTGCACTGTAGCTATTTCCCATCTTTGCCACTCTCTTCAAACTTCTTGACCCCTCACTCTCAGGGTGACTATTCACCTCCTATTTCATAGAGAAAATAGAACACACCAGACAAGAACCACTAAACTTTCTATTCCCAAACAACACATATGCCTACACCTGGTCCTGTTTTAAAAGGATTAAATATCCCTTTTTCTGTCCCCAGAGAATCCATCATTGTGTTCTATATGCCTTTTACTTCCATTATTTTGCAAAGTATTATCTGTGAAACACCAGCATTATTATCATCTTGGGGGCTTGACAAGATACAGGAGCCTCCATCTAGACCTTGGCATCAGCATCTCTAGATTTGGCATCAAAGAATTACGCATTTTTTAAATTTTTAGGTGATGTCTCTCTCAAATAGGAGAATGACTGACCTCTAGCCTCATCAGAGACCTACAATATTTATTTCCCCTCATCCCTAGGTCTTCAGTATCTCCCATCAGTACTGAAATTGGCATAGTTCTCTCATAAATTTTGGCTGCCTGCCTTCCCCCAAGCACTGGGACTCTTATTTTTCTCTTCTGTTTCACAGACATGTTTCTTCAAACATTTGCTTACTTTCCACAGTTTCTAAACTAACATTCTCTTTTCAATCAGCTGCCCCCACTACCAACCAACATTCCTATCTACTTGAACTATGTTGAAAGTCACTAATCACCATATTGCTGAATCCAGGAAGTGTGTTTCTGTCCCTATCTTACTTGAGCTGTTGGTAGCATTTGGTTCAAAGGACTGCCTTCCCTGGACTTCCCTGACATGCTCTGCCCATCTCTTAAATTAGAGTGATACACACACACACACACACACACACACACACACACACACATATTTCTGGGGAAATTCCATCCATTTCTATTGTCTCTAAAAGTCATATATAATCTGATGAACATAAAATCTTTATTCTAAGTCATATTTCTCTCTTGAGCTGCAATTCTACCATTTCTACCTCACTCCCACACATTCACCAAATCTATTCCTGTTCTGTTCTCTACCTGAATCACACCTGAGTATCACTTTTGACTCCTATTCCTCCATCACCTCCACATCTGATGAATCACCAAGTCCTATTTATTCTATCTCCTAATCTTTCTCAGATCTATTCATTTGTTCCCCTACATCTCACCCTGCTCTTCTCTTCCCTTCCCTTCCTGAATAATCAGTACAAAAGCCATTAGGTGGGGCCAAGGAAGGTATGCAACAACATCAACATGTGGGTGGGTGGGCATGGAAGAAAGCTGCAGTGGCCCAGGGTGCCAGAGAAGGAGTGAGATGAAAACAACAGGGAGCTTCCAGCATGGAAAGAGAGAAAACTAGATTGAATCCCTGACATGTTGGATTAGGAACCGGAGGTACAGGTGTGAATTTAGGATTTTTAATATATACAGATATATGAAGAAATAAATATGAATGTAATACACACACATATAGGCATGTGTTTATGTCTAAACTTTAGTACTATTGACTACGAGGATCTTGTGGCATGATGTAGATGGTTATATCATGGTCATGTAGAAAAATGTCTTTGTTTGTAGTAAATATACCCTAAAGTGTTCAAGGATGGTGGAACATTAAATAAGCAACTTATTCTCAAATAGTTAAGGAGAGAAAAAATCATTTGTACTATATTTGGAACTTTTCTGTAAGCTTAAGATTGCTTCTAGATAAAAATAAAGCAAATTAAAACAATAAAAATAAAGCAAATTAAAACAACAATGAGATGATGCTACACACCTACTACAATGTCTAAAATCTAGAGGATCATACATTTCAAAAAACCTATCCTTTTTATGTTAGTAATTAATAGATCTAACAGACAGAAAATCAATAACGATACAGTTGAACTGAATAGCAACACTGATCAACTAAATCTGACATTTTTTAAATACTTCACAAACAACAACAGGATACACATTCTTCTCACGTTTGCATGGAGCATTTGCCAAGGTAGACCACATACTGGGCTATAAAAATACACCTTAACAAATCTAAAAGAACAGATATCATACAAATTGTGCACTCAGACCACAGTGGAATTAAACTAGAAATCAATGACAGGAAGACAACTGGAAAACCCAAAATATTTGGGAATTAAACAACATGGCTTTAAGTAACACATAGGTCAAAGAAAAAGCTTCAGGAACAATCTTAAAATTTTTTTTAACTAGTTGAAAATGAAAGTAAAATGTCAAAATCTGTGGAATGCAGCGAAAGTAGTGCTTAGAGGACAGTGTATAGCATTTAATGCATATGGTGGAAAAGAAAACAAATCCAAACTCAATAATCTAAGCTTCTGTGTGGGAAACTAGAACAAGAAGAGCATATTAAATCCAAATGAAATAGAAGAAGAGAAATAATAAAAATAGAACAAACACCAATGAGGTTGAAAGCAAAAAATTAACAGAGAAAATCAATGAAATCAAAAGCTATGTCTTTGAAAAGATCAACAAAATGGATAAATTTCTAATGAGACTAACAATGAATAAAAGATAGAAGACACAAGTTACTATTATTAAAAATGAAAAGGGGGCCATCACTACAGATCCCATGGGCATTAGAAGGATAATAAAAGAGGTACTTGGCTGGCTCAGTCCATGGAGCATGCAACTCTTGATTTCAGGATCATGAATTTGAGCCCCATGTTGGGCATAGAGCTTACTTTAAAATAAGAAAAGGGGGGGGGGCTCACGTGTGTGGCTTAGTCGGTTAAGTGGATGACTCTTGATTTTGGCTCAGGTTGTGATCTCATGGTTCTCAGGTTGTGATTGAGCCCTGAGACAGGCTGTGCACTAAAAGCACACAGTCTGCTTGAGATTCTCTCTCTCCCCCTCTCTCAGCCTCTACCCACTTGTGCTCTCTCTCTCTCTCAAAATAAATAAATAAACCTAAAACAATTATAAAGGGGGTGCCTGGGTGGCTCAGTCAGTTAAAGCATCTGACTTTGGCTCAGGTCATGATCTCACAGTTCATGGGTTTGAGCCCCACATCAGGCTCTGTGCTGACAGCTCAGAGCCTGGAGCCTACTTCGGATTCTGTGTTTCCCTCTCTCTCTGCTTCTCCCCCATTCATGCTCTATCTCTCTCTGTCTCTCAAAAATAAATAAAAGTTAAAAAAATAAAAAAATTTTAAAGAATATTATATACAGCTGTATTCCCATAAATTTGATAACCTAGATGAAATGCACCAAGTCTTTGAAAAGTACAGTCTGCCAAAACTCACACAAGGAGAAATAGATAAACTCAATAGGCCTCCATTAGAGAAACTGAATCAATAATTAATAACCTCCCAAAACAGAAAACACCAGGCCCAGATGGTTTCACTGTTGAATTCTACCAAAGAAGAATTTAAAGAAGAAAATACTAGGCTGTCTTCAATCTGTTCCAGAAAATAGAAACAGAGGGAATAAAATTATTCCAATACCAAAAGTAGACAAAGACAATACAAACAAGGAAAATTATAGACCAACATCTCTCATGAACATAGATGCAAAACTCCTGAAGAAAATACTAGCAAATCGAAAACAACATTGAATAAAAAGAGTATACACCATGACCAAGTGGGATTTATCCTAGATATGCAAGTCTGGTTTAGCATTTGAAAAACAATTAATGTGATTCATCATCCCATTAACAGGTTAAAAAAGAAAAACCATATCACATGATGGTATCAATAGATACTGAAAAAGTATTTGGCAAAACCCAATACTCATTCATGACAAAACTTTCTGCAAACTATGAAAAGAGTATTTCCTCAACTTAATTTAAAATAAATTTTTTTGACAAAAACCCTACAGCTAACGTCTACTTGATGGTTCATATACAGAAGTCAGTTGCTTTCCTCTATGTCAGTAATGAATAATTAGAATTTGAAATTAAAAACACAATACCATTTACATCAGCACTCCCCCAAATACAATACTTCGGCATAAATTTAACAAAACATATATAAGATCTATATGAGAAAAAGTATAAAACTCTGATGAAGGATACAAAGATCTAAAGAAATGAAGAGAGAAGATGGTGGAGTAGTAGGAGAACCCTAGACTTACCTTGCCCCTTAAACACAACTACATTAACGTCAAATCATTTTGAACACCTAGGAAATCGAGCTGAGGATTAAGAGAAAAATCTGCACGATTAAAAGAAAAGAACGTGGCAAGTATGGGGTGCAAAGACACGAAGTAGGGGAAAGAAAAGCTGCGGTGCCATGGAGAGGAGGGAGCCCCTTTTGTGGACAAAGGAGAGAGAGAAAAAGAGAGGGGGAGACAGAGCCATGTGCTGGGTTCACACAAGAAAAACTCTTCCCCAAAACCAGTGACTGGGGAATCGAGAGGAAGTGACTATCACAAGTTTTTATAAACAGTGGAACTCAAATTCTGAGGTTTGAGAAGTCCGTGCCGTTTGCCAGAGTCAATCAGGGCTGACAGTGGCAATCCCAGGAAGAAGAGTGGAGGCCTGGAAGCCTTTACAGCATCGTAAAGGGATCCCCTGGGTCACCCTGGGAAAGAATGTTCCCCTTCCTGGAGCACGTTTGTAAGAGGGTCTATTGCCTCTTCAAGAACAAAAGAGTCAGTGTGAGCCACTGAGCGAGCAGCTATTCATCAGCAAAGAACAGAAGCACGTACAGAGGGCGTATAACCTGCTCACTGCTTTTCCCTGTGCTTCACCATAAACTCCAAGCACCTGCACAGCCATGCGACTGCTTTTCTGGGACAAAATAGCACCAGACACAATGAGGCAAGGCTCTCCTCTGGAGGAAGGAAGTGGGTCCAAGCCATGCCAGGTCCTTTAGGATTTAGAGTTTTGAATCCCAGCCAAGCACCAGAGATAAAACACAGGAGAACTGTGGTACCAGGCATGGTAATAGCCTGAGCACAGACAGGGAGAGAGCAAGGATCTGACAGAAGCTTGGGACACAAGAAGGGAGATTGTTTGCTTTTCTGTGAGGGCTTCCTGAACAGCAGCACATGCAAGCTCCCCTCTCTGGAGACAAGAGAGTGGGGTGATACCATCTTCCCCCACCCACCAGCAGGGTCAGACTTCAGTGCACAACACAGCACCCCCAGTGGAGGCTGGAGTTGCTTTCGCCAAACCCCGCACCCTTGAGCCCCACATCCCTGAGTAAAGGTGTGGGGGACCACTTATCATGCAAATGGACATCAAAAGAAAGCTGGAACAGCCATACTTATATCAGAGAAACTAGATTTTAAACCAAATACTGTAATAAGAGATAAAGAAGGGCACTATATCCTAATAAAGGGGACTATCTAACAAGATATAACAATTATAAATATTTATGCCCCCAATATGAGGACACCCAAATATATAAAACAATTAATAAAAAAACATAACTTACTGACAACAATACAATGATAATAGAAGACTTTAACACCCTACTTACACCGATGGACAGATCATCTAAGCAGGAGATCAATAAGGAAACAATGGCTTTGAAAGACACACTGTACCAGCTGGAATTAACAGATATATTCAGTGCATTTTTTTCCCAAAGCAGCAGAAAACACATTCTTTTTGAGCGCACATGGAACATTCTCTGGAATAGATCACATACTGGGTCACAAATCAGGCTTCAACCAATATAAAAAGACCGAGATCATACCATGTATATTTTCAGACCACAATACTATGAAACTTGAAGTCAACCACAAGAAAAAATTTGAAAAGACCACAAATACATGGAGGTTAAAGAAGACCCTACTCAAGAATGAATGGGTTAACCAGGAAATTAAAGAAGAAATAAAAAAAAAAAATACATGGAAGGATATGAAAATGCAAACATGACAGTCCAAAACCTTTGGGATACAGCAAAAGCAGTCATAAGAGGGATGTATATAGCAATACAAGCCTTCATCAAAAAGCAAGAAAAGTCAAGGGGCGCCTGGGTGGCGCAGTCGGTTAAGCGTCCGACTTCAGCCAGGTCACGATCTCGCGGTCTTTGAGTTCAAGCCCCGCGTCGGGCTCTGGGCTGATGGCTCAGAACCTGGAGCCTGTTTCTGGTTCTGTGTCTCCCTCTCTCTCTGCCCCTCCCCCGTTCATGCTCTGTCTCTCTCTGTCCCAAAAATAAATAAACGTTGAAAAAAATAAAATAAAATAAAATAAATAAAAATTAAAAAAAAAGCAAGAAAAGTCAAATACACAACTTAACTTTATACCTAAAGGGGCTGGAAAAAGATCAGCAAATAAAGCCTAAAGCTAGCATAAGCAGGGAAATAATAAAGATTAGTGCAGAAATAAACAATATAGGGGGAACAATAACAGTAAACAGATCAATGAAACTTGGAGCTGGTTCTTCGAAAGAATTAATGAAACTGATAAACCCCTAGCCAGATTTATCAAAAAGAAAAGAGAAAGGACCCAAATAAACAAAATTACAAATGAAAGAGGAGAGATCAAAACCAACACTGTAGAAATGCAAACAATTACAAGAGAATATTATAAGCAATTATATGCTAACAAATTGAGAAATCTGGAAGAAATGGATAAATTCCTAGAAACATACAAACTACCAAAACTGAAATGGGAAGAAATAGAAAATTTGAACAGGCCCATAACCAGCAAAGAAATTGAATCAGTAATCAAAATCTCCAAACAAACAGGAGTCTAGGGCCAGACGGCTTCCCAGGAGAATTCTACCAAACATTTAAAGAAGAGTCAATACCTATTTTTCTGAAACTGTCCCAAAAAATAGAAATGGAAGGATAACTTCCAAATTTATTCTATGAGGCCAGCATTACCTTGATTCCAAAACCAGACAAAGACCCCACTAAAAAGGAGAACTATAGACCAATATCCCTGATGAATACGGATGCAGAAATTCTCAACAAGATACTAGCAATCAAATCCAACAGTACATTCAAAGAATTATTCACCATGATCAAGTGGGATTTATTCTTGGACTGCAGGGGTGGTTCAATACCTTTAAATCAATCAATATGATATACCACATTAATAAAAGAAAGGATAAGAACCATATGATCTTGTCAATAGATTCACAAAAAAAGCATTTGACAAAACACAGCATCCATTCTTGATAAAAACCCTCAATAAGGTAGGGATAGATGGAACATACCCCAACATCATAAAGGCAATATACGAAAGACCCACAGCTAATGTTATCCTCAATGGGGAAAAACAGAACTTTTCCCCTAAAGTCAGGAACAAGATAAGGATTCTACTTCTCACCATTGCTATTTAGCATAGTACTGGAAGTCTTTGCCTCAGCAATCTGACAACAAAACTAAATAAAAGGCCTCCAAATAGGCAAGGAAGAAGTCAAAATTTCACTCTGAGAAGACATGATACTCTATGTAGAAAACCCAAAATACTCCACCAAAAAATTGCTAGAACTGATACATTAATTCAGCAACATCACAGGATATAAAATCAATGTACAAAAATCTGTTGCATTTCTACACACTAACAGTGAAGCAACAGAAAGAAATCAAGGAATCAATCCCATTTACAATTGCATCAAAACCCATAAGATACCTAGGAATAAACCTAACCAAAGAGGTGAAAGAGCTGTACTCTGGGGGTGCCTGGGTGGCTCAGTGGTTAGGTATCCGATTCTTGATTTCAACTCAGGTCATGACCGCAGGGTCATGGGATCAAGTCCTGCATCAGGTTGAGCACAGAGCCTGCTTGAGATGCTCTCTTTCCCTCTTCCTCTACCCCTCCCCTGTGCTGTGCATTCATGCTTTCTCTCTCTCACTCTCAAAAAAAAAAAAAAAGAAAAAAAGAAAAAAAAAAAGATCTGTACTCTGAAACACTTATGAAAGAAATTGAAGAAGACACAAAGAAATAGAAAAATATTCCATGTTCATGGATTAGAAGAACACTGTTAAAATGTCTGTACTACCAGAAGCAATCTACACATTCAAATCCCTATCAAAATAACACCCATGTTCTTCACAGAGCAGAACAAACAATTCTAAAATTTATATAGAACCAGGAAAGACCCCGAATAGCCAAAGTAATGTTGAAAAAGAAAACCAAATTTGAAGAAATCACAGTTCCAGACTTCAAACTGTATTACAAAGCTGTAATCACTAAGACAGTATGGTACTGGCACAAAAACAGACACACAGATCAATGGAACAGAATAGAGAACCCAGAAATAGACCTCCAACTAAATGGTCAATTAATCTTCAACAAAGCAGGAAAGAATACCCAATGGATAAAAGACAGTCACTTTAACAAATGGTGTTGGGAAAACTGGACAGTGACATGTAGAAGAATGAAACTAGACTACTTTCTTACACCACACACAAAAATAAATTCAAAATGGATGAAAAACCTAAATGTGAAACAGGAAACTATCAAAATCCTAGAGGAGAAAAATAAGCAGCAACCTCTTTGACCTCAGCTGTAGCAACTGCTTACTAGACATGTCACCGGAGGCAAAAGAAACAAAAGCAAAAATGAACTATTGGGACTTCATCAAGATAAAAGCTTCTGCACAGCAAAGGAAACAATCAACAAAACTAAAAGGTAACTGATGGAATTGGAGAAGATACCTGCAAATGACATATTAAAGGGCTAGTATCCAAATTTGATAAAGAACTTATCAAACTCAACACCCAGAAAATTAATAATCCAGTTAAGAAATGGGCAGAAGACACGAAAGACACTTCTCCAAAGAAGACACACAAATGACTAACAGACACATGAAAAAATGCTCAACATCACGCATCATCAAGGAAATACAAACCAAAACCACAATGAGATACCAGCTCACACCTGTCAGAATGGCTAAAAATTAACAATTCAGGGAACAACAAGTGTTGGCAAGGATAAGGAGAAAAGAGAACTTCTCCTCTCACGCTGTTGGTGGGAGTGCAAGCTGGTGCAGCCACTCTGGAAAACAGTATGGAGGTTCATCAAAACTTTTAAAGTAGAACTACCCTACAATGCAGCAATTGCACTATTAGATATTTACCCAAAGGATAAAAAATACTGATTCGAAGAGGCACATGCACGCCCCATGTTTATAGCAGCACTATCAACAATAGCCAAAGTATGGAAAGAGCCCAAATGTCCATCACTGATGAATGGATACAGAAGATGTCATATATAAATACAATGGAATATTATTCTGTCATCAAAAAGAATGAAATCTTGTCGTGGATGGAAGTAGATGTGGATGGAAGTAGAATGTATTCTGCTAAGCAAAATGAGTCAGATGAGAAAGACGAATACTGTATGATTTCACTTATATGTGGAATTTAAGAAAAAAAAAAACACAGATGGGTGGTTCAGTCTGTTAAGCATTTGACTTTGGCTCAGGTTATGATGTCATGGTTTGTGAGTTTGACCTCTGCACTGGGCTCTGTGCTGTCAGCCTGGAGCCTGCTTTGGATCCTCTGTCTCCCTCTCTCTCTACCCCTTCCCATGCTTGTGCTCGCTCTCTCTCTCAAAAATAAACACTTTTTAAAGATATCATATCTTTAAAAAAAAAAAAAAAAGGAAAGAAAGAAAACAGAAGAACATAGTGGAAGGGAGGGAAAATAAAATAAGATAAAAACTGAGAGGGAGGCAAACCACAAAAGACTCTTTTTTTAAGTTTATTTATTTTTTTACTTTGAAAGAATGTGAGTGGGGGAGGGGCAGAGAGAGAGGAAGAGAGAGAGAGAATCCAAAGCATCTCCACACTGTCAGTGCAGAGCTCGATGTAGGGCTTGAACCCAGGAACTGTAAGATTATGACCCGAGACGAAATCAAGACTCAGATATTTAACCAACTGAACCACCCAGGTGCCCCAAATTATAAGAGACTCTTAAAGACAGAGAACAAATTGACGGTTGATGGAGGTGATGCGGGTGATGGGCATTAAGGAGGGCACTTGTTAGGATATATTATATGTAAGTGAGGAATCACTAAATTCTACTCCTGAAACCAATATTACACTGTATGTTAACTAATTTGAATTTAGATAAAAATTTGGAAGAAAAAAAAATAAAGAAATGAAGAGATAGTTCATGTTTGTGGATAGGAAAACTAAATATTCTTGAGATACCAGTTCTTCCCAAGTTGGTCTGTAGATTCGATGCAATATCAGTGAAAATCCCAGAAAGTTATTTTGTGGATATTGACAAACTGACTGAAGTTTGTATAGAAAGTCAAAAGACCCAGATTAGCCAACACCACATTGAAGGAAAAGAACAAAGTCAGAGGACTGACATTACCCAACTTATCGCAAAACTACAGTAGTCAAGACAGTATGACGTTGGTGAAAGAACAGACAAAAGTATCAGTGAAACGGAAGAGAGAGTCCAGAAATACGCCTGCACAATATAGTCAACAAGGAGCAAATGCAATTCAATACAAAAAGAATTGCCTTTTTAACCAATAGTGCCGAAACAACTGGACATCCATACACAAGAAAATTAATATAGACAAGCCCTTATATCTTTCATAAAAAATTAACTGGAAGTGGGTACATGACCTAAATGTAAAACACAAAACTGTGAAACGCCTAGAATGTAGGAGAAAATCTCGTTGACTTTGGGTCTGATGATGACCTTTTACATACAGCACCAAAAGCATAACCCATTAAAGAAAAAAATGACAAGCTGGACTTCATTAAAATTAAAAAAAAAAAAACCTGCTCTGCAAAAGACACTATCGGGAGAATGAAGATACAATCTACAGTCTGGGAAAGAACCTTTGTAAAACACACATCTAGTGAAGTACTAGAACCCACAATAGAAAGAATTTTTAAAACGACAATAAAAAAAACAACCTCGTTTTAACATGGGCAAAGTATATGAACAGATATCTCACCAAAGAAGAGCCACAGATGTTAAATAAGCATATGAAAAGATTTTCGATATCATATATCATTAGGAAATTTCAAACTGACACAACGAAATACTACCACGCACCTATTAGAATGGCTAAACTCCAAGACACTGAGAGCACCAAATGCTGGCAAAGATTTGGAGGAACAAGGACTCTTATTCATTGCTGGTGGAAATGCAAAATGGTATAGCCACTTTGGATGACAGTTTGCTAGTCTCTTACAAAATTAAACATACGATACAATCCGGCAATCACACTACTTGTATTTACTCAAAAGAACTGAGAACTTATGTCACACAAATACCCACACATGTATATTTATAGCCACTCTATTCATAATTGCAAAAATTAGAAGTAACCAAGATGTCCTTCAGTATGTGAATACATAAACTGTGGTACATCCATACAATGCAATGTTCAGTGATTTAAAAAATAAAAAAGGCACTATCAAGCTATAAAAAGACACGGGGGAACCTTAAGTGCACGCTGCTATGTGAAAGAAGCCAGCTGAAAAAGTTGTATGTGCTGTGTGAGTCCAACTGTATTACATTCTGGAAAGGCAGACTGTGAGACAATATACAGATCACTGGCTTCCACAGTTTTAGGGGGAAGAGGGATGAGTAGGTGGAGCACAGGGGATATTTAGGGCAGTGAAACTATTCTGTATAATATTTCGCTGGTAAATGCATGATATTATGCATCTGTCAAAACCCATAGAACCGTACGACACGAAGAAAAAACCCTAATGCAAACAACAGAATTTAGGTAATAGTCATTTATCAAAAAGCTCATCCATTGTAACAAATGTATGTACCACACTAAGGGTAAGATGTTAATAAAAAGGGAAACTGTATACACATGAAGGGGGGGTGGGGGGCAGGGAGAGCTGGTGTATGGAACTCTGGACCATCTTTTTGTAAACCTAAAACTGTTTTCAAAAATAAAGTCTATTTAAAAGATAATGATTAATAAATAAGATCAAGTCTATTAAAAACATATCTCCACTTTCCTCAACGTAATTTCCGTATTTTTATTCAAACTACGTTCATCTTTTGCTTCCTGCCCGCCTTCAAATCTCATTCAGCAAAAGGGAAGTTCATTCAGCAGCAAAAGGAAGATTTTTTTTTTATTTTATTTTGAAGTAATCTCTGCACCCAACGTGGGGCTCGAACTCACAACCCCGAGATCAAGAGTCAGTCCCAGGCTCCTCAGACTGAGCCAGCTAAGTGCCCCAACAAAGATTCTTTTTGATAAAAACAGTTGTCTTCTCTTTAGCTTTAAATACTTCTGCCGTTCCCCACCTCCTTCAGAGAACAATTCTGAACCCTTCACATGAGCCCCCAAGCCCGCCATGGCCTGCTCTCTGTGCTCCCCTCTCAGCTCTTGCCCACAAAACCTACCCAGGGGAAGGGCTGCTGAGCTGCCCACAGCTTCCCAAGTGCACCCGGTCTTCACTCCACTGCCCTCCCTCCTCCCCTACCCTCTGCTCAGAAGAGACCTACTTCTCCTCTGCTCTCGCCTGAAACATCTTTTCCTCCAGGAAGCCATACCAGTTCGAACCAAAATGGGCCCTGACAACCTTCAAGTTTAGAAACAGACTTTTATGGATTTCTAATCGATACGTCTGATAACTCACCTTATGACATCTTGGTAAGAGCCTCAAAAATGCATCCCAGACTCGATTTCAGCTTTAACGGATGAAACGAAAACATCTGAGGGAAAAAAAAAAAAAACAAAAAACCACCACTCAGCCATATGTGTGTGATCAGCTTTCCAAGTGCAAATGTATCTGGGCTGGATATCAGCCTGGATCCCGGTGAGGACTCCCAGGCCCCGATCCCATGTCATAACCAAAACAGAGTTACAGTGACCCCCGGGAAAGTTGACAGGTCATCACAGCTGTTCTGGTGTGGATTCGGGCAGATTACTCTAGGTGATAGTGACTATTACTATACGAATAGCTCTGGAGTATTAAACACGCATTAAAAAATAATCCAGCCGCACATAAAGAGTCACTGAGGCCTGGGAGGGTGAAGGGAAGAGTCAAAGCTAAGGTTAAGGTTTAAATTAAGAACACGCTTAGCCCTCAAGAGTTCAAGCAGGAGAAGAGGCAAACATTTTATCAAACACTGGAGCCTAAAGCAGGAAGAAGAGATGGAAATACTTTTTCTGAACAAATTCATTAAAGTGGCCGGCACGTCTGCTGGAGGTGATGATACCTGCGTCACCTCTAAGTCGCTGGGCCTGCCTTTGTCAAAAACTTGTAGATGGCAGGCTCAGATGTTAATTCTTTGAAACCCGAGTTGAGAGGCAGAGATCCAGACGAAAAATGGAAACGGGAAAGTGGTAACTGAAGAATGTCAGGCAACGTAGGCAACTAGAGAAGGTGATAATAGTCCTCCTCCTCAGTCTCCCCAGGCACGCAGCATGGCCTGAAGCTCCATCAAGTGCAGGGGGGTGGGGGGTGTGCTGACCTCATTGTACAAGAGACCATGCCCACCTGGCCACTCCTACTGATGCCTGGACACAGTCATCTGCCCCCTGCTTTGGACCCTCCAATACCTTTTCTGTACACTCTCTGTAGCACTGATTCACTCATTCATTTATTCTTTCATCATTCTTTCAATAATATAGGGACCAGGCACTATAGATACAGTGATAAACAGAACAGACAACATCCTCGATCTCATTAAGCGCACATTCTAGCTAGAGAGATAGACAAAAATAGACAAACAGACACGTACAAAATACTACCAGGGAGTAGTAAGTACTGTGAAGGAAAACAAACCTAGGGTAAGAGAACAGAGGGTGCTGTTTTAGATACAGTGGCTCAGAAAAGCCTCCTAGGAATAATACGACCATATGTTATTTTCATATGGCAATTCTATTTTTAAATTTTGTTGAGAAGCCGCCATGCCATTTCCACAGCAACTGCACACCATTTTACATTGCTGGAGTTTTGAAGGATCATTCTGGCCGCTGAGTAGAAAATAGATCGTAGGGGGGCAGGAATGGAATCAGGGAACCCAGTGAGGGGCCATTACAGTATTGCAGGCAGTCAGTAAAATGTTGACTAGAATGCCTTGCTGGCCAAGGGGCTTAGAAAACTAACGATGGCACCAATCATGTTGCTGCTGGGCTTGGTATTAGACCATCAACAGGACTACAGTGAGCTCTGGGCATGAGTGGCTGATTCAGTTCACACTCTGCTCAGTCAACAGTCTCCATGGGAACACTGCTGAATTGGCTGGAGACTGAGGTATGACTGAAACCACAACAACATCTCACACGCGAATACCCAGCAAAAGAAAGTGGGAAGCAAGGCAGACACCTCCTTTTGGAAACTGATTTGCAAAGGAAGACAGGAAACTAAGAGCCCTGGAAATGCATCACTAGTTACAGATTCGGCTCTTCCTTTCGCCGTTAACTGTAACTTCAAGGCCAGACTAAAGAATGCAGTTTGTTCTCTTTAAGAAGAAAACTGTCACTTCTTATTTGTGTTTAGGTACAGGAGCCTGGAAGGATTTGGAGATAGACAGAACTGTGATTTCTCAACCTCACGGTTGTTTCTAACAATGTTCAGTTATTTTATTTCTGAGGGAAACCTGCATACATTTCCCTCAGTAGATCTAAATACTCATCAAGATTGTTTGGTTAATGATGACATTTAACGAATGGCTTCCATTTCACCTTTTCAGACTATGATCCACAAATCCTTCCCGAGACCTAAAGAGTTCTTGAACTTTTAAAATGACAGGTATTTCATTTAAAATTACTGACCTAAAACACTTTAGATAATAAGAGGAGGTTATTTATTTTAATACAGTGATCTATTTTAGTCTAAGAGTACAATACGGGCAGTTAGAGGAGTTAAGCCTTGATGAAAAATAAGACCAGTCTAATACCCTGCCAACCAATTAACAGCTTTTCATTTGCAGAGAGTTAATATTCCATACCTCTAGAAGAGTCTTCGAACCAAAACCACAAAATCTTATCACTGGTTGTCTACTGAAATTCACTCTCCTGTTGGATTGTACATAATCCCAGAGGCTCAGTTGAGAGAGGGCGGATGAGGAACTCTCTCAAAAAGGTTACCAATGCATAAATACATAGATTGAGTGGCTGGGGAAAAAACTGGGGAGGACCTATAAGGTTTTTGCAAGCATTTCCTCATCAAAGTATTTGTTTTTTATCATAAAATATTTCCTAACACATTCATATGTTTCCAGACTTGTCAATATAACAATTGCAATAATCATTTGTGTTTCATTGTTTAGTTTACAGAAATTTCCTTACACATTCTCTTGTTTAAAATGGAAAAGACCTCTATGAGGTAGGTGGCCCCATTTTCTAGTGTTAAAAATTTAGGTGTCTTACTTAAATCGCACACCCTTTTTTTTTAATGTTTATTTATTTTAGAGACAGCGAGACAGAAAGTGAGTGGGGGAGGGGAAGAGAGAGAGGGAGACACAGCAAGCAGGCTCCAGGCTCTGAGCTGTCAGCACACAGCCCAACACAGGGCCCACAAGATCATGACCTGAGCTGAAGTCGGACGCTAAACCAACTGAGCCACCCAGGCACCCCAAATGGCACACCTTTTTATCTTAAACATTTGGGGCAACAAGTTACCTCAGAAGATACTTGTATAAATGATTTTGTTTCAGTTTTAGGGACATGGAGAGGAGGATTTTTTTCTTTTAATGAAGACAGTATTTTTATTCAAAGAAAAAGAATCTTAAGAGTGTGCATGTTATAACTTGAGAATGTGGTGCTTAGGCATGCTTTGTGGCTCGAAGGAAAGGCAGCATAGTATAATGGTTTATGCTCAAGTTCAGGTATTAATGGCCCTGGCTGCTGCTCCTGATTCACCTTGTGACCTCAGGGAAGCTCAATAACTGAAGCCTGAGTTTTACTAGCAGGCAATGTGGAAAAAATAGTAGCGCCTCCCTCTCAGGGAAGCTATGGGAACTACTGAATATAATATGGCACATATAATATGGCACCCAGTGGCCGGCACACAGTAGGTACCCCATGAGAAGTGGCCCTTGCGAGGACTCCTGTTCATACCCCAGAACTCCTAAAAGCTAGTGGGATGTGAGGTGACACAGTCCAAATGGAGCCACCAACTTTGAGCTCAGGGGGTCTACTTACTGCCACATGATAGGCACGAGGGGCTTAGAATTCAGAACAGGGCTATGGCAAGGAAGCAGGTTGGCACAGATCGGGGAAATACAGGAAACAGATTTTTCTCTTCCTGGCCTCGTAAAGACTGCTACTGGCAAACACCTTCTTGAACTCATGGAGCACGCCCTACCTGACTGTATCTCTCTGGCTCACCATTAGTGAGATCGTTTTTGAGAAGCAAGTATTTACTCTTTATCCATTCCATTGCCTAACCTATTTTTAGAACTCAAGAACTCTTTGGGGGGTTTTTTAATCAAATTTTATTTTATCATTTTTTTAAATCACTTCTCCTATCCTAAAAGCAAGGTATAACTCATGGTTTATCTTTAATTCTAAGAATTTCAAATTCATCTTACTCTAAAACTTTGATATCTTTTGATGTTTTCTATATACTAGTGGCACTAGAATAGAAGCTGTTTCAGGAACCCACTAAATGTTGATTGAATAAATGAATGCGAGGCATATAAAGCTGTAGGAAAGTTTAAAATGACCAGCTAAGGAATATATGCTGGCCCATGCACTTGAAATGTCCGCTTACGAGGTGTCCATAATGATAAAGTTGTACCGTTAAGAAGAGTGAAAGTGGGGCGCCTGGGTGGCGCAGTCGGTTAAGCGTCCGACTTCAGCCAGGTCACGATCTCGCGGTCCGTGAGTTCGAGCCCCGCATCGGGCTCTGGGCTGATGGCTCAGAGCCTGGAGCCTGCTTCCGATTCTGTGTCTCCCTCTCTCTCTGCCCCTCCCCCATTCATGCTCTGTCTCTCTCTGTCCCAAAAATAAATAAACGTTGAAAAAAATATATTAAAAAAAAAAAAAAAAAAGAAGAGTGAAAGTGGCCCCACAGCAGGTGTGACCTTAGGACTTTTATATATACCCCACCACGCAGAAGTATTTTCTACCTCTCTCTCTTGTACTTTCCCCAACCCCCTCCTCCACTCCCACAGATATCACTGAGAGAGTATACTCGTATCAGGAAAACCAGCGACCTGCCAAAATAATTTTGTTAGGGGAGACTTTCAGGGGTTCTCAAATAGTGCCCTTGTTTGCAAAACTTCTGAACCAATTAAGAAGTAAGCCAAAGGAGAATGGCAGATGGCAGGCCAAAATGTTACATGTACTATTTACTGGTTGTACAGATATCACTAATTGCCCCCAAATCTGCTCTTTTTCTTTGGGATCACATTTCCCAGGCACCCTTACAGCTAGATCACATTACCCACATGGCTCTGTTCTCTACAATGGAATGTGAATGGATGTGCTGTCCCTACTTGCAGCCCAGGCTCATACGACTTCCCATTCATGCTCCTTCATTCTCTTTGCCCTTCTTGTGGGCAAGTATGGAGATACTCGGGGAGATTCTAGAAGGCACATGTTGAGGAGATCAGAACCAGAACGACTGCATGAAGAAGTGCCATCCCACCGACCTGAATACCAGCCATGTGCTGTTAGGAGACAAAGAAATAAACCACTTGTCCTTTGGTCACTAAACGTTTGATGTCTTCTATTACTGTAGCTGAACTTACCTTAGCTAATGAGAAACTGACTTTAAAGACTGTGTCTTTTATCCACGCACAAGTAAATTCGAGCATCAAGCAATCTTTTCCACCCTGAACCTCTGACCAGGGTTTTCCCCATGATCTTCCAACCCTTGCCCCACATGCTGGCAGGAGCCCAGCGGAAATCCTGCCCCAGTGATCCTCACTGGAATTACAAGTAATTCCTCTCTGGATAGCTGCTTCTGGAAAACACTTTTGAATGGTTACTTACAGAAGAACAGAAGGAATAGGATGGGGGAATGGAGATAAAAGGGAACAAACAAGTAAAACAAGAAGGAGTGGGGGGATAAGCTCTTTCGTATTAGCCTGGACTCTAATCCTGATCCATTCCCAGCTCTATTTCTGCTCCACGGACTCAATTTTGGCATCTTGTCCACACGCTCCCCAGCATCCAATCTTGGCTTGCCCTGGAATGATCTTTCCTTTTCCATCTCAGCCCACGCAGCTGGGAATTCTGCAGCAGCAAAAGTCTGCCAAAAACAATAGCCTTCCTAAATGTCCAACAACAAGGGAATTGGTCTATAAATTATGAAGCATCCAGTCAATGGAGTATTATTCAATCATTAAACATGATAAACAGAAAGCCTTTGGAACAACATGGAAACTGGCCCTGAAATAAATGTCACTGAAGTTTTCCTCTCCTAAAAGCAGGCCCTGCAATTGCATATGCAATATGGCAACAACATTAAACAATTGTCCATATGGGAATAAAGCTATGGATTTTTTTTTAAATATATGAAATTTATTGTCAAACTGGTTTCCATACAACACCCAGTGCTCATCCCAAAAGATGCCCTCTTCAATACCCATCACCCATCCTCCCCTCCCTCCCACTCCCCAACAGCCCTCAGTTTGTTCTCATTTTTTAAGAGTCTCTTATGAATAAAGCTATGGATTAAACTTGAAGAAAGAAAAGCAATTGTTGGGTTAGAATAGTGGGATTCAACTATTTTTTTTTATTGTTTAATTACAGCTATTCTATGTCTAAATGATAAGATGTTCAGCCTTTGCCATCCTACTAGGAGAGGAGAGGAGAGGAGAGGAGAGGAGAGGAGAGGAGAGGAGAGGAGAGTCCTCTCACCTCTCCTTGCCTTCAACGGGAATCACTGCAGTGGAGAACAGAGGGTAGCCGGGCAGAGGCTGCAGGAGGCGCCTAACTCCGGACACCCCATGCTCTGCACCGATTCGGAGTCTGAGCACAAGTCCTGCGGTTGCTTCCATATGTCCTTGCTTTATTTTTAAATGTTTCAAGATTGGAAGCATTTTGCATTCTGATGGTGGTGTTGTCTCCCTTGGTAACTCAGACACCCAAATAGAAATACGGTCAGACTCCCTCCCTTCTGATGAGCCCAGTTAATGTGACATTGTTTTATAGGAGTAATGGGAAATCGATGTCCTTAGATCATCTGAACGGATTAACATAACCCTGTTGACAAAACTTGTGAATGTGGGATTTGCATTCCTGTCATAGTTCAAGAAGGTAATGGGGTCAACTTTTAACTGTTTCTGTCACCTTCTTGAAATGTACACAGAGAATGCCTACGTGAAAAGCATTCAGGGGTGCCCGGGTGGCTCAGTTGGTTAAGCATCCAACTCTTGATCTCAGCGCACAGTTCATGAGATCGAGCCCTATGTGGGGCTCTACAATGGCAGCTCAGAGCCTGCTTGGGATTCTCTCTCTCTTTCTCTCTCTCTCTCTCTGTCTCTCTCTCTCTCCCTCCCTCTGTCTTCCCTTCCTCTCTCTTTCAAAATAAATAAATAAGCATTCAGTACCAGTAGGATGCAAATTAATGCACATTGCACATGTTTCTTACTTCAAAATATCTCAAAAAGCTTAATAGTTTATCACTACCCTCCCCGTCTCTATCCCAGTGGCTCTGTCCTCTCAGGTAAGGGAAAAAGGCAATGTATCATTGTCATTCATGCACCAAGCCCTTATCTTGGCTTCCCTAATGTGAAGTCTGTGAGAGGAACCTTCCTGGGAGACGAACTCCTGGCTCCAGGCTTTGCAGAATGCCCATGCAGTTAATGTAACTTCAGACAAGGCACTAAGACAAAGGATCGAGAAACCCATGCTGGGAGCATGTTAGGGCAGAAGAATAGAGAGTGACAGCTGAACAAACCGTAGGTATTCTTGCTCAGGGGGATGAAGACTGAAAAAACTGTAATCAGCCACTGGACGAGATTAATGAATTTTTGCCTGGGGAATCTGACCCTAAAACTCATTTCTCAGTTCAGTGGGGGAAGGAACAAATCCTGGGCAGCTGACAGATGTATGGAACATGCTGTGTGCAGTGCCCACCAAAGAGAGGACTGCCCAGGACAGCAGTCTTCCCTGTGATCTCACACCCAGCGTCTGCTCAAGGCTGGCTAGAGCTGGTCCGGGCACCAGAAAACCACTTAACCCCTTTTCCAATCTCTTATCACTGCCAGCCCTCTTTTCTGATCTTGTCTTGTGTTGCCTATAGTTTCCCAAAGCACTACAGCCTTCTTTTTTTTTTCCTTTTAAAAGTTTATTTATTTTTGAGAGAGATCACGAGTGGGGGAGGGGCAGAGAGAGGTAGACACAGAATCGGGAGCAGGCTCCAGGCTCTGAGCTGTCAGCACAGGGTTCGAACCCACAGACCGCGAGACCATGACCCGAGCTGAAGTCGGACGCTCAACCCACTGAGCCACCCAGGTGCCCAGCGAAGCTTAATTTATAAGTTAGGCACAGTCAGGTATTAACAGTAACTAATAACAAAATAGAACAATTACAATGATGCTCTAGAATAAAAGTTATATGAATGTGGTCTCTCTCAAAATAACGTCCTATGCGGCACTCACCCTACTTGTTGCCGTGGTGTTTGTCGTCAGATGATAAAATGCCCCCACGATGAGAGGAAGCGACCTGAACGCGGTAGGCACTGTGACTTAGGCACTGTGACGTAACCACTGTGACGTAGCCTTCCGCGGCTCTTGACGTTATGACGCTACTGCGTCAAAAGGAGGGGCATCTGCTTCTGGGGGGAGGTTGGCCCATCCTGGGAACGGAAACCGTGCAAAGCAAAACCAAGCTAAAACCCTCCACGAGGGGGGACCGCTGCGTTTGTTCACGGCTCTAGTCCAGTTCCCAGCAAACACAAGCATCCGGTAAGGACATACTGAGAACTCAACGTCCTCCAGCATTCTTTAAACGTTATCTTGGGGCGCCTGGGTGGCGCAGTCGGTTAAGCGTCCGACTTCAGCCAGGTCACGATCTCGCAGTCCGTGAGTTCGAGCCCCGCGTCAGGCTCTGGGCTGATGGCTCAGAGCCTGGAGCCTATTTCTGATTCTGTGTCTCCCTCTCTCTCTGCCCCTCCCCGGTTCATGCTCTGTCTCCCGCTGTCCCAAAAATAAATAAACGTTGAAAAAAAAAATTTAAAAAAAAAAAAACGTTATCTTTAAAACGTTCTTCCCAGAGATGCCCGACTCCTGCAACCTCCTGGAAGCAACCGCAGGTGGGAGAGAGGCGGAGCTATGAAGTTATTCTGCACAAGAAATAATCTTGTTTTTTATGTTGATTTATTTTTGAGAGAGAGAGAGAGAGAGAGAGAGAGAGAGAGACAGAATCCGAAGCAGGCTCCAGGCTCCGAGCTGTTGGCACAGAGTCCACCGCGGGGCTCAAACCCACAAACCCTGAGATCATGACCTGAGCCAAAGTGGGACGCTAAGCCGATCGAGCCACCCGGGCGCCCAAGAAATCATCTTTTTAATTACCCTCTGCGATGGTCCTGATTCTCGGTGGCATGCTGTGGGGTTTGAGCAGCAAACACAGGACATGGTGGCATTTTGGAGGGGTAAACCCAGCTAGGAGGCTCCAGCGTGTGATGCGGAGCCTGACACCGAATCAAATAACAGCTGGTGTTACTAAATCTGAACGTCCCCATGCCAAGCAAAGATGGAGGCGCTCACTACCCGCTACAATGAGCTGGGAAGATTTAACAGGAGCCCCAAGCTGCTTTCTGCACGTGACCGTCACACCCCCTTAACTTAACTTTTTTTTTCCCCTCATTGAAATGGAAAATTCTTATCTTGTACTTGGAAATGCGGCATTTTCTTCGGAATTCATTAAGATTTTGTAGTGATACTAATTCTGGTTTACGATTTATGAATCTAATTAGGAAAAGCTTCTTCCTGCCTTTCATGTTGAGTTAATGAAATGAAATGTCAAAACGCACACTGAGAAATTCTTTAAATCCTCCAGTTAACTTCTGTCACCATACATAGTTACAAAGTTTTTTTTTCTTGTGATGAGAACTTTAAATATCTACCTCTTAGGAATTTTCAAATACACAATACAGTATCATTCACTATAGTCATCGTGCAGTACATTACATTCTCATGATTTATTTCTTTTATAACAAAAAAAAAATTCCTCTAATCAAACCCTGATTTCACCAAAGAAATGTTGCTAAGATAATTAGAAATTTAGAAATGAGAATTAACACCATGAATTTTGCCTCTTTTCAGGATGCAATGCTTTTGCTGTATTTGTGAGTTAAATTCAAGCAAGCTCTTACCAAGAAAGCAAGCTGTGTCAGTATAGAGGCTGGACAAAGAAGAAAGTAATGAGCTATGAAAAAGTCCTGGTATGTCAAAAGTAAGAGGTCTTAAAATTCACTGGTAGACCTTGAAGCCTGTTTCTGTTTCCAGCAGATGATTATCAATATTTTAAAATTCAACTGAAGTGAAGATTGCAGAACTCAAAAGAGCCAATAAAATCTGGGCAATTAAAGGAAAAAAGCCCAGGCTTCAGAAGTTTACAAATTTGGCCTCACTAGTAGGGTGACCCAACTGCCCTGGTTTGCATGGAACCGAGGGAGGGCTTTCTCAGGACCCAGGATTTTGGTGCTAAATCCAGGGCAATCTCAGCAGACTGGGATAGCTGGTCACCTACTTTCTAGTTCTGGAAGTTCCTAGCTGAAAAACTTCATTCCAATTACTTCCCCCAACTACACTTTCCTCCCCTCTAAAATGGAAATAATGGGTTGTTTTGAAAATTTTAAATATAAGTATAATTTCTGGGACATTTAAATGAGACTTGGCACTCCATCTTGCTGATAGACATTTTCAGCAAGAAGACCAAAATTTCACCCAAACCTTATATTGAATCTTTTATCAATTGAACAAGGAATTTTGTATTATTTTACTACATTCTTTTTCATGTAGCCAAGTATACACTAAACATTTCAAAATGTTTTTCAGTTTGAAATTATAAATTCTGTCTAATGTTTAGAATCTGAATATAGTCATGGATTTCTTTTAAAATTCTTTCCAAAATTGATTTTATATTGATTTCAGAGAAGAGAAAATGTTCCCTCTTTCTGCATGCATATTCTGAGAACTCATTAAAAAGCCTGAAGCAGGCTAATATAGGAACGAACATTCACCATCTTTGATCATAGTAAACTACAGACAAATCTAGATTGATGTCAATATATAAAGACTGTGATGGGGCAGGGAGCAGGACTGTGGGCCACCAACAGTTCTGTCACATGCATGTCTGACTCGTAAACAAAGCAAATCCTTGGGGTCAGTGTGAGAGGTGTTGAGAGGTAGGTCCAGTTCAGAAAGGAAATTTCAAGAATTGCATAAAGGTACTTCAGGAATTGGCTGCAGTCCTAATAAGGAACTGGAGCGGGAATCAGAAGAAACACGATGTTCTTGAGACAAGGTAGTCAGGAGGGAGCAGGCTGTTACTATGACAGCAGGTTGGGACAGGCCAGGGACTAACATCATGGGATCAGGTGGCTACTGAAATCTGACATTTTCAAAAGACTTTCTTTAAAACCAAACTTAGTTATTTTTAATCAATTAATCAATTTATGGGAGGCCTTTTCCGTCCCATGTCTACTATTTTTTAAAAAATTTTTGTGTGGGGTGCACCTGGGTGGCTCAGTCGGTTAAGCATCCAACTTCAGCTCAAGTCATGAGCTTGCAGTTTGTGAGTCTGAGCTCTGCATCAGGCTCTGTGCTGACAGCTCAGAGCCTGGAGCCTGCTTCGGATTCTGTGTCTCCCTTGCTCTCTGCCCTTCCCCCGCTCATGCTCTGTCTCTCTCTCAAAAATAAATAAACATTTAAAAAAATCAATAATAAAAAAATAATACAATAAAATTTTTGTGTGTGGAAGAATATGTGCTTCCTAACCAACCTCCTTCCCATGCATGTGGGAAAACAAGCTGAATGAAGAAGAAAGTTCTAAGCAACTTCTTCCACCATAATTCATACCTGATATAGAAAGCATGAAGATGATTCATAAGAGAGGGCAGATTTTTTTTTTTAATTTTTTTTTTCAACGTTTATTTATTTTTGGGACAGAGAGAGACAGAGCATGAACGGGGGAGGGGCAGAGAGAGAGGGAGACACAGAATCGGAAACAGGCTCCAGGCTCTGAGCCATCAGCCCAGAGCCCGACGCGGGGCTCGAACTCACAGACTGCGAGATCGTGACCTGAGCCGAAGTCGGACGCTTAACCGACTGCGCCACCCAGGCGCCCCCAAAGAGGGCAGATTTTTTTTTAAGTTGTATTCTGGTAATAAAATTACAAGTGATCCGGGGCGCCTGGGTGGCTCAGTCGGTTAAGCGTCCGACTTCGGCTCAGGTCACGATCTCGCAGTCTGTGAGTTCGAGCCCCGCGTCGGGCTCTGGGCTGATGGCTCAGAGCCTGGAGCCTGTTTCCGATTCTGTGTCTCCCTCTCTCTCTGCCCCTCCCCCGTTCATGCTCTGTCTCTCTCTGTCTCAAAAATAAATAAACGTTAAAAAAAAAAAAATTACAAGTGATCCCAATAAGAAACAAAGAGAGGGCAGAGCTAAAGAGACCAATGTCCTTCAATAGTGAAGTCACTACAAAGTCACATTTCAGGAGGCAAGGGCAAAAGAGAAGGGTCAGCGGGAGATATCATACAGAGGAAAAAGAGAGAAGGAATTGGTTTGAATCTCTAAAAATGATGTTAAAATACTGAAAACTTTCAAAGAGCTGAAAAATGTCGAGCATGCTAAGAGAGCAAACAAACGTTTTTTGTTATATTAAAAGTAAATAGGTTAACAAGAAATTTATTTATCAGCTGCCTGGTCTACTGATGTAGTATTAACAGATGATGGTAAGATAGAAAGGAGCTCAAGGTGGATTTTACATTAGACTACGTCATCAGCAAGCTTGATTTTTATTCTGGAAAGGGTAGGATAAATATTGATAGATGGGTAAGGTATAATAAAGCAGCACCTGGCATCTTTGAAGTGGTCTGGTTCCCTGAGTGTAAAAAACACATATTGTGGTGTGTGTTCCTTAAGAATTTGTAGTACTTTGTGGAATTACGGAGACTGGATAAATATGTTCCTGCTTATCTAAAAACAGATGCAGATGGAGCTTGTCATTTATGGACTAGTGAGCTTGACATGAAATCGAGGCAAATTTCTGGGGTAGAATATTAACAGGTTGAGTTGTGAGCACATACAAGGGGATGTGGAGAATACTAGAAGATCCCACGGGACCCATCAAGAACAAATCATGCCCAACTGATTTCTCTCTCTCTCTCTCTCTCTCTCTCCCTCTCTCTCTCTCGCTCTCTCGCTCTCTCTCTCTCTCTCTCTCTCACACACACACACACACACACACACACACACACAGACTAGATTAGTTGGTGAAATAAATGCTTCAGATGAATCTGAATTGCAAGAAAGCCTTGCACAAGGTCTCATGATATCCTTGTAGAAGAAATAGAAATGTCTAGAGAGAGTCTGAGGGCAAACTCCCACTCACTGAATGACCTTACCAAAAGAGTACAAGTTAATGCGTTTTGTTTGCATTGGGGAGGTCTTTTCAACAGTTTAATTAATAACAAATGGTACCATTTTGATCAGATGTGTGAACTACATGGAAAGGGGAGGGACGCCTAATACATTAAAATGACAGCTTCTTGAAATCGTTTTAAGGGGAAAGTAGCTAGAAATTTTTTTTTTAAAAAAGCTAATTTAACAATTTTACTTGCACTGTGGAGCACTATTAGGCAGGTAGCAGAAGATGCAAATGTGTTAAAAAAATATGTTACATCTTGAGAAAAGTCTATCAATTAATTTTTTCTGTGAATTGATAAGCAAGCACATGAATTAATTTTAGAAGCATAGTCTGGACAATTCCAGGTTCAACTGAAGCATAGTCTGAAAAGCATTGTATTGTACTTGGTAGTAGGTTGCTTATTTATTTATTTATTTATTTACTTACTTACTTACTTATTTCAGAATGAAGACTTTAGACGAATTTCAAAGGATGAGAAGTGTCCAGTTATAGGAAGGATAAGGTATGTCTGAACAGTATAGACAGGATCTGGATTTTCACTAACCAAGTATTAAACATTAATATTAGCATTGTGAGAGAGATGCCAGAATTTCAAGTATGAACTTAGGCTCTGTTAAAGGAATACGTTAGTTCATGGAACAAAGGGTATGATGGTACCCTCAATATCATGCTGATTTGTTTTGTTCTGAGAACCACATGCCATGAAGGGTATGAATGAACTGGAGTGTATCCAGCAGAGGAGGTCTCAACCTTTTGATAAATCTTTTGGTAAAGAGACTAAATGCTAAGGTCACATGAACTACAATTGGTTAGCCTACGGGCAGGGAGATCATTGCCTTCAATTACTTGAAAGCTGAACTTACAGAAAAGGGATCAACACTACTGTACTCTCAACATGGCCCAACATGCATGTAACCAGTGAAGCTAGGAAAAGCTAGTGCTGAGTGAGGCCCACAGCCAAGGTGGAATAATCTCAAAGATGACCACTCTCAGAGCTGGCACATATATTTTTTTTAAGTGCGCAAAGTCCTAGGTTGCAGGTTTTTTTGTTTTGTTTTTTTAAAGAAAGAAGATGGTAGAGCCAAGACACAAAGCCAAAATAATCAGAGAGAACCAGAAAGCCAATGAGCAAGGGGTAGCAAAACAGTCAGAAAATGGGAGTGATAAAGTCAGAGGAATTTTAGAGCCATCAGATGACATATGATTCCCCGGGGCCATACTCATGGATATGCCCTGTGCATTCTAAGGGACTAAAAATAAAAACACTAATCAACCCAACCTCCCTGCAGGCAAATGAGAAGAGATTAGGGAGCTTCTTATCCATAGTTTCAGCACATGGAACAGATGAGAAAATTTTTGAAGTCTTGAGGGAATCAATTTCCAATTTAGAATATTTGGGGGAAAACAACAACAGAAACAACAAGCAGAGAGGTACCAAAATCAAGCAGCCACATGAAAAGTAGAAACCAAGATTTAAAGTCAAAATGAGAGGAGAATCCAGAAGAGCTATGGGCAAGAGGATGGGCAAACAGTAGAGTGAAGGGAGATAAGCTTGAAAGAATGAAGAATCACTGTACCAATACCCATGGTGGATGGATTTTTATGTGGTTTCCCTGTCATTTGGATGGAAAAGCCATGTGCATTTAAAGGGGACAAAATTCTCAGGGGAGAGATTTTCCTGAGGGGAGTCACCTTTAGAACCACCCATTTCCAGGAGAGAACATCAGCCGTCCAACTGTAGCTGCTTGACATGTTTGATGAGGTCCAATTACATGAGAAAGAAGGCCAGGCCCATCTGGAATAGCCTGATATGATCCTATTCCAACAGCTTTAAGCTGTCATAGTCTCAGCACCTCTGCAAGGCATGCAAGATCTCAATGTAATGTCCCCACAACTTCTCAGAAAATAATTTGTTGACTGTTAACTCCCATTCCTGCAGAGTACAATTAATTTGATTGAAAGGAGCCAAGAATGGCAGGCTCAGATCCCAAGGCCACTGCAATAAGCCCTGCCCAGGAGACTAGGATCCCTTTCAGTGTAACTGGTGTTGGTGTTGTCTGGGTCCGGGTAAATAAAGCAGGTCAAGTCAGAAGTGAACAAGACCTTCAGCTTCAGAAACAGATATGTTTCTTCTGTTTTTCTTGAAATTAGTTACCAAGCCTATTTAGAGCATAACAGTGGGGAATAAATCACCAGTAGTTTCTAGCCATCTTTGATTATTCTGGAGAGTGAGTCTCACAGCAAAATCACTAACATTTTATCTAATCTCAAGAAGTTACATTTCCTATACTCAATGTCATGTTTTGGGGCTTCCAAACTCACATTCCTTGGGATTTTCCCAAAGAGAATGCTATGTAAACTTCAATGTTTGTTCAAGGAATGATTTAACATAATATCCAAACAGATAAGGATCTCTCTGCCCATGAGGTCACGTCGGATCAGATTCATAATCATAGGAAAGTATACGAGAACAGCGCAACCTGAAGAGCATTACTCTTTCTGAGTTTCTACTTCTGGAAGGTTGCTTTCTACCCAACACTCTGATTGCTCTCTATAAGCCTGTGGGTACCTAAAAGCATCAACTTCCTTAAAAGCTGTTCATCAAGAGGCACTAGACTAGAAAATGGGGAAGCAGCAAGAGAAGGTAGCAATCCAAAATGATTAAGGTGTACTTATTTATATAGGGCTTTGTTTAGAGCACAAAAAGGGAGCATAAAAGCTTTTCACGGAACCAAGCATCAGTTACTAAACTCACATGGCTGTACTTCCACTGCATCCTGGTAAGAAAACATCTGCCCCTGGATGACCAATCTGGATTGCCTGAGAAAGATGTGATTGAACAAGGTAGGAGACAGGTCTCCTGAAGCAGGCTGACAGGGACAGAGCTAGTGCTGGTGGCAGGATTCTGAGGTTCGGTGGGAAGCATGGATCTTGGTAAGAAAGAGGACCTAGTTTGAGGCAGAAGAGCACAAAGAGTGGGGGAAACATGGAGAGTGAAAAACAGCAGTAGACTCTATCATGTTTTTCAAGCACAATTCATCGGAAGTAGTCTGTGCCTCACCCAACAGAGGCTGCTCTAGCAGCAGCCATGACCTTGGTTTATGTAAATGTCTGGGCCTACCAGACCAAATCTGAACCTCAGAACTTGCCAGAAGCTCCATAATTTTCATGCTTGAGGTGAATATCGTGTCATTTCTACAGGGAGGCAGAATGCTCTCTTCCCCTTCTTGGAAATGAACAGGGTGCATTGGAAAGCGAGTTTAACCTTGCTGGCAGTCTGGGTGGTGACCAGCCATGATGATTATACCTGGTATCTCAGGTGATTATGAGGAAAATGGCTTGTTCGGTCAAAATACACCAAATGATATCTGAGAGACATGCTATACCCTCACTTAAAGAGATGGTAATACTGTCCCCTGAGGTTCTTAAGAAATTAGCCCCCTGAAATAGGACTATTTATTCAAGCCAAAGAGCTATAACAAAGGCCTATTGGCTTCCAACGATACTCTGATGGAGCTGATATATGGTAGAATTGGCTCATTGTGGTAGACAATTTCTACACCTTCCTGCATAGAATTGCAAGGGGTAGTGGGCAGTGCCTACCTTGGCATCCAGGAGAAATTTATTTGCATGTATGAATGTCATTTGGAGAAAAGGTACTAAAATACGAAACAGGTACCATCATAACAAGAAATATACAAGATTGGTGATCTCTAAAAGTTCTTCTAATATTAACAACAATTTATACATATACTTTCCTTTTAAAAAATGTAATTTATTTAAACAAAAACAAAAACAGTTCACCCATTTCTCCCACCCCTCCTACCCTGCCTCTGGCAACCACAAATCTGTTCTCTGTTCCCATGAGCTTGCTCCACTTATAAGAGAGATCATATGGTATTTGTTTTTCTCTGTCCGACCTATTTCACTTAGCATAATGTTCTCAAGTTTCATCCATGTTGTCACAAATGGCAAAACTTCATTCTTTTTATGGCCAAATACTATTATTATATATGTATGTGGTGTATATGTGTGTATGTGTGTGTGTATGTCTGTATGTCACAATTTCTTGATTCATTCATCCATCAGTGGACACTTAGGTTGTTTCCATATCTTAGAATATGGATAATAATGTAAATAATGCTGTGATGACCATGAGTATGCATATATCTTTTCAAGTTAGTGTTTTCATTTTCTTTGAATAAATATCCAGAAGTAGAGTTGCTGGATCATATGGTAATTCTGTTTTTAATTTTTTGAGGAACTTCTATACTGTTTTCCACAGCGGTTGCACCAATCTACATTCCCACCAACAATGCTCAAGTGTTCCTTTTCTCCGTATCCTTGCCAACATTTCTTATTTCTTATATTTTTGATACCAGCCATTCTGACAGGTGTGAAGTGATATCTCATTGTGGTTTTGATGTGCACTTTCCTGATGATTAGTGATGCTGAGTACCTTTTGATGTACCTGTTGGCCATATGTATGACTTCTTTGGAAAATGTCCATTCAGATGTTTTGCCCAATTGTTTTTTGTTTGTTTGTTTTTTTTTAGAGAAAGAGAGAGCACATACGAGTGGGGGAGAGGGACAGAGGGAGAGAGAGAGGGAAACTTAAGCAGGCTCCACACTCAGCACACTCAAGGTGGGGCTTGATCCCATGCCCCCGGGATCATGACCTGAGCTGAAATCAAGAATCGGACACTCAGCCCGCTGAGCCACCTAGGCACCTCATTCTGCCCAACTTTTAATCAGATTGTTTTGGATTTTGCTATTGAGTTGTATGAATTATTTATATATTTTGGATATTACTCTCTCACTGGAATATGATTTGCAAATATTTTCTCCCATTCAGTAAGTTACCTTTTCATTTTGTTGGTCTCCTTTGCTGGGCAGAAGCTTTATAGTTTGATGTAGTCCCACTTGTTTGTTTATTTTTGCTTTTGTTGCTTTTGCTTTTGATGTCAGATTCAAAAAATCATCGCTGAAACCTGTGTCAAGGAAATTAGTACCTTTGTTTTCTTCTAGGAGTTTTATGGCTTCAGGTCTTACAGTCACGTATTTAATCTACTCAGGGTAAATTTTGTGTATGGTGGAAGATAGGGGTCGAGTCCCATTCCTTTGCAGGTGACTGTCCAGTTTTCCCAACACTATTTATTGAAGAGACTATCCTTTCCCAATTGTGTATTCTTGACTCCTTTGTTGTAAGTTAATTGGCCATATATGCGTGGAATTATTTCTGGGTTCTCTATTCTATTCCACTGATCTATGTGTCTATTTTTTTAAGCCAATACCTTACTGCTTTAGTTACTATAGCTTTGTAATGTAGTTTGAAATCAAGGAATATGAAGCCTCCAGCTTTGTTCTTCTTTCTCAAGAATGCTTTGTCTATTCAGAGTCTTTTGTGGTTCTATACACATTTTAGGGTTTGTTTTTCTATTTTTGTGAAATCTTTTACTTTCATCTCTGAATTTTTAAAAAAATGCTTATTAATCTAAATACATCTCTAATTTGTAAAATTTCAGGCAGTGCATTAAAATGAAGGGGGAATTGGTTAATTTTTAGACATAGTACAGTAATAGTCTCTTGGGCAGAGGTTGATCATTACTTTAAATATTTACATACACGCATGCACATTTACATGTATCTACACCAAGATTCTAAAGGACATACAGAACGATGTTTCTACCCTGCCCTTCGCCCAAGTAGGTGGGCTTTTAGTAACTAGAAGAATAATCTTGTTCTTAGCTTAGAGATAACAGGAAGTACCTTGGCAAAAGACAAAAAGAAAAGAAAACTTTTGTTCTTCTAGAGCAATTGCTCTCAAGCAAGTATACAGCAGAATCACCAGGGAAACACACTAAAAATACAGACCTCAGAGCCCCACTCCCACATATTTCGGGCTCAACAGCTACTTTGTGTCATTATAGGCCCATAGAGAACTCTCTTTTCCAGTGGTTCCCAAACTTTACACATAGCAGAATCACCAGGAAGTCTTGTTAAACACAGCTTGCTGGGCCCAATCCATTTCTGATCAGTAGGTCTAGGGTAGGACTCAAGAATTTGTATATCCAGTAAGTTCCCTGGTGGTGCTCATGCTGTTGGTCTGAGAACTACATTTCGAGAACCATTGCTCTATTTACATCACCAATCAGCTCTCCTAATTTCTGCCTTTTCGCTAAGGGATTAGAGCTCTGATTCAACAGGTGTCACTCACAGATTTGAATTTGTAGTAAATTTCCCAGGTATTTCCTATCAAGGGCTATGCTAAGAAATGCCAATTTATGTCCTTTATTTTTTAATTATATTTATAATATTAATTTCCTGGTACATCATGTGCACACTTGTGATGCCAGAAATAGTTGTAGTATCAGAACCCTGTTGCAGATTATCCCTACTCTCTGAAGCCCCATTAAAATCTGATTTCCTCCCTGCTCCTTGCCCCTACTTGCTTAAAAGTGCATAATCCATGCCTAGACTGAGCAATGATTTTGAGTGAGGGTCCTCCAATTCCACCATTACTGCAAAATAACTAAATCTAACTATAGAAACTAGTTGGAATCTCCATTGGCATAGCACCAACATTGATTTCAGGATTGGCCCTTGAAGGGTGGATGGCAGGCCAGTAATCACTGGACACCACAGGGATGACAGCGCTCAGGGAGTTCAGTCCACTGAGCTGTGCTGCAACCTAACTTTAACTGAGCCATAAGGCATCTCTTTAAGAGTAAAGGGGTCTTTTCTTGCTTACATGTCAGGTGGCTGATACATATTTCCTTGTTCCTCTCCTTCAAGGAATAACCCATCCAACTATGTGACCTATGGTTGGCCCATGCACATCTTCCAGGTCTCATTTGTGGGAAGAATGAAGAAATCTAGTAGGTAAAACTCTGTTGAGAAGTATAAGTGCCCCAATAATGGCAGAAGCAGCAGCTGGGCACTGAGCAGGCAAAGCTTTGGGTTCACTGTTGGAGAGTTGAGCCCCTAGGGTGACCGCCATTAAATAAACTGGTTATCTCTAGATATATGCCTTCCTACATTGTCCTTTAAAGTAAAAAAGACACTATTCTTTATCCCTGCAAAATCTGGTTTAATGCCAGCACATCACACTCTGCTATCTGATTCCTTTCAGCCAATGGGATGCATTTTCCAAATGGTGGGCTTCAAGTAAGGGATTTTATCTGAGGTCTGGTAACAATCAACATATAGCCAAGCTAACCAACCACCCTCTGCCAAACTAAAATCTTAAATTAAAGAACATTTAATAAATTCACAAGCCCATTAAATGGTTTCATAAATTTATCTGCTTTCTCCTCTAAGAAGGAAGCATAGAGTTTGAATCCTGGCTCTACCCCTTACTAGTAATGGCTTTGGGCAAGCTAAACTTTTTTGAGCCTCAATCTCATTGCTTAACAAGTAAAAAGCAATGTTAGTACCTTCCTCATAGGATGTTGTGAGGACTAAATGTAATAGATAAATATAGTAAAGTTATGTATACAATGTATTTATACAAATAAAGGTAATAAATGTAAAGTACTTCTAACAGTATCTGAAATTTAGTAACCATTCAGTAAGTATTTTATTTATTAACTCAAAATTTTCTATAAATGATACTTCTCTACAGAGACTTGTCCATAATTATTACCAGTGGCCTCCAGGAAGGGAAGTTCTTAAGGGACTCAGTAAACGGCTGACACTGATGTGTAACTCAGTATCAGGCAACTCACTGCTTTATCAAGCACTGCAGAATGGAAAAGTTATGCTACCTCATTTTCATCACTTAAAAACAAATACAAGTATCTGTGCCTCCTCTCTGAGAATCCTAAAAACTGGAAAACCCCAATGACCATATATAATAAAAGGTAGAAGTGACTCAACTAGAAATCTAGGAACTCTCAATCTGAAGTGTTCTGGGAAGACCTGAATATTCCCAGCTCTCCATATTCAGGGGCTTTCCTTATACTCCCTGACCCGTTTATAGAAACTAAATGGCAGCTTTGCCCTTTCAGCTACTCAATGTATCCCTTCAAAATTTTCACTCAGGGTCCAGTATCAATTATTTACCAAGTTCCTAGGTGACACTGTGACATCATCTCCAGGTGTGCCCAAACACCATCACAGGCATAGTGATTACAGGAAGTAATCGATTTTGACTGTGCCTAGAAATGGATGTCCTCTTTCCAATCAATACTATGGATAATGATTTTTTTTTCTCATTTAAAATTGCCAATGAGTTTCACTCAATTCTAGTTGCTCAATTCCACTTTGGATTATTCTGAGAAGCTTTTTTCACGCAAGCGTAAGTGTGAAATATCTTGTTAGAGCCGTCTTGCTACATGACCTTCAAATGACTTAACTCAGAGGACAATAGGGTGTTTACTAATAAGACTTGCAAATTCTTGGAGACTTAAGTTGGATGAGAGCAATAGTAGCTTGTCTCCTCCTGAAAAATTCCTGGTGAATTGACATCATCTAACTCTGCCCAGCCAGCTGTCTGTGGATAACTCATAGACCCTGAGGCATTGTGGGTAGTAAGTTTGTATTAAGTAATTACCTGGAATTGAGCCTATTTGAAATAGTATTTCCATTGCCACTTTTATCCATCTATTTCTGTTGACATGAGCATTTTAAGTTTCATCTTTTATTTTTGCACTTCATGTACACGTTGGAACGAATGGCTCTGGGGGCATTGGTTATACTGTAGGCCCAAAGGAATCCTCATTCCTCATTATATACTTTGCTCATTTTGATAGTGTAAATCCATCCTCCTTAAATCATTTCCCTAACAGGTGCCCAATTTCTGATACTAGCCATCGACGTGTGAACAATACTGCCACCCTCAGGGAGTCCTGGAAAATGCCTTTGGACATGAAAAGTTGTTTACATTGGTATGAGGCTGAGGAACCCGCAAGAAATAAATGAAACAATATTTGTTTGAGCTGCAAACTGGGAAAGAAAGGACTATATTGTTGAGATGTCCCAACAATTATGAGAGGGAATTTTAGTTGTTTTAACAACAGCTAAATGAAAGCAGGCATTTTATGAGAGCTTTTGGGGGTTTCCAGGAGAGTGGGATCAATGCATCCCCTCCAAATACTTGAGCAGCGACTCACTGATGAAATGTCAGCTGGTCACAGTCTGCTCATTGTGTGACACCCTTGCCTGGGGTACATGTTTCACTGCGGAAGTCCCTTTTGTCACCAAGGTCACTTTGAGATCCCTCCCTCCCCGGTTTTCTTTTGTGGTTGAATGTCACCAGTGTTCTGATGACCACATGTTGGTATGTGATCAAAAGACATTTTTAACCCACTCAGTTGGTTTGCAAATTAACAGCAGCCCAGAGAAGCATAGAAGAAAAATCTCTTTAGAGAAAAATCTTGATATTCAAAATCTGGAGGAAGGGTTCTTCTCTTTGATCTCTGAGCAGCCGAAGACTCCAATACCCAAAGAAGGCTCTTGATCTATCTATATAAGGAGCACCCTTTCAGGTCAGCTGCAGCAAGATGAGATGACATCCGTTAGGCAAGTTGGGCCGGTTTCCATGTTGTCAGACGACCAGGCACAGCGTCCAGGAAAGCGGGTTACTAGCAGTTTCCCTTGCCACACAGCGCTGGCTCCCTCCTCTTTCAACTACCATGGAAAATGTGAAAAATATTTAGGCAAGGCCAGCACCACCCCTAAACAGCAGTAGGAACCAGCCTACCCCGCCCCCACCTTCGCCCACACCCACCTTCAGTTCTGTGCTGGAAATTTCACCAATAAAGAGGATGAGCTTTCATTTTTACCACTTGGCTACATTGTTTTCAAGGTTTTGTTTACCAAGCTGTACTTGAGTAATAATTTTTCATCCTTTTGTACATCAAAGACTAATAGAAATTCCAAGCAAGACTTCTGTTTTGTTTAGCTCATGTAGCATTATCACAGGCAAACATTCTTTCATCTTTTGATTTTGAAACTGCCTTTGCTGAGCGCAAGAAGCCCAGAAACCCTAGAGTGCTATAAGGTATCAGGAGTCATGAATTCTTTTTAGCTTGTCATGAGCTCCTTTCAGAACCATTCTTGAAAGCAAGCTTTACGTCAGCATGAAGTAGACCAAAGGACCCCAGAGTCCTAGTGTGCTGGGCAGGGAATTTCTGAAAATCAGTGAAGGCAGTTATGGAAGAACTGAGGCAGAGATAAAGGGACAGAGGACCAAAGACAAACTTCACTAGCTACACATTCATCACAGGACATTTTACTCACAGATCTTAATGTGAGTGGCAATGGGTATTCAGAAAGTCAACAATATCAGTGTCTAGAATGGTGCCCGTCGCGTAATCAGTGCTCAATAAAGATTTACAGGTGGATAAACTTTGGGCGGGGCCAGGCGGGGGGGGGGGGGGGGGAAGGTGGAAAAGATAAGAGTGACTTGTTGGTTCTTATATTTGGTGTTTTATGTTCTCTAAATTTGCCATAATAGAAAAATAATAAACTTTGTTTAAAAAAACAAAACAAGGGGCGCCTGGGTGGCGCAGTCGGTTAAGCGTCCGACTTCAGCCAGGTCACGATCTCGCGGTTCGTGGGTTCGAGCCCCGCGTCGGGCTCTGGGCTGGTGGCTCAGAGCCTGGAGCCTGTTTCCGATTCTGTGTCTCCCTCTCTCTCTGCCCCTCCCCCGTTCATGCTCTGTCTCTCTCTGTCCCAAAAATAAATAAAAAACGTTGAAAAAAAATTTAAAAAAACAAAACAAAACAAGAGAGAAAGAAACTAATGTGGCTGTTTAATTAGCAGGAGAGCCCAGCACCATGGCAGTAGGGCATAAAATGACTTTTCCAAAGCAGAGGTTCAGCCCTACACAGCAATGAGCCCAGGCAACCCGATTATCAACCCAGATCATCGTTATTTGTCTTTCATCATTTTTTTTCATCTGTGGAAATCACTGATGCTCTCATGAAAAAGTATGTTGCAAAGCTATTAGAGAACAGAATACGATCTTATGATGCCAAATAATTAGCTTGAAATATGTCTGATACAGCATTTTAGCTGAAGAATTAAGTGTCATTCTGGAGAATTATAGCATGCAGTAACGCTTAGAGTTGCAAAACAAAATGACACAGTGGAGAAAAAAAACGTTTCTTTCTTCCTTTATTACATTTGGCTCAGCATATATATTGAGTGCTTGATGTGTTTACTTATCCTAATGATCACACTGAATCCCCTCAGAAGGCATAATTTGAAGCCTTGCGTTTCAAATGTAACTGACCGAGGTCTCTTAATTCAGTTATTCAGAATGACAACGAGTCCTCTGTCTGTCGAGTGCTGAACAGAACCCTGGTCATACAGGTGCCCAGCTCACATGAAGCTGAAAGTGGTGGTTACTTGTCAAGTGACATCTGGATGAACATGAGCAAATGAAAGGCACCCAGAAAACCGAGGCTGAACGCTTCATATTACATAAAATATGGTATGTAAAAGTGATGCATATGGATTAGCTGTTGTGTTGTTAGTATAAAACCCCTTGACCAATGATCATTATAGAAGTGAGAAAGAGTATCAGAAAATGAGAAAACAGATGGACTTAGGGCCAAATGTTAACTCTACTCTCCTTGGCTGCTGTCTTTCTTCCATTCATCCATCCATCCATCCATCCATCCATCCAATCACATCAGTTATTCATAAATTCTGCAGATATTTATGGCACAGTACAATGAGTTGGTTTCTAGAGACAGAATGATGACAGTGCAGTTAGAAGGCTTTTCTCTTCCTTGTCAGAGGTAAAGATTCCAGCGGCTAGTAAGAAACCAGATTTGAGGGGCATCTGGGTGGCTCAGTCGGTTGAGCATTCGACTTCGGCTCGGGTCATGATCTCATGGTACGTGAGTTTGAGCCCCGCGTCAGACTCTGTGCTGACAGCTCGGAGCCTGGAGACTTGCTTTGGATTCTGTGTCTCTTTCTCTCTCTGCCCCTCCCCCACTCATGTGCTCGCTCGCTCTCTCTCTCTCCCTCTCTCTCTCAAAAATAAATAAACATGAAAAAAGTTCAAAAACAAGAAAACAGATTTGGAAGGTTGATCCATTTCTGTAAATGAACTGGGGCCACAGCTATGCTTTCATGAACTCCCATTTTAAGATCTGTGTAGTTTTCCTATATGAAAAATAGTAGGAATCTATTTTTATTCTCTGAAGTGTATTATGTTTGAAATATTTCTTAGGCTGTATCTTAGACTGAAAGCTGTAAATGGCTATAAACTCCGTGACTGACACTGCAGGTCCTTAGGAATTGACACCCCAGCCCCTTCTCTAACTGACCTGCAGAGATTCCCACTGACTCTCCGTGACCACATGATTATTGCTGCCGCCTTTGAGTAAATGGCTTTGGACTTTTCCCAGATGGGCAACTTGTGTCTCCTGCCTTTGGTTCAGATGCCATGGGGAAACACATGAGGAGCTCGAAATCACCACTCCCCCTCAGCTTGTAGTCCCAGTAATCTTAGCTGCATTGAGAATTTGCCCATGACAGTATTTGAGCTCTCCATCCCCTGCTTTTTATCAGAGCAAACCCGACACTCAACAGGACTACAAGTTCATCTTCATGGACTGTCTATGTCGGCTGCCCTCTTATAATCTTGATGTAGCTTTCTGTTATTATGCTATTCTAAACTGCCATTATTTCTTATATTTCTTATGTTTTCTTTATCCTGAAAATAGAATGCATTTTTCTCCTATCTTCTCTGATTGTATATGGTGGAACTATATTTGACCATTTGGTGTAGTCCACTAACCTAATATGTACAATATTGAGGAAAATTGGAAAGCTTTTCAGATTTATAGGTGTTAGAGCAATATGATGACAGAATTTCAGAAATAGCCTCTTCCCATTTATGGGGCTCAAGATGGAATTAGTTTTCAGAGCTGTGACACAGATTGGCTTTTATGAGAAGACATCCCACGATTTATGGTCTTGAAGAAAAAATATTGACTGAGGTGAAGACAAGGTCAGTATTTACACCAAAGAAATATGCCTGAGGATATATATTTCTGTGGTATTTTCTCCATTCAAGAGTGTGACAATAATACCATAATTGTGGGTTTGGTTTCCTTTTTGGTTATATTGAGCTCAAGGACCGAAGGACAGGGAGGAAGAGGAGAGGGAAGGGGAAGGAGGATGAGTTTTCACAGATTCTATATATTGAAGACAGTAGTTAATAATATATGCCTTATAGTTACCCATTGACTCCATATGTATTTATAGCATCTACTCTATTCCAGGTCCTATGTTAGGTGCTAGAGATAAAACAGTGAATGAAGTAGACATAACCTCTTTTTCTTATGAAAGGCTCAGCATAGCGAGGAAGAAAAACATAGAACAAATTATAAATGGGAAGCTAATTACGAAAAAGGAAGTACAGGTAACTGATACAGGAATATTTGATGTAGGTCCTGACCTAGTTGGAAGAGAGAGGCAGAGAAAGGGGGAAAATAGGAAACATCCTCTCATGGAAACTGAAGTTATAGTTGAGGTATGAAGAGTCAGTCCCAGTTCAGCCAGGCAAAGGGTGGATTGAGTCTGGGAGTGATGGAGCAAAGACAGAAAAGTCTCCAAAGATGGAGAAAGACCAGACAGCATGCCCTTGTAGTCCTTTAGTCTAGTACAGGGGTCAGCATACTTTGGTCTGTAGGCCAAATCGATCCTGTGTCTGTTTTTATAAGTTTTATTGGAACCCAGCCATGCCTAGTCACTAATGTATGACCTAAGGCCATTTTCACACTACAGGACGAGAGTTGAATAGTTGCACAAAAGAGACTGTGTGGCCTGCAAAACCTAACATATTTATGACATAGTCTGAAAAAAAATGCCAACCTCTAGTCTAGAGTAAGCGATTTAGTCATGCATAGTAATACTAGGTGCTGTAACAAACCACTCCAAAGTCTCAGCTACTCATTTGATAAAAGTTTTTCTCTTATATCACAGCTTTGTGAGCAGCTGACCTAGGTAGCTGTTGTCTGACTAGTGAAGCAGGCATGTTATCTTGAGGTTCGGCCCTCTGCTCTCCAAGGGTCCTATACATCCAGCTGTGCAGATGGGGGGCAGAAAATGTAGTCAAGGATGTGAAATGCTTTAGTTGCCAGGTCTGGGGGTATTATACATCACACTTCATGCCCATTAGTCATGTAGTCCCACCCAAATCCAGGGAAGGCTGGCAAAGTAAGTTTTCTGTGTTTTGGGGACGGAAAGAAGATGTGCTGGGGAATACAGAGTGGTGCTTCTGCCACAGTGAACAAGACATGTTTAAGGAACTGGATAAAAGGACTCCTGCGTGACTGAATTTGGATGGCGTGAGATGAGGCTGATAGACAGGCAGAGGCCAGATTGTGTGGGGCCCTGCGAACCATGTCAAAGATTTTAACTCAGTTCTGAATTATCAGCTGTATTACTCTGATGAGTTATGCCACCCAGCTGATCTGATCCTCTGCTTCCTCATCAGTGAAACTTACGTTATAGACTTGGGTAGATGCAAAGGGATGAAGTAAGTCCAGCTCTTAGAGTATCACATAGCACACAATAAGCATGCGATAAATTATAGTCGTTACCATCAAAGCAGAGGAAACTTCCACCTCCCTTCCCCCGAACCGAACTTTTCCACCCCAAATTGCAGAAGTCCCTGAACTGCAGAAGACTCTTTGCTGAATATCACCAAGCCTTATCCCATAAGAAAGATAATTGAAGCACTCCGAATCATTTTTCTACTATTTCATTGGCTTCTGCATATTAGCAACCATCTTTTCAAGGACACATTGGCCTAGAGAAAAATCAGATTCCCTCTACCCAGAGTTACTATTCTGTGAACTAAAATAACTGCTTTCCCAAATCTTTTACCATTCCTGGATCCAGAAAAGATGTCAACTGAAGCCCAGAAAAATATATATATTTGTACATGTACACACACACACACACACACACACACACACACACCTGAAAAAGGCAAAGCTAGAGTGACACGACCCAGCTCATCACATGTACTCAACATCCTACCTCTGTCCCCATCCTAAGGTTATTTTTTTGTTTATCAGCTTCAGAATCCATTTTGAGCTCCGTATTTCCTGCATCACTTGAAAGGAATGCTCCTGGCCTCAGGTCTCCTTACTCTGGAGGAAGAAGGGTTTTTCCAAAGTCAGGAAAACACATTGAAAACAAAAAAGGAAAGATAGAATAATGTGGAGAAATAGCAACAATTTTGAAAAATAAGAGTAATGGGAAGGGATGGGTCAAACATATTAAAAGATGTTATGGAATAGTGGTGTGGTACTGACACAAGAATGGGTAAGCATCAATTGAAAAAAACATGAAAGTAAGCCTTTAATATTTGCAACATAATTCAATGAGGAAAGGGAAGATAATAGATTATAGTAGATTATAGTAGTATAAATCATTAGCAATTTGGAGAAAAACATACTCTCACACACACACACACACACACACACACACACACACACACAGCAGGAGAATGTTGCGATTAAGATGGCAGCATCTATAGCCAGCATGTCCTGGATTTAACACCAGATCTAATCTATTTAGCTGTGTTATTTAATCTTGCAAATTACACAATCTCTTTGGTCCTAGTTTTCCTTCTATACACAGTGGGGGCAATAACAGAATTTACCTTCCAGGGTTGTTATGAGGATTGAGTGAATTAAAACATGCAAAGCACTTAGAACAGTTTGCAACATACAATAAGCATTCAATATATGTTAATCATTGTGATGGAGGGAAAATCATAATTTAAAAAAAGTCACTTTCGTTTCAATGTATTCAACATTCATTTCATTGTATACTGTAAATGAGGCTCTAAGTAATAAAACAAAATGGCTAAGACGTGGCCCTGTCCTCAGAGACAGGAGCTTACAACCTAATATCAGTTAGGAGTGTGTCTGCTCATCTTATCCTTCCTTCGTCATCCTTCTCCAAGGTGAATTCTTGGGCAGAATTAGAGTTGCCCAGCACAGCTTGAACATATTGCAGACCTAATTTCTTGTTCATGTCACTGAAAATACATCCTGCAATAAATTCATTTTGTTCTGTATATATGTTGTCATTCATCATTGCAGTACTATACTTAAGGGAAAACAGATTATGAATAGTGTAATAACTATGACTAATAATAAACAAGGCTATTTGTTTCTTGCTCTAAGGGAAATAAATCAGGCAGAAGTTGCATTCCCTGCTCTACCCTCAACCCCCAAAAGAGAGTTATCTGTTACTGGAAAGTATCTACAGTTTCAAAAATGCAACTGTGTCTCCCAAAACCAGGACAAATTACATCAACACTACAGAAAATTTCCAAATATTTCAGTGTCTTTGCAGAGAATGTAGGATATGTCCCAATGCCAGCTTTGTAATTCATCAGGATATATTCATAGCAAGTAACACTCGGAGAAGTCTTCCTTCTGGCTTTAAATCTCTTTCACCACCCCCCTCTTTAGAGCCCATCACACAGTAACTTAACTAGACCAGTTGTTCCTTTAGCATTAGAGAAATGACACTTCCCGTATTCTCAAAATTTTCCTGTGTGTTAAGTCTGTGAATCACATCACCTGTCTTTCTGTACTTGCTTCTCCATCAGGTTTATGCTCCTTCCTTGAGGAGTCAAGTAGTGACATAGAGATGTGGAGGGAGTGGTAGGCTACAAGTCACAGGTCTAGTGGGGAAGAATTTGCCTCTTACCCAGCTCAGAATTCTCTGGGACTTGGCATCCTTGTGGTAAAAGAAAAGGGTATAATACAATGCTCTTTAAAGTCATTTCCAAATGTAACTCTCCGTGATATGAATTTCCTGTACATTTTCATCCTTGGCCTGAGCCTGGGTCAATCATTAGTCTAGCTATTTGCTTTGGAAGCCTTATCCTCACCCCAGTCCACTTCTTCCAATCTGAGTGAAAGTTTGTCCAAGAATTCACCTCTCCCAGACACCATGGTCCTCACGTATTCCCTTGCGTCCTATTCTGCGTATCTGGATATTTCTCCATTCACTGTGGAATGGCTGCAACCCAGACACTAAGTCACCATTCTGGATAACTAGTAACGTTCAGCTAATCACTAAACAACTTTTCTAAGACTACCCTGTTTTCTTACTTGGAAATAAAGATATCATGATCTATTCTTAGTTCACAGGATTATTGTGACTTGGGGAGAAAATGGAATGAATTGTGAAAACTGCTACCCAAATGGAAATGAAATGGGGACTATTATTAGAATTACTTTCCCTGAAAAATAAGACATCTATCAGCCACATGAGGGTAACTTCAATATTATTATCACTATCACAGAATTAATGATATTAAATTCTTGGTGATCTTAGAGTTTGAAAACTTATTTTACACTTTGGGCATTGGAAATCTAGAAACCCTATGGCTTGACATTGACTAAGTGTGCCCTATTGCTTTCCTATACCAATCTTCTGAGTGGTTGGCCACACTCAAAGAGAATTGCCTCTGCCTTTTAATGTAATTACAGTGCGATTACAAAAGCGCATATAATATTGCTAAGCCTGACCTTGTAAATTAAACATCAATTTTTCATTTGCAGTAAAGAAACTAAACTGAACAAAACATACCAAAAATATAGCATGATTCTGATTCCAATGCACTGTTGATGGAAATGTCATCTCTCACCTTTTTAGTGGCCACCTTTCATCAGGCCATATACATTTATCACTCTCTCCTTGTTTACATCTTTTTCCTGTCGTTCACAGACTTACTGCACTCTTTCCATACTGTAGGATTAATTTCTTCCTTTCAGCCTAGGAAGAAGTGAGTTGATGCAAACTTATCAATGAAATAAAATAATATTTTCAAAAGAATGTATATGCTTCACTGAATTGCAATTAATTTAACATTAACTTTCCCCATCTCTCTCCTCTTTGCTGCCACACTCCTTCAAAGAGTATTCTGTAAGAGCAGCTCCAGTTCTTCTCGGAGAGGTCTCACTCAGAGGTCACCAATGACCACGAATTGACAGATTTAATGACCCTGTAATACCTACCCTACATGACCTGCAATTTTTTATATGGATGACTATCCCTTCATTCTGAAACTTTAACCTCTCTTGGCTTTCCTAACAGACATCCTCCCTACCTAACATCCATTCTGCCTCACCCTCTTTGGTTAGCAGCCTTGCACTCTGTGAGACAAAAGAAGGATCAATGAGTCCCCAGTCTCTACTTTCTATGATAGTGATCAGTTCAGAAACCCAAGCCTAATGCAAGCGGCATACGGAATTCTCCTGGCCAGAGGGATTGGTTCAAGAATAGGTACGTCGAGCCAATAAAATGGAAGGGCAAGATTGGTAGGAACTGGGGATAAGACATCTCCTCACTTTTGAGAGAAAAACCACTGGAAGAAAGACCTTGGTTTTATGTGGATGGGGAGTCCAGAACTGCTTTAGCCATTTCCCCAGCAGTCATCTCTGATGAACACAACACCCAGAGAAGGGCATTTCTGAGAGAATCAGAAAGAAATGGATTTGTGATTAAAATACCCATTCTCTGTCTGCTCTAGTTAGCCCTGGAGGTTTTTGTTGTTGTCATTGTTGTCACATGAGCAGATAAGTCCCTCTATCACTATACTCATTTTGAGTTTGACTGTTCATTACAGCTAAAGGCATTGTAACTAACATGATTTCCACAACACTGTTCTCATCATACCCTTCTTACCATACAAATAATTCTTTTTGACCGTGTCTTATGCTAATTCCTCTCTCCCAACCGTCCCTTAAATATAGTATGTCCCAGCATTCTGTTCTTAGACCTCTCTACTTTCTCTAATCCCCTTCCTTGCTTCAATTTTTCCCTACTTTAAGAACTCCGTAATCAGTAACACCAGCCCGGACGTTTCTTCTGAGCTTAAGACTTGGACTTTCAATTATTTCCTATGTATCTTGTCTTTAATTGTGCCATCATGAGTAAGCTGAATATGTCTAACACTACATGCAAGCTTTGTTCCTACCACCCTTTTCATGTATTTCATAGCCTAGTTATATGGCACCACCATGACTTATCTTCAAAACCAGAAACTTCATTTTCCCCCTTGGCTGCTCCCTGTCTCCTATCCCTCACAACCATAAGGTCCTGCCAGTTCTAACCTCATGAATATCCCCTCCTTCTTTGTAAGGCACACTCTTCATTGGTCTAATCCATTACTTCACCATTTTCATGTGAACTTGCTTCCTTCCAGCCTATCCTCCACAGTGCAACCAGTTATTTCTCTCAAATATAGACCCATGTGAAAGTGTAAAATGCCATTTCCCTGCTTAACATTATGTAATAGCTTCCCATTATCTATAAAGTTTATGCAACTTAGCTGTCTCTATAAAGCCTTCCCCAACTATATTAGAGCTTACCTATTCATTCCTACCTTCAATCACTCCCTAACAGTCCTTACCATCCCCCAAGTAAACACAAACCTATATGCTTCTATCTAATAGAGTATTTCCCTTTACCTTGAATACTTTTCCCTTGTTTCTGAAGCTGGTGCTATTTTTGCTCATTTTTCATGGCCCAGATAAAAACATGAAATTTTTATTCCTGACCACCCAGGCAAATTTCACTATTCCCTTATCTTTTGTAAGTCTGGGAACATAACTATAGTACAACGTAACATATGCTCTGACAGATTAATGTTTATTAATGCATGCTGAATGTCCCCTAGTTTGTTCTTTCGTAAGGCTATGAATCAAGGCTTTTGATTTTTAATTCGTTAAGAGCTACTGCATGATCTGACACATAAAAGATGCTCAAAAATTATTTTTCAATTGAAAGAATGAAGAAAAAAAAGGAAAATCACAGGATTTGTGGTTAGCTATTGTTTCCTCATCTGTAAAATGATACAAGTTTAGATGAGCCTGTATGTTTCTTCCTGCTTTAAAAAAACTTTCCATGATTTCATGAAAATATTACCAGCAGCAACCCAGTAATTCTCACATAATATAGTAACCTAATACTACATTTCACAAACCACACTTTGGTCAGTCAAGTAGGAATTCAAAGATGGAAATATTTTTCTTTTTCTTAAAATGTGTTCTCCAATTGTTGGATAAAATGTATTAGTTCTGGAAAGAAGCCAATACTAGTCTTGGAGAAGAGTTAAGAGCCAATAGAGACATTATTTCTAATTATATTAAAAGCATCTTGTAAATTTCCATCCGTTTTACCTTAATTTCTCTCCATTAATCACTGAAGGGCAAATGTTTGGTCTGTTGTGGCTAAAATCTGGATGTAGAATATATCTTAATCTCCTCAAGCCTTTGTCAATCAAAGACATTCACATTTCCAAACATGCAAATACACACACATCCACACACATCCACACAAACACATTCATCCAAAGACAGGATTTGAAATTAAAAAGTAGCTTAATGTAAGAGGGAAAAAGGTAAGCATACACTTTGGGGTAAGGGATCCAAGTCGATGATAGATGGTGACCGTAGGAACCGAAATAGTCTCCACGTTTCTTCTCTGGGGCCAGGCAAGGGGAGGATATCATTGTTAGACTGAAAAATCAAGTCATAAGGTCGAATTCTGGCTCTGCCATTAACATATTCTGTGACCTTGGTTAAGTCGATTATTCCCTAGGATCTATTCTTGGACCAGGTTAGCCACTCAAAATCTACCTATTTATTGCAGTGTGGTTCCTTCCAAAGTTAACCTTCACTGACTTTGCTTTTAATATTATGCCCTTGGTTTTTATGAAGGGCCATTTCAAGAAACAATAACAAAAATTATTCTTATTCTAATTCTTATAATAATATGAATTATTCTATTTCCAATATAAGTATAAATTTTATACATGAGAAGGCACTAGAGATGATATTTATTTCCTTCTTATGAAATTCCATATGAAAAAATGCTCATAGAATTTAATTACAGGAAAACTACCTCCTCTTTCTCAATCTTATCATAACAGGTATATGTTAATACGTTTCATATTTTCCCTGCTACCAGAATACCCAAAACCTCTCTTCTCTTTCTATTTTGACTTTAACTCTAATTACGAAAATAATACAAGCTTATTATACACACACACACACACACACACACACACACACAATTCTGTAGCCCAAAGTTAGTCATTTTAATATTTTAATAGATACCACTCAAATTTTCTTCTAGGTAACTTTTTACCTAAGTGAGATCAAACGCTGTGTGCAATTTTGTGTACCTTTTTTTGGAATAACATTATTTTAGCACTTTCCCATGTCATTAGCAAAATTGCTTCAAATTTGCCATTATTAAAGATATTCAAAACGATAATAACAGCTTCCATAGTGAGCATTATGCTCTTTTCCCCTTTCTCCAAAATCCACCTTTTGTGGTAAGTGACTTTAAATATTTCATTAAAGCAGCCTCGGAAATATCCTAATTGCAATGATTATCTTATTCTAATATCTTCTACCATGTGTACAAACTCCAGAGAGAAGGTATAAAAAGTGTTTTATTTCCGTTGTAATCAACTTGTTAACTACTTTGATTAAGTCCTCATACATAGTTTTTTTATTAGGAATGACTTAGAAATACATAAATAAAAGAAGATTCATTTGACTTGACTCTTTAATGAATCCATAGGGGCTCCTCAGGAGGACTTCTTTCTTTTCCAAGTGTTATAAACCATGTATTCAGTATGCTGTTGTAGATATTTTCTCCCCTGTACATGACTTCTGAAACCTTTCTTTTTCTTCCTTTTGTTTATCTTTACTCTTCTAGCATATCTTCGGTTTTTTAATTTCTCAAAGATCAGTAAGAATAGTTGTATAGTCCTTTCATTATCTTTTAGAGCAATCAGCATTCTTGATTAAAAAGAAACAAAATCCATTCTAGCTCATTTGGCAGAAATTTATTAAAGAGTACTTACTAATTGAATTTGGGGTTTTTTTTAATTTTTTTTTATGTTTATTTTTGAGAGACAGAGAGAGACAGAGCATGAGCGGAGAAGGGGCAGAGACAGAGAGGGAGACACAGAACCTGAATCAGGCTCCAGGCTCTGAGCTATCAGCACAGAGCCTGACACGGGGCCCGAACTCACGAACTGCGAGATCATGACCTGAGCCGGAGTCGGATGCTCAACTGACTGAGCCACCCAGATGCCCCAATTAATTGAATTTGTTAAAAGGAGCTTTTAGAATTGTTATAAGGGTTAGAGAAATGGGTGTGGAAGCTAAGCAGACCACAACAGTATGCAGATAGTTGGGGGCAGCAAGGGAAATGGTGCTGGGAAGGCTGTTGGTTATCTAATGACATTTTCTGTACCATTATACATCTTATTTCAGTGACTAGAAACTTGGGTTTATATATCCCAAGAAACATGGGTTTATATATGATTTTGCTTTTACGAACTTGTATCTAGACACACAAATATACACATACACACACACAGACAAAAGTATTTCATATAATATATATAGCTTATAAGTTGTGTATTTACAAGTTGTTCACATACAACATATGTTACTGTGTATGTCATACTTATTATATTTATAGATAATAAATGGAGAAGTGGTTTGGGAAGTGCATAGTGACCAAAAGCAATGATTTTAAGTCATTACTTGTGGGCTTATTTAAGTTCAAAGCCAGGGTAACTAGTTCTTGTCAAGGTGATCAAATAATCTAGGCATACAGCAGGAACCAATTGCTGGCATAGTGGGTGGAATCCTAGCAACTGGAAATGCTCAAGACTAAGAGGGTAGCCAATAGAAGGTGGCCTAGAACCCAAGACAGATCAAAGCCTTAGGTGGCTTCTAATACAGCTGCCATGCAGAATTATGTGAGTTCTCTAGAGAAGCTTTCAAGATCAAACCATTATTTTATGCCTAATAATATCAGGAAATTTATCCAAAGCTTTAAATTAAGGCAAAACCATATGTGGCATATCCTTTCAATATCCTATGGGACAAAGGACACCTACAGATTGCCTAGGAGAATATATTTAGCTCATATCTCATTTTTCACTACAGATTAAAATTTCCAGACTTGGAAAATTTTGTTAATTTTTTATTAACTTGGAAAAGTTACTTGTTAATTTTTTATTTTTGTTGGTTAGAAATGCAAATAATTCTGTCTGGTGGAAGAGATAATCCCAAAGATTTTTGCTAATTGAAAATTGAACAGATTTATATTTAACGCTGCGATTTTACTCTAATATTTTCTCACTAAATTGTGCATAAATAGCTAAGTTTCCTAAACGTTTGTCAAAGTGGTTATAATAGCTCACTGACTCCATCATTAACTAATGAGTTACTTAATAGTAACAAAAGCTTAAGTCCTCCCCTTAGAGGCTTTTAGGCAACAGGCTTGAGCAAAGGTAACTTGATCAAGGCAAAAGCACCCCAGCTGGCTGAATACACACAGGCCCATCAGGCAACCCACCTCAAAATACCCATAAGCCCTAACTGACCAATGGGTTACTCACAACCAGGCACAGTTACCAAAAAAGGGAAAATCCCATATTGTCACCATACTGCCTCACCATCTCCCTTTAAAAATAGCCCCAACCCACTGCCTCATTGCAGACAGTCTTTCCTCTGCCAGCTGTTCCTTTGGGTATATTTGACAAACTTTTATCTCTTTTGTTCTGAGGTTTTGGGGTGATGGTGGGGGGGTCCAGATCTGATGACCAAGAAAGAATTCTTGAAGACATTTTTGCAGAGACAAGACCCATGGGCAGAAAGAGCTGTGCGAGAGTTGTGAAGAATGGCTGGTTTTATACTATGGAGATGGGAAGGTAAAGACAAAAGGGAGGCCTCCAGGAGGACTTTGATATGCTAAAGAGGACTCCTAAGATAATTGAGGCCTTGCTATTGTCAAGCTAAGGTTGTTTTCTCTCTAGTAAGGCATTAGGACCGGAGGGGGTTCCTGGAGAAAGGTATACTCTGTATTTGTCAGTGAGCTGCAAGTTATGAGGAAATTTAATTTTACCTGCCATTTCCTTCTTGCCTTTGTTCTCCATATCACTATGGAGGGGTGATGTTGGGGCTCCAGGAAACTGAGTCTATAGGTTTCTGGAGATTGGGCTATTGATAAGATTGCCTTTTCATTGTGATTTACTAAGCTATTTGTAAACTGGTGGAGACCCCTGTCTTATATGACTGTGATCTCTATCAGTTGGCCATTTGTTTTCTTTCCTTTCCTTTGTCCTTGGGCAGCCAGAGTGCCTGAGGAATATCACACACATATGGGTGGGTGGGGGGTGCTAGCTTGTACTTTGTCCTCAGCCCGCCCCAAGACCCCCACGCCCCATGATCCCTCATCACTGCCTTGGGTGAATCCTTTTACTGCCCGCACCATGGCTTCCACCCAATCGTCACCCCATATTTGGGGCCCCCATCCAATCAAGAGAGACACTACACTCCCCACCCGATTCCATTTGACCTAATTCTCCCCAACATATTTTCTTGGACTCCCTATAGCATGCTTTCATTTTCACAAATGGATTCCATATGTCCCTTTTCTGTATGTGGGCCTGGTTCTCAGCTGCATTCCTCCAGTTTACCTTTAGCCGTCTCCCAACCAGCCTGCTCAGGTGACTTTTGATGTTCATCAAGTGTTGCCCTAAGCACAGGACATGGGTTCAACCATTAACTCCCAAAACAAAGCCGAGACCAAAGTTGTCACCACCCAGTAAGCTTTGAGTGAAAGCTGGGAGAAGGCATAAGGGAGCTACAGCATGCACGTGTGTGCATGCACGTGCACACACACATACACACGTACACACACACATATCTTGCTGAAACATCTTTTTCTTTTGCCCCTACCTCCCAAAATACCAGCACTAGGCAACCAGCACCTTCTCTTGGGAGTTGTGGGTCCCACAGGCCCCTCCTCCCAACTCAAAGACCCCAGCACCAGCCCATCAGCAGCCCCTCCTCAGAGTCTGTATTTCATCTCCACGGGGCTCCTTCCTCAATAACTTGAATTTGAACTATTCCAGTGTCTGAGGTGATGGCTGCTTCCTTCCACTGCTACCTCTGTGATGCTTTTTAGTCACCTAGTTAACAACTTGTTGCCTCATTAATAATTCTTTGTATTAAATTCGCTTGTTCGAGTACCTGTTGTTCTGCCTCCTGACTGGGTTCTGACTGCTACAATGGCAGAGCTGAGATTCAAACCCAGGCAGGCTGGCGTCAGAGGCTCTGGCCCGCACCACCACCCACAGTGGGGAAAAGAACTTTACGAAAAATAAAGCAAGTTTTCCCTTCCTCCGTCTTGCAAACCATCCTCTCCTCACACGTAATCTCAGAGATGCTATTGTACCCTTGAGGAAGACAACCTTTGACAGAACTAAGCACAGCAATTCAGCTTCTCATTGTCTCCTTTCCAACACAGGATCTGGGCTTTAACTTTGCAAACCTGTAGGATGTTTTTCCAAAACAAAAGAACTGTCAGCCCCAAAGGCACAATCAAGGCTCCAGCTCTAACAACACAAGGAAATGTTGACATTTTGAAAAGAAAGCTGTTGTTTTTCTTAGGTATCACATATCTCAGGGCTAATTCTTTAGGGGAACTCAAGGTCAAAGTATTTTTTTCTCAAGAGCCTCTTTAAGGGAAACACATTTTTGAAGCACAAGGTGTAAGGCAAGTGGGACAGCCCAATACGGGCAGGAGAGAGATCTATTCCCCACCCACCCCACCCTCACTCCCACCAGAGCAAACACCAGTGGTCATGGAAGTTTACCTGGAATATTTGCTCAATTCATCAAGGCAGCTCTGGCAGCAAATAATAGAAATAGAATTAATAATTCAAGCTAGTTTAAGCAAAAAAAAAAAAAAAAAAAGGAATTGATGATTTGAACTCAGCGGTGTATCACAAAATCTCTGAGCAGATTTGAATGCTGCCAGACTGAGAAAGGAATGAGAACCAGGAACTAGGAAGATGTCTTGACACGTTCCCCCTCTCATCTCTGCTCTCATGTTTACGTCTGTGTCATTCTGTCTCCTCTCACCAGCTTCGTTTGTTCGCTTTTGCAGCACATCTCTGCTCTCACATGAGTCAGTGCCTTGGAGAGACTAAATCTTTTGAGTCCCCCCCTCCCTCCCAGGGGCCCACTCCTGTTCCTATCAGTCACTCAGGGGTCAGGTTCATGTTTTACAAAAGGGGAGACTAAGTTCTTCATTTGGGAAGGCAGTGAGCAGAAAAGGAGCAATCATTAATTCACATAGATCCTGCTTCCCTCCAAGAGGTTTCTACTGCATTTATCTACATGCATTTATCTCCATTGTTATCTATTACTCAATTCCATGGCAATTGTATTTCTTATCAAAGATCTATAATAAGCAGAAAAGACAACTTTTAGCTTTAAACTAAGGCAGGGCAGTTATTTGGACTTATTGTTCCTTTCAGCAGACCCTGAATTTTCAGAAAAAAATTATTCACTCAGTGTCATCAGCTATAAGCTTCTGAATGTGTTTAAAAAAATTAAATTTCTAAGTAATTCCAGAGTCCTTAATACAACTACCTGCTTCAAAAAATTAAGGAAGGACAAAGCAGAAAGTACAATGGAAGAGGAGAGGTTTGCTAAGGCATTAGGTACCCTGTGGGCATAATAAACATTAAGCCAGATTTATTATTATTATTATTATTATTATTTTTATTATTTTTATTTTTATTATTATATGTACAATAGCATAGTCTCACAAGTAAAATACTTAATATGATTATAATGGTTATAGCATATAATTCAGCAAAGAGCTTTGGGTAAGAGGGGTGGGGGCCGTGATTGTGTCCTTGCTGAGAAACACCCAAGAGGTTCACGTCAGTGAACAGAAAGAGACCCACCCCCTGTGAGATATTCCCGAAAAGGCACAGAGCACTTTGCGTGACTGATTCCCCCAGGCCTGGGAGGCAGGGAGCTTCTCAGGCTCCCCGTCCTATGACACTGTGTTCTTCCTGCCAACTTCATGGATTTCCAACCTTTGACTTTCCAGCCAGCCTCTTCTCCCCCTTAGATTCACACTCTCCACTGGGCATGGTCAGATCCTCAGGGCAATATCCCATCACTGGGTGGGACCACACACAAAAAGAGGCAAAAAAGAATGTTCAAATTATATAGTAATAGTAATCGTCATCATCATCATCATCATCTCATCATCATAAATAACGACTTCCATTTGTGAATTTTTTCTGAAAAACAGGCACTCTACTCTGCTAAGGGTCTTAGTTAATTCTTTCATTTACTTCTTACTGCAATCCTAGGAGTTAATGCTATTTGCATCTGCATTGTACAGAGGAGGAAATGAAAGTTTAAAGATCAAATTCCTACAGGGTCACAGAGCTAGTAGGAGGGAAGGCTTCCAGTTTCACCTTGCGCCCTCAGTAAGGATGCCTCTTTTTATACCAAGTCTGGCCCACCAAACTGGGGCAACGTGAAATAAAGTCAAGGTCCGTGCTTCCTTTGTGGGTGTTGTGTCCCTGACAACCTGAAAGGGTGGGCAGATGGGCAGGTGCCCATTGTGCCTCTAGTGTGTCATCCACCGGTGATGGACATGTTCTCACTCCCTGCCTGTGACTCTTGCCATTCACAAGACCATCATTCACAGGACCATCTTTCTGGGGTTTTTTTTACGTTTATTTATTTTGAGAGACAGACAGAGAATGACCAGGGGAGGGGCAGAGAGAGAGAGAGAGAGAGAACAAGGCAGAGAGAGAGGGGGACAGAGGATCCCAAGCAGACTCTGTGCTGACAGCAGTGAGCCCAATGTGGGGCTTGAGCTCATGAACCACAAGATCTGAGCCAAAGTCTGACACTCAACCAACTTAGCCACCCAGGCGCCCCTCCACAGGACCATCTTAAAGAGAGAGAGAAGAACATAAGCCAGAGGGTAAGGTGGAGCCAGAATACCTCTCTGTAATGAACACCCTCTAAAACCAAGGCATTCAGGTGAGGCCAGCGGCTGTTCAAGCTCCACAGCTCTCCACACGTCGTCAGTGTCCTCTTGTTACACAGGGTTGAACAATTCTATTAATGAGATTAGCTTTGGCTAAACATCAATTAACCTAGGTGAATATGAACACGTGATAGAAGTGAATCCTCTTAAACCCTTGAGAACCAGATTCCTATCACTCCATTAAAAAGAGATTTAAGCCGACATATTGACTGTGGCCTTGACAGAAAGGCGCAGACACTATCTTGAAATTGTCAAGTAATAAAGCAACTCAGATACCTTAGGGGAGCATCCACAGTTACAATTTTGAATATTTTCCCAGCATTGTTCTTTCCTGCTTGCATATCTTCTTCTTATGTTTGAATCGTTGCAAGGGGATACGTTTATAGATATCTTACAATTTCATTTAGAAACTCCTCAATTTGGTTTTCTTACTAAATTCAGGTATATTGATTTCATTCATACTACATTTTATTATTAGTTAATAATAGTATCTACCCGCAAGGTTCTTAGAATGCTATTTAAGAAGAGTCCTCATGTTTATTAAGAAAATACAAAATAAAATCATAACAATTTTTATCATTCGAAGGCATTTTACCACAAAGGATGTAATAGAATAAGCTCAGTTTCCTAGCCTGTATGAGGAATGACCCTTCTGTTCATTTCCTTTGAGACTTTAATGGTATAATATGTTACTTCACCCTGGAAAATCATTAATGATAAAGAGCAAAGTAATGCCGAGGGGTGTACTTTCTCGGCCTATATTGCCCTGTGAGTTTCTCTTCTCAAAAAATTGCACTGACAGAGATGCATTCTCCTGTGAAGGACCCATAAACAGAATGATTTCCCAACAATATTGAATCGCCAAAGGGTGAAAATCTGATTATATTCTGATCATAGAAAATAAGTAATGGTTCCTTTTCTATGAATGAATGGAGATAAAATGGTTAAAATATCATCAAACAGCTCTGATATTTCCCCTTTTATGAAAGCAAAATGAGAAGATCCAAGGGTCAGGTAGATTATGACAGATGAGGGGTTAAGGAAGGAAGAACCCCCGGAAAAAATTACTATAATAATGGGGGGAGGTCAAGGAAACACGCACGTCAACACACACACCCGAAACCAAATAATTGGTTTATATCATAGAACAAACAACATGTACCCAGAACCTGAACAAGTCTCATAGAATATTTTGGAAAAAGAAAGAAAACATATTAGGCACAGTTGAAGGAAAAGATACTCAGGCAGGGAGGAATGACAATAAGCTGCCATTTATATAGCATTTTACTGTTTCAAAACCATTTTCTTATTATCTCATTTACTCTCCAAAAGAGCTATGAAACAAAGTTTATTTATTCACTCACCTTGTGAAGGAATGGGTTCCAGAGGCTTAATATGGAGTGTAAAGTATGACAAGGTTAATAAGAAAAAAAGTGAGGCAAAAGCCATAAAACAAGGACAGATGTGATGTGAAGCCAAGAGTAAAGCTATTATTCTTATTACTCTGTGACCTAGGACAGGGCTAAGTGGGACCAAGGTCAACTGTAAAAAGTGGCAGATCCTGCATTAGATTATTTAACTGGTGCTCCTTCTCCTCAAGTAATCAGCAGTTACTAAGCAGGGCAGGCCCTAAAAGTAACAGATAAAAAAAATAGTCTGCTATTCTGTTAAAGAAGTTTAGAGTTTTTTACAGACGTACTTCGGCATGACTTTTCTACAACCACTTGAATTATGGATTATCTCACAAAAGTCACCCGAAGTCAACGTAAAGTTGTTTCAGGAAAGAATATTATGAAACCAGATAGGTCTACGGGGCTCTTACCTCTACTCTTATTCTTCTATGTGTCTGTCCCTAGACCATAGATTATTTCTGTGCCCTCTCAAGAATACAGATAACTCTGTGTAATACTCCATGGAGCTGTAGTAGTTTTGTGAGATGCTGCTACCAGGCACGGTTGGGGAGTAAGATCAAGGTGGTGTTGTGATCACAGGGAGAGGTGTTGAATAATGATACCTAAGGAGGCAGCCTGATAGAGGGATTAGGGATGAAGGGTCTGGAACCACAATGCTGGTTAGGTAGTTCTACTCTGCCATGTAGCACATAATCCTGGGCAAGTTACGTTTCTCCTCTGCCATTCCCCTTCTTGGGAAAAGCGCAATAACTGTCTTCTTCAGCAGATATAAGTATTCAAAGAGATAATACACAAAAACATTTAGCAGAGGGCTTGGTACATAGGAAGTGCTGAAAAAAATGCTCTATTATTATTTTATAAATACTGGAAGTGACTCTTTCTGACCAAGGGACTTTAAATTGCTTCCTTTGTCACCTCGACCTGCTAACTTTGAGTAACAATACAGAGACAGTGCGGGAGGAGGCCCTCATTTAGAGATGTCTACCCATCACCCAGTCCTTCTCAGTGACTAGCAAAGCAAGCTGACACATATTTCTCAGAGAATACTGGAAAAACCTTCTGAAGAAAGAAAACACCTTTCAAAGAAATCAATTGATTAAAACTTAGCCTTTAAAGACTCCTCTTTGAACACGTGTAAAAGCAAAAGCCAAAAGGAATGAGTTTGAGGAATTGACCTTAACTGATAACAAGCAAAGAGTTCTTCTAAATAGACTACTTAGCCTGCCTGATACATTTTCTTCACAAAGCAGGAGAAAGCTCACTCAGGAGCCTGAAGCTCTTCACACGGCATCCTTCCTGCTGGTGGAGAGCCACAGGCCTCCTGCCAAAGCCACAAGCACAGGATTCACCTTCCAGAACAGACCTTGGAGTCTCCAAGGAGACTCTCATCTCTCTTCAGGAGATGGAGGAGGAAGGTGCCAATGATTCTTCTTTCCAATTATGCTCCAGCTCCCTTCCCTTCTCTCACCCATGCATCCTCTCAGAAAGTCATCTCTGCATGAAAGCTTCACTGAAATGTACAGTATTTGTTATTACTATTTTGAGAGCTATTTTCCTATTGTTTTAAGGTCTTTGACATTCTCCTCTCTGCCCTCAGGTAAATCTTCAGTCCCCCAATCTTTTTCCCCTTGATTCCTCAACCATGAATTATCCTACTATAAGAGGTTTCAGAATCTGAACGCCAATGGTCGAGGAAGGATTTCTGTACTATGTCTGTATTACTATCTTAGGTCCGGGAGAAGCCCTTGAAATACAATTAATGTATTTCAAGGGTTTTGTCTTACCTCCAAGATGTAAGATGTCTTGCAATTAAAGGGCTCTGTCTTACTTACCTCCAAGATGGAAAATACTTCACTCTGTGAAAGCACAGAGTCTGACAGCTACCTAGATTATAGTTAACTGAGGCTGATAAACATTCATGATGTCTTCATGGCACTCAGTTCGTCGTATTGTCCTTAGCCCTCCATCTCTCCATACAAGTATCATAGTGAAAGGGGGCTTTTTAAGTCTGAGTGTGTTACCTAAGGATTAACAGAGACAGAGTAGACTAGGGAAATGTTCATGCGTGACTTTGTTTACCATATATTCTTGTCTGGTCTTATTACTCCAGGTATTGTTTAAATTATGGATTATGCATACTACACTCTATGTCCCAAAAGCCTTAAAAGATTCATGCATGGTCATTTTAGTTTTGTTTTCTCAAATTCAGTGCAAAGTGGTTCCATCATATCAATAAACATTGTGGAGCCCTTACAAGGATGTCTAATCAATAATTAATGCTGGACTGAGAGAAGCTCTATGTGCTTCAAAAGACTCATATGCATGGCACTTCTGGAGCCACATGGGAAAAGCAGTGACCTTCACAATAGAAATTACACCTTTTGTAAGTGTAATACATTATAGTTTGTGAGGAACTTTCACATACAGTACTGCATTGGTCCTGAAAACAGCCCAGGAAGTGAGTAATAGGCAATCAACATGTCTAGATTTAGTCAGTGGTGACTAGGTAGTCACAAGCAGCATTGAAAATATATCACATAGATTAAGTTTGAATTTTCAGTTATATATTTGAACTGTTTGTGCTATGGCAATCTAATGTGGCCAAGAAGTTCTTAAAAACTGAGTGAATTTAGGGGCAGCTGGGTGGTTTAGTCGGTTGAGCATCCAACTTCAGCTCAGGTTAATATCTCGTGGTTCATGAGTTCAAGCCCCACATCAGGCTAGCAGCTGTCAGCCTGTCAGCGCAGACCCCACTTCAGGATCCTCTTTCCCCTCCCTCTGCCCCTCCCCTGCTTGCATTCTCTCAAAAATAAATAAACATTATAAAAAAACCCGAGTGAATAAGGCCAATTGCTCAACATCCATATCCTGATACAACTTGTCTACTTGATGCCAAAATGGGCTATTTTGATTTGAAAGGTAACTTAAATGTAATGATATGTGGGTGGAATGGAGGATGGGGGCCAAAATTGGGAGAAAGAGATTATGAAGAGGTTTAAGAAAACTTTGTGGTGGGGGGCACCTGGGTGGCTTAGTCGGTTAAGCATCCAACTCTTGATTTCGGCTCAGGTCATGATCTAATGGTTTGTGGAACTGAGCCCCACTTTAGGGGCTTGAGAATCCCTGTTTGAGATCCTCTCTATCCCTCCCCTTCTTGCTCTCCCTCTCTCTCAAAATAAATAAATACACATTTAAAAAAAAGAAAACTTTGGGAGTAATAGATATGTTTATTATCTTGGCTGTAGTGCTGGCAATGCTTTCACAGGTATATACATATATCAAAACTTATCAAATTATATTGTATGTTAATTAAATATTAGAAATATGTCTGTCAAACATTTTACTGTTCCAATTTATTAAAATTTAAGAGGTAAAGGGGCGCCTGGGTGGTGCAGTCGGTTAAGCGTCCGACTTCAGCCAGGTCACGATCTCGCGGTCCGTGAGTTCGAGCCCCGCATCGGGCTCTGGGCTGATGGCTCGGAGCCTGGAGCCTGTTTCCGATTCTGTGTCTCCCTCTCTCTCTGCTCCTCCCCCATTCATGCTCTGTCTCTCTCTGTCCCAAAAATAAATAAAAACATTGAAAAAAAATTAAAAAAAAAATTTAAGAGGTAAAGATATGATAGAAAAATATTTCCAAATGAGATCATTTAAAAAGGCTCATGAGGTATCCTGCTCCAATGTCAAGGACTTGTACTCTTTTTCTTTCTCAAGTTTTTATTTAAATTCAAGTTAGTCAACATGCAGTGTAATACTGGTTTCAGGAGTAGAATTTAGTGATTCCTCACTTACATATAACACCCAGTGTTCATCATAAGTGCCCTTTTAACACTCATCACCTATTTAGCCCATACGAAATCTACCTCCCTCCATCAACTTTCAGTTTGTTCTCTATAGTTAATAGCCTCTTATGGTTTTCCTCCCTTTCTTTTTTATTCTTCCTTCCCCTATATTCATCTGTTTTGTTTCTTAAATTCCACATATGAGTGAAATCATATGGTATTTGTCTTTCTCTGACTTATTTCGCTTAGCATAATACACTCTAGTTGCAAAGGGCAAGATATCATATATATATATATATATATACACACACACACACACACATATATACATATGTATATATATGCTACATTTTCTTTATCCATTCATCAGTTAATAGCCATAATTTGGCTATTGTTGGTAATGCCACTATAAACCTCAGGGTGCAAGTGCCCCTTCACATCAGTATTTTTGTATCCTTTGGGTAAATACCTAGTGATACTATTGCTGGGTTGTAGGCTAGTTCTATTTTTAACTTTTTGAGGAGACTCCATACTATTTTCAGAATGGCTGCATCAAATTGCATTAGCAACAACAGTGTAATTCTCCCATCCACTCCAACATCTGTTGTTTCCTGTCTTACTAATTTTAGCCATTCTGACAGGTGTGAGGTGGTATCTCATTGTGGTTTTCATTTGTACTTCCTTGATGATGAGTGATGTTGAGTATCTTTTCATGTGTCTGTTAGCCATCTGTATGTCTTCTTTGGAAAAAATGTCTATTCGTGTACTATTTCTTTATATAGGTGAGACCTGAGGATCCATGAGGTTAATGATCTGCCTGAAGGTGGGCATTAAGTAGTAAAGACAAAGCTTAATCTTGACTGATATCTAAGGTCCTAGGTCACTGTTCTTTACACCACAGTAAACTACGTGTTGGACGTTGCTCTGACAATCCCAAAAGTCTGTTAGGAAGAACTAGACTTATTCGAAGCAAGGAGTAGCCCTAGGGAAAATTGTTGAGTAATTAAAAGTTGATTGTTAGGGCATGTAAAGTCTGTCCACACAACTCCTCATTGCTTTCACAGTGGTCTCTCTCTGACCTAAACAACCTCAGTGCAGCCAGGTGGCTTCCCCAACCCTTCTGCTATGAGGCTATCCCTTGGTCAGCCCATGGTATCCTGCAAAAAGATTGTCAGGTTGTAGTGTTCTATTCCTTCATGATCTGTCTCTTCACTTTCCAGAACAATAATAAGAAATTGTCTGAGAAACTCATCTATCACCAAAGTCTAAATGGTGAAAATAGAGTTATCTGTTCTTCTAAAGACATTTACACTTGTAGAAGGATTCATGAGTAGTTCAGGACACTAGCTCGAGTATGTGGATTTTTTTTTACTAGTGGAAATTTTAGACCCTGGGTAAGTAATTATGGAAGAGTTGTGGCTTTTTCTGTCACCACCTATTCAATTTATGGGTAGATAATGCTAATCAATGTATAAATGTCCATCTTTTTCCAGTCCTGGGAAGCAATCCTCTAAACAATGTTAAACCTACTAATGGTCCTCTCACTAACCATTGTCTAAAAGCCAGATCAAACTAAGGAAACAATACTTGATGGGTGCTCAATACATACCAGTTGAATTGAAAGATGGATTCTTTGGAGGGAGGGGGATAGGAAACTTGCCTTCCTGATGTCTCTTTCTCTCTATTTTGAGTTCTTGATCAATCTCAGCAGTATAATGCATGCTCAAGGAATAGAATGTCCTTCTGGTCTATCCTTTGTTTCACTGAGGCTTTGATAGGCACAGTATGCTGGGGAGGTCAAATCTGAGGTCACGAACACATTTTTGACTGGTAAATATTCTATTCTGTTGATTAGCTGACAGTTTCCATGCTTTTGATTTATTTAGAACAGATAAATAACAAAGGTGCAGACTCTACTTTATATATGTTGGCCTGTACCATTGCTCTGGAAGAAGGAAATTCAGATGGTTTTCTAAGCAGTACAGAGCAGAATACAACCAGCAGGTCCACACTTTGTGAGCCAGACTGTTGAGACCCAGGTGAAGGGTCTTACAGCCCAGAAGGGGTTCATGGTTCCCCAGTTCTTGGTCTAAGCACAAGATTATAGGAGCAGGAGTAAAGAGACTAAAGAATTTGCTCCCCAAAATATCCATTTTCATTCATTTTAACAAAAGAGTTTAAAAAATCTAAAGACTGAGGTGTGAGATATGTAATGATACATTCAGCTTGAGAATTTTGCTAAAGACATTGCGTCACAGAAGCCCACTAATATGACTTTACTAAGTCCCAAAAGTAAATGGAACTTGATAATCACATCTATTTTCTTTAGAGAGAATTAGAGTGGGTTTTTCTGATAACATCCAGTCCTCTGATATTACTAATATTCATAGTGTATGAATGTGTGTCTTATATTCATAGTTAAGCCCTCTGGAACACATCGTGGAGAGGTTCTGGTTTATCAGGTTTCCCTCCAAGATGGTAGACAGCCAACACCCCATCCTCATCATGCTGTCCTCATCACTTTTCACCCTGGCTCTGTTTTCTTCTTAATTTTTTTCCACTCTTATTTAGAGGCTATGGAGATTCCAAACTTGGAAATAAAGTTTAATGTGACAGACCTACAGGCGGAACATTTGGAGAGCTTTTTCATTTCACACTGTGATAAGTTAGGGAGCTGTTCATCTATTTCAATAATCCACCGGGTCACAGCCAGGATGCTCGGTCCTGAAGAATGACATTTTTCCTGGTCTCCAAATTCTGACATGGTTGTATGTCATCTCTCCTCTCTCTCTCTCTCTCTTTCTCTCTCTCTCTCTCTCCCTCTCTCTCTCTCTCGGAGCTAGTTAAGAGTTTACCAGACATTTAGGGCACCTGGGTGGCTCAGTCAGTTAAGCATCTGATCTGCTCAGGTCATGATCTTGCAGTTTATGGGTTTGAGCCCCACGTCAGGCTCTGTGCTGACAGCTCAGAGCCTGGAGCCTGCTTTGGATTCTGTGTCTCCCTCTCTCTCTCTGCCCCTCCCCTGCTTGCGCTCTGTCTCTCAAAAATAAATTTTAAAAAAAAATTTAAGAAATAATTTACCAGACACATAATAAAGGAGATGAATTACTTGCTCATTTTAATCACTGATGCCCAGCTCTGGCTCAGCTTTTGAAAAACTATCTCCTTTCTTCCCCTTTGCCAAGAGCCACACCTGGCCAGCATTTGACTCATTTCAAACAAGTAGATGGTAAATTTCATTCCATTAAAAAAACAAAAAACAAAAAACAAAAAACAAAAAAACAGAGGTTCCTGGGTAGCTCAGCCAATTAAGCATCTGACTGTGGCTCAGGTCCTGATCTCACGGTTCAGGAGTTCAAGCCACTTATTAGGTTCTGTGCTGACAGCTGGGAGCCTGGAGCCTGCTTTGGATTCTGTGTCTCCCTCCCTCTCTCTCTCTCTCAACAACAGATAAACACTAAAAAATATTTACAATAAACAAATAAATAACACACAAAAAAAAAACAACAGTCACTTATTGTCCTTAGAGGTCTGGCTTTGCTATCTAAGGAATCCCATCACTATCTAGAATCCATTCACTTTCCCATTTTCCTAGATTATTCCAAACCTTTTCTTATCTACCAAAACCCACAACTCCACTATCCTACTCTCAACTCTTGACATTACCTTCCACTTCTTACACTCCACTCAGAAGTGACCTTCCATAGGCTCCCCCAGCTTATCTCCCACCACGCCAGCTGTTATTGGATCAACTTCTCATGTTGCTATCTAAAATCACCCCCTCCACGTGGGTTCCAGATCCCACCCCTGCCATCAGTTCCAGGACTTCACTCCTGAATTCCTTCCCTTTTCTATTCTCCATTTTTCACTCTCTGCCAAACCATTCCCATTAGCATGCTGACATGTAAGCCCCTCTCTCATTTTAAAAAAGGAAAGGCCAAGTAAAACCTCTTGACTCCACTTCCCCCACCAACTCACACCTGATTCCTTTGCTCCCCCTCTGTAGTAGATATCCTTAGAAGATATCTGTGCTCTCCGTCTCTCATTCCTCTCTCCTCGTTATCTGTGCAAGTCGCTCCAGCCAGCATCCACCACTACCCTGCTCCACAGAAACTGCTCTTACCAAAGGCACCAGTGACCTCCACGTGTTCATCCGGTGGTTCGTTCTCTATGCTTTTCTTGCTTCACCTATTGCGGTTTCTCACTGTTTCCTTCTTAAACCATTCTCTTCATTTGGCTGCCAGGATACTACACTGTCCATTTTTCTTCTAGGTCACCAGTGACTTCTCTGTGTCCTTTGCTGGACTTTGTTCTCCTAAACAAGCCCTTGATGTTGGAATACCCCAGGGTTCGGTCCTTGGCCCTTTTCTGTGTTCTATGTACCTTGACTAATTGGATGAGCTCATCGAGTCTCACAGCTGTAAATATGGTCTACATTCTGATAGTTGTCAAATGCATATTATAAACTCAAAACTCCCTTGTAAACACCAGCCTCATATATCCAACTGCTTACTCAGCATGTGCACTTGAATGCCCGCATTCGTATCAAACTCAGTGTGGCCAAACTGAACTTGATCTTTCCGATACCCCAATATCTGTTGTACCTACAACCTTCCTCATCTTTGTCCATGGTAACTCCATCCTACCAATTGCTCGGGTCCAAAACCTTGGAGTTATCTTTGCCTTTACACTTTCTTTCATGCCACACATCCAAGCTATGAGCAAATCCTTTGGTTCTAGCTTAACATATACCCAGAATTAGCCACTTTTCACCACCTCTATTCCTATCACGCAGGCACAAGTAATCATCATTTCTTGTCTGGAACATTGCAATAGTCTGCTAACCAGAGCCCTGCTTTCATGCTTGCCTCCTGACACTCTGCTTGTAACCCAGCATCCAGTGTATGCTTAGAGGTGAGTCAGTTCATGGCACTGTTCTTTTAAAACCCGTGATGATGACTCCTGTTCCTTTGGAGTAAAAGGCATAATCCTTGCAAAGGGATACAAACTGCAACCTGATCTGACCACTCTGATTGCATCCCCTACTTCCTTCCTCTTCCTCATTCTGCTCCAGCCATTCTAGCCTCCTTGTTCTTCAAACATGCCAGGCTTCAGGCCTTTGCTTTAACTGCTCCATCTGCCCGAATGCTCTGCCCCCAATTCCTTCTTAGCTAACTTCCTCTCTTCCTTCATGGCTTTGTGCATAGCTCACCTTCTTGTTGAGGCCCACCCTAATCACATGATGCAAACTGCTTCCCTTCAGCAACACTCTTAATCCCTTTACCCTCTACTATTTCCTTCTCCATAGTCCTTACCATAGTCTAACAAATGTTGTACTTATTATGCTTCTTAGTTATTGTCTACCTCTCTCAGCTAGAATGTAACCTCCATGAGAGCAGGGATCTTTGCCTTTTATTCCCCACTGATGAATTCTAAAAGTCAAGAACAGTACCTGCACATAGGAGACATTCAGTGAATATTTGGTAAATGAATGAATGGAGGTAACGTAACCAAAAACCTTGTTATCACGTCATTACATGGGTCTTGTAACACTGTCTATAGCCAATCAGTGATGGCTGCAGTCCCAAATAGAGAGCTAAACATAATGAAGACCAGTAACCTAAGGGAGTCTGGCAGAAAATTATGCTTGCTAGAACCATTCTGGATTAGGAAGTGTCCAATCCAGCCAGTCTGATTGTCTGAGTTCTGACTGGAACTCAGAATTCAAATCTTAGAGACAACAAAGAGGTATAGAAGAAAATGATAAGTATGTTGAGAAAAGGCAGTTAGTAGTCTTAAGTAAATAGAAGCCATGAGGCAGCAAGTCAATAATAGATTCAGACAAAGGCAGAGAGAAGGCACGACCCAAGAATGGCTGTCTAGGAATTGTTTCTTACACTGGAATCACTATGGTATCCTGAATAACTTTCCAGTTCTCCATGACACCTGATGTTGTCATTGGCAGAACTCTTTGCTTACTTCTCTATCCTTATAATAAGTCCCCATCAACTCAGGCAATATGAGTGTGTCTTTGTTTCTTATAGTCTAGAATTGCTAATCAGTACAAAAAAAGCATCAAGTCATTGTTGACCTTGTTATAACTGCCCCACTCCATATAAGCTTCTGAAGCAACTCTCACCTCAGCACCAAGAAGAAGGGTAATAGGATGAATGAATGTGAGCTCTGGAGCTAGCTTGGCTGGGTTTGAGTCCCAGCTCTGCCACTATCTACTCATAGGAGCTTAGAAAATTTACTTAATCTAGCTATGCCTTCTTTTCTTTATTTGTAGAAATGGTGCTATGTTAGTATGTACCTTTAAATTTTGCTGTGAGGATAAAAATTAGAAATTACATGTGACATGCTTAGAACAGTGTCTGGAACACATTAGTGCCAATAAGTATTAGTTACTATTATTATCTAGAGCAGCGCTATCCAATGGAAATATGAGAGCTACATAGATAAAGTTTTTAGGAGTCATATTTTAAAACAGTAAATGGGATAGGTGAAGTTAACTTTAATAATATATTTTCCTTATCCCAATTTCTAGAATATTTCAACATATAACCAATATGAAAGTTATTGAACAAGAGATTTTATATTCTTATCTTTGTACTTAGTCATCAAAATACAGTGAGTATTTTATACTTACAGTACATTTCAATACAGACTAGACATAGTATTAAATGCTCAAGAGCCCCTAGCGGCTATAACAGAGAAAATCTATGAGGAAATGCCCCTTTTTTGTCTTTCCAGAACCTAGATTCTAGGTTACAATGGCTTCTTAAAATGCATGCTATTTTCTTTAAGTTTAAGGCAGAGGCCCCAAGATTCAATCCTCCCTCAGTGTCAGGACCAAGAAGTTGATGGGGAACTTGAGTTTATAAAATCCTATACCTAATCTCTTCAAGTGAACCAGGTTAACCATCCTTTCCCTAAGACATGATCCATTCTTCTTACAGTGGGCACATTGATGCTGGCACTCTGCCATCATTCATCCTCCCCAAACATTTCCTTCCGTTCATTTGATTCATGTTCTAATTCATATATTGATTTTGTACTTTCAGGCTGTTTCTCTTGCTTTTCTCATCATCATCATTTTCTGGAAATGAGACATGGAGTCAGATGACAGTGGGGTAGGGGAGAGGTCAGGCAGGAGAGCTAAAGGAATGGTTTTCCATGATACCTGAGTCGGGAGCTAGGTGAAATATTGGCATTGCCAGCTGATGTGTGGGGTGAAAGGAGGGATGTAAAACTCTTGTGTTTCTGTCCGTCTTCGCTGCCACTCCTTCAACTGGTCCTCACTCCTCTACACTGGACTACAGCCTCCTGAATAGAATGTTTGAAACACCAAGGCTAAATTTCTATCTCTTTGTTTAGCTCAGTATCTCCAGTAACTAGAATAATACACATAGTAAGCACTTGTCAAATATTTAGAAAAGGAAGGGAAGGGAAGGGAAGGGAAGGGAGGGGAGGGGAGGGGAGGGGAGAGGGAGAGGGAGAGGGAGAGAGAAGTTTTTTCTTTGACTTTCCTTTAATCCATTCTCCATTTCCTTTTTGGAAATGTTCACACTAGATACTGCAGTCCACAAGACCATGCTTGATCTTGCCCTGTGTTTATATTGTCCATCTTATTGACTCACTCTTCCCACCTCACTACACTCTACCCAAACTGCCTCCTTTTTAATTCCTTGGACCAGCTGAAATTACACTGCCTTGGAGCCATTGTTTTTGCTATTTTCTCTCTCTGTAATGCTCTTTGATGAAATCTCCTTATCCTCAAAATTTTGGTTAAATATTGCTGATTAAAATAGGCTTTCTCTGATCCCTACCCCATTATTCCTTATGACAGCTAGCTGTTTGTTTCCTTATGTTAGATGTGCTCACTTTATAATTACCTATTTATGTATTTGTTCCCCTCCTTGTTAGCTTACACACCTGATTCCCACACCCACCCAATAGTGAGCTCCACAAGGGGCAGGCATCATGCCTACTTCATTCACCTCTCTATGCCCAACCCCACTATGGTGCCTGGTACATATTAAATTCTCAATTCATAAATGCTGAATATATTAAATAGCTCCTTGACATATGAATTGCTTCTTTGGGCTAACTGACTTCATCGTTTCCTTTAACTTTCTACCTGAGCCATTCTGAAAACGGGAGGCATATGCTAAAAAGGTGGCACCTGGAATGTCCTATGTGCCTGGGAAAAACACCATCGTTGGAACACCTTTGCCAAGAGTGATGGTTCAGCAAGGCATAGTCCGACTCTGGTGTGATGTTTAGCTGGCTGTGGAGAAAATTTCCAGTGGCATGATTCAATCCCCAAAACAGGGCACCTTGAAGACCAAAGAGACATTGTTCTGAAATAATCGTATCTTTAAGGATAACAATGAATCTGCTTAAATGAGAAACCACCAAATATGAGAAAAAAGGCACCACACAGGTACTCTAACCAGGAAGTAATGGAGATAAGGGATAATACCACCCTCTTGTTCAGTTACTAAATATTTGTCTCTTAGGAACATGACAACAGTAGCACAATAATCCTCACTTTTCAAGAGGATTTATAATGTGCCAGTCACTCTGCTAAATCCTTTACATGCATAATCTCATTCAATGCTCATAACAACCTTACAGAGTTGGGATTATAATTGTATTCCTTTTACAGACAAAGAAAAAGGATGCATAGTTTGGTTTGATATCTTGTCCATGAATACTTAGCCTTTAAGTTGCAAGCTAATATTTGAATGCAAGTCTGATGATTCCAGCGTTGATGGCTCTGTGCCTTCTGCCAAGCACCCTGAAGTCTGTAATGACAGATGGAAGATGGCAGCTAGCTTTCTTACAGATGGTGAGAAAGCCTCCTTCAGCCACAGGACTCATGCTGATCTTGAGAGCAGTGATGTAACCACTCAGGTGGTACTTAATGGATGTTGAGAGCATGTAGTGGTCCCCCCTTAGAATGGGACAGATTTTCTACCAAAGAGCAACAGGATTTGGAGCAGCAGGAGCATGAGAAGCTAGAGAAGCACAGCTGAACAGCTCACAGGGGAACCATGATCAAAAGGCCTAAGCTGTCGTTTCTGGCAGACCTCAGTCTAGCAATTCCGACCCATGTTCTCCTCAGATTCTACAGCCGTTTTCAGAATGCCCTCTTTCTGTTAAGCTGTCTCTCTTTTCCACCCTAGTGATATTTCTACAGAGGACCTACTGGA